>NC_090376.1:24786299-25415297 GCF_036365525.1 Heterodontus francisci | reverse complement strand
TGGCCTTATTTACTATGTCCTCCTCATTTACTTCACTAGCTGTCCTACTGCTCTTGTTCCCACCCCCCTGCCACACTCGTTTACACCCTCCCGAGTGACGCTAGCAAACCTGGCAGCCAGCATATTAGTACCCTTCCAGTTTAGATGCAACCCGCCCTTCTTGTACAGGTCCCATCTGTCCCTGAAGAGAGCTCAATGGTCCAGATATCTGAAACCCTCCCTTCTACACCAGCTGCTCAGCCACGTGTTTAGCTGCACTATCTTCCTATTTCTAGCCTCACTGGCACGTGGCACAGGGAGTAATCCAGAGATTACAACCCTAGAGGTCCTGTTTTTTAACTTACTACCTAACTCCCTGAACTCCCCCTGCAGGACCTCATCACTCTTCCTGCCTATGTCATTGGTACCGATGTGTACCACAACTTCTGGCTGTTCACCCTCCCCCTTCAGAATGCCCTCTGTCCGTTCAGAGATATCCTTGACCCTGGCAACATACCTTCCTGGAGTCTCTTTCACGTCCACAGAAGCGCCTACCTGAGCCCCTGACTATAGAGTCCCCTATAACTATTGCTCTTCTACGCTTTGTCCCTCTCTGCTGAACAACAGTGCCAACCGTGGTGCCACTGCTCTGGCTGCTGCTGTTTTCCCCTGATAGGCCATCCCCCCAACAGTATCCAAAACGGTATACTTGTTAGAGAGGGGGATAGCCACAGGGGATTCCTGCACTGACTGCCTGCCCCTTCTAGCGGTCACCCATCTATCTGCCTGCACTTTGGGTGTAACCACATCAGGACACATAGAAATTAATGGTAGGATTGGGTACAGTCAACATGGATTTATGAAAGGGAAATCATGTTTGACAAACCTGTTGGAGTTTTTTGAGGATGTAACTAGCAGAATGGATAAGGGGGAACCAGTGGACGTGGTGTATTTTGGATTTTCAGAAGGCTTTCAATAAGGTCCCACACAAGAGGTGAGTAAGCAAAATTAGAGCATGTGGGATTGGGGGTAATATACTGGCATACTTTGGATTGAGAACTAGTTAACAGATAGAAAACAGAGAGTAGAAATAAATGGGTCATTCTCAGGTTGGCTGACTGTGACGAGTAGGGTACTGCAAGGATCGGTGCTTGGGCCCCAGCTATTCACAATCTATATCAATGATTTGGATATGGGGACCAAATGTAATATTTTCAAGTTTGCTGTTGAGGTGGGAATGTGAGTTGTGAGGAGGATGCAAAGAGGCTTCAAGGGGATTTAGACAGGCTAGGTGAGTGGGCAAGAGGAATATAATGTGAAAAAATGTGAAGTTATCTACTTTGGTAGGAAAAACAGAAATGCAGAGTATTTCTTAAATGGCAAAAGGTTGGGAAGTGTTGATGTCCAAAGGGATTTGGGTGCCCTTGTTCATGAGTCACTTTGCAGCAAGCAATTGGGAAGGCAATTGGTATGTTGGCCTTTATTGTAAGAGAATTTGAGCACAGGAGTAAAGAAGTCTTGCTGCAGTTGTATAGAGCCTTAGTGAGACTGCACCTGGAGTATTGTGTGCAATTTTAATTTCTTTACCTAAGGAAGGATATACTTGCCATAGAGGGAGTACAACGAAGGTTCACCAGACTGATCCTTGGGATGGCAGGGTTGTCCTATGAGGAGTGATTGAGGAAACTGGGCCTGTATTCTCTAGGGTTTTCAAGAATGAGAGGTAATCTCATTGAGGCATACAAAATTCTTACAGGGCTCGATGAGGTGGATGCAGGAAGGATGTTTCCCCTGGCTGGGGGGGTGTCTAGAACCAGGGGACATGATCTCAGAATAAGAGGTAGGCCATTTAGGACTGAGATGAGGAGGAATTTATTCACTCGGAGTGATGAATCTGTGGAATTCTGTACCGCAGAGGGCCGTGGAGGCTCAGTCATTGAGTATATTCAAGACAGAGATCGATAGATTTCTAGATATTAAAGATATCAAGGGATATGGGGATAATGGGGAAAAATGGCTTAGAGATAGAAGATTAGCCATGATCTTGTTGAATGGCAGAGCAGGCTCGAGGGGTCAAATGGCCTGCTCCTGTTCCTAGTTCCTATGTTGCTAATTGGCTGAAGAGTGACATCTGTGATGCTGGGGATCTCAGCAGGAAGCCAAGCTGGGACTTCTGGCTGAAGCTGGTTACAAACGCCTCAGCCTTGACTTTTGCACTGATGTGCTGGGCTTCCCCATCATTAAGGTTAGGGATATTTGTGGAGCATCCTCCTCCAGTTAGTTGTTTAATTGTCCACCACAATTCATGATGTAGCAGGATTACAGAGCTTTGATCTGATCCTTAGGTTGTGGGATCGCTTCCTTCTGTCTATAGCCCACGAGAAGTGCATGTGGTTAGATGAAGGGTAAATACAGAATTGGGCTCAGCTATGATGCTACAATAGAGGAATAGCCTCTTAATTCTCCATTTCACACATAACTATTGACCACTTTTGTAAGGTAGCAGAGTACTTGCACCTGTGGAGGTGTAAGCCAGCATGGCATTAAGAGAAGGTGGATGAAAATTAACAAGAAAAAAAGGGATAAAAAATTGTCTATTTGATAGAAAGTAGTGTCAAAAAGAATGCTTCCCTCATTGGACTTGAAACTGAAATATGAATAGGTTTGTTTCCTAAATTAATCAACTATTCATTCTAATTCTCTCTCTCTCTCTCTCTCTCTCCTCTTCCTCTCTCTCTCTCTCTCTCTCTCTCTCTCTCTCTCTCCTCTCTCTCTCTCTCTCCTCTCTCTGATGAACAGCGCGATAAATAATACAGGTTTGTTCTCTGCGCCTGAGATCTTGATCACTAACAAGGGCATTTGTAACCATTTCCTCATCTCCCTTACACAACCAGCAACTGGCACCTAAATAATCCCTTTAATGGAATGTCCAAATGTGCTTCTTAAATAGAAATAAGAAAAATAGCTGCTGACTTAGGCCAGGAGATTTTAGCAAGCTGAGCATTGTTGGCCAAGCTTTTAGCTACTTCAAATCCATTCTTTGGAACTCTCTTCCTAAACTCTTCAATCACTTTAACCTTCTATCCACTTTTCAATCGGTCTTTTTTCTTTCAAAAAAAAAATTGCTTTTGACCAACCTTCTGGTCACCCCTCCTAACCTCTCCCTTCTGGCTTGGCATCACAATTTCCTTTGACCCATTTGTGAAGTGCCTGGGATGTCTTCCTTTTACATTAATGCTGTTATTTTTCTGCCATTTACATATTTCATCCAATTCATTCCATCATATCTGAATTGCCTCCAATTTGAGTGCACTTCCTATTTTGGTATGGTCTATAAATTTGCATTTCTCACCAAAGCCTTTGACCTCGTCAGCAGACGTGGTCTCTTCAGACTACTAGAAAAGATCGGATGTCCACCAAAGCTACTAAGTATCATCACCTCATTCCATGACAATATGAAAGGCACAATTCAACATGGTGGCTCCTCATCAGAGCCCTTTCCTATCCTGAGTGGTGTGAAACAGGGCTGTGTTCTCGCACCCACACTTTTTGGGATTTTCTTCTCCCTGCTGCTTTCACATGCGTTCAAATCCTCTGAAGAAGGAATTTTCCTCCACACAAGATCAGGGGGCAGGTTGTTCAACCTTGCCCGTCTAAGAGCGAAGTCCAAAGTACGGAAAGTCCTCATCAGAGAACTCCTGTTTGCTGACGATGCTGCTTTAACATCTCACACTGAAGAATGCCTGCAGAGTCTCATCGACAGGTTTGCGTCTGCCTGCAATGAATTTGGCCTAACCATCAGCCTCAAGAAAACGAACATCATGGGGCAGGATGTCAGAAATGCTCCATCCATCAATATTGGCGACCACGCTCTGGAAGTGGTTCAAGAGTTCACCTACCTAGGCTCAACTATCACCAGTAACCTGTCTCTAGATGCAGAAATCAACAAGCGCATGGGTAAGGCTTCCACTGCTATGTCCAGACTGGCCAAGAGAGTGTGGGAAAATGGCGCACTGACACGGAACACAAAAGTCCGAGTGTATCAGGCCTGTGTCCTCAGTACCTTGCTCTACGGCAGCGAGGCCTGGACAACGTATGCCAGCCAAGAGCGACGTCTCAATTCATTCCATCTTCGCTGCCTTCGGAGAATACTTGGCATCAGGTGGCAGGACTATATCTCCAACACAGAAGTCCTTGAAGCGGCCAACATCCCCAGCTTATACACACTACTGAGTCAGCGGCGCTTGAGATGGCTTGGCCATGTGAGCCGCATGGAAGATGGCAGGATCCCCAAAGACACATTGTACAGCGAGCTCGCCACTGGTATCAGACCCACCGGCCGTCCATGTCTCCGTTATAAAGACGTCTGCAAACGCGACATGAAATCGTGTGACATTGATCACAAGTCGTGGGAGTCAGTTGCCAGCATTCGCCAGAGCTGGCGGGCAGCCATAAAGACAGGGCTAAATTGTGGCGAGTCGAAGAGACTTAGTAGTTGGCAGGAAAAAAGACAGAGGCGCAAGGGGAGAGCCAACTGTGCAACAGCCCCAACAAACAAATTTCTCTGCAGCACCTGTGGAAGAGCCTGTCACTCCAGAATTGGCCTTTATAGCCACTCCAGGCGCTGCTTCACAAACCACTGACCACCTCCAGGCGCGTATCCATTGTCTCTCGAGATAAGGAGGCCCAAAAGAAAATAAAATAAATTTGCATTGTGTTTTGGTGTCCAAGTCATTGGACTGGATTTTATTCTGATGACGGGCTGGAAGGCAGAGGGAGAACCTGCCTCAGCCCTCCATTGCCTCAGCCCTCCATTGCCTCCCCCCCGCCCCCCTTGCAATCTAATGGCAGGCAGCCAATTAACTGCCCGCCATTGGGGATGCTGTCCCTTTAAGGGACGAGCTCCAGCCTCCAGAGCTGCCGAAAAATCAGAGGCCCAGCAGCTCTGTAGTACCGGCAGGACCACCACCAGGAGCGATGGCCACTGCTGGTACTACAGGAGGCCTTCAGAAGAGAAGAGTTCCAAGATCCTAGGACAGGTGAGTGGGGTCGGGGTCGCCAGACACAGTCAGGCACGCCCTGGCGATGGAAAGGGGGGGGTGGTGGTTCTTGGTGGGAGGCTGTTCATCACTGCTGGGGGCACTCCAAACACCATGGATTGCCCCCAAAGGAGGGATTCCCGATTTCCCCCCCCCCCCCCCCCCCCCACACCATCCTGAGGCTGCTAGGAGGCCTCCAGGTCTCACCTGGTGGCGTCGCTAGATGGCGGCGGGCCCCTCCACCCTCCACAAAATTGGAGTGGAAGTGGGAAGAGCCTCTTAAGTGGCCTTCCCCGCCCTGGCCAAAATGGCAGGGGGTACAGACAACGTCAGGAGCAACACCCCTTGCCATTTTATTTGTCTCCATACCTGCCCATTGTTGCAAATTTAGAGATAGTACCAGTCACAACACTGATTCTTGGGACATCCTGCTTAATATACGTTATTTGAGGATAATGCTTACTATTGGATCTTGTCTTGGAATATTCATTGTCAGTCAAAATGTGCTGAAGATAAAATAATAATATTATGGCTTTCTTTAAAACTGTCTGCCAGTTACCACTGTTGAGTAATGGGAGGATTTTGAAATATTGCAATACTGATTTTGCAAAGTATACAACATGTCAACATGATTGCTCAACCAATTCTAGAATACCTTGTTTGTCACCAAGTCACATCAGAAAATAGGTATTCAAATTTACATTATGAAATGGAAGCTTTTTGTAACAGGCCAGTTACCCATTGACATCATCCATGCTTATGGTGTAAACGTAGCTGTGCAGGAATGGAGTGACTAATTGCAGGTGCATTGTTGGACTAGAGCTCCAAATACACAGAACTATTTTAGCACAAACAAGAACCAACTAAAGCCTCTATTTACTGATTGCTGCAATGCGCAGCCCAGAGTGGAACCTTCCTCAGGATCTCTCATCGCTCACAGCAGGCGATCCTCAACATTCTACATTCTGATGGACAGCTAAGCCAAGCTTTATTCTTAACCAAGTGCATGCTTTCATGTGTTTCGGATGATAATATAAACTGTTTTGGAAAACAAAATGTTTTCTGTACCTCTCTGTAGTCTGTTGTGCTAATAGAATGTTTTTCAATTCTGTTCAATTACCTTCTCTGTTTAAAGAGCTTTGCATGTAGAACAGAACATCAGATTTAAAGGTTATGAAAGCATTGTAAGTGGTGACCTAGTTTCTGCTCCAAGTTTAATGAGATTTCTTTTCGATATTTATGCTTCAAAATCACAAATGGAATGGAATTCTGGCTCAGGCCAAGAATGGGCATGAAAATTTATTTAAATTCTGCATTATATGTGTATGCTGTTTAATTCAGAGAAAATTCAGCTTATTGAGAATGAAATGAACTCAATCTCTAAATGGAAGTAGCCACACACAAACATTGAAGTATCTCTCTCTTTAGTATCGCACTTGATGTTTGTGACCTTGGCTAATGCAGTATAATTTTATTGCAATGTAAAGTGTTACATTCTTTAATATTCAATGTTTTATGTCGGGAGGCATCATGTTTATATACTGGTCACGGCTAACCTTTCAAAATGACTTGAGGCAAGGGTATTCAGTCACTGTGTACCTACAAACTTTGTAAAGCACTGCCATCAAGTGGCAGATCATAAAATGCCTGCCATTTTTGTGTTTAAATGTGGCACTGGTATAAATTATTACACTATCTTATTCATTCACATTGGGCAGTTTAAGGCAGTCATTGTAGTAAAGATCTCTTGAACATATTGCTTTCTTGGATGGAGGGAGAACGAAAGGCATTTAATAATTGCTAATATTGAATAATACTGAATTTGTTTTTTTAAAAGTGAAAATCTTGAAAAACTGGGATTATTGCAGTGAGATTTACAATCCAAAAGAGTGCAGCAGATTGTAAAGTCATTTAAATGTATGGAACTGTTTGTACTGAAATGAATGACTCATTGCAAATGAGTAATGGATCCAAGTGGGTGCAATTTTCATGTCTTAATGTTACATCGCTCACATGCAAAAAAGCTACCTTTAATACATTTTGGCTTAATGCTCATAACAAAGTTATTTTTCCTTTCCTGCACATTATCATCATCTGGCAGAATGATGTAACTTGTTTCCAGGTGTGTACCAGTATTTCTTTTAAAAATCTGCCATTCGGAAATTTGTTTTTGCACTCTGGGCTGCTGAGAGTTGCATTGGATGACTGTTCTAGGATAATACCAGTTTTTCTCTCCCTCTCTACAGTTGTATTCTTCCATCAGAAGGTATTCCACCTGTAAGTCCAGCTAAAAACTGACTAAACTTATTCTAACAGCAGCAGACAGGTTTGTGATTAAGCCATGAGACAAGACTAGATGTTGGTTGCGTTTGAGTTTCAGTGCCTCAAGCAGGTACTGAATCCGCAACTTTTCCGTCCTGAGACGAAAGTCCCAACAAACAGGATGGTTGTCTTCAAAGTGCTCCATTTCCCCTTCATCTGAGGAACTACCTAGCCTCCAATTGTTATAGTGATGTAGCTCAGATTGGGAATTTTTTTCGTGGAAAATTTTCGGAGGAAACATATATCGTGTTCTTTTGTGGCAGCTCCCAAACTGTGCACCTAAACTGTATTTCTAATTCAGGGCAGAATTCAAATATTGAGCTGCTTTTATACTGCAAGTAAAAATTAAGTTATTGTTAGAGATATGGGACAGTAAAGTGTTAGAAATTCCTTTGCACATAATTAGCATTGTGACCTGTAACTAGAATTCATGAAACATTGAGATATGTTGCCATGTCCATTTTCTTTTTAACTATATTTTTTTTCTCTGGAATATGGACAGCAAGCTGCCGTGATTGATCGATGGAATTGGGCGACTATGATGAGTTAAAATTGTAGCACGTTATCTCACTAATATTTTACTGAGATTTATTAAACTACTGCAGGACAATATGTAAATATTGCTGCTTTATAAAAAATAGATTCCTCTCTGTAAAGTCAACTGGTCAGCTTATTGTGCTGGTCTAGAAATGGATTAGTCAGGCGTTGGTATGTCTCCAGAGCTGTTTTTTTCCTTAAATCTTCAGAGAGACATAAAGTGGCAGCAGATATCAATACAGAAAGGCAGAATAAACTGAGATTGAAAATTATTCCATAGTGTGGATCACAACGATATTCATCAATCACTAATTAATTTAAGGTTCCGTCTGTGACATCATGTAGAAATAGGAACAGGAGTAGGCCATACAGTTTCTCGAGTCTTCTCCGCCATTCAATAAGATCATGGATAATCTCCGTCAACTCCACTGGCCCGCCCTATTCCCATGTGTCCAAAGATCTATTGATCTCTCAGTCTTTACACCCTTTGGGTGTAATTCCAAAAATTCACAGCCTCCGAGTGCAGAAATATCTCCTCATTAGTCCTATGTGGCCGACTGCTTATCCTCAGACTATGTCCAGAATTTTACTGCCCCCCGACGAGCGGGCTGGTAGCTGGGGGTGGGCATAAAATTTAGTGGGGAGACGGGGAGGGCTGTTGCTGTTCCCGATCCCCTCCCACCCCCAGTGCAATTCTACGCAAGGTGGTGACGGCGAAAAACAGATTTTCTTCCTCCCTCCCTCTCTTTTCCCCCCCCCCCCCCCCCCCCCCCACCACCAGAGGCCAATCGAGGCCCTTAAGAGGCTAATTAACTGCCACTTAAAGGCCTCCTCCTGCTGCTGAAGGTATTTAATCCTTGGTGGTTGGATGGCAAAGGCCCCAAGAACCCCGCCTGGTAAAACCAGGCGGCCTCCTTGCGGGCTGTGGGGGGGGGCCCTTCTGATTGGGTAACCTGTGCACCATGGAGTTAAGCCCCCGAAGCCCCAACCGCCCCAACACAACTCTTTTTCCTTCCCCCCCACCCCCACCTCTCACCCAGTTGCAAACCGCCACCCCTTGCCTCACCGCGCCCCGCTAATTGTCCCTAGCAAGGCCCCAAAAACTTACCTGAGTTTCGTGGCCATCCTTCCACTTGCCTCCAATGGCTGTGTGTAGTCCCAGCATTGGCCACCGCTCCCAATGGCGCTGCTGGGACTAAGAGCTGCTGGCCCGCTGATCGGCTGGCAGCTCTGTTCGGCGGGACGTCCTGCCTCAAGGAGGTGGAAGTCCCGCCCAAGACCAATTAAGGGCCTGGGGAACTAAAAATCCTGGTCTGGCTCCCAAGGCCCAGCGGAGTCGGGCTCGCCATCGACTTTCCGGCTGGCGGGCGGGGCCTCCCACCCAACGTAAAATTCTGGCCTAAGACTCTCCAGCCAGGGGAAACAATCTTTCAGCATCTACCCTGTGAAGCCTCCTAAGAATTTTTAACTTTTCAATGAGATCACCACTCAGTCTTGTAAACTGCAGAGGATATAGGACTATTGTAATCAATCTCTCCTCATAGGACAGCCCTCTCATCCCATGTTTTTGAATTCTTGAATTCACTGAGCGAGACCGGCAGAGTTTAAAAGTGCAGCGGCAGCGGGAAGGAGTGAGACTGAGCGAGACCGGCAGAGTTTAAAAATGCAGCGGCAGCGGGAAGGAGTGAGACTGAGCGAAACCGGCAGAGTTTAAAAATGCAGCGGCAGCGGGAAGGAGTGAGACTGAGCGAAACCGGCAGAGTTTAAAAGTGCAGCGGTAGCGCGCCGGAGTTTTGAAAAAAAAAGCCGACAGTGACATCACAGGAGAGCTGCAAGGTGATTGGTTGGGAGTCACTGCTGTTAGGGAATTAGCTCTAAATAGCTGGGTAAGTATCTCGGGTAAGAAAAGTTTAAAAGTTTAAAGTTTATTTCAAATATAGTAAGTAATGTTTTTTTTTAGGGAGTTCTGTAGTAACGAGGACCGGGGAAGAAGGGCCCTAGAGTAACTGATATTATTGGACATTAAGATCTTCCAAAAGGTTTAATTTAATTTATAGGGTTAAGTCATGGCAGGAGAGCTCAAAGCCGTGGTATGCTCCTCGTGCTCCATGTAGGAAGCCGGGAACAATTTCAGTGCCCGGGACCAGCATGTGTGCAGGAAGTGTCTCCAGCTGCAGCTCCTGGAAGACCGGGTTTCGGAGCTGGAGCGGCAGCTGGGACACTGTGGAGCATCCACAAGGTGGAGAGTATCGTGGATAGCACGTATAGAGAGGTGGTCACACCGCAGGCTCAGACCCCACAGGCAGGAAGGGAATGGGTGACCACCAGGTAGAGCAAGAGGACTAGTCAGGCAGTGCAGGAATCTCCTGTGGCTATTCCCCTGCAAAACAGATATACTGCTTTGGATACTGTTGGGGCGAATGGCCTCTCAGGGGAAAGCAGTAACCATCCAATTTGTTGCACCATGGTTGGCTCTGCTGCACATGGGAGAAGTAAAAAGTGTGGGAATGCAATAGTTATAGGGGATTCTAATGTAAGGGAATAGATGGACATTTCTGTGGCCGCAAAAGAGACTCCAGGATGGTATGTTGTCTCCCTGGTGCTAGGGTCAAGGATGTCTCAGAGCAGTTACAGGACATTCTGAAGGGGGAGGGTAAACAGCTTGTGGTCGTGGTACACATTGGTACAGATGACATAGGTTAAAAAAAAAAGGATGAGGTCCTAAAAGCAGAATATAGGGAGCTAGGAAGTAAGTTGAAAAGTAGGACCTCAAAGATAGTAATCTTAGGATTACTACCAGTGCCACGTGCTAGTCAGGGTAGAAATAGCAGGATATATCGGATGAATACGTGGCTGAAGAGATGGTGTTGGGGGGAGGGTTTTAGATTCCTGGGGCATTGGGACCAGCTCTGATGGAGGTGGGACCAGTACAAACTGGACGGGTTACACCCGGGCAGGACCGGGACTGATGTCCTAGGGGATGTATTTGCTAGAGTGGTTGGGGAGGGTTTAAACTAAAATGGCAGGAGGATGGGAACCTTTGCAAGGAGTCAGAGGAGGGGGGGTTCAAAGACTAGAACAAAAGACAGTAAGAAGAAGGAGAAAAGTGATGGGCAAAGACATCAAGGGCCAGAATCAAACAGGGCCACAGTGAAAAATAGTGGGAAGGGAACAAGTAATGTTAAAAAGACACGCCTTACGTCTTTGTGCCTTAACGCGCAGAGCATTCGCAATAAAGTGGATGAATTAATCGCGCAAATAGATGTAAACGGGTATGATATAGTCGGGATTACGGAGGCATGGCTGCAAGATGACCAGGGATGGGAAATGAACATCTAGGGATATTCTGTATTTAGGAAGGACAGACAAAAAGCAAAAGGCGGTGGAGTTGCATTTCTGGTTAAAGAGGAAATTAACGCAATAATGAGGAAAGATATTAGCTCTGATGATGTGGAATCTGTATGGGTAGAGCTGAGAAACACTAAAGGGCAAAAAACATTAGTGGGGGTTGTATATAGACCCCAAAGCTGTAGTGGTGATGTTGGGAGTGGCATTAAACCGGAAATTAGAGATGCATGCGATAAAGGAACATCTGTAATTATGGGTGACTTGATTCTGCATATAGATTGGGTAAATCAAATTGGTTACAATACCGTAGAGGAGGAATTCATTGAATGTATCCGGGATGGTTTTCTGGACCAATGCGTTGAACCAACTGGACAACAGACCAGCCTAGACTGGGTATTGTGTAATGAGAGAGGAATAATTGACAATCTAGTGGTGTGAGACCCCTTGGGGACGAGCGACCATAATATGATAGAATTCTTCATCAAGATGGAGAATGACGTAGTTGATTCTAAGACCAGGGTCCTGAATCTTAGTAAAGGAAACTACAAAGGTATGAGGTGTGAATTGGCCATGACGGATTGGGAAACGTTACTTAAAGGGATGATGGTGGATAGGCAATGGCAAACATTTAAAGAGCGCATGGATGAACTGCAACAATTGTTTATCCCTGTCTGGCACAAAAGTAAAACAGGAAAGGTCGCCAAACCATGGCTTACAAGGGAAGTTAGAGATAGCATTAGATCCAAGGAAAAGGCATATAAATTTGCCAGGAAAAATAACAGACCTGAGGATTGGGAACAGTTTAGAATTCAGCAAAGGAGGACCAAGAAATTGATTAAGAAGGGGAAAATAGAGTACGAGAGCAAGCTTGCGGGGTACATAAAAACTGACTGTAAAAGTTTCTATAGGTATGTGAAGACAAATGTAGGTCCCTTACAGTCAGAAACAGGGGAATTTATTGTGGGGAATAAAGAAATGGCTGACCAACTAAATGGATACTTTGGTTCTGTCTTCACAAAGGAGGACACAAATATCATACCAGAAATGTTGGGGAACACGGGGCTTAGTGAGAGGGAGGAACTGAAAGAAATCAGTATTAGTAGAGAAATGGTGTTGGGGAATTTGATGGGATTGAAGGCCGATAAATCCCCAGGGCCTGATGGTATGCATCCCAGAGTAGTTAAGGAAGTGGCCCGAGAAATACTGGATGCATTGGTGGTCATCTTCCAAGATTCTATAAACTCTGGAACAGTTCCTACAGATTGGACGGTAGCTAATGTAACCCCACTATTTAAAAAAGGAGGTAGAGAGAAAGTAGGGAATTATAGACCAGTCAGCCTGACGCCAGTAGTGGGGGAAATTCTAGAGTCTATTATCAAAGATTTTATAGCAGAGCACTTGGAGAACAGTGGTAGAATTGGACAGAGTTAGCATGGATTTACGAAAGGGAAATCATGCTTGACAAATCTACTAGAATTCTTCGAGGATGTAACTAGTAGAGTTGATGAGGTGAAGCCAGTGGGTGTGGTTTATTTGGACTTTCAGAAGGCTTTTGACAAAGTCCCACATAAGAGATTAGCGTGTAAAATTAAAGCACATGGGATTGGGGGCAGTGTATTGTGATTGATTGAAAATTGGTTGGCAGACAGGAAATAGAGTAGGGATAAATGGGTCTTTCTCTGAATGGCAGGCAGTGACTAGTGGGGTACCGCAGGGATCAGTGTTAGGACCCCAGCTATTCACAATATATATTAATGATTTAGATGAGGGAACTAAATGTAATATTTCCAGATTTGCAGATGACACAAAACTGCGTAGCAGGGTGAGTTGTGAGTAGGATGCAGAGAGGCTTCAGGGTGATTTGGACAAGTTGAGTGTGTGGGCTAATGCATGGCAGATGCAGTATAATGTGGATAAATGTGAGGTTATCCACTTTGGTAGCAAAAACAGGAAGGCAGATTATTATCTGAATGGCTATAAACTGAGAGAGGGAACTATGCAGTGAGACCTGGGGGTTCTCATACACCAGTCGCTGAAGGTAAGCAACAGGTGGTAAAAAAGGCAAATGGTATGTTGGCCTTCATAGCGAGACGATTCGAGTACAGGAGCAGGGATGTCTTGCTGCAATTATACAGGGCCTTGGTGAGACCACACCTGGAATATTGTGTGCAGTATTGGTCTGCTTATCTGAGGAAGGATGTTCTTGCTATAGAGGGAGTGCAGCGAAGGTTTACTGGACTGATTCCTGGGATGGTGGGACTGACGTATGAGGAGAGATTGAGTCGGTTAGGATTATATTCGCTGGAGTTCAGAAGAGTGAGGGGGGATCTCATAGAAACCTATAAAATTCTGACAAAACCTGACTGGGTAGATGCAGGAAGGATGTTCCCAATGGTGGGGGAGTCCAGAACCAGGGGTCATAGTCTAAGGATATGGACCTTTCAGGACTGAGATGAGGAGAAATTTCTTCACCCAGAGAGTGGTAAGCCTGTGGAATTCGCTACCACAGAAAGCAGTTGAGGCCAAAACATTATATGTTTTCAAGAAGGAGTTAGATATAGCTCTTGGGTCTAAAGGGATCAAAGGGTATGGGGCGAAAGCGGGAATAGGTTACCGAGTTGGATATCATAATGAATGGCAGAGCAGGCTCAAACAGCCGAATGGCCTATTCCTATTTTCTATGTTTCTTGCAGCTTCACAAGGCGAACTTCTGGTTGCCATGCCGAAGAATTTATTCGAATCAGAGTTTATTATGAGCCCTCCTATTCTCTCTCTGCATGACAGCTTCTGGTTTAGGTTTATTTGCAGTAAACAGCTGGTGAGAATTTGCTAGCTCTGCCTTTACAGTCAAGTAACTATAGTATTTTACATATACATTTTGAAATGACTTTTAATTAATTTCCAATACCTTTTTGTCAACATTATAATTCTATTAAACGTATGATGCTTGTAATGGTTGTGACTTCTCACCTCTCTTCATACAACTCCCCGCGCACTTTCACTTCAGGTCAGGAGCAGTGCCACTGATTTACAGTGACTGAAATCAAATTTGGTTTGTGTTGGATAGGATTCTGTGACTTAGTGTTTTGGGATTGCATTCTATGATTCCATCTGTTCATAGTTGGAGCCATTGGCTTCAGCTGACTAAGCCAAATTCAATTTTATTATGAGATTCTAGAATTTTTTTCCCGTTTTTGAAGGGGATTGAATTTTGCAAATCCATGTTTTGCAATTTTAGTAATGGTGGTTACAAAGGTGACCAGTAATTTTAAGGCTTACTTGAGCAATTTTAATCACTACATTTCCTGTCTTGATTTCAGATATTTGTTTCACACTGGGAACATAGAACATCCAGGGGACTTGTTGTTGAATACAAGTGTTGAGGTTTTGCCTTACAAGGTAAGGAACATCTGTTTCCTAAGAACAAAGAAAATTACAGCACAGGAACAGGCCCTTCGGCCCTCCAAGCCTGCGCCGATCCAGATCCTCTATCTAAACATGTCGCCTATTTTCTAAGGGTCTGTATCTCTTTGCTTCCTGCCCATTCATGTATCTATCCAGATACATCTTGAAAGACGCTATCGTGCCCGCGTCTACCACCTCCGCTGGCAACGCGTTCCAGGCACCCACCACCCTCTGCGTAAAGAACTTTCCACGCATATCCCCCCTAAACTTTTCCCCTCTCACTTTGAACTCGTGACCCCTAGTAATTGAATCCCCCCACTCTGGGGGAAAAAGCTTCTTGCTATCCACCCTGTCTATATCTCTCATGATTTTGTACACCTCAATCAGGTCCCCCCTCAACCTCCGTCGTTCTAATGAAAATAATCCTAATCTGCTCAACCTCTCTCCATAGCTAGCGCCCTCCATACTAGGCAACATCCTGGTGAACCACCTCTGCACCCTCTCCAAAGCATCTACATCCTTTTGGTAATGTGGCGACCAGAACTGCACGCAGTATTCCAAATATGGCCGAACCGAAGTCTTATACAACTGTAACATGACCTGCCAACCCTTGTACTCAATACCCCGTCCGATGAAGGAAAGCATGCCGTATGCCTTCTTGACCACTCTATTGACTTGCGTTGCCACCTTCAGGGAACAATGGACCTGAACACCCAAATCTCTCTGCACATCAATTTTCCCCAGGACTTTTCCATTTACTGTATAGTTCACTCTTGAATTGGTTCTTCCAAAATGCATCACCTCGCATTTGCCCTGATTGAACTCCATCTGCCATTTCTCTGCCCAACTCTCCAATCTACCTATATTCTGCTGTATTCTCTGACAGTCCCCTTCACTATCTGCTACTCCACAAATCTTAGTGTCGTCTGCAAACTTGCTAATCAGACCACCTATACTTTCCTCCAAATCATTTATGTATATCACAAACAACAGTGGTCCCAGCACGGATCCCTGTGGAACACCACTGGTCACACGTCTCCATTTTGAGAAACTCCCTTCCACTGCTACTCTGTCTCCTGTTGCCCAGCCAGTTCTTTATCCATCTAGCTAGTACACCCTGGACCCCATGCGACTTCACTTTCTCCATCAGCCTACCATGGGGAACCTTATCAAACGCCTTACTGAAGTCCATGTATATGACATCTACAGCCCTTCTCTCATCAATCAACTTTGTCACTTCCTCAAAGAATTCTATTAAGTTGGTAAGACATGACCTTCCCTGCACAAAACCATGTTGCCTATCACTGATAAGCCCATTTTCTTCCAAATGGGAATAGATCTTCTCCAGCAGCCTCCCTACCACTGGCGTCAGGCTCACCGGTCTATAATTACCTGGATTATCCCTGCTACCCTTCTTAAACAAGGGGACAACATTAGCAATTCTCCAGTCCTCCGGGACCTCACCCATGTTTAAGGATGCTGCAAAGATATCTGTTAAGGCCCCAGCTATTTCCTCTCTCGATTCCCTCAGTAACCTGGGATAGATCCCATCCGGACCTGGGGACTTGTCCACCTTAATGCCTTTTAGAATACCCAACACTTCCTCTCTCCTTATGCCGACTTGACCTAGAGTAATCAAACATCTGTCCCTAACCTCAACATCCGTCATGTCCCTCTCCTCGGTGAATACCGATGCAGAGTACTCATTTAGAATCTCACCCATTTTCTCTGACTCCACGCATTACTTTCCTCCTTTGTCCTTGAGTGGGCCAATCCTTTCTCTAGTTACCCTCTTGCTCCTTATATATGAATAAAAGGCTTTGGGATTGTCTTTAACCCTGTTTGCTAAAGATATTTCATGACCCCTTTTAGCCCTCTTAATTCCTCGTTTCAGATTGGTCCTACATTCCCGATATTCTTTCAAAACTTCTTCTTTCTTCAGCCTCCTAGACATTATGTATGCTTCCTTTTTCCTCTTAGCTAGTCTCACAATTTCACCTGTCATCCATGGTTCCCTAATCTTGCCATTGCTATCCCTCATTTTCACAGGAACATGTCTCTCCTGCACGCTAATCAAACTCTCTTTAAAAGCCTCCCACATATCAAATGTGGATTTACCTTCAAACAGCTGATCCCAATCTACATTCCCCATCTCCTGCCCAATTTTGGTATAGTTGGCCTTCCCCCAATTTAGCACTCTTCCTTTAGGACCACTCTCGTCTTTGTCCATGAGTATTCTAAAACTTACGGAATTGTGATCACTATTCCCAAAGTAGTCCCCTATTGAAACTTCAACCACCTGGCCGGGCTCATTCCCCAACACCAGGTCCAGTATGGCCCCTTCCCGAGTTGGACTATTTACATACTGCTCTAGAAAACCCTCCTGGATGCTCCTTACAAATTCTGCTCCATCTAGACCTCTAACACTAAGTGAATCCCAGTCAATGTTGGGAAAATTAAAATCTCCTATCACCACCACCCTGTTGCTCCTACATCTTTCCATAATCTGTTTACATATTTGTACCTCTATCTCACGCTCGCTGTTGGGAGGCCTGTAGTACAGCCCCAACATTGTTACCGCACCCTTCCTATTTCTGAGTTCTGCCCATATTGCCTCACTGCTCGAGTCCTCCATAGTGCCCTCCTTCAGCACAGCTGTGATATCCTCTTTGACCAGTAATGCAACTCCTCCACCCCTTTTACCTCCCTCTCTATCCCGCCTGAAGCATCGATATCCTGGGATATTTAGTTGCCAATTGTGCCTTTCCCTCAACCAAGTCTCAGTAATAGCAATAACATCATACTCTCAGGTACTAATCCAAGCCCTAAGTTCATCTGCCTTACCTACTACACTTCTTGCATTAAAACAAATGCACCTCAGACCACCAGTTTAAAAGCAGCCAGCCCCCATTCTATGCTGAAGAATGAATAAATCATTTGTATAACAAGGTCATCTGGCTTGTGCCAAAAAGGATTGGAATTGGTTTCTCTGTTTACTTCATTTAGTAGCAAAGTTTGAACAAACGATCTCCCATTTCCACCACCTTCCTACTCAAACTGCTGCTGCGGTAACGTGGCCTTTATCAGTAAATTATACCTTGGTCTCTTCCCTCACTTCCCTGGAACTTTCTTCTCCTTCGACCAATTCACTTTGTTCTATGTCTCTCACCTATCTATGAAATCCTTGTTATCTATCTTTCCAAGTCCAAGACCATGTTTCATTCTGAGATATTCTACCTCCTTTCATCCTCGGTGATTTCAATCAGCATCTCAACTAATGTTCTCCTTTGCTCTGATTTCACTGCCCTCCTTCTCTAAACCTCTCCCTCCATATAAACTCTCCTCCCCATATTCATATTGCCTGACATTACCATCTCCCATGGCCTCTCTTCTCCGATGATCTTGATCATTGATGAGGCTGTTTCCAACAGCTTCCTTGTATTCCTCGCCATCCACATCCTCCTAACCCTTTCAACACCACTTCTGCATCTCTGTCTGGAAAATAATTCTCTCCAAGCCACTGGCTACTGCACTTACAAATTCCCAAAATTCCTAGCCTTAGGCCTTACATTTGTCAGAATACTTCTGCAGCTGTCAATCTGCTCAACCACTTCCAGTCCTCCACCTTTTGATGCCTTTGTACTCAGGATAAACATTTACTTTCTCCCATCCCTGGCTGACTTTCCACAATGGCCCACTTCAAATCCCAAGTGCAGAATTATATAAACCTATCTGTGCACAATAAATTTAGCAATGAATCAGCAAATCTTGCTGGACGACATCAAACACTATCAGCCCTCTGTCTCTTCTGCCAAACCATTTACTACTCCTGGATCAATCTAGAGAACAAAAACAACCTGTGACTTCGTTTTGTCAATACCGTAGCAGGGGGTGGTAGCATAGTGTTTGTTAGTGGACTGGTAATCCAGAGGCCTAATGCTCCTGAAACATGAGTTCAAATCTTACCAGGGCAGCTGGGGGAAATTTTAATTCAATTAATTTCTTTTGGGCCTCCTTATCTCGAGAGACAATGGATACGCGCCTGGAGGTGGTCAGTGGTTTGTGAAGCAGCGCCTGGAGTGGCTATAAAGGCCAATTCTGGAGTGACAGGCTCTTCCACAGGTGCTGCAGAGAAATTTGTTTGTTGGGGCTGTTGCACAGTTGGCTCTCCCCTTGCGCCTCTGTCTTTTTTCCTGCCAACTACTAAGTCTCTTCGACTCGCCACAATTTAGCCCTGTCTTTATGGCTGCCCGCCAGCTCTGGCGAATGCTGGCAACTGACTCCCACGACTTGTGATCAATGTCACACGATTTCATGTCGCGTTTGCAGACGTCTTTATAACGGAGACATGGACGGCCGGTGGGTCTGATACCAGTGGCGAGCTCGCTGTACAATGTGTCTTTGGGGATCCTGCCATCTTCCATGCGGCTCACATGGCCAAGCCATCTCAAGCGCCGCTGACTCAGTAGTGTGTATAAGCTGGGGATGTTGGCCGCTTCAAGGACTTCTGTGTTGGAGATATAGTCCTGCCACCTGATGCCAAGTATTCTCCGAAGGCAGCGAAGATGGAATGAATTGAGACGTCGCTCTTGGCTGGCATACGTTGTCCAGGCCTCGCTGCCGTAGAGCAAGGTACTGAGGACACAGGCCTGATACACTCGGACTTTTGTGTTCCGTGTCAGTGCGCCATTTTCCCACACTCTCTTGGCCAGTCTGAACATAGCAGTGGAAGCCTTACCCATGCGCTTGTTGATTTCTGCATCTAGAGACAGGTTACTGGTGATAGTTGAGCCTAGGTAGGTGAACTCTTGAACCACTTCCAGAGCGTGGTCGCCAATATTGATGGATGGAGCATTTCTGACATCCTGCCCCATGATGTTCGTTTTCTTGAGGCTGATGGTTAGGCCAAATTCATTGCAGGCAGACGCAAACCTGTCGATGAGACTCTGCAGGCATTCTTCAGTGTGAGATGTTAAAGCAGCATCGTCAGCAAACAGGAGTTCTCTGATGAGGACTTTCCGTACTTTGGACTTCGCTCTTAGACGGGCAAGGTTGAACAACCTGCCCCCTGATCTTGTGTGGAGGAAAATTCCTTCTTCAGAGGATTTGAACGCATGTGAAAGCAGCAGGGAGAAGAAAATCCCAAAAAGTGTGGGTGCGAGAACACAGCCCTGTTTCACACCACTCAGGATAGGAAAGGGCTCTGATGAGGAGCCACCATGTTGAATTGTGCCTTTCATATTGTCATGGAATGAGGTGATGATACTTAGTAGCTTTGGTGGACATCCGATCTTTTCTAGTAGTCTGAAGAGACCACGTCTGCTGACGAGGTCAAAGGCTTTGGTGGGATCAATGAAAGCAATGTAGAGGGGCATCTGTTGTTCACGGCATTTCTCCTGTGTCTGACGAAGGGAGAACAGCATGTCAATAGTCGATCTCTCTGCACGAAAGCCACACTGTGCCTCAGGGTAGACGCGCTCGGCCAGCTTCTGGAGCCTGTTCAGAGCGACTCGAGCAAAGACTTTCCCCACTATGCTGAGCAGGGAGATTCCACGGTAGTTGTTGCAGTCACCGCGGTCACCTTTGTTTTTATAGAGGGTGATGATGTTGGCATCGCGCATGTCCTGGGGTACTGCTCCCTCGTCCCAGCACAGGCATAGCAGTTCATGTAGTGCTGAGAGTATAGCAGGCTTGGCACTCTTGATTATTTCAGGGGTAATGCTGTCCTTCCCAGGGGCTTTTCCGCTGGCTAGGGAATCAATGGCATCACTGAGTTCCGATTTGGTTGGCTGTATGTCCAGCTCATCCATGACTGGTAGAGGCTGGGCTGCATTGAGGGCAGTCTCAGTGACAGCATTCTCCCTGGAGTACAGTTCTAGGTAGTGCTCAACCCAGCGGTCCATCTGTTTGCGTTGGTCAGTGATTATGTCCCCCGATTTAGATTTGAGGGGGGTGATCTTCTTGATGGTTGGCCCAAGAGCTCTCTTCATGCCATCATACATTCCTCTGATGTTTCCGGTGTCTGAGGCCAGCTGAATATGACTGCATAGGTGTTGCCAGTAGTCGTTTGCGCAACGCCTAGCTGTTCTTTGTGCAGTACTTCTGGCTGCTTTAAGTGCTGCGGATGTTAAATCGCTGGGGGCTTTCTTGTAGTTCAAAAGTGCAATGCGCTTAGCGGCTATGACAGGTTCCAGCTCTTCATTATGAGATTGAAACCAGTCTGCATTTCTCTTCGCACTTTTGCCGTAGGTGGTCAAAGCTGACTCATAGATGGCGTCTCTGATGTGGGCCCACTTGGTCTCAGCATCCCCTGTGGGAGTGTTTTGAAGGGCTGTTACAAGTGAATTTAGAAATTTTTGTAACAGTTGTGGGTGAGAAATTCTGCTCGTGTTGATGCGCGGGTGGCCCTTCTGCTTGGAATGATGCAACTTCTTTGGTCTGAGTCTAACCTTGCTGCACACCAGGGAGTGGTCGGTGTCGCAGTCCGCACTGTGGAAGCTGCGTGTGATTTGAACACTGTTTAAGGCGGCTCGCCTTGTGACAATGAGGTCTAGCTGGTGCCAACGACGTGATCTTGGGTGCCTCCATGAAACCTGGTGACAATCTGGAATAAAATGCTAGTCTCCGTAACGATGATCATGAAACTACTGGATTGTCATTAAACCCATCTGGTTCACTAATTTCTCTCAGGAGGAAATCTGCCGTCCTTATTTGGTCTGGCCTACATGTGACTCCAGACCCACAGCAATGTGGTTAACTCTTAACTGCCCTCTGAAATAGCCTAGCAAGCCACTCAGCAAAGGCAATCGGAGATGGGCAATAAATGTTCCAAGGACTAATTTTTTAAAAAAGTCTCTTTAAATCATTTCCTCCTCTGTCCTCACCCCATTGCCTGCAATGAGTGCAAAGAGATCATGGACTTCTTTTTCATGAAGATTGAGACATGTCCAGCTGCACCCCCACCCCACCCCACCCCACCCCACCCACCCACTCAAACAATCTCCACGCTAAACTTGCTCCAGGGCTCCCTTCTACACTAACCCTATAGCCACATCTTTCCTGAGTTTATCTCTTATCTTCCTTCATGCCCTTTCTGAGTTTGTCTTGCTAAGCTGCCATTGTCTTTGGCCACATACTCCATACTCTGTCCGTTGATTTCACCCCCTCCTTTGTCATTGGCTCATGTCTTATTAGACTATTTCACCTTGCTGAGCTTTTTGCTCCTTATCCACTCTGGTACAAATCACCTGTCTCTGTCGGCACCCCTACCTCAACTCAGCTGCTGCTGAAACCTCATCCATGCCTTTGTTACCTCCAGGTTCAATTATTCCAATGGTTTCCTGGCATCCGATTTCTTCCCCCACCCACCCCCCGAAATTCCCTTTCTGAACCTCTCCTTGAACCTCTCCCTATTGTCCTCTCCTTTTAAGACTCTTTTTAAAACCAACCTTGACTAAGGGTTTAGATGTCCCTCTTAATGTCTTCTTTGCTGCAACATCCAGTTTTGTCTGATTATGGTATGAGATACTATATAAATGAAAGTTTATGTTTGAACTTATTGGAGTTTTTGGAGCTATTACAGTGACATAAAGGTTATCTTCTCAAATGGAAATCTTCCTATAAAGTCAATATTTTTGTATCTATTAAATGTGAGAAATGTATGCAACCAGTCACCCACATAAATGGTTTGATTTGATTAGGAAGTTGTGTGAATAATTTGTAATGGCACTATAGCAAACTGTAGGTGTGTATTCCACTGCTGCCTTTCTGTGCATAATATAGTCACCTCAGGTATACATCATTTGTTAGTATTGTGTTGAAAGCTGTATTCTGAACAGGATTTTGGATATATTGGTGAGAATGAGAATCACAATTCAGAAAGTTTAATTATCCATCTATATTGTGCTCATTAATTATCATGGAGGTAATGTTGGACTACAAACAATAAATCCTTAACTGGAGAAACAAAGTATAGCAGAGCTATGAATAAATGGTCTGCATCAAATTTTACAAATAATGGTGGAAGTGAAGAATGGAGGTGGATTAGAGGAGCTTAATGAACAATTGTTGGAGATGAAAATAGAAAAGGAATTGGATCTGAAAAATTTAGCACAATTCAAAGTAGATAAATTACCAAGCCTTGGTAGCTTGTTCAAAATGCAAAGTGCACAATTGGATTGGAGAGTAGCCAATATAACTTCAAGAAGAATAAATTGGGTAACTAAACTAATTAGTCTAATGCCAGTTTTAAGCAAATGCTTGGAAAACATTTTTTGGGTTAAAATTAGTTTCCATTTAGAAAAGCATGGCCTAATCAAGGACAGCTGGCATGAATTCATGTTTGACAAATGTAAAAGTTTTTGAAGAAGCAATTAATTGTTTAGATGAAGGGAATTGAGCAGAATTAGCTTATATTGATTTAACAGAAGGTGTTCAATAAGATAAAAGCAAAGTACTGCAGATGCTGGAAATCTGAAATTAAAACAAGAAATGCTGGAAATACTCAGCAGGTCTGACTGCATCTGTGGAGAGAGAAGCAGAGTTAACGTTTCAGGTCAGGTTCAGATGAAGGGTCACTGACCTGAAACGTTAACTCTACTTCTCTCTCCACAGATGCTGCCAGACCTGCTGAGTATTTCCAGCATCTCTTGTGTTCAATAAGATGTTTCGCGAGAATCTTGTCAAGAAAGAAAGAACAAAGGACCTTTCAGGCTGATCCCATTTGACCAATGGTCTTGACCTCCATTCAGAAATGCCATCAAAGTTGGGCAGATTTATAAATCAGAATAAACTGGAGGGAAGCAGTCAAGTCTGATGAAATAGCCAAGGAAACAACTTATCTTTTTATAGTGCTTTTTCTGACTTTAGGACTTTGTAAAGCATTTCACAATCTATTGAGTACTTTAAAAGTGTAGTCACTGTTGTAATGTAGAGAAACATGGCAGCCAATCTCAAACTTGGAGGAAACAAATTTCATCAAAATTTGTACACAGTAAGGTTCCACAAACAGCAATCAGATAAATAACCATATAAGCTAATTTTTGGTGGTGTTGGTTGAAGGATACATGTTGACTAGAACACCAGGAAAAGATCGCTGTTTTTCTTGTCCAGCTGAGGGTGCATATAGAGCCTCAGTTTAACGTCTCATCCAAAAAAACAGCATCTCTGACAATGCAGCTCTCCATCTAACTGAAGTGTCAGCCTAGGTTCTGAAGTGGGGCATGAATCCAGGATCTTTTGACTCGGAGGGCAAGAGTGCTACTATGATTTCTGTCTTTCTGCAATTATAATATTTCTTGCATTTGGTCACTATCTGGTTTTCAATTCGTGTTACTTGTATTGCTTTCAAAATAGGGAAGTTATCTGCTAAAATTCTGTAGCATCTTTGTACTATTTCTAAATATTATAGCACTCAAAGTGTTGATATTTTGGAATAATCTTGCTCAAGCATGCTTGTGATTAAATCTGCATAGACACCCCTGTATTATAAGGGTCTGAAAGTGTTAATGTTTGAGACAGTGAGAGTAACCCCTCCCACTGTCATGATGTGGTAATAGTCACATAGGCTTGGCAGGAGCTAGAAGCACCATGAGAAGTACTAGTTAGAGATCCTAATGGAGAATGTAAATAGAAGGTAAATTGAAATAACGAGTTGATGTTCAGTTATCCAAAAACTCTCAGACCTTTATGAAGAGCACTATAGCTACGCTACCAACCACATACTATATAGTGACAGCGATATACAACAACTCCAACAGAACAAACAGCAAAATGATAGGAAATGTTTTCCCAGTGCATATACTGCTTAATATATTTTCACTCCAGCATTGCACAATATTGCTTGCACCGTCTTGATCATGTATCATGTACAATGGTGACCAATAACACAAACACACCAATCATTGTGCGGTAGAGTTTCTATTTTGGGTGCAATCGACAATTTTTGCTCCAGGTCTCCACTCAAACTTATTTGCATACCGTTGAATGTAAAATCTTCCATGAGCCACTGCAATCAGACGGTGTAATTTTAAAACATTTTTTGCATTAAAAATATTCCTGGATATATTTAGAGTAGTAACAACAATGTATATTTATATAGCACCCTAAACATAATAAAATGTCTGAAGAGCATTGTTGAGTAAAATTAGACACCTAGGTAGATTTTAAGGAGCATCTTAAGGAAGAAAGTGAGATAGAGAGACGGATAGGTTTAAGGAGGCAATTCCAGAACTTCGGGCCTAGGCAGCTGAAAGCACAGCCACCAATGGTGGAGAAATTAAAATCGGGAATGCTCAAGAGGCTAGAATTAGAGGAGCGCAGATATCTTGGAGAATTGTGGAGCTGGAGGAGATTACAGAGATAGAGAGGGATGAGGCCATGGAGGGACTTGAAAACAAGGATGAAAATTTTAACATCAAGACGTTGCTTGACCAAGTGCCAGTGTAGGTCAGGGGTGATTGGCTGAACCGGACTTGGGGCAAGTTAAGACACAGGCAGCAGAGTTTTGGATAACCTCAAGTTTACAGAGGGTAGAATGTGGGAAACCAGTCAGCAATGTGTTGTCATTGTCAAGTCTAGAGGTAATGAAGGCATGGATGAGGGTTTCAGCAACAGAAGAGGAGGCAAGGGCCAGGTTGGACAATTTTATGGAACTGAAAATAGGCAATCTTAATGATGGCACAGATATGTGGTCTGAAACTCAGCTCTGGATGAAATCAAGGTTGTGAACACTTTGGTTTAGTCTCACAGTTGCCAGGGAGAGTCAGTAACCAGGGAAGCTTGAAGCAGGGACCGAAGACAATGGCTTCAGTTTTCCCAATATTTATTTGGAGGAAATTTCTGCTCATCCAGTACTGGATGTTGGATAAGCAGTCTGATAATTTAGCAACAGTGACCCAGTGCAGTTTTATTATAACAGCTGAAAATGGGTTTATCACAAAAATAAGCATTTTTAATCAGTGTCTAGTCCACCACCTGTGAATAGCCTGATTTTAAATAATTAAAAATGACTTTTATAAACTAGAAAGAGCCATTTACTAGTTTCATTGGTGTACGGTAGTCAGTTTCTTTGTAAATTAGTTTATTTTTAAAACGTGCCTTTTGTGTCTTTTTTTTTAAAAAAAGCTTAATTTTTAGAGTCATCTTGCAGACCCATAAACGTGCGTAACTAGCAGAAACTCTCCATTGTGATCAATTCAATCTGGGCAGATAGCCAGTTTTTGGGGGGAGAGGCGCAGGCATCCTGCATAATGCTTTTTAAACTAATGCCAATAGATTGCGAAAACTCAGTTTACACCGGGCATAACCTGCATTTGAAATGCGAGATCTTTTGAGCTGGTTTGGCCAATTTCGGGTGAATTGCACTGAAAATACCAGCTCAACTTAGAGGAAACTCTAGGCTACTGCTTTTTAAGTTGGAAAGATGTCCCAAGGCACTTCACAAAGGTGTAATCAGACAGTGCCAAAGAGGGGGGATATTGAGAGGGGTGAGCAAAAGGTTGGTAAGAAAGATGGGTTTTAAGAAGGCGATGGAGGTGAAGAAGTTTAGATAGGGAATTCCAGAGCAGGGCCTGGATGGCTGAAGGCACAACCAACAATGGAGGGGTGAAGGGATGGGGAGATGTACAAAAGCAGAGGCTTCTAACCTTATTGCTTGGCTGTACAAGAAGTTGTTTGTCAGATCATTTTCTACTGCTAATTGGATCTCTGAAATGTTAAATCTGAGTCTCAGTCAGTAAACAAATTTACTTTTATATGAAGTCAAAGACAATTAAGATGAGCTTATGGATTTTGCAACTTTGCTGGCATTCGATTTTGTGGTTGCACAAGCTGTATAATTGTTTCTGCTGCGGTTGGCAGATGTTATTGATTGATTTTATCTGGTTGTCTTTTTGGTTTTATCTTTTATTTAGGTTTCAGGATCTGAATTGCTTCAGGAGACCAAAGAATCAAGATATAAGCGAACTGAAGATGGATTTTTCAGAATAGGTATAGTTTGAAACTTCTTCCAGGTGACATTCACCATCACCATCCTTTGTTTCATTAGTCACAACTTCTTTTTTTAAACCCTGTTTTCTGCCCATCCTCTACATATAATGCCCCCTTTTTAAGGCCTGGGTTGCAGATATTTCAAATTATAGTGCTTGCATGTGAGCAACATGGGCTGTGGGGGGTGGGGTGGGGGGCAGCCAATAATTGTCCAATTTGTCTATCAGCAGAAACCTCAGTTAACAGCAAGTTATTGCTGTTTTCCTCCACAGGACTTGACTTTCTTGACCTGAATCTAATCTGATCTCAGGGTGGAGAGAGAGTTTCCACATAAGTATCCGCTTAGACCCTCCTTCAACCTCATCCATGTCTGAATATAGCTTCCTTTTCACTTGACTTCCCCCAAAAGAAGTGTGGTCACAATCCTCTGTGGGTGTGCATATTCTGTTTTAATACAGTGAATGTTGAACTTTCTTTGGCCTCTGTTGTTGCAATTACAGTGTTATTGTTCCTTAGACAAGACTGAAGTTCAGTTGTTCTGCTGTATTAGATGGTAAATCTGCAGATAACATCAAATTGTTGATAGCTATGCATAGCAATAGAGTAAGCACCCTGAATTCCTGCGTCCTGCCAGCCTATCCAGCACGGTGCAGGCAGTTACAGCTGCCATGCATTCATTGAACCACTTCATAGCACTGGGCCTAAATGGCTGCAAGTGACTGGATGAAGGACGCAAGAAGTCCGCCGACCTCTTTTTCACAGACATTTTGCCTGTCAGGAAAATCAAATCACCCGGAGCTGGCAATGACAAGTGACAGGCACTCAACAGTGTTATGGTGCTTCTGTATTTTTTGTTAATTTTTTTTTGAGGACTTATGTATTTTAGAAGAATGGACATTGTTTTATTTGGGAAAACTGAAAAGGATTCCATGGATTTTTTTTCATTGGAGTCATTGAAAAGAGGTCATCGGATGGTCTTTTGGACTTGGTTTGTAAACAACCCTTACTGGAAGTCAGCTGTCTTCAGATAAATACCTAGCAGGGGCTTTTTGACTTGGGATAGATGTTTATGGAGAAGTGACAGGTCAAGATTTATAGGGGTCAGGAGGCTTGACTCTTGAGATATTGTTTTTGGTTTCGCTTTGGACAGTGTGTTGAGGTATGAACTGTTTTGAAGGCAGTTGGAGAAAACCAACCAAGAGAGCAGTCACCATCAGCACTCTGTTCTATCTCTGAGAATTTCCTGAGAATCAAGTATAAGAAATAGAGAAACTGATGCTGCATTTCTCCTGAAAAGCCTGCCAGAAACCCCTGTTGCTGCATTTCTCCTGGAAATCCTGCCAAACTGATTTTCAACGTCGCCTGAAAAGAACTGCTCTAGAAAAGTCCCAGTAACAGCTGTCTACGCATATTTAGGACACCAAGCCAAAAAGGGACCACTGACATCTTTCCATATCTTTTTTTTTTCTTCAAGAATCAGCAAGTATTTGGCCAAAGTATTCTTTTGTCTTTTTTTGTAACAGAGCTGTAAAGAGAAAATCTCTTTTTCGGTTAACCTGTGTGTGTGTGTGTGTGTGTGTTTGTGTGTGTGTGTCTGTGTGTGTGTGGGGCTAAGGTAAAAAGGGAACTTTCATATTTCAATCTGTGTGTTAATGCTTTGCTTCATTACTGGTTAAGTCTTGTTTTTATAATAAACTAATAATTGTGTTTATTAAACAAACCTGGTTGGTTGGTGTGTTTTATTCTGGGATAAACAGTAGAGTATATGATTGACTGCATTGGTGACTGAGTAAACACTTAAATATATGTTGTGACCTGTGGAGAAGTGGAACTAGAAAAGACAGTGCACTCCTCCCACCTCAGTCATAACAACAGGTGATGGGCCTGTAGCAGGAAGCCAGATTTCAGAGTGGATCCTAAAATCTACCAGTGAGGAATTCTTTGGAACCTCCCCACCACCCCATATTTATTGACTCCATTTGCACAGCATTCAGCATTTGTGTTGTAGCTTAGGTGGGTCATAAAGGTAATAGGGTGCCATAAATGTGTACAACAGCTTATTTCAGTAACTAATTGGTCATAAGGTAAGGGGAGAAAATATTTGCAACTCTTAAAATCCTCAATTTTTAAAAAACAAATTAAAAATTGTAACAATTTTTTCTTTCCACAAATTGTGGATGAGGTAAGCTTTGTAACAGGGAAATCAAACTGCGTCTTTCCAGTTGCTTTTAAGGCAAGAAGCACATGATTTTACTTTACTGTGTCATATTTTCTTTCTTGCACTGCAAGTGGAAGTTAATTATTGATCATTGGTTTTACAACAGATAAATTCTCTCAAACCTTTTTGCAGCAATTTTCAAAACACACGCAAAAAAAAAATTATGATCTGATATTGTAACTTCACAGGATGTGTGAAAACTTTCCTGTGAAACCTTAACTTATGCTCCTCTTGGCCAGACGAGAAAAATATCCTGGGCCATTTTTCTGAGTGTCCTTCTTTGCTTCCTTTAAGAACCATTGGTTAGGCTGCTCAATGCTGAATACAGATTTGTACCTCACAGTTGCAATCAAAGGGTGACGTCCTTCAATTTACATATTACAAGTGGCCTGATGAAGGTCTCTGCCCAAGATAGCAGCAGCCAAAAAGCCAGCATAAACAGGGTGGTAAGTGACCTGATTCTACAAGTATATCAATGGGAAGAGGATAACCAGGGAAAGAGTAGGACCCATTAGGGACCAAGGGGGAAATCTGTAGGTGGAGCCAGAGGACATTGGTAGGGTGTTGAAGGAATACTTCACATCTGTCTTCACCCAAGAGAATGAGGATGTAGATGTGGAACTCAGAGAGAGACTGTGAGGTTCTTGAGCAAACCTATGACAAGGTATTGGAGGTTTTGGTAGGCTTAAAAGTGGACAAATCTCCAGGTCCGGACGATTTGTGTCCCAGGATGCTGTGGGAGGCGAGGGTGGAGATTGCAGGGGCTCTGACCCAAATTTTTAATTCCTCTCTGGCCACGGGGGAGGTGCCAGGGGACTGAAGGACAGCTAATGTGGTCCCACTGTTTAAGAAAGGTTGTAGACATAAGCCAGGGAACTACAGACCAGTGAGTCTCACGTCAGTGGTAGGGAAACTATTGGAGAAAATTCTGAAGGAGAGAATCTATCTCCACTTGGAGAGGCAAAATTTGGTTAGGAATAGTCAGCATGGCTTTGTCAGAGGGAGGTCATGCCTAACAAATTTT
Organism: Heterodontus francisci; assembly: GCF_036365525.1. Lineage (NCBI taxonomy): Eukaryota > Metazoa > Chordata > Chondrichthyes > Heterodontiformes > Heterodontidae > Heterodontus > Heterodontus francisci. The sequence goes on along the minus strand of NC_090376.1, from coordinate 25,385,437 downwards.
ATTGAATTTTTTGAGCATGTGACCAGGTGTGTAGATGAGGGTAGTGCAGTTGATGTAGTTTACGTGGATTTCAGCAAAGCCTTTGACAAGGTCCCACATGGGAGACTTATCAAGAAAGCAAATGCACATGGGATACAGGTTAACTTGATAAGGTGGATTCAAAATTGGCTGAACTGTAGGAGACAGAGTGATGACAGACGGCTGTTTTAGCGACTGGAAGCCAGTGTCCAGTGGCGTACCACAGGGATCTGTGCTGGGTCCCCTATTGTTTGTCATTTATATAAACGACATAGATGACTATGTGGGGGGTAGGATCAGTAAGTTCACGGATGACACAAAGATTGGCCGAGTGGTTAACAGTGAGGTTGAGTGTCTTGGGTTACAGGAAGATATAGACGGGATGGTCAAATGGGCAGAAAAGTGGCAGATGGAATTTAACCCTGAAAAGTGTGGGGTGATACACTTTGGAAGGAGTAATGTGACACGGAAGTATTCAATGAATGGCCTGACACTGGGAAGTTCCGAGGAAAAAAGGGACCTTGGCGTGTTTGTCCATAGATCTCTGAAGGCAGAAGGGCAGGTTAATAGGGTGGTGAAAAAGGCATATGGGACACTTGCCTTTATCAATCGAGGCATAGCTTACAAAAGTAGGGAGGTCATGTTGGAGTTGGATAGAACTTTGGTAAGGCCACAGCTGGAGTACTGTGTGCAATTATAGGAAGGATGTGATTGCACTGGAAGGGGTGCAGAGGCGATTCACCAAGATGGTGCCTGGGATGGAACATTTAAGCTATGAAGAGAGATTGGATAGGCTTGGGTTGTTTTTGCTGGAGCAGAGAAGACTGACGGGTGACCTGATTGAGGTGTACAAAATTATGAGGGGCATGGACAGGGTGGATAGGGAGCAGCTGTTCCCCTTAGTTGAAGGGTCAGTTACGAGGGAACACAAGTTTAAGGTGAGGGGCAGGAGGTTTAAGGGGGATTTGAGGAAGAACTCTTTTACCCAGAGGGTGGTGACGGTCTGGAATGCACTGCCTGGGAGGGTGGTAGAGGGGGGTTGCCTCACATCCTTTAAAAAGTACCTGGATGAGCACTTGGCACGTCATAACAACATTCAAGGCTATGGGCCAAGCGCTGGCAAATGGGATTAGGTAGACAGGACATCAGTGCAGACTTGATGGGCCGAAGGGGCTCTCCTGCACTGTATTATTCTGTGATTCTGTGATATGATTTTCAGGTCACTAATACCCTGTTTATGCCAGGTAGAGGCCTGCAAAATTGACCCCATCATCTTCACCATGAAATCCCTAGGCTAGTGCAGTTGATGCCTCTTATGTACATTGTATCTTAACCTGTGCTGTGCAAAATCTAACCTTCATTTGTAAGATGGTTGGTGCACCTGAAGATAAATAACCTATTTTTTTCCCCCAAAGAAAAATGTCTTCCTCTGCTTGGGCTCAAAATGCCATTTCTGTAGTTATTTTGTCAGCAGCCTATCTTGCTGTTCAAATTAACGTAGTCGAAGCAGAGTGTAGAGAGTCCTGATTATTGAATATAGGGTTATTAAAATGGAATGTTTGCATCATTTACACCATCTTCAGTATGTTTGTGCCTCTCCTTCATTTTTATTAGTATAACAATGATGCCAAACTGGGCCACTTTGCTAGCCTCTTCCAGGATTCTTTTTATCCCACTTCCCGTTAGTTCAGTATATTACTGTAGCCACATTTCACTTAGTCCTAATCAAAAAGAAATTTATGTGTGCTTTTCTTTCTTCCTTCCTTGTGTGTAGGTAGATTTGAGAATGGAGTAGCTGAAGGTGCTATTGACTTGAGATTGAATCCCATCACTGCCATTAGACTGTCAGTTTTACAAGATTCCAATGTGTGGGCTCTTCTTGATGAGGTGAGATGTCACAACACATTCTGTGTTGATGTTGAAATGTTGTGTAATGCTGTGAACAAACTATTTCTTAGTAAGCTGGTTTAAAGGTCGTGTGGAGAGTCATTCTTTGAAAATTGAAATAAGAGAAAGCCTTGCATCTATATAAAGCCTTTCATGACCTCTAGATGCCCCAAAGCACTTTACAGCCAGTGAAGTACTTGAAGTGCAGTTACTGTTGTAATAGAGAGAAGGCAGCAGCAATTTGTGCACAGCAAGATCCCACAAACAGCTAAAGGAAGATGACCAGATCAGCAGCTGCTTTTGTTAGTGATGATGGTTGAGGGATACATATTGTCCAGGTCACCCGGGAGAACTTTCCTGCTCCTCTTCAATATAATGCATGGGATCTTTTGCATCCATGTGAGAGGCCACACTTGGTTTAACATCTCATCTGAAATCATAGTTCAATCTTCAATTTTAAAAATCTGTAATGCTCTTAGAATATTTATTATAATCATTTTATTTCCAAGTGCTGCTGCTTGTCAGAGTTGTAAATAATAGTATCAATGCTGGGAAAAGCCAAGCACCAACTGTCAGCTGGTCACCATTAAGTTTAACCTGTTAATTGCCTAGAAAGCTAGTCAGCCAATGGGGGAGGGGAGGGGGACTGGCAGTGAGAGTGCATTCAGCACCTTGCTGACTCTGGTTCCATATTTCCAATGGGGAATACAAGTCGTGTGACCTCAACACAGAGTATCATTGATTTCAGGTATAGATTGGCCTCTGAGCACCTCTCAGGCTAAACAAACTGCAGGAATGGAAACTGAGGGGAAATATTGAGCATTTTAAAAAAATGGATAAAGCAGTCTTTTTTTTTAATTGTTTATAACATGACGACTGCAACATCTTGCCTTTATATAGCACCTTTAACATATTAAAAATGTCCACAGGCTCTTCATAGGAATGTTTTCAGACATAATTTGACACCAAGTCATGTAGAGATATTAGGATAGGTGACCAAGGAGTGACTCATAGGAGAAGAGAGAGGTCGAGATGTGGAGCAGTTTAGGGAGGGAATTACAGAGCTTAAGGTCCAGGCACCTGAAGGCACAGCTGCCAATGGTGGGGTGATGAAAATCAGGGATGTAAGAGGCCAGAATGGAAAGAGTGCAGACATCTGAGGGCTGTAGAGCTAGATGAGGTTACACTAAATTAAGGTGTCATTTAATGCTTCAGAATGTTGAACCAACTTGTCATGAAGTTCACTGTTTCTATGACTAAGCACTTTTCTCTCTGCTTATTTTTTTTTCCCATTCCAGATCCAACTTAAAAAAGCTGCCAATTAATCAGTATTTAAAGGAGATTGAGAGCAAATCAGTTTTATAAAAAAAAAGTTCCACTACAATCTATCTTAATAGTACTCTTTAATAAAGAAAAGTGTTGATACTGATCACAGAATTCATGGATATATCGCCTCATTGTCTGATCACCGTGGATATTCATTGTTCCCAAACACTACCTCCTGTGAAATCTACTGTAATTTTCTATGTAACAATTCTAATTTTGAAGATTATCAGCTGAATCTTTTTGGTAATCCGAAGCTAATGGACTATTCTCATCTTGAGTTTAACTGAGGTGTAAATGTATTTTTGTTACCCATTTTATCAGTACAATATACCTAAATATTGAGTAAAAATAAGCAAACAAATGAGACTACTTCTGTATAAAGAGGTTAAGTATGTTACAAATTTTAAATATAAATTGTGCATCAGGGACAGAAACTGTACAAACAGGCAAGAGAGGATAGGTTGGGGTGGATGGTTACCTTTTAATTTATTGTAAATATGCACTGTGCAGATGTGTGTCATGTTTTGAGGGATTCCAGGTAGATATAGATTCTTGATCAGAGAAATATTGTATTTAATTTCTAGACAATTGTGGTAACTTTTGAAGAAGTGCTTCATTTTATGAAGGAAATAAATTGCCTTTTCAAAGCCTTGACTTATGAATGTTGAAAATTGCCAGTGTTCTTGAGATGTATCATATTGGGTTCCAGCAGCATTGAGGCACTTAAGAATTTATGTGCCTTAAGTATCATGTTACTGCAGCTGGTTAGTATTGGTAATATTAAGTGATAGCTACATTCTTCTCTAACTTTTTAATAAGGTATTCACTCACAAGGAGGCCAAGAAGAATTGGAATTCTCTTACTACTTTGCATTTTGTTTATTGGAAAATATTCTTAAAAAGCTCTTAATAGCATTTTTAGAAATATATCGCTTATATAGTACTGAAATGCAGCACCCACAACGCAAAAAACAACCTCTTGAAGGTATCAGGTAGGCCCTTTCATTGCAGCTTTGTTTCATCACTATTTTAAAAAAAACCTCAAGTGTCAATAACATTTTGCAAGCTTTTTTTCTAGGAAGATGGATCATTTTCCTTAGCAAAATTATACTTTTGCAGATTTTATTTTTGAAACCATGAGTTGGATGAATTGGATACAGGGTTAATTTGCTGTTTTTCCATGTGTACTGTATTGATTCTTTAAATGCTGGTTGTTGGCTGTCAACATTGTCCAAAATATTTACTTAACTGTAACCATTCATAAAGGTATGAGCCGCTCTAATAAAATCCTCCCAGTTTTCTGCTGGAAAGCTACTTCAGCAGATGCAGGCAATGTGCATGGAGAGGCCTCAATTTAACTGGATGATTATGATAATGTGCAATCAGACATTAAACTGGTAGTGTAGTTTTAAGTGTTTTGAAATGTTACTGGAAATGTAGTCTGTGCTGGGGGAGGATATAAATGATTATGATAACTGCTTAGAATAGGCAAAGTTTGCATCAATAAGTGCAATATGAAATGTAGGGCCGCAGACTGTAGGTGGAGGTTCATGTTTTCAGTGATCCTATTTGTTAAATAATTCTATTTAAATTGGACAATCTTGGTATTTTAAACTCTTGAAAGAAATAAGCTTATGATAGACTTTCAGCTCTGTCTTCCTGTCAACTACTTCAAAGTAATTAGTAGTTTATATATGCTGGAGGGGGGGTGGAGAGAGAGGGAATAAAAAAAAACACATGGACAGTTTTGAGAAAATGTTACCTTCATGAAGAGATAAGCAACAAAATATTACACTTCAAGCTGATGTTTTGCTCCAAAAGCAGCATTTTAGTAATGCCAACATCATAATCATTAACTTTGCACAATTCATGGTCATAAGATTAACTACCTAAATATTGAAGGACTCTGAACTAAAAACAGGAAATGCAGGCCAATCAGTATCTGTAAAGTGAAAAGATTCGTTAAAAATTCAGGTGTAGATCCTTCATCAGAAGCACTCTCATCAAGGGTCTCTAATGACCAGATGCATTGATTTGATGAAGTAGCTATTGAATAAGTAAGCAATTGCATTGTAATGACTGAAAAAAGATATATTTTTTGAATTATTTATTGCATGAAGACAATGCGAGATCAAATCAGTCACTTTTAGTTTTAAATCTTTTAATAAAGCCAATAAATGATGGCTTTAAATCCCTTTTAAAAACCAAAAGTTAGAGCAGATGCATCTGCAGTCATATTGTGATTCCTTGTTAATCGAGTCACCATAGATTGAACCTTTCTGAATGCAAATTGAGAATCAGATTATTCAAAATATATGATGCTGCGAATCTATTTATGATGCCCCTCCATCCTATTTAAGTTATATTTATACGATTTCCACTGTTGTTTGCTGTGTGCTGGCCTTTTGTCCAGTGGCTAGATCATAACAAATGCATGGAAAGATTTTTTAAAACCTAGTATGGTCTTTGCCTTGTAGCATTTTTCTTGCAGTTTCTTCTTGCAAAGTCGTTAGAATTCAATTGAGGGTTGTGGGGGGTGGGGGGTTGCTGGTGGGGAAGACTCAGCTGCTTTTCCTTATAGGTTTAATAGGTCCATGGTTTTAAATCTACAAATTGCAGTCTCCACAACTTGCTGAGTAGTTTGACCACGTAACATCAGTGGGGGCACATTAAAAGTAATTCATTGGATGTGAAACACTTTGGAATGTCCTCCGGATGGTTAATGATATATAATATATATATAATCACACACATCTCCAAGTACACATCCCCAAGTACATTCTATTTGCACTTCCGTTACTGCTAGAAACTACACCATAGATCTATATTCATTGTTCAGAAAGTTCATCAAATTCTGTAACAGTAGGATGAAATAGAATGCTTTTATTTTTAAAAGTACATTTGTTTGAAGGGCTGGGGCTTGATTTTTAATCGTTGTATTTAAAATTAGAAAAATAAAGTTGTAAACTTTGCTAATGTGGAGTTGTTTGAGGTGATTGACTGCCAAAACCCTCTTTGCACAGTGATTTGATTTATTTAAATCTTGGTCAACCAACATGTTGAGATCAGTTTATTGTTTAGTAAATAGGGACTGAACTAAATCGAAGAGGGCTCATCTGTAGCACTTTTTAAAAAAATAAAATAGATTTATTGTGATTGAAGTGGTAATGGATCCCTTTTAAATAATGTGCCACAGATCAGTCTCTTGAAATCCAATGCTTTTGCTTATTTTTATGAATGTGTTTATGCTTTGTGTTTGTAGCAATGCACCTGCTTCCGTTAATGTCGATGTGCCTTTCATCAATGGTCTACATTATTTTCATAAATGTGCCATAACTTTGCAATGAACATAATTGTAATAAAGATGAACTTGTTAAACTTTGAATTGTAATTATGTGTAGAATGTTCTGTATAATTGGCTTCTTTAACTTCAGCCCATTGTGTAATAAATTGCTACATTTTGGATGTCAGTTTTGGCATTGAATAAGCCCGAGTATGGAAAGTTCTTTGCAGCTTGAGGGTATGGTAGCATATTGGTTTATTACTGATCTAGTAATCTAGAGGCTTGGGCTAATGATCTGGAGACAAGAGTTCAAATGCCACCACGGCAGCTGTGGAATTGACATTCAAATAATTAAATACATGTAGAATAAAAAGCTAGCATTAATAATTTTGACCATGTAACTGCTGGATTGTTGTAAAAATCCCATCTGGTTCACTAATGTCCTTTAGGGAAGGAAATCTGCTGTCCTTACCTGGCATATGCTGTCCTTACCCTACATGTGACTTCAGACCCACAGCAATGTCTTAACTGCCCTCTGAAATGGCCCAGCAAGCTACTCAGTTGCATCAAACTGCTACAAAAAAAAATGAATAAAACTGGTTGGACCACCCAGCCCAGTAGACTTGGCAAAGTCCTCCTTATTTACTGGGGACCTGTTCCAAAATTGAGAGTTGTCCTAGAGACTAGTCAAGCAACATCCTGACATATTCTCTCAATCATACCTTTCAGTCATTCCAGAGTCCTCCATTGCCATCTCTAGCCATGTCCCATCCCATCAGCAGGACAGATCAACCACAGATCGTGGTACAGTGATAAGACAGTCACGAGGGAATGGCCCTGGGAGGCCTCAACATTAAGTCTGGATCCCATGTAGTTTCATGGTATCAGGTCAAACATGGGCAAGGAAACTGCCTGCTAATTACAACCTACTGCCTTCCTTCAGCTGATGAATCAGTACTCCTCCATGTTGAATACCACCAGGAAGAAACACTAAGGACAGCAAGAGACTGTCGTCTGGGAGGGAGACTTCAATGCCCGTTACCAAGAGTAGCTCAGTAGCACTGCTAATTACCAAGCTGGCTGGTGGTGAGAGAACCAATCTATCTGCTGCAGATGTATCTGTCCATGACTGTCTTGATATCAGTGACCACTGCACAGTCCTGGTGTAATTTAAGTCCTGTCTTTACACTGAGAACACCCTCCGGCGTGTTGTGTGGCACGACCATTGTATTAAATGGGTAGATCAGATCTAGTAGCTCAAAATTGGCATCCATGAGGTGCTTTGGGCCATCGTCAGCAGCAGAATTGTATTCCACTACAAACTGTAACGTCATGGTCTAGCATATTCCTCACTCTACCAGGGGACCAACCCTGGTTTAATGAAGAGTGTAGAAGAGCATGCCAGGAGCAGCCATACCAGGTGTAACTAAAAATGAGATGCCAACCTGATGAAGCTACAACACAGGCCTACACGCATGCTATCGCCAGCTAAGCGATCCCACAACCAATGGATCAGATCAAAGTCCTGCCACATCTGATCATGAATGGTGAAAAACTAAACAACTAATGAGGGGAGCAGGCTTCATGAACACCCTCATCTTCAATAATGGCAGAGCCCAGTGCATAAGACAAAGCTGAAGTATTTGCAACCATCTTCAGCCATAAGTGCCAAGTGAATGATCCATCTCAGCTTCTTCCTGAGGTCCCTACCATCACAGAAGCTTGTCTTCAGTCACTCGATTCATTCCACTTGACACTGAGAAACAACTGAGCGCACTAGATACAGCAAAGACTATGGGTCCTGACAGCATCCTGGCTGTAATGCCGAAAACTTGTGTTCCAGAACCAGTCATGCCTCTAGCCAAGCTGTTCCAGTATAGCTAACACAGGCATCTACTGGACAATGTGGAAAATTGTCCAGGTTTGTCCTGTTCACAAAAATGCAGGACAAATCCAATCTAACCAATTACCAACCCATCAATCTGCTCTCAATCGTCAGCAAAATGATTGAAGGGGGCGGCAACAGTAGTGGCATTTACTCACCAATAACCTGCTCATTGATGCTTAGATTGGGTTCCGCCAGGGCCACTAATCTCCAGACTTTATTACATCCTTGGACCGAACATGGACAAAAGAGATGAATGCCAGAGGTGGGGCATGAGTGCCTGACCTTGACATTAAGGCAGCATTTGACCGAGTGTAGCATCAGGGAGTTCGAGCAAAATTGAAGTCAATGGGAATTGGGGGAAATCTCTCCACTGGTTGGAGCCACACCTAGCACAAAGGAAGATGGTTGTGGTTGTTGGACGCCAATCATTTCAACCCCAGGATATTGCTGCAGAAGTTCCTCAGGGTAGTGTCCTTGGCCCAACCATCTTCAGCTGCTTCATCAATGATCTCCCCTCCATCATAAGATCAGATGTTCGCACATTGTTCAATTCAATTCGCAACTCCTCAGGTACTGAAGCAGTCCATATCCACATTAGGCTTGGGCCGATAAGTGGCAAGGAACATTTACACCACACAAGCAATGATGATTTCCAACAAGAGACAATTTTAACCATCTCCCCTTGACATTCAATGGCATTACCATTGCTGAATCCCCCACCATCAACATCCTGGGGGTTACCATTGCCCAGTAACTTAACTGGACCTTCTTTCTTCTTTTTTGGCCTCCTTGTCTCGAGAGACAATGGGTAAGCGCCTGGAGGTGGTCAGTGGTTTGTGCAGCAGCGCCTGGAGTGGCTATAAAGGCCAATTCTAGAGTGACAGACTCTTCCACAGGTGCTGCAGATAAAATTGGTTGTCGGGGCTGTTACACAGTTGGTTCTCTCCTTGCGCTTCTGTCTTTTTTCCTGCCAACTGCTAAGTCTCTTCGACTCGCCACTCTTTAGCCCCGCCTTTATGGTTGCCCGCCAGCTCTGGCGAACGCTGGCAACTGACTCCCACGACTTGTGATCAATGTCACAGGACTTCATGTCGCGTTTGCAGACATCTTTAAAGCAGAGCCATGGACAGCCGGTGGGTCTGGTACCAGTGACGAGCTCGCTGTCCAATGTGTCCTTGGGGTTCCTGCCATCTTCCATGCGGCTCACATGGCCAAGCCATCTCGGGTGCCACTGGCTTAGTAGGGTGTATATGCTGGGGATGTTGGCCGCCTCGAGGACTTCTGCGTTGGAGATACGGTCCTGCCACCTGATGCCAAGGATTTACTGGAGGCAGCGAAGATGGAATGAATTGAGACGTCGCTCTTGGCTGACGTACGTTGTCCAGGCCGCGCTGCCGTAGAGCAAGGTACTGAGGACACAGGCTTGATACACTTGGAATTTTGTGTTATGTGTCCGTACGCCATTTTCCCACACTCTTTGGCCAGTCTGGACATAGCAGAGGAAGCCTTTCCCATGTGCTTGTTTATTTCTGTATCGAGAGGGTACAGAGGAGGTTTTCCAGGATGATGCCTGGTCTGGAGGGCATTAGCTATGAGGAGAGGTTGGAAAAACTCGGATTGTTTTCACTGCAACGACTGAGGTGGAGGGGCGACATGATAGAGGTTTACAAAGTTATGAGCGGCATGGACATAGTGGATAGTCAGAAGCTTTTTCCCAGGGTGGAAGAGTCAGTTACTAGGGGACATAGGTTTAAGGTGCGAGCGGCAAAGTTTAGAGGGGATGTGCGAGGCAAGTTTTTTTACACAGAGTGTGGTGAGTGCCTGGAACATGCTGCCAGGGGAGGTGGTGGAAGCAGATACGATAGCGACGTTTAAGAGACATCTTGACAAATATATGAATAGGAAGGGAATAGAGGGATATGGGCCCCGGAAGTGCAGAAGGTGTTAGTTTAGGCAGGCGTCAAGATTGGCGCAGGCTTGGCGGGCCGAATGGCCTGTTCCTGTGCTGTACTGTTCTTTGTTTTCTTTGAGAGACAGGTTACTGATGACAGTTGAGCCTAGGTAGGTGAACTCTTGAACCACTTCCAGAGTGTAGTCGCCGATATTGATAGATGGGGCATTTCTGATGTCCTGTCCTATGATGTTCGTTTTCTTGAGGCTGATGGTTAGGCCAAATTCATTGCAGGCAGCTGCAAACCTGTCGATGAGTCTCTGCAGACACTCTTCAGTGTGAGATGTTAATGCAGCATCGTCAGCAAAGAGGAGTTCCCTGATGAGGACTTTCCGTACTTTGGTCTTCGCTTTTAGACGGGCAAGGTTGAACAACCTGCCACCTGATCTTGTGTGGAACTGGACCAGCCACATAAATATGACATCTCTTAAGAGCAGGCCAGAGGCTAGGAATCCTGTGGTGAGTGACACACCTCCTAACTCCCAAAGCCTTTCCAACATCTACAAGGCACAAGTCAGGAGTATGATGGAATACTCCCCACTTGCCTGGATTCGTGCAGCACCAGTAACACTGAGAAAGCTCACCACCATCCAGCACAAAGCAGCCCACTTGATTGACACCTCATCCACACCTGCCCACCATGACTGCAGTGTCTACCATCTCCAAAATTCACTGCAGCAACTTGCTAAGGCTCCTCCTACAACACCTTCCAAACCCGTGACCTTTACCATGTAGAAGTACAAGGACAGCAGGTGTGTGGTTATACCATCACCTGCAAGTTCTCATCCAAGTCTCACAGTACTTTGACTTGGAAATATATCACCATTCCTTCTTTGTCACTGGAACAAAATTATGGAACTCCTTTCTAACAGCATTGTGGGTGAACCTTCACCACATGGACTGCAGTGATTCAAGCTGGCTCACCACTACCTTCTCAAGGGCAGGGATGAGAAATTTCTGCTAAATGGTGGATCTTCGCCATTAGGGTTTTGGAAATCTGCCATTGGCTTCTTCTGGCCCCCTAAAGCTTTCAATCCGGCCCTGTCTGTGATTGGTCAGTTTCTGTACCAGCAGGCTGCCACGGTGAGGTGAGCACTGATTGGCGTGGATCGAGGCACAGGCCTGCTGGGATCGGCTACCCCTGCTGTTTTCGGGTAGTTCAGTGTATGAGCGGGAATGGCTGCTGTGGGGGATGAGGGAGGTGGGGGGAGAGAGAGGCCGAGGGGAGAGGAGGATGCAGGCCAGCACGCAGCCGGAGGTGCGGGGCAGAGCTATGCTCAGGGAGCACATCTAGAGAGGCAGCCCTTTGAACTAGCACCAGCCCAGGGAGCAAGGGGAGGGTGATGGGGGCAACACAGAGGGAGGGAGGTTGGAGAGAGAGAAAGACACAAAGAAAGACCAACACAGAGACAGAAAGGGAGACACGGATCGAGAACAGATCGACATAAAGGGCTGAAATTTACACACCCGCCGCCAAAATCAATGGCGGCCCTCCTGTGCGGGCCACATGTTGCGGAGCCGCCACGATATTAAGCGTGGCAGCTCATTTAAATAGCCATCCCCGGCAATGGCATCAGTTGCCTGTGCGTAGGTGCTAATGCCATTTTTAACGTTCAATTTAAATATTTAAAGAAACACAATAAAATTAAATACATTAATTTTGCCCCCCTCCCTCCCACCCACTAACCATAAAATTATGTGCCCTCTCTCCACCAAAACACTTACCTTGACTACGTGACCTACCCATCCCCACAAAGTGTATGAACTTTAACCTAAAACCCTTCCCACCATCCCCTACACAAATGATGTTTCTTTGACCCTGTTCCGTCACCCCCCGCGCACCGAGAAACCTACCTCCTGTCCTCTCCCAACTAGTGTTCTGTCTCGTTTTCCGGGATGGGGATCCGACAGCATCAACCAGGGGCACGAAGATCACACCGGGACAGATGGCGGGAGCATAAGTGTAATTAATTCATTGATTTTAATTTATTTAAATGGTTGGGCTGGGCTGGGCCCTCCCAGCGTCGGGGTGCATGACAGCCCTCTCCCAGAGGCATTTTCCGCCCCCCCCCCGCCCGCCACGACGGCCCAACAGCCGGGGGATGTGGGGGGGGGGGTCTGTAAAATTCAGCCTAAAGAGAGAGAGACTGACACAGAGCGATGGAGAGGGAGAAGGAGAGAGAGAGAAGCAGACACTGAGCGCGGGGGAACAGAGAGAGCAAGATCACTACTGACATGGACATCTAGCCAGAATACTCTGCATCGCTACATCAAGTGTGCGGGCACACATTGCCTACTTTGTGCAAGCACAAAACATTGCCAGGTATCTCACTAAATCAGTGTTCAACATAGTGATGAGAAAATTAGATAATAATTTAGTCTTTTCATTTAAAGCATGTTCACAAAAATGCACAATTTTTCTTGTTTTGATTAATAAAATAAATTTATAATGCCTTTATCTTTCTGAAATTTGCTCACCGTCCCCCTATGGAGGACAAAAATTGTAATGTGGCCTGTTTCAGTGCTGTATCTCTAATCTAATCATTGGTCCACCATCTTGACAGTAATTGAAGGTCAACAAAGGGAAAACTAATGTTTCTACACATTTGAAGTGGCCTGGAAGCTTTTGCATTCATTACAGATCATTAACAGTTCTATAATTACATGATTCCTTGTCAAAAAAAAATTTTTCAAACTTTTTCGTCTTTGGCCACTCACCCCTGCAAGTAGAATTTGGGATGGGCAATAAATACTGGCCTTACCAGCAATGCCCACATTCTAAAAATCCAGTATTTATTAATCGTCTGCCTCCTCCTCACTGATAAAAGGGTAAACATAGTCAACTTCTGAATGGTAACGCTGTTTATTTAAAAAGTCCTCTCCCTGCTACTTGGCTCCTCTCCTGGATGACTTTGTGACCTTGGACGATCCTAAATTATGTTCTGTACTATCTGTCTTCCCCCATGAGTCCCAAAGATTCAAGGTGCAGAAACTCAAATTGTAATCTAGTGGTGAAACCCTCTCTCCCTCAGCTCTCTCAAAGGTAAATTAAAGGTGGTCCTGTTTAAAAGAGTAGTTTTCTTTAGTTTGGGCCGAAGATTATAAAATTATATTTTGTTTCAATTCATCCAGTTATGAGGACTTTGTTGAATTTGCTTTGCTCTGTTGATGTTGTTGGCATGCGCCATGGAGAGTTGATGTTGGAACTTCTTATTTGCATATTTATTTATTTAGAGATACAGCACTGAAACAGGCCCTTCGGCCCACCGAGGCTGTGCCGACCAAGAACCACCCATTTATACTAACCCTACCCTACTTTGGGAATAGTGATCACAATTCCGTAAGTTTGAGAATACTCATGGACAAAGACGAGAGTGGTCCTAAAGGAAGAGTGCTAAATTGGGGGAAGGCCAACTATACCAAAATTCGGCAGGAGCTGGGGAATGTAGATTGGGAGCAGCTGTTTGAAGGTAAATCCACATTTGATATGTGGGAGGCTTTTAAAGAGAGGTTGATTAGCGTGCAGGAGAGACATGTTCCTGTGAAAATGAGGGGTAGAAATGGCAAGATTAGGGAACCATGGATGACAGGTGAAATTGTGAGACGAGCTAAGAGGAAAAAGGAAGCATACATAAGGTCTAGGCGGCTGAAGAAAGACGAAGCTTTGAAAGAACATCGGGATTGTAGGCACAATCTGAAACGAGGAATTAAGAGGGCTAAAAGGGGTCATGAAATATCTTTAGCAAACAGGGTTAAAGACAATCCCAAAGCCTTTTATTCATATATAAGGAGCAAGAGGGTAACTAGAGAAAGGATTGGCCCACTCAAGGACAAAGGAGGAAAGTGATGCGTGGAGTCAGAGAAAATGGGTGAGATTCTAAACGAGTACTTTGCATCGGTATTCACCGAGGAGAGGGACATGACGGATGTTGAGGTTAGGGACAGATGTTTGATTACTCTAGGTCAAGTCGGCATAAGGAGGGAGGAAGTGTTGGGTATTCTAAAAGGCATTAATGTGGACAAGTCCCCAGGTCCGGATGGAATCTATCCCAGGTTACCGTGGGAAGCGAGAGAGGAAATAGTTGGGGCCTTAACAGATATCTTTGCAACATCCTTAAACACGGGTGAGGTCCCGGAGGACTGGAGAATTGCTAATGTTGTCCCCTTGTTTAAGAAGGGTAGCAGGGATAATCCAGGTAATTATAGACCGGTGAGCCTGACGTCAGTGGTAGGGAAGCTGCTGGAGAAGATACTGAGGGATAGGATCTATTCCCATTTGGAAGAAAATGGGCTTATCAGTGATAGGCAATATGGTTTTGTGCAGGGAAGGTCATGTCTTACCAACTTAATAGAATTCTTTGAGGAAGTGACAAAGTTGATTGATGAGGGAAGGGCTGTAGATGTCATATACATGGACTTCAGTAAGGCGTTTGATAAGGTTCCCCATGGTAGGCTGATGGAGAAAGTGAAGGCGCATGGGGTCCAAGGTGTACTAGCTAGATTGATAAAGAACTGGCTGGGCAACAGGGGACAGAGAGTAGCAGTGGAAGGGAGTTTCTCAAAATGGAGACGTGTGACCAGTGGTGTTCCACAGGGATCCGTGCTGGGACCACTGTTGTTTGTGATATACATAAATGATTTGGAGGAAAGTATAGGTGGTCTGATTAGCAAGTTTGCAGAAGACACTAAGATTGGTGGAGTAGCAGATACTGAAGGGGACTGTCAGAGAATACAGCAGAATATAGATAGACTGGAGAGTTGGGCAGAGAAATGGCAGATGGGGTTCAATCAGGGCAAATGCGAGGTGATGCATTTTGGAAGATCCAATTCAGGAGTGAACTATACAGTAAATGGAAAAGTCCTGGGGAAAATTGATGTACAGAGAGATTTGGGTGTTCAGGTCCATTGTTCCCTGAAGGTGGCAACGCAGGTCAATAGAGTGGTCAAGAAGGCATACGGCTTGCTTTCCTTCATCGGATGGGGTATTGAGTACAAGAGTTGGCAGGTCATGTTACAGTTGTATAGGACTTTGGTTCGGCCACATTTGGAATACTGCGTGCAGTTCTGGTCGCCACATTACCAAAAGGATGTGGATGCTTTGGAGAGGGTGCAGAGGAGATTCACCAGGATGTTGCCTGGTATGGAGGGCGCTAGCTATGAAGAGAGGTTGAGTAGATTAGGATTATTTTCATTAGAAAGACGGAGGTTGAGGGGGGACCTGATTGAGGTGTACAAAATCATGAGAGGTGTAGACAGGGTGGATAGCAAGAAGCTTTTTCCCAGAGTGGGGGATTCAATTACAAGGGGACACGAGTTCAAAGTGAAAGGGGAAAAGTTTAGGGGGGATATGCGTGGAAATTTCTTTACGCAGAGGGTGTTGGGTGCATGGAACGCTTTGCCAGCGGAGGTGGTAGACGCGGGCACGATAGCGTCTTTTAAGATGTATTTAGACAGATACATGAATGGGCAGGAAGTAAAGAGATACAGACCCTTAGAAAATAGGCGACAGGTTTAGATAGGGGATTTGGATCGGCGTAGGCTTGGAGGGCCGAAGGGCCTGTTCCTGTGCTGTAATTTTCTTTGTTCTTTAATCCCATATTCCCTACCACCTACCTACACTAGGGGCAATTTACCTATCACCTGCAAGTCTTTGGCGGTGGGAGGAAACCGGAGCACCCGGTGAAAACCCACGCAGACACAGGGAGAACTTGCAAACTCCGCACAGGCAGTACCCAGAATTGAAACCGGGTCCCTGGAGCTGTGAGGCTGCAGTGCTAACCACTGCGCCGCCCTACTTTAAATACAGCAACATCACCTGTCTTGATTGAGGCTCTTTATTTTGTACTGTGATCTCTTTCTGTCCTCTGACTAGTTGTTTTTAAGTAGTTTTATATGTTTTCTTGGGATCAGGGTGATATTGGCAAGGTTGCATATATTACCTACCCCTAGCTGCCCTAAAAGACAATGGTGAGCCACTACCTTGAACTGCTACACTCCTTGCATTGAAGCTGCACCTATAATGGTGTTGAGTGGGGATTTGCAGGATTTTAACCCAGTGACAATGAAGGAACAGCCAGCAATATGTCCAAGTCAGCATTGTGTGTGGCTGGTCGTGTCATATTTCCTCTCAGTCTCTTCACTGAGGTTTTGGGAGCCTCTTCACAAGAATTCTAGACTTGTCTTCTCAAACACAAATAAGATGCCCAAATTTGAACTCTGCGTTCTAAATTTAATCTGACTAATGAGTCATACATGGAATCATAGAATGGTTACAGCACAGAAAGAAGCCATTTGTGTCTGTGATGCCTCTCTGCAAGAGCAACTCAGCAACTCCCACTCCCTTACCCCTTCTCCATAGCCCTGCAAATTTTTTTCTCTTCAGGAGCTCAACCAATTCCCTTGTGAAAGCCACAATTGAATCTGCCTCCACCATCCTCTCACGCAGTGAATTTCAGATCCTAATCACTCGCTGTGTAAAATAAGTTTTTCCTCATGTTGCCAATGGCTCATTTGCCAATCACTTTAAATCTGTGTCCTCTGGTTCTTGACACTTCCGCCAATGGGAACAGTTTCTCTCAATCTCCTCTAACTAGACCCATCATGTTTTTGAACATCTCTATCAAATCTCCTCTCAACCTTCTCTCAGGACAAACCCAGCTTTTCCTATCCATCCAAGTAACTGAATACCCTCATCACTGGAGCCTTCTTTCTGCACCCTCTCTCAAGCCTTTCTAAAGTGCATTGCCCAGAATTGGACACAATACTCCAGCTGAGGCCAAACCAGTATTTTGTAAAGGTTCATCATAATATTCTTGCTTTTGTATTCTATGCCTTTATTTATAAAGCCCAGAATCCTGTCTGGCTTTTTAACTACTTTCTCAACCTGCCTTACCACCCTCAACAATTTGTGCACAAATATCCCCAGGTTCCTGCACCCAAATTAGAATTGTACCCTTTATTTTATATCGCCTCTCCTCGTTCTTCCTACCAAAATGTTTCACTACACACTTCTCTGCATTAACTTTCATCCGCCACATGTCAACCTATTCCACCAGCCTGTCTATGTCCTATTGAAGTCGATCACAGTTCACAATATTTCCAAGTTTTGTGTCATCTGCAAATTTTGAAATTCTGCCTTGTACACCTAGGCGTGGATCATCAATATATATCAAGAAAAGCAGTGGTCCTAGTCTCAACCCCAGGGACCCCAGTCCAAAAACATTCACTATTACATAAAAGCAATCTACTCTGGATGCTAGAAATCTGAAATAAAAATAGAAAATGCTGGAAATACTCAGCAGATCAAGCAGCATCTGTGGAGAGAGAAAGAGAGTTAACACTTCAGGTCGATGACCTGGGTTCTGATGAAATGGTACCTCCATTGTTTCTTAACTCTAACTGAATGGATTCTGTCCTTGACCCTTCAGGACATCCTCTCTCTCCCCAACACTGTAATATTCTCCGTAATCAATACTGTAACCCCTTCTCCTTTCTTTCCTTCCCTATCTCTCCTGAACATCTTTCCTGATACATTTAAAATCAATTTTGACTTTGAAATATCTATATCGAAATCCATTTGTTTATTATTTTATTCTTTTATGGCATGTGGGCATTGCTAGCAAGACAGCAATTGTTGCCTACCCCTAATTGCCTTTGACAACCGAGTAGCTTGCTAGGCCATTTCAGAGTGCAGTTGAGAGTCAACCACATTGCTGTGGGTCTGGAGTCACATGTAGGCCAGACCAGGTAAGGACAGCAGATTTCCTTCCCTAAAGGACCAGATGGGTTTTTTACAACAATCGACGGTAGTTTCATGGCACCATTACTGAGAATAACTTGCAATTCCAGATTTTTTATTAACTAACAATTTAAATTCCACCAGCTGCCATGGTGGGATTTGAACTCATGTCCACAGAGCATTACCCTGGGCTCTAGATTACTAGTCCAGTTACATTACCACTACTGTGTACCATTTCCCCAGAGATTTTTTACCTATCTGCTTAATTTGTTTTGATTCCTAAGAATACTATTGATCACTTACATTCAACTGATTTTACAGCTTGGTGTTGACTTTATTACAATCCTCACCTATATTATTTCAACAGGACTTCAAATAGTATCTTATTAAATGTCACTAATTACTCATTCCCCAACAGAATATTGTCAAACTAGTTTTCATAGGTAATTTGCTTTTAATTTCAGTATTATTTGCTTAAGACTCACGCATAGTAATTTTAGTTACCTCTTCAAAAACATGTCTCCATCGTAAGGCACAATCCTGTTTATGGCTGTCACTTTAGTGAGTTGACACTAGCTCTATGCTTTTTCTCTAGTTAACTAGTTCTGCTTTTGATCTTTGTTCTTGTAAATGAGTATAACTTATGAAACAGTGTCTCAAGAACTTTCTCAAGTACATTGGTAACATCACTACGAGTCAGCAATGCATCTCATTAAACAATGGCCTTTTACTTAAAAGAATTTCATGTACACAATTTGATTCATGGCCAAGGCAGTCTGAATAAAAATATGGGTTCAAAGGGTAGAAATAATAATGAAAAACCCTATGGAATTAATAATGGAAAACAATGTCAGTAGTGGAACCATACTCAGAGAAAGTCCTATACATAGGAACACAGGAAGATAAGAACAGGAGTAGGCCATTCAGTCCCTCGAGCCTGTCCAGCCATTCAGTGAGATCATGGCTGATCCGCGGCCTAACTCCATATACCTGCCTTTGGCCCATATCCCTTAATATCGTTGCTTAACAAAAATCTCAGATTTAAAATTAACAACTGTTCTAGCTTCAACTGCTGTTTGTGGGAGAGAGTTCCAAACCTCTACCATCCTTTGCGTGAAGAAGTGCTTCCTAACATCTCTCCTGAACGGTCTGGTCTTAAGTTTTAGACTATGCCCCCTAGTTTTAGAATCGCTAACCAGTGGAAATAGTTTATCTTTATCTAGCCTGTCTTTTCCTGTTAATATCGTGAAGACTTAGATCAGATCACCCCTTAACCTTCTAAATTCTAGTGAAAACAGGTCTGTTTTGTGTAAAATCTCCCCTCGTAACTTAACCCCTGTAGTCCAGGTATCATTCTTGTAAACCTATGTTGCACTCCCTCTGAGGCCAATATATCCTTCCTAAGGTGTGGCACCCAGAACTGCTCACAGTACTCCATGTGGGGTCTAACCAGGGTTTTGTACAGCTGCGGCATAACCTCTGTGTCTTTATAGTCCAATCCTCTCGACATAAAGGCTAGCATTCCATTAGACTTCTTGATTATTTTCTGCACTTACTCGTGGCATTTTAAAGATCGATGCACCTGAACCCCGCCCAAGTCTCTTTGGACATCCGCTGTACTTGACCTCTTTCCATTTAGAAAGTACCCTGCTCTATCTTGTTTTGGTCCAAAATGGATAATCTCACACTTGCCCGCATTGAAATGCACCTGCCACAGTTTTGCCCACTCACCTAGTCTGCCAATATCTCTGTGCTATTTTATGCTATCATCTAGACTGTCTACAATGCCGCCTAACTTTGTATCAGCAAATTTGGATATATGATTTACTATGCCATCATCCAAGTCGTTAATGAATAATGTGAATAATTGAGGCCCCAACACAGATCCCTGCGGGACACCACTAGTCCCACTCTATTTTGCAGGGGAAAATAAATGAGCACAGTCATTAATTATCAGGTAGTTTAATTTTACTGCCATACTAATGCATCTCCCCTGCGTCACTCATAGCTCACAGGATGGTTATGACGTTTAGCTGCTAACCTAGCCTGTCCCTTTAAGGCTAATGCTTTTAGTTGAAGCACTTAAACTATTACCACTTAAAAGCACTGGCCTTAAAGAGACAGGATAGGTGAGCATCAAAGACCAAGTGTTATCTTCAGGTAAAGTGGGGTTAGAGGGTGAAGTTCAATTGAACCATGGTGTGCAGAAGTAATTTAATCCCCATTTTAATATGTATTCTGCCCTTATTTTTATGTAATACTTTGTTTTAATATAATGTAGTTAAATAAGTTATAGCAATTTTGGGAGCCGAGTTGGGTGGTGTATAGGACTTTCTTTTGAGCATAGTGCCACTTCTGGCAAAAGCATGTAATATGTCAAAATACTTTAGATCAGCTTATCAGTCTTAAGTCATTTACCTGATGGTTTATATACAGGCTGTTCTGATAATAAATGTGGACATAGAATCCACAATTGGAAAAAAAAATCAACATAAAGGTGACAAAAACATGACTTGACATAAGGTTTTGTAGATGGTGTGCCTGCAGATGTGGGGTTTTAAATATGTTAAATAAACTGGCAGATTGCCTATGACATTGCTCATGATCACTATAAGCTTCCCTTTAATGATGGGCACATTCTACTCTGTAATGCTGAATGGATTATTCTGCTGTTAAACTGGAGTTGTGTTTTAGTTGGTCTATCGTTTTAAGGCCAGAAAGCCTAACTGGTCCAAGTAAAATTAACATGCATTAAAAAAAAGCTGTTGTAAAGCAGCAGAATGATCCAGCTGAGACATAATTGTGGCATAGGAAGTGAGATAAACAATGAATGACTTACATATTTTTTATGGTTCCAGTGAACAAGTGGCAGAACCCACTCAAAAGTTCACCCCCTTAACATCTTAGGAAGATTACCAACTAAGCTAATGGCAATGATCATAAAACTCAATGGGATGATAATTGGAATGGTCTGCCCTATGCACAGAAGCAGAACAAGCACGCGCTCCAGAGAGCCCTGAGCAACATAACTGCAAGGAGTGCCCTAATGTGAACACTGGGTGCAAAGGGACTGAAGCTGCACAGAGGTAACACACCATGTTCATCAAACCCTTGGCTGTTACATAAATTAGGCCACTGCCCCATAAAGTGATTGAACACCCAAGCAGTAATGCAGCTACACAAATATTTGTTTGGAATGGATGTTGGAGAAGGATACCATCAAAAGCAAATAAAAAAATCTCTTTCCCCTTCAGTCAGAAAATTGCTTGGGCTAAAGCAGGTTCCTGAAGCTCAATATTTCATCTCTGGTGTCCTAGCTTATGGCAGGCCCAAAGCTTAAGAAAATTATGTAAATGAGCTACTCATGCTTTTGTTAACTCTAGAATTAAATATTCCAAAGCTATTCTGGCTAGCCTTCCATCTTCTTCCCTGTGTAAACTGGAGCTCATTCAATAATCTGCTTGCCCGTATCCTAATTCACATCTAGTGCCATTCAGCTATCATCTCTGTGCTCACTGACCTAAGATGTCTCCTGGTCCAGCAACACGTTGATTTTAAAATTCTTGTCCTTGTTTTCAAATTCCTCCCTGCCCTCATCTTGTTATGTGCCTAAGCATCAAATTTTGTTTGATAAGTTCTTGTGACTCACCTCTGGACATTTTACTACATTTACTATTTACTACTACATTACTATTTAAATGCAAGTTGTTGTTGTCACCGCATTACCTGGTGAAGTCAGTATTATCAAGCACAGGCAACTTATCGTCCCTAACAGTTCATGTAATTAAATTTCACAGAAGAACTTAGAATTAGTCTTTGTACACATCAGTGCTTTATTTTTGTTAAAAATGTAGTACTTTTGTTAGGCTTTCAAAGCTTTTAACACAAACTTGTGAGAAAGTACTACCTGAGCATTTGTTTCTCCACCCACAAAAAAGAATAATTTATAACCAGTTTTTCAGATTGCACAGGTGTGTTCTACAGTGAGAGTGCTGACCTTATGGAGAGGTCAGAAATTCATTAGGTTTTTGTTAGGTCTGTCATATGCTTTAAACCAGCTGGAAAGGGCTGTAGATCAGTAACTAAGATCAAGAAAAAATATATAATTTGAAAATGAAAAGACAACATATCTCCCTTTTCCTTTCTCCCTGCCACCCTCCTTCAAGAACAAATACCTCCCAGTCCCATCAGATGGGCTACTCACTCTCTCTTCCCTCTTCTATAAATAAATTCAAAGACCCAATAGCTAAAGTAGGGAAAGACTGTAAGGAAATGTTTATTAAAGCTTCTTAATAAAAAGTTATGATCTTTTTGTAAAAAAAAACTGTCAGAACTATTGCTGTTAAAGGAATGTACTTCATTGAACAGTTTGATAAATATAAAATATACAATATGGTCTGATTGCTGGGTTCAATATCCTACATTCACGCAATAGAAAAAGTTCTGCCACAATTGACCAAACAATGAAAAACAAAGCAGTTATACTCTTGAAATCATCTCTCAAATGTCTCCGGATATGTAAGTATCAGTATGTACAGAACTTATTTACAACTTATACAAATGTCAAAGCTGCATTACACATCGTCAACACAGCAAAAGCAAACATTATATTCAGTAAAGGTTTTATTCGATAATTGTATCTTCTACTGCACTCTGTACTTGTAGAACCAGCACAGTCCTTTGGTGAAGTTCCATCCCAGCCCCAGTGACAGCAAGTACAAAAGGATGAGGAGACCAAATGGATATAGTAGGGCAACTGTGTTCTTCAGAAATGGCAATGCTAAAGGAAGAAATATACCAGATAAGTAAATAGCTACATGAGGGAGAAAGGACTAGAAGGACATGCAGATGGATTTAGATGAAGTAGGGTGGGAGGAGGCTAGTGTGGAGCATAAACATCAGCAAAGAACAGTTGGGCCGAAGAGCTTGCTTCTATGCTGTAAAATAAATACGTAACTGAGAAATGAAAACTGGACTAAAGAAAATAAACTATGTGGATCATTATGTAGACCATCTCCAGTGTAATTCCTGTAATCCAGCAACCAATCAATATGCATTCAGTTAATAACATCTGGACACACAACTGATTCAATCATGGCTTTCAAAAGAGAATTGTTTGCAGGGCTACAGGCAAAATGGTGGGGAAATGGGACGAGGTGAGTGGCTCTTCTACAGAGCTGGCACAGACACAATAGGCCGAATGGCCTCCTTCTGTGCTGTAACCATTCTATGATACTATTTGAAACTAGCATAGATTCACTGGGCATTGATACAGTTCCTCTGATTCCAGTCAAAATTCCCAAACTCAGCTGAGCAAGGACCAAGCGGTTTTCCAGAGAGAGAGGGGGGAAAAGAAAAGAACAATCATCCCAAGTGCAACTGATTCAATTTGAGACACCGGCAATATTAAAAAAATCTTAGCCTGTGAGGTGTCATATGGCCCAATGGGTAAACACATTACTGGGTGCAACATGGGGCCATATAGACTAGGATAGGTGCAGGCATGTGCTGAATTCATTGGGAATGCTACAGTTATATTCATGCTAGGAACAAAGGACAATCATCCACCATTCTACTCTCATTGCTGCTGGAAAGCATTTGTGGATATTGGGCAAAGGCAGGCTCATACAAAGAACGAATCTTTCAGTGACAGTTGGTGCCTGAGGATAGTATCTTTAGATAAAAAATTTTAAAAATGCAAGGGAAAGAATTAAATCTTTTCAATTTAGCCCCTTTCATCTTGTGCTTATAAAAAAGTGCATTTAAAACTTATACTTACCACTGTATCCAAGAAAAGTAACATAGATGTAATATCCAATACCAATCAGCCAGAAGATGTTACCAACAAAGTAAGCAAGAAACCCATCTCTGATGATAATATCTGTCCAGAAATTGAGATAATTAAATAAAATGTTTAAATAGCTGTCACTACCTACACAAAAATTAATAATTTTGGCCACATTTTCAACACAAGCATTACTATTAAAATAGCTGCATGAACACAGATCTGAGAGCAACACACAGCAGGAAACTGCACAGTACAAGTAACTGGACATCTTGGATTATTTTATTAAAACTTGCTGATGCAGCCAAAACCAGTTGTCTTATAGACAGATTCCTTAACAGTTTCCTATCAGATTCCTATCAGAGGGTTAGATAGGGTGGATAGTGAGAGTCTTTTTCCTCGGATGGTGATGGCAAACACGAGGGGACATAGCTTTAAGTTGAGGGGTGATAGATATAGGACAGATGTTGGAGGTAGTTTCTTTACTCAGAGAGTAGTAGGGGCGTGGAACGCCCTGCCTGCAACAGTAGTAGACTCGCCAACTTTAAGGGCATTTAAGTGGTCATTGGATAGACATATGAATGAAAATGGAATAGTGTAGGTCAGATGGTTTCACAGGTCGACGCAACATCGAGGGCCGAAGGGCCTGTACTGCGCTGTAATGTTCTAATTCCAATTCTAATTCAGTACCAATGCAATTTTATGGTATGAACTTGGATCAGCTGATCAGAGACTGGTTAATCTCATTTCATTTAGCAACATCAAACCCAAGAAAAGACCCCTGTCTGCCTCAATTCAAAGGTTGCCAGTGAAAATACACTGCAACTATTCAGTGTTGATGTTGTATCACTACATCAGGCAGACTGAGGAAGGAGATGCTACTGCATTCTGCATCAGCATCTCTGCTTTAGATTTCTATCTGAAAATGTGACATCTGGTAGGTCTGGCATTGTACCTAGTGATGAAAATGAACAGTTCCTTCTCTCAGTATGGCTGGCACCAGTCATACGTTTCAAGCTTCATTTCTTTCCCCTCATTTTCACATTTACTAAAGCGAAACCTATCCACACATTCAAGGAGAACCATCTGTATTGGACCTTAATTCTTTTTTGAAATAATTAAGCATCCCAAGACGCCCGAAGATGATGGCATTGCGCCTCCCTGAATTCTGTTATGGAACAATCTTTCTATCAGCTTTAGTGAAATTTAGGCTGTTTTTTCATGCAACTGTACTGCTAGTTTAACTGATGGTCATTAAATTTGAAGTAAAGGCTTAGGTTTGGAAAAGTAAGCTGAGATGGAGCAAGCTCATTAATCAACATTTAAGATGATATGGTGAAATTTGGAGATGACTGTTTTGGAGCTGTTCCCCCCCCCCCCCCCCCCCCATGCAACACATGATTCACTATCAATTACATCACTGCAATGGATTACATACGCATTGCAAATACAGAATATATTTAGTGACTGCATCACAGCTTACAGTTAGACAAGATCAGCAGTGATGTTATTGCTATATTGCAAAAATACAAAATCGAGAAGTAGTTCAGCGAAGTTTCCAGTCTTCAAATTTTTCTGTTCTTTTCCCACCATTTGGCCCCTTTCCTCAAGGTTTTGACTCCTAGCCGGCATAGCGTTTGATAGGCACTCTCCAGCACCTTGTCCGTTTGATCATTATTCATGTGTGAGCATCAGTCAGATTAATCAACCTCAGAAACATCACAACTGACCCCAATACTGTCAACCAATGCCAACACTCGTGAGCTTCCAGCAAGAATGGCTGGATTGCGATCAGGTGTGAGAACTCTGGCCAACCTTTCTCTTCCCAACCACTATTATTCAGTCCCATTGTAGCACCTCTGCTGCCATTTGGTTGAGATCAAACCTGGCATCTATATAACTCAGCTTCTCACAACATACATTCAAATGCAGCATCAGGAGAGACTTGTGAGCTGCTTCTAAAGCACAGCACTATAAGTAAATATTGGTTGGCATCAGTATTGATACACTTCCACTATCATCAATTGTGCCAACCAGACTAAATTTCAAGCCCGTAACATTTCAAGTATCATTTCTTCCCCTTAAACACTACATTTTCAGTGTTTTTAAATACTGAGTGGCAAAATTTGGTTTGGAACAATACTGAAGAATTTTACAGTGCTTGATAAAATAAAGAGGTTCAAACAATAGAAAACAGGAGACTTACGGTTAATAAAGAACAGCTGAATAAAATGCAAGATCACAAGAAGTGGATAGAAAGCATTTAGATGAATGTCAAAGGCATATCCCCATTCCACATCGTAGCCTTTAGTTTGAGGCTTCATCAAATATCTGTTGGTAATAAACCTGGAAACAAAATACAACAATGTGCACATTACAGAACAACTACTTGAACTTATATCAACAACTTATGTAGAGATGCTCCCAGTACTTGAGAGGGGTAAACAGACAATGAGACAGTAATTAGAAATGAGGAAATTGATGTAATAGTGATAACAGAAATGTGACTGCAGCTTGGATAGGATTGGTAGTTAAATACTGTTTCTATAATTACTACAGAAAAGAGAGGGAAGGAAGAGGTGGTGGTAGAGTAGCCAGGTTAATCAGAAATAACCATGCAGTAGCAAGGACACAACTAATAAAGAGATAGAAATAGAATCTATATGGGCTGAGATGAAGGACAGGAAGGTATCAGTCAAACTATTAGAGGTATATTACAGATCATCAAGTACTGCAAAGAAAATGGAGATAGAAATAGGATAAATCTATGAAATTAGTAAAGAGAAAAATCATAACCATGGGGTATTTCAACTACTCCAAAATAAATTGGCAAGGAGAGGGAGTAAAAGGTGAGAAAGGATTGGAGCTTTTACAATGTTAATAAGGCTTTTCTTGATCCAGTATACAAGAAGCCCATCGAGAGAGGAAGCACTGTTAGACCTAGAACTGGAGTAGATAAGAGAAGTAAACAAGGTTAAACATCTAAGGAGTGGTGATCACAATATAGAATATGCTGATTGTTTAAAACTACTTTTAAAATGGTCCTTCCAGCAGGAGCAGGCTAGTGATCAGAAACAGGAGTAAATAAAAGCAAAATACTGCAGATGCTGGAAATCTGAAATAAGAACAAGAAATGCTGGAAATACTCAACAGGTCTGGCAGCATCTGTGGAGAGAGAAGCAAAGTTAACGTTTCGGGTCAGTGACCCTTCTTCGGAACTGACAAATATTAGAAATGTCAAGGGTTATAAGCAAGTAAAGCGGGGGTGGGGCAAGAGATAACAAAGGAGGTGGTGTAGATTGGACAAGGCCACAGAATAGCTGACCAGAAGGTCATGGAGCAAAAGCAAACAATATGTTAATGGTGTGTTGAAAGACAAAGCATTAGTACAGATAGGGTGCTAACGGACTGAAGATTGAACAGCAGCAAGCACAAACATGAAAAAAAGTGGGTAAGCAAACTGAACAAACTACCATGAAATGAAATAAACATACAAAACAAAATGTAAAAAATGTAAAGAAGAATAACTAAAAATAAAAGTAAAAGTAAAATGGGGGGCCCGTCATGCTCTGAAATTATTGAACTCAATGTTCAGTCCGGCAGGCTGTAGTGTGCCTAATCAGAAAATGAGATGCTGTTCCTCGAGCTTGCGTTGATGTTCACTGGAACACGGCAGCAAGCCCAGGATAGAGATGTGAGCATGAGAGCAGGGGGGGGGGGGGGGTGTTGAAATGGCAAGCAACTGGAAGCTCAGGGTCAGAAACAGGAGGTCTGCTGATTCTTCCATCCCGTATATCCAGAAACTGACATTAGCAAACTCAACAATGACCAGATACTGAACTTCAGGTTCAACACTAGACTTCCCTGAACTAAATGGACAAATACCTTAGTGGACATTGCATTTACCCATACAGCCGCTAGGGGAGTAATATTGTAGCTTTAACCTTAAGATAGCACATACTGCAGTGCAATCCCCAAATCGAAAAAAATACAGGCCAGAACTTTATGGCTCCCAAACGAGCAGGCTGGTGGCGAGGGAGGGGGCGAAGGTTAAATTGAGCGGGAGGTGGGTGGGGGGGCTATTCCCGACCCCCTCCAGCCCCTGCTGCAATTTTACATGGGGCAGTAATTATAGAAACAGTATTTAACTACCAATCCTATCCAAGCGGTGGCGAGAAACGGCCTGCCCACCCCAGGCCAAACAAGGCCCTTAAGTGGCCAATTAACTGGCACTTAAGGGCCTCCTCCCGCCGCCGCGGGTATTTTACCCTCGGCGGCTAGACGGCAACAGCCTCAAAAACCCTGCCTGGTAAAATCAGGCAGCCTTCTTGCGGGCTGGGTGCGGGAGGGTGGCCCTCCTGATCAAGCACCCTGCACCCCACCAAGGGCTGCTCCCAAAGCCCTAATCACCCCCAGCGCACAACAGTCCCAAACCTAACCGACCCCCACTTGCCTCGCCCCGATTGACCCTGGCTCCTCAGGCCCGGCAGAGCTGGGCTCGCCACCGACTTTTCAGACAGTGGGCAGGGCCTCCCGCCCAATGTAAAATTCCGGCCATACAGCCTCATCTTAATTCAAAGCCCATTAATTTGAACTAGCTGTTAATTTGGAATGAAACTGTAAAACACCACACCTCCTGTGTTGTTTTGTTAAAAATTGCCCAATTCAAACTGCAGGATAATTTAAATTTTTTTTTTGGAGCATGATTTCAAAGTGCAATTTTACTTACAGCACTGGCTCAGGTCCTGAAACTTAATTTCAAGAGTGTATTCTTTAGAGAATTTACACAAAAAAAAAAAATCAACAGCAACATAAAATTAAAAAGCCCAACAAAATAGCGATAATATTTACAGTAACTTTCATTTCTGCCTAATTTACAGCATTTCCTCATGCAGAATACTGTACCTAACACTACAAAACAGCAGTTTATAATTTATACTGCTGCTGTTCAATCAACTGAAGTTCTCACTGATTAAGCAAGATGTCAATTTCAGGCAGAAATGCATAAATAAATTATAATATTTTACATTGAAGACTACAACTGCCACGTTTTGTAAGTTATAGAGCCCCCTGCTGAAAAGTACATGTTTAACTAACTATTGCATTAGCACAGGATCAGGCTATTGATTGCATCCTTATTCCTGGCTGCAAGCTCTTAAAATTATATTGTTCCACACATCTCCTACACCTGGTATTCCTAGTAGCCAGTACAAGGTATTAAAATGAAGTTTTTTAAAAAACATACCACATTAATGTTGCGATTAGTAGTCCAACTCCTACACAGTCAATGAAGACGACCCACAGCAAAAGCTTTATTGTTTCAAAAAATCCCATTCCTAATACAAATCCAAAACCTATGGTAGAGACTGCAAAGAACAAAAATTCATTCTTATGTTGAATTCTTTCAGATTTTCAACACAATATATTGTTTTATATTTGCTTTTTAACCAAAAGACTCATTTACAGCTGACATCTTAAAAACTGGCATGAAGTTTGAACACTGATCCAAAAGAGCAAATCAACTTTATGAATTCACAAAGCACTTACAGTGTCTTCTAATTTTTATGGTTTGCTATTGGAACTCTTTATTGTGTTATAATCACGATAGCTGAGAACAATTAACTTAGCACAGGCACTAGTATGGATCAAATCTGGGATCTTCTGGGCGATACTACTCAGCTACTCACTGAAGAACCTCACTGCATTATCGTGGAATTATTATTAGGGTTTTAAAAATTGTAATATTCCAGAGGACCAGTTAGTGATGAAATAAATATTTATTATGAGAAATCCTTCACCTTAAAGTGGACTAGGATTGCATTTTACAACTCGAGACCATATTAGTTAGATTTATTTGATTGTGGTTAGCTGTTTACTTAAATAAAGTCATAGAGAGATACAGCACTGAAACAGGCCCTTCGGCCCACCGAGTCTCTGCCGACCAACAACCACCCATTTATACTAATCCTACATTAATCCCATATTCCCTACCACATCCCCACCATTCTCCTACCACCTACCTACACTAGGGACAATTTACAATGGCCAATTTACCTATCAACCTGCAAGTCTTTGGCTGTAGGAGGAAACCGGAGCACCCAGCGGAAACCCACGCGGTCACAGGGAGAACTTGCAAACTCTGCACAGGCAGTACCCAGAACCGAACCCGGGTCGCTGGAGCTGTGAGGCTGCGATGCTAACCACTGCACCATTGTGCCGCCCCAATGTTTAAATTAATGGATGATTGGAAATACAAAAAATTACTTCAGGTTAAACCAGTACAATAAGGCAAGGTGAAAATTCAAAACTGGTTAGAAGCAAATTTATGAAAAGCATGATGAACTTCTAGATGTGATGGTGGAAGCAAAGATTTTGGAATCACTTAGCCAATGTTTCACTATAGTGACAGTTTGTTCTGG
Organism: Heterodontus francisci; assembly: GCF_036365525.1. Classification (NCBI taxonomy): domain Eukaryota; kingdom Metazoa; phylum Chordata; class Chondrichthyes; order Heterodontiformes; family Heterodontidae; genus Heterodontus; species Heterodontus francisci. The sequence goes on along the minus strand of NC_090376.1, from coordinate 25,355,143 downwards.
ATAGGCAAAACACACACACACGCAATTTGTAATCAGAATTTTCACTACACTTCTGCAGCTGAATATCCTCAAGTACACACGGGGCGGGGGGGAAGCATGTGCTTCTCATTACCTATGAGCGCCAAAGTCACCAGCTGGTACCCAATTCATATTCTGTGTTGAATAGTGGTACTTTCAGTCCTTTAGATTGAACCATCTATTAAAAGGGTCACTTTTCTTTATTTGTTCATGAGATGTGGGCGTCGCTGGCTACGCCAGCATTTATTGCCCATCTCTAATTGCCCTTGAGAAGGTGGTGGTGAGCTGCCTTCTTGAACCACTGCAGTTCTTTTTTTTTAACTTTAAAATAACTTTAATGGTAGCAACTTTGTACAGATTAATCTTTCTTCGCAGCTGCCTTTCTCATTGCTGCCAGCACATTGCTGAGTTCTTCTCTCTTCCTCTTGGCACGGATGTGCGTACCAACTCTCTTTTTGATGAATTTGAGTGCACGCTTGTCTTTAGAGACCACTGCAGTTCTTGTGGTGTTTGCTTCAGAAGCAGCAAAATAACAGCCAATCACATTAGGTGATAGGATCAAAAACAGGTCATTATACAGTACACCTGACTGGTTCCAAATTAGCAATACAGGACACCATGTATTGAGTATGTTCCAGACTACTTCCATTGTCACAACACAGTATTAGATATAGGGACCATGAAAAAGGAGTAGAATAGCTTTACTGGGATGATACCAGGGAAGGAATAGTACAGTTTTGATTAGAGATTTGAAAATCGAGGGTTAAATTCACATTAGTAGAGAATCCTAAGGGGGAATCTAACAGAACAAATATTTATCTTCATTTAACCTTTTAAAATTGTGAAAATTCACTGTTTGGTGAATTGGTAACATGGCAGCATAAATTGAGGATTACTATGAGAAGCATATAGGGGGAGATTAGAAGAATTTTCACACAAAGGACAGAAGGGACTATTAGGAAATGAATCATTGCTGGAAGTGGCTATTGAAGTTGAATCAATTATAGGGCCTACGAGATTTAAATATACATTTGTAAAAGCAAAAACAGCAAAGGGTACAGAGTAAAAGCAGGGATTGGAGTCAAAATGGATGGATGGCTCCAATTCGCACTTAGATTTCTATGATTCCATAATAAAGGTATGGGAGCATAGTGACTACATTACTGGACTAGTAATCCAGAAGCCTGGATTAATGGTCCGGAGACATGAATTCAAATTCCAACAAGGCAGCTGGGGAATTTAAATTTAAAATTAAATAAATCTGGAATAAAAATCTATTATCAATAATAATGACCATGAAACTACTGTCATAAAAAACCCCATCTGGTTCACTAATGTCCTTGGGAAGGAAATCTGCCATCCTTACCTGGTCTGGCCTACATGCGACTCCAAACCTACAGCAATGTGGTTGACTCTTAACTGCTCCCTGAAATGGCGAAGTAGGACACTCAGTTGCATTCAAAAAGATAGCTCACCACTGCTTTCTCAAGGGCAATTAGGGATGGGCAATAAATGTTGGCCTTGTCAGCGATGCTCACATCCCATGAATAAATAAAAGGTCAGAAATACACAAAAAATTAAATTTACAGTAAGATGAAAGATAAGTGCAGTCCTCGGGTGAAGGTGCTAAATTGGGGGAAGGCTAATAATAATATTAGGCAGGAACTGAAGAATTTAGATTGGGGGTGGCTGTTTGAGGGTAAATCAACATCTGACATGTGGGAGTCTTTCAAATGTCAGTTGATCAGAATCCAGGACCAGCATGTTCCTGTGAGGAAGAAGGATAAGTTTGGCAAGTTTCGGGAACCTTGGATAACACAGGATATTGTGAGCCTCGTCAAAAAGAAAAAGGAAGCATTTGTAAGGGCTGGAAGGCTAGGAACAGACAAATCCCTTGAGGAATATAAAGACAGTAGAAAGGAACTTAAGCAAGGAGTCAGGAGGGCTAAAAGGGGTCATGAAAAGTCACTGGCAAACAGGATTAAGGATAATCCCAGGGCTTTTTATACATATATAAAGAGCAAGAGGGTAACTAGGGAAAGAATTGGCCCACTCAAGGTCAGAGAAGGGAATCTATGTGTGGAGCCAGAGGAAATGGGCGAGGTGCTAAATGATTATTTTGCATCAGTATTCACCAAAGAGAAGGACTTGGTGGATGATGAGCCTAGGGAAAGGAGTGTAGATAGTCTCAGTCATCTCATTATCAAAAAGGAGGTGGTGTTGGGTGTCTTGCAAAGCATTAAGGTAGTTAAGTCCCCAGGGCCTGATGGGATCTACCCCAGAATACTAAGGGAGGCAAGGGAAGAAATTGCTGGGGCCTTGACAGAAATCTTTGCATCCTCATTGGCTATAGGTGAGGTCCCAGAGGACTGGAGAATAGCCAATGTTGTTCCTTTGTTTAAGAAGGGTAGCAAGGATAATCCAGAAAATTATAGGCCGGTGAGCCTTACATCAGTGGTAGGGAAATTATTAGAGAGGATTCTTCGGGACAGGATTTACTCCCATTTGGAAACAAACAAACTTATTAGGGAGAGGAAGCATGGTTTTGTGAAGGGGAGGTCGTGTCTCACTAATTTGATTGAGTTTTTTGAGGAAGTGACAAAGATGAATGATGAAGGAAGGGCAGTGGATGTCATCTCTATGGACTTCAGTAAAGCCTTTGACAAGGTCCCCCATGGCAGACTGGTACAAAAGGTGAAGTCACACGGGATCAGAGGTGAGCTGGCAAGATGGATACAGAACTGGCTCTGTCATACAAGACAGAGGGTAGCAATGGAAGGGTGCTTTCGTGAATGGAGGGATGTGACTAGTGGTGTTCCGCAGGGATCAGTGCTGGGACCTTTCCTCTTTGTAGTATATATAAATGATTTGGAGGAAAATGTAGCTGGTCTGATTAGTAAGTTTGCGGACGACACAAAGGTTGGTGGAGTTGAGGACAGTGATGAGGATTGTCAGAGGATACAGCAGGATATAGATCGGTTGCAGACTTTGGCAGAGAAATGGCAGATGGAGTTTAATCCGGACAAATGAGAGGCAATGCATTTTGGAAGATCTAATACAGGTGGGAGGTATACAGTAAATGGCAGAACCCTTAGGAGTATTGACAGACAGAGAGATCTGGGCGCACAGGTCCACAGGTCACTGAAAGTGGTAACGCAGGTGGATAAGGTAGTCAAGAAGGCATACGGCATGCTTGCCTTCATCGGTCAGGGCATAGAGTATATAAATTGGCAAGTCATGCTGCAGCTGTACAGAACTTTAGTTAGACCACACTTAGAATATTGCGTGCAATTCTGATCGCCACACTACCAGAAGGATGTGGAGGCTTCGGAGAGGGTACAGAAGAGGTTTACCAGGATGTTGCCTGGTCTGGAGGGCATTAGCTATGAGGAGAGGTTGGAAAAACTCGGATTATTTTCACTGGAACGACGGAGGTGGAGGGGTGACATGATAGAGGTTTACAAAGTTATGAGAGGCATGGACAGAGTGGATAGACAGAAGCTTTTTCCCAAGGTGGAAGAGTCAGTTACTAGGGGACATAGGTTTAAGGTGAGAGGGGCAAAGTTTAGAGGGGAGGTGCGGGGCAAGTTCTTTACACACAGGGTAGTGAGTGTCTGGAACTTGCTGCCGGAGGAGGTGGTGGAAGCAGGTACGATAATGACGTTTAAGAGGCATCTTGACAAATACATGAATAGGATGGGAATAGAGGGATACGGTCCCCGTAAGTGCAGAAGATTTTAGTTTAGGCAGGCATCAAGATCGGCGCAGGCTTGGAGGGCCGAATGGCCTGTTCCTGTGCTGTACTGTTCTTTGTACAGAATTCTCTAAATAAATTTTGTAAGAATAGTTTATGTTACCTTCAATCTTACAATGACAGCATCCTTGTATAACCACGCAACAGACAGTATGCTCTATTTCACACCACCATTCATGTCCAATTATAGGATGTCTTACGACAGAGATTTTTCAAAAGGACACTTACCACATAACCAGATACTGAGCAAAACTAGGAAGGCAGGGTCATCTCTGGCCCACTGGTCCTTAGTCTGTTTTCTGTAATGAAAGTTTCTGTACACCATCTGTGGGGATGTAAATAGGTACAACATCTGCCACATGGCAAATTCGAAATCCATCTGCTTAAAACGAAAGAGCCGCCTGAGGTACTTGTACCGCTTGGCTCCAGCTGTATGTCGTGCAGCATCCCGGGAATGTAGAGCACCATTCCCTTGGCCAGTGGGACTATATGTTGTTGTTGGTAACATGTTTGCTGCCAAAAAAAAGCACAATACTCAAAACCAGGATTTTTTTTTTTAAATTACACTCCCAATCATCACTTCCATGCAACATTTGACATTCAGTTCCCAACATAACAGACCAACTGTTAAACAACCTTCTATGGCTTGGCAATAGCATGCTTGCCTACACTTTTCATACTTGAATTTAAGATATCCATTTCAATGGCTGAATGGACTGTTGTACCTTGACCAGCACAGTACATTAAGATAGCTGAATTTTGTTTTCTTCACAGTTAGATTAAATCAGTAGACACCAATATGGATGATGACTATATGAAAAGCTGTTACAAAATGTAATTAAGTTAAAGTACTAAGACTGCAAACACTAAAGTAGCAATACTTTAACATGTAATTTGTTTTTTCCATACAGCCTAACAGTACAAAACAGTAACACTACAGTGCAGTCACTGGACCAGACAACAGTGGAGTCCGTTTCCACAAATCTTCAGACAGCATGCTCATAATTTTGTTCAGGGAGGTGGGTCAGATGACATCACAAAATGTCATCTGAATGCTGATGTTCGATTACTCGATCACACTCCCATTTAGCATTTTTTAAAAGCAGCCATCAAAAGCAAGTGCATGGCATCATAAAGTCTACATTGAAAAACTACTTGCAATCACTGCAAAGTTAAAAAATAATGTATAGCCCAGAATATCTTCAGGGAAATTTGCTCAAGCTCAAAATGAAGCATGAGCAAATGAAGCAAGAGACCTTCTGGGGCATACAATGAGAGAGGGTTTCTGAAGTGTACCTTCCAGAAGACAGTCAACCCTCAGGTAGAAAACATGAATCACTCCGCTCTTAGTAACCAGAAAAATGGTCCTACATGCCAGAGTTTGACTGCATATGACCCCTGCAGTTCTTCAAAAGGATGTAACTACATGAAATACTTAAAGAATGCCGATATGACAATTGCCAGTGTTAGTTATTAGTCAGTGGCGTTCCCTATTGAATTTGCATTTTTTGTTTAAGAGGAACTTATCATTACTTTTCAAACAACTGAATCACCCTTAAAAATTACATCAAAATTTTTGGAATTGATAATGTGTCTCGTTTTGTTTTCTCTCTTGAAAGCATCAATTTAGGCTGATCCCTCAGCATACCCTGTTCCATGTGTGCATTAGAAAGTGGCAACGGTTGTAAGGGACATCATAACTGAGCCAAATATGTTTTCAGACACAAAGTTTCCAGCATGCACCCACTGGTTAGCACTGGGAGGGAAATCCTGCCAGTTCCTTTTCCTGCACCCAGAGTAATCCTATCAAAACAACTGTGATGAGCTAAATCAGCAAAGACGAGAGATGACATCAAGCACCTTCTTGAACTCTCTAACACCCCAAATGTGTAATCATGGGAGGACAGCCAGAGTCCCACATCTTTAGTACCCATAAGATGAAGCTCATTACTGCGCCGTTCTGATGATGAAGTCACAGACCTGAAATATTAACTCTGTTTCTCCCTCTCTCCACTGTTGCTGCTAGACCTGCTGAGTATTTCCAGCACTTTCTGTTTCCATTTCATTACTGCGCCATCTGTGCTGACAGACTGCAGCAGATTCCTCTGACCAGGGGAGGCCCAGTGCCTTCCTCCTGCCCAAAAAGCGGGCTGGAAGGACGGTCTCTTCTCCACCTTCACTCCCATATCTCAATAACTCGCTATTCCCACCGTCGTTAGCTTACCTCAGGGTGTTACTAACCCGGACACAATCAAACCCCGGTGGGGGGAGGGGGGGAAATAAATCCAAACCTCCCCACGTCTCCTCTCACTTCCCCCAAATCAGCAAGCAAACCCTACACGTCGCAAGGAGCAACCCTGACGTCACTTCATCCACGGCGCGCATGCGTCGCCCTAACGCTGGGATTAGTGGGAATTGCAGTCCTTCACAGTACGCATGTCTAGCGTGCTGGGAGTTGCAGTCCTTCACAGTGCGCATGTTTGGCGTTTGTGTAAAGTGAGTTACAGTCCTTATAGTTCTGATGAAGGGTCATTGACCTGATACGTTAACTCTATTTCTCTCTCCATAGATGCTGCCAGACCTGCTGAGTATTTTCAGCATTTTTTGTTTTTATTTCAAATTTCCAGCATCTGCAGTATTTTGCTTTTATTATAGTCCTTTACACTGCGCATGCCTGGCGCATAGTATGCTGGGGGCTGTAGTCTTGTACACCTCTTAATGTTCGAAACGCATTGAAGACAAAACTACAATTCTCAAGGTGCATTGCGGCGCCATACTGACGTAAGGTAGTTCCAGAATTCAGTGGGCGGGAGGATAAATTGTGTGCCATTATTTCAATGTAGTGAATAAGGTTGTTGAAGAAGGTGGGCGGCACATCTGTTCCAGAATATTCGGAGGACTAGTTCGACGTTTGTGGGCGCGGTAGGTCAGGTCGTCCTTGTGTTCGCTTCCCGGGCGCACAGTGATGCCGAAATATTATGAGGACAAGGAGGAAGACGGCAGAACTTGTGCCGGGGTGAGGGAGGACCTGAGGGTGTGTTTATTGGAACACGACTGCGTGCTTAAGGTGCGAAATAACATAAAATGTTAAACATTTCCGCTTGCTAAGAGTGGCGATGAGTTTTTTTATACAAACGCAGTGAAGGAGGCCATTTGGTCAATTGTGTCTGCACCGGCTCTCCCAATGAACGGTTCACCAAGTACCAATCCCCCGCCTTCTCCAGGTAACTCTGTACATTCTTCCTTTTTCAGATAACTATCTAATTCCCTTTTGAATGCCTGCACCACACACTCAGGCAGTGCAATCCAGACCTTAACCATTCACTCTGAAAAAGTTTTTCCTCTTGGTCAGTTTTGCTTCTTTTACCAATTACTTTAAATCTGTGCCCTCTTTTTTTTTTATTTATTTTTTATTTAGAAATACAGCACTGAAACAGGCCCTTCGGCCCACTGAGTCTGTGCCGATCAACAACCGCCCATTTATACTAACCCTACAGTAATCCCATATTCCCTACCACTAGGGGCAATTTACAATGGCCAATTTACCTATCACCTGCAAGTCTTTGGCGGTGGGAGGAAACCAGAGCACCCGACGAAAACCCACGCGGTCACAGGGAGAACTTGCAAACTCCGCACAGGCAGTACCCAGAATTGAACCCGGGTCCCTGGAGCTGTGAGGCGGCAGTGCTAACCACTGTGCCACCCTTGCTCCTTTTATCAGTGGGAACAGTTTCTCCCTATCTACTCTGTCCAGACCCCTCGTAATTTTGAATATCTCTACCAAATCTCCTCTCAGCCTTCTCTTCTCCAAGGAAAACAGTCCCAACTTCTCCAATCTATCTTCGTAACTGAAATTCCTCATCCCTGGAACCATTCTCGTGAATCTTTTCTGAATCCTCTCTAACGCCTACACATCCTTCCTTAAAGTGCGGTGCCCAGAACTGGACACAATACACCATCTGAGGCTGAACTAGTATCTTACACAAGTTCGATGTAACCTCCTTGCTCTTGTACTCTATGCTTCTATTAATAAAATCCAGGCTACTGTATGCTTTATTAACCACTCTCTCTCTCAACCTGTCCTGCCACCTTCAATAACTTATGCACATATACACCCAGGTCCCTCTGCTCCTGAACTTCCTTTAGAATTGTGCCCTTTATTTTATATTGTCTCTCTGTGTTCTTCCTACCAAAATGGATCACTTCACATTTCTCCGCATTGAACTTCATCTGCCACTTGTCTGCCCATTCCACCAACTTGTCTATGTCCTTTTGAAGTTCTACATTATCCTCCTCACAGTTCACAATACCTCCAAGTTTCATATCATTTGCAAATGTTGAAATTGTGCCCTGTACACCAAGGTCCTTTTAATATAGATTGGGAAAAACCTCCTTGACCTAGTCATCACCAATCTGTCTGTCGCAGATGTATCTGTGACAGTATTGGTAGGAGCAACGACCACACAGTTCTTGTGGAGACAAAGTCCCATCTTCACACTGAGGACGTACTCTGTTGTGTGGCACTACCACCTTGTTCTAATTGGGATAGATTCAGAACAGATCTAGCAGGTAAATGCTGGACGTCCATAAGGCCCTGTGGGCTGTTAGCAGCGGCAGCAGAATTGTATTCAGCCACAATCTGTAACCTCGTGGCCTGGCATATCCCTCGTTCTACCATTATCATTAAGTAAGGGAAACAACCCTGGTTCAATGAGGAGAGTATACCAGGAGCAGCACCAATCATACATTAAAAGGCGATGCTAACCTGATGAAGTTGCAACACAGGACTACATGCATGCTATGCAGCAGAAGCAGCATGTTATAGGCAGCTAAGCAATCCCACAGCCAACGGATCAGATCAAAGCTCTGCAGTCCTGCCACATCCAGTCGTGAATTCTGGTGGGCAATTAAATGACTGACTGACTAGAGGAAGAGGCCTGGCAAATATCCCTATCCTTATGGTGGCAGGGCCCAGCATATCAGTGCAAAAGACACAGCTGAAGCATTTGCAACCATCTTCAGCCCTAAGTGCCGTGTGGTTGATCCTTCTAGGCCTTCTCCTGAGGTCCCCAGCATCAGAGATGCCAGTCTTCAGTCAATTCGATCCACGTGCTATCAAGAAATGGCTGAAGGCACTGGATACAGCAAAGGCTATAGGCCCTGACAACATCCCAGCTGTAGTACTGAAGACTTGTGTTCCAGAGGTAACTGCACCCTTGGCAAAGCTGCTCCAGTACAACTACAACACTGGCATCTAATCGACAATGTGGAAAATTGCCCAGATATTTCCTGTCCAGAAAAAGGACAAATCCAATCCAGCCAATTACTGCCCCATCAGTCTACTCTTGATCGTCAGCAACAGGTTTGGATAGGGTAGACAAAGAAAAGCTGTTCCCAGTAGCTGATGGTACAAGGATTAGGAACACAGATTTAAGGTTTTGGGTAAGAAATGCAGGATGGATGTGAGGAAGAACTTTTTTACGCAGTGAATGGCAATGACCTGGAACTTGCTGCCACAAGGGTGGTGGAAGTGGAGACGATGAATGATTTCAAAAGTAAATTGGATGGGCACTTGAGGGAAATAAACTTACAGGGCTATGACAATACAGTGGGGGAATGGGACTGATTGGATTGCTGTACAGAGAGCTGGCATAAACACGATAGGCCAAATGGCCTCCTATGCTGTTATGACTTTATGATTAAATGATAGAAGGTGTCAACACCAGTGCTATCAAACAGCACACCCAGCAATAACCTACTCATCAATGCTCAGTTAGGGTTCTGCCAGGGCCTCTCTGCTCCAGACCTCATTACAGCCTTAGTCCAAACGTGGCTGAATTCCAGAGGTGAGGTGAGAGTGACTCAAGGCAGCATTTGACTGAGTGTGGCATCAAGAAGACCTAGCAAAATTGAAGTCACTGGGAATTTGGGGAAAGGGGTCATGCCTAGCACAAAGGAAAATGGTTTAGTTGTTGTTGGAAGCCAATCATCACAGACCCAGCACATTGCTGCAGGAGTTCCTCAGCGTAGTGTCCTAGGCCCAACCGTCTTCAGCTGCTTCATCAATGACCTTCTCTGCAACATAAAGTCAGAAGTGGGGATATTCACTGATGTTTGTACAGTGTTCAGTACCATTCGCAGCTCCTCAGAAACTGAAGCAGTCCATAACCGCATGCAGCAAGACCTGTACGATATTTAGGCTTGAGCTAATAAGTGGCAAGTAACATTTGCACCATGCAAGTGTCAGGCAATGACCATCTCCAACAACAAAGAATCTAACCATCTCCCCTTGATATTCAAAGGCATTACCATCACTGGATGTCCCACTATCAACATCTGGGGGTTACCATTGACCAGGAACTTAACTGGACTAGCCATTTAAATAATGTGACTACAAACACAGGTCAGAGGCTGGGAATTCTGTGGCGAGTAACTCGCTTCCTGACTCCCAAAGCCTGTCCTCTATCTACAAGGCTAAAGTCAGGAATGTGATGGGAATATTCTCCACTTGCCTGGATGTGCAACTCCAACAACATTCAGATGCTCAACCTCATCCAGGTCAAGGCTTATGGGAAACTGGCAGGGAGCTGGAGTTGAGGCCAAGATCTTATTGAATGGCTGAGCAGGCTGGACGTGCCATATGGCCCACGCCTGTGGCTATTTCTTATGGTTGTTTTTCAGATTGAAGGAAAGTATACAGTGGTGCTTCTTGGGGGTCAGTATTGGGACCACTGTTCTTTTTGATCTATTAATGACCTGGACTTGGGTGTACAGTGTTAAATTCCAGAAAGCTTATTGTTGAGGGATGATGCTGGAGCCTATCTTTATTCAGTTTCACACTTATCGTATAGAGTAAAAGTATTCTGGGTACTGCCTGTGCGGAGTTTGCAAGTTCTCCCTGTGACCGCGTGGGTTTTCGCCAGGTGCTCCGGTTTCCTCCCACAGCCAAAGACTTGCAGGTTGGTAGATAAATTGGCCATTGTAAATTGCCCCTAATGTAGGTAGGTGGTAGGAGAATGGTAGGGAACATGGGATTACTGTAGGGTTAGTATAAATGGGTGGTTGTTGGTCAGCACAGACTCGGTGGGCCGAAGGGCCTGTTTCAGTGCTGTGTATATATAAACAAACATGTAGCTCCTCACTCAAAAACCTCCTCCAGTCTTGGTAAGTGTCTGCTTATAAGTGCTCAAGTAAGACCCCATCAACACCCTGCATTTGCATATAATTAAACAACTGATACACAATTAACAGATTAACATACAAACTATAATTACAAAATTTGCAGATGACACGAAACTTGGAAATGTAGTAGAGAGTGAGGAGCAGAGTAGCAGACTTCAGGAGGACATACAGACTGGTGAAATGGGCAGCCGCATGGCAGATGAAATGTAATACAGAGCATTGTAAAGTGGTGCACCTGGTGGGTGTATGTACACAAATCCTTGAAGGTGGTAGAACAGGATGAGAAGGCTTTTAAAGAAGGTATATGGGATCCTTGGCTTTATAACTGGAGACTGATGCTAAAACCAAAGCAAAATACTGTGGATGCTGGAAATATGAAATAAAAACAGAAAATGCTGGAAATACTGAACAGGTAGTTATGCTAAACTTTTGTAAAACACCAGTTAGGTTTCAGCTGGAATATTGTGGCCAATTCTGGGCACCACACTTTAAGAAGGGTGTCAAGCCCTTGGAGAGGGTGCAGAGGAGAATACAAAATGATACCAGGGATGAGGGGCTTCAGTTATGTGGAGAAACTAGAGAAGGTGGGATTGTTGTCCTTAGACCAAGGGAAGGTTATGGGGAGATTGGATAGAAGTGTTCAAAATCCCATTGTTTTTCTAGAGTAAATAAGGAGAAACTGTTTCCAGTGGCAAATGAGTCCTTAACCAATGGACACAGCTGTAAGCTAATTGGCAAAAGAACCAGAGGCGACATGAAAAAAAATCACAATGAGCTGTTATGATCTGGAATGCATTGTATGAAAGGGTGGTGGAAGCAGATTCAATAGTAATTTTCAAAAAGGAAGTTGAATAAATACTTGAAGGAGAAGAATGTGCAAGGTTGATAGAGCAGGGGAATGGGACTCATTGGATAGTTCTTTCAAAGAGCTGGCATGATGTGCAGAATGCCCCCCTTCTGTGCTGCATCCATTGTATGATTCTATGGGAAAAAAATCTCCACTTTGAATGCAGCCTATTAGCAACTATGCTAGCACACCTTCGTGCTGGAAGCAGCACCTTTTAAAGTTATTCCCAAAATGTCAGTAGCCAAGTTAACTAACAACTCTCTTATTGGTATCAATGTCATATCTAACTATAATGGAGTCAAATCTACTCCAATATACCTAAATTTTGACTCATCTGTATTTCAATAGGAAGGAAAGACACCAAAACAATGCATAAAAGAAGGACATTGCAAGGCATTACAGCTTACCTTCTTTGAATGTAAAAGATCAATGGTACGTATCAACGTTAAATAGCTAATTTTTAAAGGGTTTTATATACACAGCACAATGTGTTCTGCACTTCTGGGGGAAAAGTCCTATTGATGTCTGAACCAGTTAGATTTCACAAAATTACAAAGCTAGTTTCATTTCTTATAAATAGTGGTTGATTTTGATAGTAGATCTTCCAACCCTCTTGGATCTCATGTCTGAAACTTAGGTTTTTGATTTGGTGACTGTTGTCCACAAAAGCAAACTGTTGACTCTGTAGTAACATTGGCCGAATTTTGCAGTGGTAATTATGGTGAAACTTTTGGCGTTTGCTGTCATTACACCACTGAAACTGAAAGCAACTTTGGGAGTCTGCACATGTGCAGAATAATGTGGAAATCCAGTTGCTGTTGAACTGCCCCATTCTGCAATCAATGGGAAAAATTCATGGCCTGGATTTTGTGGGGGGTGGGGAGGGTGCAGTTTGACAGTCAACTATCAGCATGTCCCATCATTACCCCTCTGAAACTGACTGCATCCTCAGGATTTAGTGCATCAGCGGATTAACGTGAAAATCCTGAAACAGTGGTCTGTTATTCACTGCTCCACCACAGACTGTGGTGGGTCTCCTGCACCCCTCAGAGCCAGCAATCACTGAAACCAGTTGTTGTAGTGAGAACTTTCCCTTTTCAGCTCTAACCTCGCTGTCAGAAACCCCATAGAAGGTGGTGTAGTTGGGTTATTAACAATGTGTGTAATAACTATTGCTGAACAACAGAACTGGCCCTGAAAAAAATAATTTTACATTTGTGCAGTGTTGCTAAATGTCTCCATTATAATTAGAAATTATACTAGAGTTTTAAAAAAAAAAAAATTTAAGTTATTTGATGTCGATACTTTTCCTGGTTGGCTTTCTTTGAGAATTCTTTGATATGATTGGCTACTTTGGACAGCTTGATGACCTCACTGCAGCATTCCCTGCTGACTGCAAACTCCAGGTTGACGAGAGCTTCCACTCTTAGGCTGTTAAATTCACTGTAAAGAAAAAGCAAAATCCTTGAAAAAGCTGCACCTTGTTGAATTAGGTGTAGCTGGATTCTTAACAGTGTACTAATTTCATAATTACTGTTAAATGCCCTCACTGGCCCTGAAAAGCTAGTTTTGTGTTTGTGGAATGTCAACTTTCTCTTATTCCACATTTTAAAAATATTTTAAAGTTTGTTTATATTGATATTTTAGCTCCTATCTAAATACAATCATATTTACTTTGCTATCTGAAAATTTAAATTAAAAGTGAAGGATAAAAGTGTTAATTTCCTGATTTGCTGTCAGTGACAATACAATGTGATCAACTGCTTGCCCTGCTTGTTGACGTCACTGCACCCTTGGAAATCCCCTTCACTTGGCGCCAGGCTGGAAGATAGCTAGACCTTTGTGGGCAGCTTTGTTTGCAGTCAGAAGTGAGCGCCGTTGCTTTGCTGCTGACTGCAAAATCTGGCTGAGTCTTGGCGTTCAGATAACTTTATTTAATGCTTCATCGACATGCTCATTGTTTACTGCATAAGGAATAAACAGTACCTCAGAGTACATTATAAGGTTCTAGCATGTCCAAGAAATTTGGATGTCCAAAATTTCAAGAATGAACCATGGGAGAGTTTCTCTGGGTAACAGTTATAAATATGTTGCTGCGTAACAAAGTAAGTAGTAGCAGCAGTAGACCATTCAGCCCCTCAAGCTTGCTCCGCCATTCAGTACCACCATGGCTGCTCTTCTATTTCAACTCCACTGTTCCCCATATCCCTTCATTCCCAGAGAGTTCAAGAATTTATCAATCTCAGGCTTGAATATACTCCACGATGGAGCATGCACAACCCTCTGGGGTAGACAATTTCAAAAATTTACAACCCTCTCTGAGATGAAATTTCTCCTCATCTCAGTCCTAAATGATCAACCCCTTATTCTGTGACTATGAATGTTCTACATTCCCCAATCAGGGGAAACAACCTCTGTGTCTACCCTTCAGAATCTTGTATGTTTCAATGAGATCACCTTTCATTCTTCTACACTCCAGATAATATAGGCCTAATTTATTTAGCCTTTCATCATAGGACAACACACTCATCCCAGGAACCAATCTAGTAAACCTTTGCTGTAATGCCTCCAGGGCACATATGTCCTTCCTTAGATATGGAAACCAAATTTATGCACAGCACTCCAGGTATGGTTTCACCAAAACCTTCCATAATTGTAGTAAGACTTTTTTTATTCATTCATGGGATGTGGGCGTCGATGGCTAGGCCAGCATTTATTGCCCATCCCTAATTAACTTTGAGAAGATGGTGGTGCCCTGCCTTCTTGAACCGCTGCAGTCCATGTGAGGTAGGTACACCCACCGTGCTGTTAGGAAGGGAGTTCCAGGATTTTGACCCAGCGACGGTGAAGGAACGGCGATATAGTTCCAAGTCAGGATGGTGTATGACTTCGAGGGGAACTTGCAGGTCATGGTGTTCCCATGCATTTGCTGTCCTTGTCCTTCTAGTTGGTAGGGGTCGCGGGTTTGGAAGGTGCTGTCTGAGGAGCTTTGTCCTGGATGGTGTTGAGCTTCTTGAGTGTTGTTGGAGCTGCACCCATCCAGGCAAGTGGAGAGTATTCCATCACAGTCCGTAAGACTTCCTTATTCTTGTACTCCAATCCCCTTGCAATAAAGGCCAACATGCCACTTGCCTTCCTAATTGCTTGCTGTACCTGCATGCTCATTTTCTGTCATGTTCTAGTACACCCAAGTCTCTGAATGTCAACATTTAGAAGCTTCACGCCCTTTTAAAAAATATTTATGTAGCGTGTAACACAAGGAGGAATAGTGTCTCACCCCAAGTGATTTTCACAGCTGTTCTAACCCAGAATAGTTTACTGCTCTGAGCATGTTCTTCTGGTATCTCATCTGATAACTCCACTTCTTGGCTTGGGGGTTTCTGCATAATTTCTGCCCAGATATTGGTGTAGTCTAAGCGAAATTATGCAGAAATAGCACTAAAACACGTGGGATTTTAAGTTACGCCTGAAACCGCTTTACACTGCAGTATCTACAATCTTTTATGGTAGTTCAAAAGTCCATTTGCTCAAAGCAGTCCCCAACCACACAACTGGCCTTGTCCCCTGGTCAGAATGGCAAGTTTCTGCCGATTTTGTCTGGAGGACTTGTGACCACGGCTGCCTGTGTGCACGTGAATCCAGCATTAATCATGTGACCTTCAGTGACTAACTGGCAGAGATCAATTACTTCTGTAACTTTAGGAATGTGCTTTCTCTTATTCCTGGGAACTCTAGCACTTTGGTCTGATTTTCTTGCTCAATTCTTCCATTTGTGCTCTTTACTTTCTTTCCTTTTTATCATGTTTATTTACCTTTTTCCTTGTCATATGCCTAACTGAGGTTCCCTTTGAAAAGCACACTTTAGATCACTTTCCTGTTTTTAAAAATGAACTTAAAGCTGCCTCATTATGTAAGTAATTGCTCTCTAGCAGTTCTCCTTGCTTTGGTCAGTCCCATTAAAGTGACTTTTCAGTCTGACCATTCCAGATCTTGCTGAAAACGTTAACCTATCTTTCTCCTTAAGAAGCTGTTGATTAAGCATTTCTAGTATTAGTTTTTTTTTTTAGTTTTTCTCCACTTGTAGATTGGAACAAAAGCAAAATGCTGTGGATGCTGGAAATCTAAAAATAAAAACAGAAAATGCTGGAAGTAGTCAGGTCAGACAGTGTTTGAAGAGAGAAACAGAGGTAACATTTCAGGTTGATGAACGTTCATCAAAACTGGAAAAAGTTAGTTGTAATCAGTTTTAAACAAATACAGAGGTAAGAAAACTTGGGAGGGAAGGATCGAAGGTCTGTGATAGGGTGGAATGCAGGAGTGATTAAATGACAAAAAAGGATGATGGTGCAAGGCAAAAGAGGTGGTAATGGGACAATACAAAAACAAAAAATGGGTCTAGAAGAGCAGAAAATTACAAAAACAAAATCATTATCAGCAACTGCTATCTGGAAGAAATGGGTGTAGTGGTTATGATCTGAAATTGTTGAACTCCGTATTGAGTGCAGAAGGCTGTAAAGTGCCTAATTGAAAGAAAAAGTGTTGTTCCTGGAGCTTCCATTGAGCTTCATCGGAATATGTAGGAGGCCAAGGATGGACAGATCAGAGTGGAAGTGAGATGGAGAACTAAAATGGCAAGCTCGGTCACACTCGCGGATTGAATGGAGGGATCATCCAATCTGAATTTTGTGTCTCTCTGATATGTAGAGGAGAACTTCATTGTGAGTCTATATACAAACTTATTTCATAGGTATATTTTTCCAATTACAGTGCAAAGACTAATTGGGATCTTGGAGAGAAATTAATAATTGGAAACTAATATTTTCTATATGTTTCAGTGTAATTAAAGATTAATGCTGTACTAATGCCATATAAGTCTCCAAACAAAGCAGGAGTGCTGCTTCAGTAAAATTATAACATTGCATTTCATTTAATATCCTATGGATTTTGTTTTAAAGCTGGATAACAGAGCTCGGTTCAGAGGAAGAAAAGGATATTAGCAATTCAGCTGCAATGGAGTAATGCTGCAGAATTTAAGTATGTTGATGGTTTCAGATGATAACATTTTGAATAATGTATAAATAAAATAGTGCTGGCATTTGATTTATAAAATCACTGCTTTATTCAATGGCTGTTCTCTTATGTGTGAGAAATTAGTAAAGGAATAATTTTTGAATATGCGTTCAATTTTATTTGTGCAAGGTGCCTGTTTTGGTCATTTGCCTTCTGAAATTATTTTGTTAAATGATTATATTGATACAAATGAAGAAAGGAAATGGTTCCAAGTGATTAATGTATCTATGCCATAAATTTCAACAACTGTTAATTTCTCGTATAAGACATCACACTATTTGTATTACAAAGTGAGGTGTAATTACTGAAATCAGAATATGACAATTTGGGGTAGCTTCTTTCATTGCCTGCAAGATGCAGGTAATGGATTCCATTCTGATAGTCTAACTAAATGAGAACAATTCTTGGTGAGTTGGGAGAATAAGTGAATATGTATCTCAACATTGTGTAAATACTGTGTATCCCTTCATAATTAGTTGGAATAATTAGTCAGATACTAGTTTAACAAGGGAAATCAAGCCAGCAGCTATTAATTTACTTTTTTTGTACTTGGCTGTCAGCTGTAATGTGGCTTTTTGATGTTGAAAGATAATATGTAATATCTGATAGCATTTGCTAGTATAATGTATGGAAAGAACTTGCATTTATTTAGGTCCATTCATGTCTTTCAGACATCACAAAGTGCTTCACAATCTGTCAATTACTTTAGAAACTAGCAGAGACCTGTAAAACATTTGTGGTCAAATTAGTATACATCAATTTCATCATCACATCTTCTCCTCCCTCCCACTCCTCCCATGCCATTCCATTCTTCCCATGCCATCCCTCTTGCATTCATTCCTTTCCATGCCATCTTCTCCCTCATGCCATCCCATCCCCCTTCATTTACATATTGACCCTGAACGCACTCCCCACCAAACCCCTGCAAGCAGCAGTTCCTTGGCTGACATCTTGAAATTTATCTAATTACAATTTAATAGGATCGTTTATGCCTGAACTAAACAAAAGGCAGCAGACTCACAAAGTAGAACAGGGTCTCAGCATGACTCTTGAATGCGGGAGTAGGGGTGGGGAGAGTACCTTCTCGGTTCACTCCTGCTGCAATCCTGACTGCCCATCCTTCACCTGCCATCCCTCCCTCCATTTCCATCCTTCCCATGCCATCCCCACCCACCCTTAAGAGGACCTTTTTCTCCAGATGCCTTGGATCAGACGAATCAAAAATGTTTTAGGCTCTGTTGCACCCAGTACCCGAATGTTACAATAAAGTGTTAAAATATCTAATTAACTAACTGTCGTCCCACAGGTGCAGTCGTGCGCCAGGCTCCACCCACCAAATCAACCTACCGATCAATTTGAAAAATGCCGACCGACAAAAGCTGCGTTTTATTATAGATTCTGCAGTGGTTAAGTATGTAAATACAGCAGCCAAATGGCACATAGCAAGGTCAAGAAAAAACAAATGAGCTAAATGACCAGTTAATCTGTTTTTAATAGTGTTGCCTGCGGGATTAATATTGGAAACCTCCCTTCTCTTTGAATAATGTCATGGCCATGGTTTTGATATTGCATTGAAATGCTATCCTCGATTGTGTGCAGAAGTGGGTCTTGAACCTACACATCTAACTTGAGAGTGCTATCAACAGAACCAATCTGACACCTGTGGCCCTGTATTGTAGCCACAGCTGTGTCTGTGGTAACACCGTTTTAGCCGTATGCACTAATTTTTGTACAAAATGCCTTGCAAACAATAAAAAGTGTACTTCACGTGTGTATTTACTGGCTTCTACAAATATATAAAAAGGAAAAAAGTAGCTAAAGTAAGCATTGATCCCTTAGAGGGTGAAACTGGGAAATAAGGAAGTGGCAGAGGCTTTGAACAAGTATTTTCTATCTGTCTTCATCGGGTAAGATACAAAAAAGCATCCCAAGAGTAGTAGAAAATCAGGAGGCAAAAGGGAGGGAGGAACTTAAAACAATCACTATCACTAGAGAAACAGTAATGGGAATACTAATGGGACTAAAGGCTGAAAAGTCCTCGATGGCCTGCATCTGAGGGTCTTGAAGGAAGTGGTTGCACAGATAGTGGATGCATTGGTTGTAATCTGAAGGCACTGGATACTGCAAAGGCTATGGGCCCTGACAATATTCCGGCAATAGTACTGAAGACCTGTGCTCCAGAACTTGCCTCGCCCCTAGCCAAGCTGTTCCAGTACAGCTGCAACACTGGCATCTACACGGCAATGTGGAAAATTGCCCAGGTATGTCCTGTACACAAAAAGCAGGACAAGTCCACCCTGGCCAGTTACCGCCCCATCAGTCAAGTCTCAATCATCAGTAAAGTGACGGAAGGTGTCATCAACAGTAACATCAAGCAGCACTTGCTTAGCAATAGCCTGTTCAGTGACGCTCAGCTCCTGACCTCTTTACAGCCTTGGTTCAAACATGGAGAAAAGAGCTGAACTCCAGAGATGAGGTGAGAGTGACTGCCCTTGACATCAAGGCAGCATTTGACCGAGTATGGCATTAAGGAGCCCTAGCAAAACTGAAGTCAATGGGAATCAGGGAAAACTCTCCGCTGGTTGGAGTCATACCTAGCGCAAAGGAAGATTGTTGTGGTTGTTGGGGGTCAATCATCTCACCTCCAGGACATCACTAGGAGTTCCTCAGGGTAGTGTTCCAAGCCCAACCATCTTCAGCGGCTTCATCAATGACCTTTCTTCAATCATGGTGGCTGATGATTGCACTATGTTCAGCTTCATTCGCAACTCCTCAGATACCGAAACAGTCTGTGTAGAAATGCAGCAAGCCATGGACAATATCCAGGCTTGGGCTGATAAGTCACAAGTAACATTCGTGCCACACAAGTGCCAGGCCGTGACCATCTTCAACAAGAGAGAATCTAACCATCTCCCCATGACATTCAACAGCATTACCATCGCTGAATCCCCCACTATCGACATCCTAAGGAATACCATTGACCAGAAACTGAACTGGAGTAGCCATATAAATGCTGTGGCTACAAGAGCAGGTCAGAGGCTAGGAATCCTGCAGCGAGTAACTCACTTCCTGCCTCACCCAAGCCTGTCCACCATCTACAAAGCACAAGTCAGGAGTGTGATGGAATACTCTCCACTTGCCTGGATTGGTGCAGCTGCAACAACACTCAAGAAGTTCGACACCATCCAGGACAAAGCAGCCTGCTTCATTGGCACCCCATCCACAAACATTCACTCCCTCCACCACCGACGCGCAGTGTGTACCATCTACAAGATGCACTTTAGCAATGCACCAAGGCTCCTTAGACAACACCTTCCAAACCCACATGGGAACACCACCACCTGAAGTTCCCCTCCAAGTCACACACCAGCCTGACTTGGAGCTATATCTCTGTTCCTTCACTGGGTCAAAATCTTGGAACTCCCTATCAACGCTGTGGGTGTATCTACCCCACATGGACTGCAATGGTTCAAGAAGGCAGCTACCATCTTCTCAAGGGCAATTAGGGATGGGCAATAAATGCTGGCCTAGCCAGTGATGCCCATATCCCACGAATGAATAAAAAAAAATTCCCTAGACTCTGGAAAGGTCCCAGCGGATGAAAAAAGTGCAAATATAATAGCTCTGTTCAAGAAAGGAGGGAAACTATAAGCCAGTTAGCCTAACATCTGTCAATGGAAAAATGCTAGAATCCATTTATTAAAGAGGTAGTAGCAATGCATCTAGAAAATCACAATGAGTCAGCATGGTTTTGTGAAAGGGAAAGCATGTTTCACAAATTTATTAGAGTTCTTAGAGGATGTAACAAACAGGGTGGATAAAGGGGAATCTTCCCCAGCAAGCAGTGGAGACTGAATCATTGAGTATATTCAAGACTGAGTTAGATGGTGTAGACAGATGTAGTGTATTTGGATTTTCAAAAGGCATTCAATAAGGTGCCACATAAAAGATAAGAGCTCATGGTGTTGGGGTTAATAGCATAGATAGAGAACTGGCTAATAGGAAACAGTTGGGGTAAATGGGGCACTTTCAGGATGGCAAACTAACTAGTGGATTGCCACAGGGAACAGTGCTGGGGCCTTAACTATTTACAATTTATATTAATGACTGGGATGAAGGGACCGACTATTATTGCCAAATTTGCTGCTGATACGAAGATAGGTAGAAAAGCAAGTTGTAAGGAGGATATAAAGTGTCTGCAAAGGGATATAAATAGTTTGGGCAAAAAATTGGTAAATGAACTATAATGTGGGAAAATGTGAGGTCCACTTCGGCAGGAAGAATAGAAAGCAGAATATTACTTAAATGGAGAGACTGCAGAATGCTGCGGTGCAGGGGGACTAGGGTGTCCTTGTTCATGAATCACAAAACGTCAGCATGCATGTACAGCAAATAATTAGGAAGGCAACTGGAATGTTGGCCTTTATTGCAAGGGGTGAGGGTGGAGTATAAAATTAGGGAAGTCTTACTACAACTGTACAGGGCATTGGTAAAACTGCACTTAAGTACTATGTACAGTTTTGGTCACCTTATTTAAGGAGGGATGTACTTGCATTGGAAGCAGTTCAGAGAAGGTTCACTAGGCTGATTCCTGGGATGAGGGGTTCATCTTTTGAGGAATAGTTGAGCAGGTTGGGCCTAAACTCATTGGTGTTTAGAAGATTGAGAGGTGATCTTATTGAAATGTATAAGATTCTGAGGGGACTTGACAGGGTAGATACTGAGAGGATTTTTCCCCTCGTGGGGGAATCTAGAACTGGGACGCACAGTTTCAAATTCAGGGGTCTCCCACTTAAGACGGAAATGAGGAGGAATTTCTTCTCTGAGGGTCGTTAGTGTTTGGAATTCTTTTCCCCAGCAAGCAGTGGAGGCTGAATCATTGAATATATTCAAGGAATATTTTAAACAAAAATATCTTTCTAAAATGTTTACGTAACGGGGCATGTGAACTGATAATGTCCTCAAATAGTGAAAGCCATCATTGCTCACATGCAGCAAGACCTGGACAATATTCCGGCTTGGGCTGATAAGTAGTAAGTAACATTCATGCCATAAAAGTGCCAGACAATGACGATTTCCAACAGAATATCTAACTACCTCCCCATGACATTCAACAACATTACCATTGCTGAATTCCCCACCATCAACACCCTGGGATCATCACTGACCAGAAATTTAACTGACCAGCTGCAGCTCAGAGGCTGGGTATACCACGGTGAGTAACTTATTTCTTGACTCCCCAAAGCCTTTCCACCATTTACAGGGCACAAGTCAGGAGTGTAATGGAATACTCTCCACTTGCATGGATGAATGCATCTCCTTAAACATTCAAGAAGCTTGAAACTATTCAGGATACAACAGCCTGTCATCCACCATCTTAAACATTCATTCCCTCCAATGCACCATGCTTGCAGTGTGTACCATTCATGAGATGCACTGCAGCAACTTGCCGATACTGGTTTGACAGTGCCATTCAAACCCATGATCTCTTCTGCCCAGAAGAACAAAGGCAGCAGGTGCATGAGAAGACCGCTGCCTACAAGTTCCCCTCCAAGTCACACGCCATCCTGATTTGCAATATATCGGAGTTCCTTCATCGTCACTGGGCCAAAATCCTGGAACTCCTTAACAGCACTGTGACAGTATCTACACCATGTGGACTGCAACAGTTCAAGAGGACATCACCACCACCCTTTCAAGGGCAATTAGCAATGACCCCTAAATGCTGGCCTTGCCAGTGACACCTATATACCATGAATGAATAACGAAAAAATAAATATGTTTTGTAAGAGATGTTGCAGCAGCATACAGTTCTTCTTAAACAGCTTAGTACCACAAATAGCAGCAGCCCTAAGCATTCTTAATTCTCTCAAATCTTAAAGAATTGAAATTTGATTTCAAGATAAAATAATTTAAGACTTGCTTAATTTTGAACTATCTCTGTATGCTTTTATATTTGTCAAGGTACAGGACGCTAATTGTGTAGACTGAAACATTTTCCTACTTCACTGACTGAATTATTATTAGATACAGGGGCCAATGTTAGTATCCAATACAATGTTAGCTCCATACCAGCCCATTTTCAGAAATTAGTAGCAACTGGATTCTGCATACTTTTAGGCCAGTTAACTTTCTGACTGGGCTCGGAGTGTTTATCTAGAGTGGGTGGAAACTATCAGCTTATTGAAAAGAGGCTGTTGAAGCATCACCCCATTCTTCAGCTAAACTGGCAGCAAGGGTGGCTTGGGCCACTTAGAAGGGCATTTGAAAGGCCAATTGTATTTCTGGTAAGTGATTTTAGGCCATGCCTGGGCCTTTTGTGTTTTTTTTCCTTCTTATGCCTCACATTTCATGAGCATTTGTGCCTGTTGCCCTTAATTTTTTTCCTTCTGCAGTTTAATTGGCAAACGGGAAGCCTCTGCTGATCATCTAAAGAGGTAGCTTTATATAGGATGCCAGACAGGCCATACTGCCTGAAGCATGCTCTGTTTCCTTCTGCCATTGCTTACATACGCTGAGAAAGGTGAAATAACTTTTGCTTTGGCAGATGCAGTATTGGTGGAATCATTCCCTTCTCCACAGGAGTCTGTGCCAGAAGTCCCATTATGGCTTCAGCATTATATTGTTATTTTAGAAGCACACAAATCACAGCATTTCATGCTTTGTAATACTGCGTGAAATAAGGCATGAGAGGGAGATCAAGAGCCAATGTTGCTTGATTGGCTGCACCTGCCAAGATGCCAGCAACCATTTCTTCAGGTCAAACCAGACCTTGAGCATTGAGTCCTGTTCTGGACAAAAACACGAGCAAGACATTCAAGTCTTGGAGTAGAGCAGGGAAGAGCCACAAGTGTTGGAGATCTGATATGGGGGAAAAAAAGAGAAATTTGGGCTTTTCAGCCTTCGGAAGAGGCAACTGAGAGGTTACATAGAGGAATATATATCTTTGTATTATCAAAAATCTTATGTCTGCATGCACTTCCTGTTAACTTTATTATAAATTCACATCCACATTTGTGGTGGAAACTGTTTATATAAACTTGGCATGCTGTAATTACACCCTCTTCCGAGAGTAGGTGCTACAGCGGTACCACTGCAATTACAGTGTGACAAGCTTACAGTATCAGTTTCATTACAAATGGATGTAAGAATTTAAAATAAGGATGGGGCCCCTGATTATGTCTGCATGCTCTGGTCCAATTGTCCTCTGAAAGCCAACTGCATTTTACCTGAAAACAACACTTGGTTTTGACTCCCTATCCACATGATAATGGGAGATTGATGAAATAATGTTTAGAATTTTTATTAGTGAAACCATAATAGTATGACGAGGAATCCGGTTCAAACAGGTGAAGACAAATTTAGGACAGATGTCAGGAAGGTCCTCTTAGGACATTGAGTGATCCACACATGGAATAGACTTTCAGGCAGGGTAATGGAGGCTAAAATCCTGTTTAAATAACAGTTGAATGTTGTGTTGGGCAACTTCGAGGTCCTTCTGGATAGGTAAACTAAGATTTGCTGAATAGCTTTCATCATCTGGACCAAGGAATGTAATTTTTCACAGATCCTTTATTAGCCTTTATCTATACATGGACACAGCCATTTCACATCACTGCTTCCCCTTTCCTATAGTTTATCAGTTTCTGTTTATGCAACTACTGGCATTTGAATTTGAAAATCGTAATTAAATGCAGTTTCGATATTCAGTGGTAACTCATTTCTTTAGCCAGAAGAGGGCAGTAAATGAGTAAATTAGAATTCTGTTTATAACAGAAATGGTCTTATCAATCCTATGCAATTGTGTGGTATTCTTTGCTACCTAAATGGTTTGCAGGATAGGTCCCTCTGCTGATGTCAATGGGGGTGGAGTGACGCAGTACAGAAGAGGATCCTTGAAATCAAGACAGAGGCCTGTGATGGATTAATACTGCAGGCGATTAAAGGTTTCCACAAACTGACATCAACATCTTACTGGGCCATATTGCACCTGTATAAAGAGGATACCAAATCCGCAGCAATTTACATCAGTTAGAAAGGAAAGTAAAGGAAGAACAACTGCCATACCAGCAGAGTGCAAGGGATAACAATACAGTAAATACAGCCGTGCTATCCTTTTGCTCTGAGGTATGTTAAATCTGTATCCCCCTACACCAATATGACTGGATAGGTTATCTTCTAAGGTTTGCGAAAAATGGATTGTGTATGAGAAGCATGATAGAGATAGGAAAAACACAAGTCAAATGGGGGAAATAATTATGAGGCTTTGATCTGTGACGTCTAGAAGGTTTATCACTAGAATGTGTTGGCAAGTCCTTTATAATTAGGCTTGTAATGGTGGAGCGATCAAGGGTGTGGCATCCTACTAAAAAGGATGAGGTAGTACAATTGTTTTACAATTTTTTGTGTAAGATAAATATGTAAATGTGGATTTAAGTATTTACATCTTAATCTAACGACTGAAATTAATTCTTGCTGGATAAACATTTTGTGTTTTAAATATGTTTTGGAATTTTAGTGGTTTACTATAATAGTTCATTAGTTTTAAAGTTGCTTAATTCAAACATTTTGGCTGGAATTTCCACTTTGTTGCATTAATTACATTGTTTAATTCAAATTATTGGATAAAATAAATTTCTGGCACAAAAATAACTAAACTGAATCCAAATTAATGGGTTTTACAACACAATGCATTGGTGTTAGCAAAATATATTTTAATCATGTTCTGCTCTAGAGTTTTGTTTGTGGCTACAGCAATGAAAAAGATGCTCGGAAGTAATGATTTAAAGGGGACACGTACACTATTGAACAGTTATGTAATACTAAAAGCTATAAAGGAGTACTGTCATTTGTACTTTTTTAAGCTATATTTTCATGCTTCAAAATGCAATTAGAAGTAACTCTAATTGCACCCACCCAACTCCCATCCCCAAAGATGTACCAGCATGAAGTTTCACTGCACTGATGATATCATTGATAATGGTGGCCTGTACTCTCCATTCATGCAGTCATTGGAATGGAAGTTCACGTACAACTGAACTGTTTGTTTCAGTACTCTTTCTTTCATGGAAAAAATCAATTCAATGTAAATTTGTACTTTTTTTGCTGACATGGGTCATGTTGCTCACTGCTAACTTGCTTGGAGTGGGTGATGGAACCAGGGGAAGTTCTACATAAAATGTAGATCCAACCAGCTTTAAACTAGTTACTTTCAAACTGAAAAACTGTAACAAAGGGTGTCCAGCAGATCTCCCTTTTTATAACATTTAACATTTTTACTTAGTTTCAGGAGGTGGAACCTCAGTTACAGGAAGAATGAATTAAACTTTTAGGGCGATTGAATCAAATCTAATATTAGTAAATCTTGTTTTTTTTTGCTTTTGTGGGTAAATTACCTTGATTTTGTGGGAAGATTATTAAAGGTGGCATATCATAAGTATTTACATCTTAATCTAGCAGCTGAGCATTCAGGCAAATATGTGCTGATCAGAGAGAGCCAGCATGGATTTCTAAAGAGTAAGTCATGTCTAATGAACCTAGTTGAATATTTTGCGGAAGTAACTAACGTGTTAGTTAAGAAAGTGTTTATGGTTGTTGTTTATATGGACTACCAGAAGGCATGTAACAAGTTTCCACATAAGAGACTATTGACAAAAATGAGAGTGCATGGAATTGGAGGCAACCTATTGGCTTGGATAGGGAATTGATTGTGAATAAGGAGACACAGAGTAGAGATAACGGATACCACAGAATCACGGAATTGTTACAGCACAGAAGGAGGCCATATGGCCCATCATGACTGCACTAGCTCTCCGAAGGAGCAATGTATCTTGTGCCACCCGCCTTCTCTTGTAGCCCTACACATTCTTCCTTTTCAGATAATCCAATTCCCTCTTGAATGCCTTAATGGAACCTGCCTCCACTATACTCTCAGGCAGTGCATTCCAGATCCTAACCACTCGCTGCGTGAAAAAGTTTTTCCTCATGTCACCATTGCTTCTGTTGCCAATTACCTTAAATCTGTGCCCTCTTGTTCTTGATCCTTCCACCAATGGGAACAGTTTTTCCCTATCTACTCTTGATTTTGAATACCTCTATCAAATCTCCCCTCAACTTTCTCTCAGGCAAACAGTCCCAACCTCTCCAATCTATCTACGTACCTGAAGTTCCTCATCTCTGGAACCATTTTTGGGAATCTTTTCTGCACTCTCTATAATGCCTTTTTCACATCTTTCCTAAAGTATGGCACCCAGAACTGGACACAATACTCTGGTTGAGGCTGAACCAGTGTTCTTATCACAGAATTACAGAATTGTTACAGAGCGTGTCCGCACTGGCTCTCCGAAAGAGCAATTCACCTAGTGCCATTCCCCCGCCTTCTCCCCATAACCTTGCACATTCTTCCTTTTCATATAACAATCTAATTATGTTTTGAATGCTTTAGTTGACCTGCCTCCACCACACTCTCAGGCAGCGCATTCCAGACCTTAACCACTCGCTGTGTGAAAAAGTTTTTCCTCATGTCACTTTTGCTTCTCTTACCCATTACTTTAAATCTGCCTTCTTGTTCTTGATCCTTTCACGAGTGGACAGTTTCTCTATACAAATTTAACATAACTTCCTTACTTTTGTATTTATGAAGCCTAGGATGCTTTATTCTCTATTAACTGCTCTCTCAACCTGTCCTGTCACCTTCAATAATTTATGCACATATACACCCAGTTCCCTCTGCTGCAGCATCCCCTTTAGAATTGTACCCTTTATTTTATATTGTGTCTCTGCATTCTTCCTACCAAAATTAATCACTTCACATTTCAATGCCTTAAATTGCATTTGCCATTTGTCCGCCCATTCCGCCAACCTGTCTATGTCCTTTTGACGTTCTACACTATCTTCCTCACAGTTCACAATGTTTCCAAGTTTCATATCATCTACAGATTTACACAAATTGGCAGGATGTGATCACTGGTGTCCTCCAGAGATCTGTACTGAAGACATAGCTTTTCACAATATTTATTAATGACTTTCAAGGAATAGAAAGCTGTATCTGTAAGTTTGCTGATGACATTAAGTTAGTTGGCACAGTAAATAGTGTAGAAGTGAACACAAAGTTGAAAAGGGCAATTATGGATTAAGTGAGTGGGCAGAATTGTAGCAGATGGAGTTCAATGTGGGAAAGTGTGAGGTCATCCACTTTGGACTTAAGAAAGATAGATGACGGTACTTTCTAAACAGTGAGAAGCTAGGAACTGTGGATGAGCAGAGAGATTTAGGGGTTCAAGTACAGAAAGCACTAAAGGCCAGTGAACAGGTACAACAAAAAAAATATAGGCGGCTAATGGAATACAAAGGGATGGAAGTTAGAGGTGTACAGAGCTCTGGTTAGACCCCATCTGAGACTATTGTGTTCAGTTCTGGGCACCACACCTCAGGAAGGATATATTGGCCTTGGAGAGGGTGCATCACAAATTTACTGGCAGGATACTTGGCTAAAAGGGTTAATTTATGAGGACCGGTTGAATTGACTCAGATTGTATTCCCTTGAATATAGAACAGGATTGTCCAACATATGGCCCACAGGCCAGAATCCAGCCCTCTGAAAGATTGCATCCAGCCTATCAATCTGCCCGTGGCTCAGCTGTGATTGATGGCTCCCCTGTATGTCAGGCAGAGGGGGTAGGCAGGGATGGGTGAGGAACCCCTGTCTGACTAGTTATTCCCTGTGACTGACAGGGGCTGTCCGGATGGCGTTAGTGATGATTGGTGGAATGCACCGCAGGCATCCTGGGATCGACCGCCCCTATTGTTTTCGCGCGTTTCAGTAAATGACCTGTATCCTGCACACTGGGCAGGTTCCCGCCTCCACTCGCCCCAAATTAAATGAAACAGGCATGGTAATTATTCGGTTGTGGGACTGGCTGCGGTGGGGAGCACGGAGTGGTGAACCTGAGCGGGGAGCACGGAGAGAAAGACAGAGGAACAGGAAGAGACAGAGAGAGAGAACATAAGAACTAGGAGCAGAAGTAGGCAATTCAGCCCCTCGAGCCTGCTCCGCCATTCAATATGATCATGGTTGATCTCATCTCGGCCTCAACTCCATTTTCCTGTCCATTCTCCATAACCCTTCAAACCATTACTAATTAAAAATCTGTCTGTCTCCTTAAATTTACTCAATGTCGCGGCATCCACCGCACTCTGGGGCGGTGAATTCCACAGACTCATGACCCTTTGAGAGAAGTAATTTCTCCTCATCTCTGTTTTAAATCTGCTGCCTCTTATCCTAAAACTATGACCTAGATTGCCCCACAAGAGGAAACATCCTCTCTACCTCTACTTTGTCAATTACTTAATCATCTTATATACCTCAATTAGATCTCCTGTCATTCTTCTAAACTCTAGAGAGTCAAGGCCTAAACTGCTCAATCTCTCTTCATAAGACAAACCCCTCATCCTTGGAATCAATCTAGTGAACCTCCTCTGAACTGCATCCAATGCAACTATATCCCTCCTCAAGTAAGGGGACCAAAACTGTACGCAATACTCCAGGTGCAGTCTCACTAATGCCTTGTACAGTTGCAGCAACACTTCCCAACTTTTATATTCTAGTCCTTTAGCAATAAATGCCAAAATTCCATTTGCCTTCTTCATTACCTGCTGTACCTGCATACTAGTTTTTTGCGAATCATGCAGGAGGACATCCAGATCCCTCTGCACTGAAGCACTCTGAAGTTTCTCTCCATTTAGATAATTTGCCTTTCTATTCCTCCGACCAAAATGGATAACCTCACACTTATCCACGTTAAACTCCATCTGCCAAATTTTGGCCCATTCACCTAACCTATCCACATCCATTTGTAAATTTCTTATTTCTTTATTGCAACTTACTATCCCACCTATTTTAGTGTCATCTGCAAATTTGGCTATAGTACCTTCTATCCCTGCATCCAAGTCATTAATATAGATTGTAAATAGTTGGGGCCCAAGGACTGAACCCTGTGGCACCCCACTAGTTACATCTTGCCAACCAGAAAAGGGCCCATTTATCCCGACTCTCTGTTTTCTGTTGGTTAGCCAATCCTCTATCCAAGCTAACCTAACCCCATGTGATCTTACCTTGTGTATTAACCTTTTGTGTGCCACCTTATCAAATGACTTCTGGAAGTCCAGATATACTACATCTACAGGATCCACATTATCCACTTTGCTTGTCACAGCTTCGAAGAACTCTAGCAAATTACTCAAACACAATTTACCCTTCATAAAACCATGCTGACTCTGATGGATTGCGTTTTGACTTTCTAAATGTCCTGTTATTACTTACCGAATAATGGATTCTAACAATTTCCAAACGACAGATGTTAAACTAACTGGTCTAAAGTTTCCTACTTTCTGCCTCCCTCCCTTTTTGAATAAGGGCATTATATTAGCTTTATTCCAATCCACTGGAACCTTTCCCGCATCCAGGGAATTTTGGAATATTATAACCAATGGTTTCACTATCTCCGCTACCACTTTGTTTAAGACCCTAGGATGTAGCCCATCTGGCCCTGGGGACTTGTCTGCCTTCAATCCCAATAGTTTGCTCAGTACTTTTTCCCTAGTGATGATGATTTTTCTAAGTTCCTTTCTTTCTATAACCTCTGCATTACCTGTTACTATTGGGATGGTACTAGTGTCCTCCACCGTGAAAACTGAGGCAAAATACTGATTTAGTGTCTCCACCATTTCTGTGTTCCCCTCTATTAACTCCCCAGTCTCATCCTCCAAGGGACCAACATTCACTTTAGCTACACTCTTACCTTTTATATACTTATAGAAGATTTTGCTATCCGTTTTTATATTTTGCGCTAGTTTTCTTTGATAATTTACCTTTGCTCTTTTTATTACTGTGTGGTGCGCTGGAAAAAGAACCTGTTGCCAACTGTCAATATTGGATCTGGTGGAGGAGAAGGGGTGAGGTCTCCTCCAACAACAGTGGTGGTGGCAGTGCATCAGCCCAAGCTTCCATGGTGCACTGAATAAGTACTTTTTTTTTGAGGTGGGCAATAAATATACAATAAATTTCAAGATCTCATTCTTCATAATAAATGGGCCACCACTGACGTTGGTAATGATCAGTCTTGCTCTATATTTTTGTTGGCATTGCTCACAGAATCTGACTTATAAAAAGATTTTATTCTTGAAAGATACGGATTTGGCAGACCTCTGGAAAACTTCTCGTTCTAGAGGGCTGCAGAGCCCCATTTGAGAACCCCTGCTATAGACAACATAGTATTTGCTCTATTATTTTATTATAGATTTCTTGAGCGAAGTAGCAGTGCTGGGTACAAAATTGAGGCTGTGATGGTTCTTTTTTAATGGACACATCTGGGAAACACTTGATTTGATTTGAGATGTTATTTAGTTATTTTTCAATAGGATATGCCAGTTCCTGAACTCTCCAATGGAAACATACATTTTCAAATATAAGATTAATTACAGATAGTAGATGTTACTTGTTTGTTTTCAATTGTGTACATGCCTATAATTCAACCATAAATACATATTTAGCATTTCTGGCAAGATTTTTTTTATTCATTCGTGGGATGTGGGCAAAGACCTTCCAGTGATCCAGTGACCTTCTGGTCAGTTATTCTCTGTGACCTTGTCCTATCAACACCACCTCTTTTGTTAACTCTTGTCCCACCCCTGCTTTATTTGCTTAAAACCTATTACATTTCCAATATTTGCCAGTTCTGATGAAGTGTCACTGACCTGAAACGTTAACTCTGCTTCTCTCTCCAAAGATGCTGCCAGACCTGCTGAGTATTTCCAGCATTTCTTGTTTTTATTACAGATTTCCAGCAACTGCAGTATTTTTCTCTTATTATACGATTATCCAGTTGTTATTTTTTAATTTTGTTGGTAATTACCAGACTCGTGACTGCTAACTGGATGGTGAAGCATCATCCTGCTTGTCATTCAAAAAGGACTCTCAAATGGTAGAAGTCTGAAACAAAATCATAATGGAATAACACAGCATTTCTCCATAGATGCAGATGCCCTTTTTTTAAAATAAAACCCATAAAAGACCCCAGTGTCATCAAACAGAAAATGTAACAAAAGTGTCACCATTTGAGAGGGGGCAAACTGGTAGAAAACTAAAATCATGAAAACAAGGAAACTTATAAAATTAAATAATTTTGCCACCAGTGTCGACTATGCCCTCTAGTCCCTGCAGTGCCTACCGGATGCGGAAGGCCGTAAGCATACCAGCAGATATTGAGTGCTCCTTCTCCAGCCATAGATGCTGACTGACCTGCTGTGAATTTCTAGCAGATTCTGCTATATACATTGTTATATACACTTTCAATTAGGTCAGTATCCTTAGTAAGGAGCACCACATTATTATGGAGCACATTATTATTATGGAGGCTGGAAAGATGGTGCAGTAGGAAGAGGGCTTTAGGTTCTTGGGACATTGGGACCAGCTCTGGGGAGATGGGACCTATACAGACCGGACAGGTTGCACCTAAATAGAGCTGGGACTGCGTTCCTTGCAGGGCGATTTGCTAGTGCTATTGGGGAGGGTTTAAGCTAACTTAGCAAGGATGTGGGAATGAAAAGGAAATATCAGAGAGGAATACCAAGTTGCACAGAATACTGGGAGAGGTAGATAGAGTAGGGAGTCGTAAGTTATTAGGTGGGGTCAGAGTAAGGGAGAAAGAAATAATGTCTAAATCAGGGTTAGAAACAAAGTGCTGGAAATACTCAGCGGGTTTGGCAGCATCTGTGGAGAGAAGCAGAGTTAATGTTTCAAGTCTGTGACCTTTTATCAGAACTGGTCAAGGTTAGAAATATAATAGGTTTTAAGCAAGTAAAGTGGGGGTGGGGGGGTGGGTAAGAGAACAAAAGGAAAGGTGTGGGATAGGACAGAGGGCTGGAGAGATTAACTGACAAGGAGGTCATGGGGCAAAGGCAAAAGAGAGCGTGCCAGTGGTGTGGTGAAAGACAAAGCATTAGTACCAAAAGGCAGTTTTTCATGTTTCTACTTTTGGCTAGGGCTGTTCATTATTCTGTCATTACCACTCTCTCTGCACTAATGCTTTGTCTTTCACCGCATCATTATCACACTCTTTTTGCCTTTTCCCCATAACCTCCTTGTCAGTTAAACAAAGAGTTATTCCACCTCGGAAAAATGTGTTGTTATATGTTGCAGGTCTGACTGGCTGTGGGCCAGGAGAGCACAGTCATCGGTGAAAAGAAGTTCACGGATGAGTTTTTCTTGTGTTTTTGTGTGAGCCTGAAGACACCTTAGGTTGAAAAGGCCTCCCTCAGTCTGGAAGCGTATGTAAATGCCATCCGTTGCCTGCTGCAGCATCATGCTGAAAAAGATGGTGAATAGGGTCGGGGCCTGCACACGTCCCTGCTTCATGCCATTGGAGATATGGAAGGGACTTGAGAGGTCACTGTTTTGCTCGACTTGTCTGTACTGATTTTCATGAAACTGCTTCACCATGGCCAGGAACCTGGGTGGGCATCCAACTTTTTCAAGGATTTTCCAAAGTCCATCTCTGCTCACAGTGTCGAATGCCTTGGTGAGGTCTCCGAAAATGATGTACAAGCCTTTGTTTTGCTCACGACACTTTTCTTGTAATTGTTTGAGTGCAAATACCATGTCTGTGGTGCCTCTCTTTGCTCTGAAAGCACACTGGCTCTCTGGGAGGTTTTCCTCCGCAATGGTCAGCAAAACTGTATTCTAACCAGGATCTTCCCAGCAATAGAAAGGAGGGTGATCCCACAGTAGTTGCAGCAGTCTGATTTTTCTCCTTTGCTTTTGTACAAGGTGATGATAACGGCATCACAACCATCCCGTGGAATCCTGCCCTGTCCCCAGCAGGCCATGAAAAACTCATGGAGCTTAGTGTATAGGGCAGGGCCACCATGCTTCAAGTCTTCGGGTGGAATTCCATCGGCTCCCGGGGCTTCGTTGTTCTTCATCTGGTTGCTGATGGTCACAGTTTTCTCCAGAATTGGGCTCTCATCCAATTCTTCTTTGACAGGCTGTTGTTGGATGCAATTGATGGCAGTATCATGTATTGTACACTTGGCACTGAAGAGAGTTTTCAAAGTGCTACGACCAGCAATCCAGGACTTACTCCTTGTCGGTGTGTAGGGTCTTGCCATTGGCATTCCTCAAGGATTTGGGATTGATATGCTGGTCCATAGACAGATTTTAGTGCTTCATAGAAACTTCTTATATCGCCAGTATCAGCGTACAGTTGAGTTTTTTCCGCAAGTGCAAATCCACCAGTCATTTTGGATGTTCCTCAGTTTACATTGAAGGGTGCTGCATGCTTGACGGTAGGCTGCCTTCTTCACTTGGCTGGCTGGCTGAGCCAGGTGAGCCTGATGAGCTGACCTTTTTATTTTTTTAGCAGAACTTGAATTTCCTTGCCATTTTCATCAAACCAATCCCTATTCTTCTTGGTGCTGCCGTCCCAGTTCACTGGGCCATGACTGATGAGCTCCAGGCTTAAAGGGTGGGGTCAGTCAGCGCAAACTGTATTCCACCCTAAAGCACCACAGCGCAGGCAGGAAGGAAGGAAATCCATCCACCCCAACTATAACTCAACAAGTAAGTTCTGTAGCGATGAGAAAGGGGCGAAAATGGCAGGTGCAAGTTGGCACTGGCAGCCGCAGTTCCAATCCTGCATGCAGGCGGCTCAGGATATTGTTCGTTTTGATGATGACCTACAGACGACATCATCACCCGGTAGCACCCTGAGCGACCAAGCAGCCTTTTAGAAGCATAGCACTGCTTCCTTCGAAATTAGAGAGGGGCCTAGAAAAGATGGCCTAAACAAATGCTCATTTCCCTACCACCCAGTTGGCTTGCTGCGTTCAACGGGCATCTCTTAATGTGGTCAAACTATGACAGTGAAGGAAATGCGAACTCCTAAGCTCGCTTCAAAAGGTGGGAAAAGAAGAAAAATTCTGAAACTCACCTGCTGGAATGTGAGAACAATGCTCGACTCTGGTGACAACAGTCGCCCCAACGAAGCTCAGCCCTGATGGTCAATGAGCTCGCCAGACTAGACATTGATTTAGCGTTGCCAGAATAAAATTCCTCCCTATATTGGCTGTGTGACAGAAAACAGAGAGTAGTGGTTGATGGATGTTTTTCGGGCTGGAGGAAAGTTTGTAGTGGGTCAGTGTTGGAACCCTTGCTCTTCCTGATAAATATTAATGACCTAGACCTTGGTGTACGGGCACAATTTCAAAATTTGCGAATGTTTCGAAATTTGGAAACATTGTGAACTGTGAGGAGGATAGTGTAGAACTTCAAAAGGACATAGACGAGTTGGTGGAATGGGCAGACGGGTGGCAGATGAAGTTCAATGCAGAGAAATGTGAAGTGATTCATTTTGGTAGGAAGAACATGGAGAGACAATATAGAATAAAGGGTGCAATTCTAAAGGAGGTGCAGGAGCAGAGGGACCTGGATGTATATGTGCATGAGTAATTGAAGGTGGCAGGACAGGTTGAGAGAGCAGTCAATAAAGCATTCAATATCCTGGGCTTTATTTGAGCAAGAAAGTTGTGTTGAACTTGTATAAGACACTAGTTCGGCCTCAGCTGGAGTATTGCGTCCAGTTCTGGGTGCCTCACTTTAAGAAAGATGTGTGGGCATTGGAGGGAGTGCAGAAAAGATTCATGAGAACGCTTCCGGGGATGAGCAATCTTAGTTATGAAGATAGGGTGGAGAAGCTGGGACTGCTTTCCTTGGAGAAGAGAAGGCTGAGAAGAGATTTGTTAGAGGTATTCAAAATCATGAGGGGTCTGGACAGAGTAAATAGGGAAAAACTGCTCCTACTCATGAAAGGATCAAGAATGAGAGGGCACAGATTTAAGTAACTGGCAAAAGAAGCAAGAGTGACATGAGGAAAATCTTTTTGACACGGCAACTCTAGAATGTGCCGCTTGACAGTTTGGTGGAGGTGGGTTCAATCGAGGCATGTAAAAGGGAATTAGACAGTTATCTGAAAAGGAAGAATGTGCAGGGTTAAGGGAGAAGGCGGGGAATGGCATTAGGTGGAATGTTCATTTGGAGAGCAGATGGGCCGAATGGCCACCTCCTGCGCGGTAACAATTCTGAGATTCTGTGACTTTAGCTGAAAGGGATTTTATGAGTCCTTCCATTTTTTTGTTGAATTTTTTTTTGAGGACTTGGGTTTTTAAACTGAAAAGTATTCCATAAGTGCTGGAACTTTGCGTTTTTTAAAAAGAGGTCATCAGAAGGTCTTTTGCACTGAGCTTGTAAACAACAGTTAATGGGAGAATCAAGGAATGCTTAAAAACAAGTCCTTACTGGAAGTCACCTGTCTTCAGATAATTACCCAGAAGGGGGTTTTTTGACTTGGGAAAGATGTTTACAAAGAAATGACAGGTTAAGATTTGTAGGGGTCAGGAGGCTTGACTCTTGTGACATTGTTTTTGGTTTTGCTTTGGACAGTGAGTGGACAGTGTTACAAAAGACAGTTGGAGAAAACATGCCAAGGGAGCAAACCCCAACTCAGCTAATTCCATCTCTTTAAAACAGCCTGCCAACTTTCCATCTCTTTAAGAAGTCTGAGAAGCAAATGTAAGAAACCGCCTGAAACCCCTGTTGCTGCATTTTTCTTGGAAAGCCTGCCCAAACTGATCTTCAATGTCACCTGACAAGAACTGTGCTAGGCAGATCCCAGAGGCAGCTATCAATGTGTATTTGCGATGCCAAACCAAAACAAAGGACATCTGACATCTTTCCATATCTTCTCTTTTTTCTTCAAGAATTACCAAGTATTTGGCCAAAGTATTCTGGGTCTTTTTTTGTAAAGAGTTCTAAAGAGTAAATCTCTTTATTTTTTCAGTTAACTGGTATATGGGTGTGTGAGGGGCTAAGGTAAAAAGGGAACTTTTATATTTCAAACTATGTGTTAATGCTTTGCATCGTTACTGGTTAAGACTTGTTTTGTAATAAACTGATAATTTTGTTGTTTGTTAAAGAAACCTGGTTGGTGTATTTTATTCTGGGATAAAAATAGAGTCTATGATTGACCATACTGGTAAATGGGAAAAAATTTAAATTTATGTTGTGACCTGTGGAGACGTGGAACTAGAAAAACAGTGCACTCCTCCTGCCTCGGTCGTAACAGGGAGGAATGCAAAAACTATTGTCATCCAGTTCTTATTTATTTGTATTTTATCTGCTGTGGCCTAACATGGAGCAGCATTTAGGGTCATGTAATTGTCTAGCTGAGATTGGATACTGCTTTCATGCTGGTGAATAATAGCCTAATTGATTTTTTTAAAACATTGTTGAGTTAGACTCTACATTTCAGCTATAATGAAAACCACTGAACAATAAAAATGAGACTTTCAGAGCTAAGCCTCATGGAATAAATTAATCAGATGGATTTAAAGTCAACTTCATAATTGATAGCACAACATGATAATACACGGACAAAGCTTTGGGTGAGGTAACGTGGGTTCTTCCTGCCAAGCTACGTGGCAGGTAATTAGTGCTATCACAATAAATCCCAATAAAGGAAACTAGAACTAGAAAAATCAAGTGGATTTTAAATGTATATAAATATATGGTAATGTATCTACTGGTAAAGACGACAATGGAGTAATTTGGATGGAATGATTGACTCAGATTTCAATAAATGGTCAATGTAAATCTGGTATCAACAGGGCAAATTGAGTACTGTCATACATTTCAAAACCTTTTGATATCAGGTTATTTTAGCCCTCTTATTAGTAAGGGCAAATTTGGAATATGCTGAACAATTTGGGCCTTCTACCTTAAAATTGACACTATACATTAGAGAGTGCCTCAAGTTAGGTCGAATCTACAGCACGGAAACAGGCCATCCGGCCCAGCTGATCTACCTACGCCAGCGTATATGCCCCATATCAGCCACCCTTCTTCGTCTAACCCTATCAGCGTAGCTTTCTATTCCTTTTTCTTGCATGTGCTTATCCAGCTTGCCCTTAAATCCATCTGTGCTATTATCCCTAACTACTCCTTCTTCCACATTTTTAACTCTCTTTGGTTGAAGAACTTTATCCTGAATTCCTGATAGAATTTATTAGTGGCTATCTTATCTTTATGGCCTTTAGTTTTGGTCTTCCCACAACTGGAAACATTTTCTCCACTTCTACACTATCAAGTCCTTTCATTATATTAAAGACCTCTGTGAGATTACACATCAGCCTTCTCTTTTTTTTTTGAGGAAAAGACACCCCTCTGTTCAGTCTTTCATGATAGTCCTGGTATCATCCTTGAGAGTCATTTTTTGCACCTTCTCCAAAGCCTGTCTATCATTTTGATAATATTGAGACCGGAACTGTGCACAGTACTCCAAGTGCTCTCGTACAATTACCTTTAGTGTCCCTGAAGGATCTATCCTTGGCCCCTTTCCATTTATCATCTGCAGATAGTCCTCAGCGATATCATTCAAAGTACAGCATCAGTTTCCACTTGTATGCCGATGACACTCAGCTGTACCTCACCATCACCTCTATTGATCCCTGCACTGTCTGTAAATGTTCTGACTGCTCTCTGACATCCAGTAACCTCATGGCCCGGTATTTCCCCACTCTACCATTACCATCAAGCCAGGAGGCCAACCCTGGTTCAATGAAGAGTGCAGGAGGACATGCCAGGAGCAGCACCAGGCATACCTCAAAATGAGGTGTCAACCTGGTGAAGCTACAACCCAGGACTACTTGCATGCCAAACTGCATAAGCAACATGCAATAGACAGAGCTAAGCGATCCCATAACCAACGGATCAGATCTAAACTCTCCAGTTATGAATGGTGGTGGACAATTAAACAACTAACTGGAGGAGGTGGCTCCACAAATATCCCCATCCTCAATGATGGGGGAGCCCAGCATATCAGTGTGAAAGATAAGGCTGAAGCATTTGCAACAATCTTCAGCCAGAAGTGCTGAGTTGATGATCCATCTCGACCCCCTCCTGAAGTCCCCAGCATTACAGATGCCAGACTTCAGCCAATTCGATTCACTCCGCATGATATCAAGAAACGACTGAAGGCACTGGATACTGCAAAGGCTATGGGTCCTGACTCAGCAGTGTGTATAAGTACCTTGCTGTATGGCAGCGAGGCCTAGACAACGTATGTCAGCCAAGAGCGACGTCTCAATTCATTCCATCTTCGCTGCCTCCGGAGAATACTTGGCATCAGGTGGCAGGACCGTATCTCCAACACAGAAATCCTCGAGGCGGCCAACATCCCCAGCTTATACACACTATTGAGTCAGCGGCGCTTGAGATGGCTTGCAATGTGAGCCGCATGGAAGATGGCAGGATCCCCCAAGACACATTGTACAGCAAAATCGCCACTGGTATCAGACCCACCGGCCGTCCATGTCTCCGCTTTAAAGACGTCTGCAAACGCGACATGAAGTCCTGTGACATTGATCACAAGTCGTGGGAGTCAGTTGCCAGCGATCGCCAGAACTGGCGGGCAGCCATAAAGGCGGGGCTGAAGTGTGGCGAGTCGAAGAGACTTAGCAGTTGGCAGGAAAAAAGACAGAAGCGCAAGGGGAGAGCCAACTGTGTAACAACCCCGACAAACACATTTTTCTGCAGCACCTGTGGAAGAGCCTGTCACTCTAGAATTGGGCTTTATAGCCACTCCAGGCACTGCTCCACACATCACTGACCACCTCCAGGCGCTTACCCATTGTCTCTCGAAATAAGGAGGCCAAAGAGAAAGAGAGATGGGTCCTGACAATATTCCGGCAATAGTACTGAAGACCTGTGCTCCAGAACTTGCCGCACCCCTAGCCAAGATGTTCCAGTATTGCTGCAACACTGGCATCTACACGGCAATGTGGAAAATTGCCCAGGTATGTCCTGTACACAAAAAGCAGGACAAGTCCACCCTGGCCAGTTACCGCCCCATCAGTCAACTCTCAATCATCAGTAAAGTGACGGAAGGTGTCATCAACAGTAACATCAAGCAGCACTTGCTTAGCAATAGCCTATTCAGTGATGCTCAGTTTGGGTTCCACCAGGGCCACTCAGCTCCTGACCTCTTTACAGCCTTGGTTCAAACATGGACAAAAGAGCTGAAGTCAAGATGTGAGGTGAGAGTGACTGCCATTGACATAAAGGCAGCATTTGACCGAGTATGGCATCAAGGAGCCCTTGAAAAACTGAGGTCAGTGGGAATCAGGGGGAAAACTATCTGCTGGTTGGAGTCATACCTAACGTAAAGGAAGATGGCTGTGGTTGTTGGAGGTCAATCATCTGAGCTCCAGGACACCACTGCAGGAGTTCCTCAGGGTAGTGTCCTAGGCCCAACGATCTTCAGCTGCTTCATCAATGACCTTCCTTCTATCATAAGGTCAGAAGTGGGGATGTTCGCTGATGATTGCACAATGTTCAGCACCATTCAACTCCTCAAATACTGAAGCAGTCCGTGTAGAAATGCAGCAAGACCTGGACAATATCCAGGCTTGGGCAAGTAACATTTGCGCCACACAAGTGCCAGGCAATGACCATCTCCAACAAGAGAGAATCTAACCTTCTCCCCTTGATATTCAATGACATTACCATCGCTGAATCCCCCACTATCAACATCCTAGGGGCTACCATTGACCAGAAGCTGAACTGGAGTAGCCATATAAATACCGTGGCTACAAGAGCAGGTCAGAGGCTAGGAATCCTGCGGCGAGTAACTCACCTCCTGACTCCCCAAAGCCTGTCCACCATCTACAAGGCACAAGTCAGGTGTGTGATGGAATACTCTCCGCTTGCCTGGATGGGTGCAGCTCCAACAACATTCAAGAAGCTCGACACCATCCAGAACAAAGCAGCCCGCTTGATTGGCACACCATGCACAAACATTCACTCCCTCCACCACCGACGCACAGTGGCAGCAGTGTGTACCATCTACAAGATGCACTGCAGCAACGCACCAAGGC
This sequence comes from Heterodontus francisci, assembly GCF_036365525.1. Taxonomy (NCBI): domain Eukaryota; kingdom Metazoa; phylum Chordata; class Chondrichthyes; order Heterodontiformes; family Heterodontidae; genus Heterodontus; species Heterodontus francisci. The sequence continues at coordinate 25,314,287 of NC_090376.1, read as the reverse complement.
TCCTTAGACAGCACCTTCCAAACCCACGACCTCTACCACCTCGAAGGACAAGACCCACAGATGCATGGGAACATCACCACCTGCAAGTTCCCGTCCACGTCACACACCATCCTGACTTGGAACTATGTCGCCGTTCCTTCACTGTCACTGGGTCAAAATCCTGGAACTCCCTTCCTAACAGCACTGTGGGTGTACCTACCTCACATGGACTGCAGCGTTTTGAGAAGGCAGCTCACCACCAACTTCTCAAGGGCAATTAGGGATGGGCAATAAATGCTGGCCTGGCCAGTGACGCCCACATCCCATGAATGAATAAAAAAAAGTACTGGATGAGCAGAAATTTCCTCCAGTTAAATAATAGGAAGCCAAAGCATTGTCTTCAGTCCCCGCAACAAAGTCCATTCCCTGGCCACCAACTCCCCATCCCTCTCCCTGGTAACTGTCTGAGAGTGAACCAGACTGTTCACAACCTTGTATCAATTTGACCCCCGAAATGAGCTTCCGACCACAACCTTATCCATACCATCACTAAGGCTCGACTCCACTGCTGCTCCAGCTCATCTGCTGCTGAAACTCTCATCCATACCTTTGTTACCTCATGACTTGACTATTCCAATGCACACATGGCCAGCCTCCCATCTGCCACCTCCCATAAACTTGAATGATCCTGTGAAGCATTTTGGGACATCTTATTGTGTGAAAACACTATAAATACAAGTGGATTTTGTTTTCTAACTGATGTACAAGTTTAACATGAATTCTCTGCTTTTCAAATCTATCTCTATCGAAATGAACCTAATGAGTGGTTATAGAAACATAAGAAGATAGGAACAGGAGTAGGCCATTCAGCCCCTCAAGCCTGTCCCGCCATTCAATGAGATCATGGCTGATCCGCGGCCTAACTCCTTTTTCCTGCCTTTGGCCCATATCCCTTAATATCTTTGCTTAACAAAAATCTATCTATCTCATATTTAAAATTAACAACTGTTCTAGCTTCAACTGCTGTTTGTGGGGGAGAGTTCCAAGTTTGTTGTCCTATTAAACTGACTTTATTAGTGATTTATGTATCTTTACCTCAAGATCCCTTTGCTCTCCTACCCCATTAAGACTCTGAGTATCCAAGCAGTATATGGCTTCCTTATTCTTCCTACCAAAATGCTCTAGCTCACACTTGATCATTGAAATGTATTTGGCAGTTACACACCCGTTCTGCAAGTTTACTAATATCTTCTTGTATTTTGAGGCATTCTTCCTTTGTATTAATTATGTCCCCCAATTTGATGATGTCCTCAAATTTTGAACTTGTACTTTCAATTCCTGAATCCAAATTGTTAATAAATTGTGGACAACAGTGGTCCCAACATCAAGTGTAGACTTAAGGCAATCAGATATTCTATGGAACATAGTTTCTTTTCTGCTGAAGCCATTGAAATGTCATGATTCTTTGGGATTAATTTAGTTTCAGGACAAGTCTGCTGATGGAAGATAGGAAAAGAGTTACCGTTCAATGGCAGCCTGGTAATTGGATACCTGAGATAGGCAGCACTCCAGGACACTGTTGATTGATCATCCAGCTTGTTTCATTAATAGGAACTGCAAGGGTAGACTTGTTCCTGAGGTCTGAGATTGACTAGGCATTGACTTGTACCTCCTTTTCAATCCAATTCCACTGGTTCTTGCCATGGTCCAGCTAACCCTGCATGCCAATGACCTAACAGACAGATGGTCTCAGGCAGGGACCGTTGGAAGCTCACCAGTGCTTCTTAACTCGTTAAACTTAAGCAATGTCCTTGCACAGACATGGAGATCACCCCATCTTGGTTGCTGCTAACTTGTCTTAAGCTCCCTGTACTTTGGGTAAGTGTGATATGTCTCAGTAGTTTTTACTTTGAGCAAGGTAGTGGGTTTCTGTGTGTGTCAGACACCTAGCTGCCCAAAAATAAGGGTTATATTGATATTTGGGATCTTCCACTTTGTTACGTTCAGATGCCCAGTAGAAATTTCACTGAGCTAGACCTCTGATGTTTTATCAGTGGATATTCATCTCCCTCAGCACATTAAAGTTTGTTTCATACAATGATAGTCCCTTGGAAGGAGCAGACTCATCTGACCAAATTGTTTTCATATGCTTTTTATCTCTCATTTTATAACTCTTGAAAGTATCATTGTGTGTATGGCAATCAGAAAAGATGTGATACCTCTGTTTGGAATAGTTATGTGCTACATAAGGCAATGAAGTCTCAAAACCTTGAAACTTTCTATGTTCCACAGGGCTGCAACAGTGACATGTAGTTGAAGATTTTGACTTGTAAGTTCTAGCCCCACTGGTTCTTTTATTACATCCCCTGACTTTATCTATTTTCAAACATGATTTTTCACATCCTGTCCTGTATCCTTTGATCATTTCCTCTCCCCCCAATGAATCAGGATCTTGCTCTCATTTTGATGTACGTCAGAAATTTGATTCAACTGTGCTCTAGATTGTTGAAATTTAAATGGGATTGAAATGAATTTTACTTTAAAGGAAATTATTTCAAATAATTGTCTTGCATCTTCAGCAGGATCCAATTAGCTGTGCTCTATTTAAAGCAATAATGCATCTCTTTCCAGCTCTGTGTGCTTGAGCTCTCGTTTTGAATCTCAGTCACATAGAAACATCCTGATTGAACAGCACTAGGTGGAGAAGCTGGAAGAAGATATTGATTACCCAGCACTGCAGCAAAAGGATTTTCCATTTGCTTTCATTTTAGCCCCCTTCATAATAACTTAAACTAAGATCTTCTTTCGCACGTGAGAGACTTTACCTGACAGATTGGAAGGAGACGGAGATAACTTTCTTTAGCCTTTCAAATAAAAAAAAGGTGAAAGTGAGATAAGAATTCCGAATTTATTTAATTGGGACAAACTATTCAATAAACAAAGGATCAGCAAAACAACATTTTCAGGGCTTGACATCATGTAATAATTGTGTAATTAATAATACATCTGTGACCCTCAAATTATCCAAAGATGAAAAGCACAGCATTCATAGAAGTTATAGATTTAATGAATAGTATTTTTGTCATTTTAATGAAGTGGTTGTGAATGGCAAGTTAGTACTGACAAAATGAGTAGCAATCTTGCTAGAAATGGGAATATTCTTTTAAGGAAGAATTTGGAAGCTGTTAATCCGGCCCAAAGTATTAAGGGCTCTTATCATTTGCAAAAGTATACAGCTTGTCAGTCAATGCTGCAGTGACTTGACACATCAACGAATATCAGCCTGAGTGAATACAGTTATTAAATGGAGAAAAAGATAGCTCTTATAAGACCAGTTTTATCCATGTTTAATTATACCTATCTGATATTTAACCAGTTTTATGACTTCTTATTAATGTTAATGTTACAAAAAGTGGATAATTACAGCTGCAGCATATTACTCTTTATGTGAAGGTTTAACTGCTTGTCTTTTACACAAGATCACAAGATACTTATGGATGATGTAGCCCATCTTAATTCACCATCCAGAACAGCCGTACATCCGCCCCACCCAGCCAGTGCTGCATCAAATTGTTTCTTAAATTATTCTAAGGTGTTCTTTGCCTAGAAGTCAGTTCCAAGTCTCTGGATGAAGAAATCCCAAAGTTATAATTTACTGGTTTAAATCTGTGTACTGTTGTCCAATCTGACAGTTTAATTTAAAGTAGTATTGGATACAGTAATCAAACTGTAATCTAACTAGAGACCCTTACAGTTTGATCATGACTTCCTCTGTAAGTTTTCCAGTGTTTTGGCAGCTTTGATAATTCATCATATTTGTGGCTTTGTTGATTGCTGCCCTGAATTAGCTGGACATATTGAGCATTGTGTCCACTAAGACTGCTAGGTCTCTTTCAACTTTATACATGTGAACATATGAATTAGGAGCAGGAGTAGTCCATTCGGCCCCTCGAGCCTGCTCTGCTATTTGATAAGATCATGGTTGATCTGAATGTGGCCTCAACTCCACTTTCCCGTCTGCTCCCCACAACACTCGACTCTCTTGTTTATCAAAAATCTATCTAACTAAGCCTTGAATATATTCAATGACCCAACCGCTACTGCTCTCTGTGGAAGTGAATTCCACAGACTAATGACTCTCTGAGAGAAAAAAATTCTCCTCATCTCCAATTTAAATGAGAGACCCCTTATTTTTCAACTGTGCCCCCTAGTTCTAGTCTCGCCCATAAGTGGAAACGTCTTTCCAGCATCCACTCTGTCAAGTCCCCTCAGGATCTTATATGTTTCATTCTTAGTTATTTTAACACCCTTCATATATGGATGTTTCCCATTATTCTCTATGTACAATATTTTATATTTATATACATTAAATTTTATCAAAAAATTAACAGAAGAGCCATGGGGGTACATTTTCATTTTGCCCATTCGGCATACAATTGGCATTGCAAATCATAACAGAAGCCTCTGATTTTCTCTAATGGATGGCAAATCTGCCCCAAATCTCAATTTAGATAAGCGCAAATATCCTATATGTCAAAATAGGTGATGTGTTAAAATTTATTGGTCTGAGTTTACAAACTTGTCTCACTCTTAACTTTTAGTTAATGTTGATGACCCTGGAAACGTAGCATTTTTGGTGAAGAACAAACAATTAGCAGAAACTCTCAGGTCTGGAAGCATCTGTGGAGAATGAAACAGTGTTAATGTTTCAGGTCAATGACCTTTCAGCAGGACTGCAACTGCTTCTAATTTTGTTCATTAAAGATGTCTGTGTTGCAGCAGTTGCCACCTAGCCTGGAGCTTGCCTCAAAACTCTTTTAGTGAGATGATAATCCCCCTTTCTGTGCAGTATCAAGTTTAATGGTTATTATTGACTCAAATTAGATCAGTGATTAGAAAATTTGATTTGGTATAACTCCCTATGAGTGATGGGCAGTCACTCCTACTCTGTCTCCTGCCCGACACAGAGGTCAGGGTTGCTGAGAACGCAATGAATCCTGGGAGTTGTCGTTTTATGTTAATAAAAGCAAAATACTGGGGATGCTGGAAATCTGAAATAAAAAACGGAAAATGCTGGAAATACTCAGCAGGTCGCGCAGTATCTATGGAGAGAGAAAAACAGAGTTTACGTATAAGGTCTGTGACTTTATTCCAGGGCAACCAAACGATATTCAAACGGCGGGGGAAACAACTACAACCCCCAGAATCCCAAGCGGCGCATGCGCAGTGGTTGGACTAGGAGGGCGTCGAGCGGTACGGTTACTGCAGCTGCCGCCGGTATCTCTCTTTTGTAGCCGGTGCGAAGGAGGAGACGTTGTCTATTGGGGGCGGAATATAAAAAGACAGCCTCAGGTAAGAGATGGCCCCTTAGTGGTGATTATGAGAAGTGTTAATGACCTCTCCCTCTCCTCTCGACAATATTAACATAGGGCCCAATGGAAGACGGGGTGACTGAGGGGATGAGCTCTGTCATCCCCCCAGCTTTCAGCAGCAGGAGGAAGGCATTAGGCCTCTGCTGATGGGAGGAAACCTGTCGGGTGAAGCAGCAGAACCATTTGTTGCAGGAGTGGTGCAATCATGAGCTGCAGTTCATGCTTTTTGTGGGTGGGTTGGTGACGTTTAACTCTTGCCCCTAATTTAAAGGCGGATGAGGTTACCCCTTCCCATTTCAGTATACCTAAAGTACATGCTTCCTAATTAATGCTCCCATTATGTCTCTGTCGTAATTGAAGCAGCCGACATAATCAAGTGCAGCAAGCATCTGCTTATAATGTATAATAAAGACTTTCATTTATATAGCGCCTTTTATAACCTCTGGACGTCCCATGGTGCTTTACAACCAATGAGGTACTTTTTGAAGCCTACTCACTGTTGTAGGAAATGAGGCAGCAAATTTGCACACAGCAGGCTCCCACAAACAGGAATTTGACTGATTTTGCTTGAAGGATAAATATTGGCCAACAGGCCAGGGATTACTCCCCTGCTGTTCTTCAGAATAGTGCTATGAGATATTTTACATCTATCCAAGATGGAAGACAGGGACTCTGATTTAACATTCTGACTGTCAAATTATAATTGTAATAAATTATATTTTCAGGTCACTAAAACAGGTGATTTGATATTGTTGCCTTGACTATAATTGCTCTACCATTGGTGGCTATGCCTAGGTCCTAAGCTCTAGAATTCCCTGTCTATACCTGGCTGCCTCATTTTTCTCCTTTAAGACCCTCCTTAAAAACTACCTCTTTGACCAAGCTTTTGGTCATCTGACCTAATATTTTCTTATATGACTGTCATTTTATTTTATAATATTCCTGTGAAGTGCCCTGGGAAGTTTTTATTATGTTAAAGGTGCTTTACAAATACAATGTGTGTTGATTCAAGCAATTAAAACGACAAGGAAATTGAAACAATATTGAAAAAATGTTACCATAGTTAGTGACTAGCCAGGTGAATAGTTTCTTCTTTGTGAAACTTGCTGTTCGAGGAATTGTGTCTACCAGAAGTTCTGATTCCCCTTGCCTGCAATACAACACTTACTGGTTGTTGCATTTACTAGTTAATCTGTTTTGGTGCTGTTGCCTAAGGGAAGAATGATGGCTGGAACTTACCATTAATTATCACTAACTCAAAATTAGATCAGTGATTAGTAAATACACCCGTCTGAAGCTCAGTTGATTTCATTTGGATACCATTAAGCAATGACCAGTTATTTGCTACATTGTAGAATGGGAATGGAACGTTCTCGGCTGCTGTTGGAGTTTGGAAGCTTCTCCCAGCCCCGTTGATCACCTGCGTAACAAAGTGATAGTGGAAAATGGTGATGTCAGTAATAGCCTGTATAGTGAAGGATTGGAGATTGATTTTTAAATTCAAATCTGCATCTGTTCTCTCTTCAGCTCTTTGGTATAATATAGGTATACAGTCTATGAAATCACTCAAATGGGAATCATTTTTTTAATCTGAGATTTCATATTTCATTGTGCATGACTTTCTCTATTTTGATGTACTGTATATGGCAAATCTTAAAAATAATTAGCTCTTGTGAATGTTGCCAAGCATTAAAAATGTCATGATGGCTGAGTGTTCTGTTTGAGTCAATAACAATCAACAAAACTTTATGCACAAGCAATAATAGTTCATGACTATAATATGAGTGGTGTGGTTATAAATTCTTGAGCTGTGCATGCAGTTTGTGTAATGTGAACCTTTCCATTAGTATAGGAACATAGCAGCAGGAGTAGGCCATTCAGCCCATCGAGTCTACCCCGCCATTCAGTATGATCATGGCTGATCATCCACTTCAGTGCCTTTTTCCCCACACTATCCTCGTATCCCCTTATATCATTTGTATTTAGACATCTGTTAATCTCTGCTTTAAACGTACTCAATGACTGAGCTTCCACCGCCCTGTGGGGTAGAGAATTCCAAAGATTCACAACCCTCTGAGGAAAGAAATTTCTTCTCATCTCTGCCCTAAGTGGCTTTCGCCTTATTTTGAAATTGTGTCCCCTAGTTCCAGACTCCCCAACCAGGGGAAACATCTTACCTGCATCTATCCTGTCTATCCCTTTAAGTATTTTGTAGGTTTCAATGAGATCACCCCTCATTCTTCGAAGCTCTAGAGAATACAGGCCCAGTTTCCCCAATCTCTCTTAATAGGACAGTCCCGCCATCCCAGGAACAAGTCAGGTGAACCTTCGTTGCATTCCCTCTATGGCTATAATATCCTTCCTAAGGCAAGGGGACCAAAACTGCACATAGTACTCTAGGTGCGGTCTAACCAAGGTTCTATACAATTAAAGCAAGACTTCACTACTCCTGTACTCAAATCCTCTTGCGATAAAGGCTAACATACCATTAGCCTTCTTAATTGCTTGCTGCACCTGCATGTTAGCTTTCAGTGACTTATTGACAAGGACACCCAGGTCCCTTTGTACTTTTACACTTGCTAATCTCTTATCATTTAAGAAATACTCTGCACGTCTGTGCCTCCTGCCAAAGTGGATAACCTCACATTTTTCCACATTATATTCCATCTGCCACGTTCTTGCCCACTCACTAAGTCTGTCCAAATCCCCTTGAAGCCACTTTACACCTTCCTCGCAACATACATTCCCACCTAGTTTTGTGTCATCCGTGAACTTGGAAGTACTACATTTGGTCCCCACATCCATATCATTGATATATATTGTGAACAGCTGGGGCCCATGCACTGATCCCTGTGGTACCCCACTAGTCACAGCCTGTCATCGCGAGAATGACCCGTTTATTCCTACTCTCTGTTTTCTGCCTGTTAACCAATCCTTAATCCATGCCAGTATATTACCTCCTATCCCATGCGCTTTAATTTTGCTAACCAACCTCCTGTGGGGGACTTTATCAAAAGCCTTCTGACTCCCCTTTTATCAATTCGGTTAGTAACATCTTCAAAAAAAACTCCAACATTTTTGTCAACCATGGGGGTTTTCCATTCATAAATCAGATCATTATTATCCAAGTGTCCATTTATCACATCCTTTAGAATAGATTCTCGCATTTTCCCAATGACTGATGTAAGGCTAACATGTCTGTAATTCAATTTTCTTTCTCCCTCCTTTCTTAAATAGTGGGGTGACATTTGCAACCTTCCAATCTGCAGGAACCGCTCCAGAATCTATAGAATTTTGGAAGATGATCAATGCATCCACTATCTCCATGGCTACCTCTTTCAACACTCTGGGATGTAGAATATCAGATCCTGGGCACTTATCAACCTTCAGCTCCGTTTAATTTTTCCAGTGCAACCTTCTTGCTAATACTAATTTCCTTCAATTCCTCATTCCCCCTAATCCCATGGATCGCTCATTCTGGGAGATTTCTTGTATCTTCCTCAGTGAAGACAGCCACAAAGTAATCATTTAGCTTCTCTGCCATTTCTCTATTCCCCATTGTAGATTCTCCTGACTCTGCCTGTAATGGACCCACATTTGTCTTAGCCAAATGTTTCCTTTTTACGTACCTATAGAAGCTTTTACAGTCCGTTTTTATATTTCTGCTAGCTCACATTCATATTCTATTCGTCCTTTCTTTATCTGTTTCTTCGTCCTCCTTTGCTGTATTCTAAAACCCTCTCAATCCTCAGATTTACTACTGTTTCTGGCAACTTTGTAGGCCTTTTCTTTTAATCTTATACAATCATTTAACTTCTTTTGTAATCCACTGTTGACTGCCTTTACTTTGGGGGTTTTTGTGCCTTGAAGGAAAGTATAGTTGCTGTAAACTATGTAATATTTCTTTAAAGGCTATCCATTGCCCATGTACTGTCATACTTTTTAATGTATTTTCCCAATCCACCTCTGCCAATTTGCCCATCATACAGTCATAATTTCCTTTGCTCAAATTTAACACCCTGGCTTCAGATTGAACTACCTCACCTTCAAACATAATATCATATTATGGTCACTCATCCCTAAAGGTTCTTTTACAACAAGATTATTAATTAACTCTTTCTCATTACGTACTACCAGATCTAAAATAGCCTGTTCTCTAATCGGTTCCTCGACATACTGCTCTAGAAAACCATCCCAAGCACGCTCCAGAAACTCATCCTCCACAGCATTAGTGCTCATTAGGTTTACCCAGTCTATGTGCAGATTGAGGTTACCCATGATTACTGTATTACTGTATACAGCCCTATAATTGTTGGGTTTGTAATCTAAATTTTTACTTCTCTAGCGATACTAGTATTATAGATACATAAAACCGTGTACAAGATTTAGATTAAGATCTGCGATAAAATAAACTTTAAAGTGTAAGTATTAACTTTTATTTCGTATTTTCAATTTTGTTTTACCTGTGAATACTATGATTTATTATTATTTGTGAGGGTCTGCAATCTGATAAGGACTCCAAAAAACTAATAATGAACAGCTATACTATATCAAGGAACTGTGAAAGGGTGACTGGAGTCTTCATTTTAAATGGGTCTTCAACTCTCAGTTCCTCGATACTGTACAAGCAATATATTGTTGCTATTTGCTAAGGTTTCCTGTTGCTGTTTGTGGAAGTACTTTCTTTTGCAGGGTCTTTTGAACGGAACTTAAGGAAGTGGTGGAGTGTGGGTGGGCAGTTGCTTCGTTAATATTTTAATCTCATATACCATTCCCTGAGCGAGAGGATGTGAAAAAGACTTGCTTCCAGATCTCTTGCTCTGGGGAAAAGAGGTATATCAGGAGTCCTATTATCTGCCAGAATATTACCTCATTGCATAACTTATTTGGTGTTTGTCTCTATTGGTGAATTAAAAAACAGATTTTGTTTAGTATAACCCTGTCATTCCCATGCCTACAGCACTCCTATGCCATAATTTGGGGACCTGATTATTGCGCGAGAATTGGTGTTATGTTGTACATTTGATGTTCCTATACACACGAAAGTTGGGTTTAATTGCCAGCTTAAGTCCCTGTGTGATCAAAGAAATTCCCTTCCGTCTCCCCAGCTGGTACTTTTCTTCTAAGTGGTCAAATAAAACTAGGAAATTGACATTTGTGAAGTGGGATTTTGTGTTGTGATTTTTGAAATTTGGCACAGGACAAAAAAGACAATGTGAATGGCCACGGTTTTATTTATTGAGCTTATTTTATACCAACTTGTATTAAATATAAAATACTAAATTTTATACTGTCAGTGGGTTATGCTTGTTAACAAATATAATACAGATTTTCAATGTAGTTTTTATAGTACTCTTCATTGAAATTGGCTTAATGTTACTGTTATTAAAAATGTGGCACAGTGGGGTTTTTTTTTTAAATAGAGTACTCACTCTGATCCCCTTACACTCTTCTCTGCAGCTGCTCGGTACTGTTTCATGAACATGGCAGCACTCTGGCTCTAAACCCAAGTATCTTTCTTCATGCTACTCCATGGGAATGCGCTGTAAGCTTGCACATTGCAAATGGCAACTTTGGGTAAGGCCTGAGGGCTGCTAGTAACTCAAAAAATGTATCCCAGCAAGTGCTATCCCTTTAGAAGGGGAGGAGGAAAAAAAATTGGTGGCCAGACAAAGTATCCTATAGTGTACCACAACACGTTGCTGTGGAAATATCTGTTTATAGTTGCATATTTGTTTCCATCTTAAAAAGTCAGTCATTTTGTGCACTTTCCAAAATACATTGTACTGAAGAAAAGTGACAGTTCCAAATATTTGTGACCTATTGTGAGCAAAAAAGACTACATACTGATTAAAACTTCAAAAAGTTGTAAATTAATAGAAGGTGGTATATTCATTGACAGGAAATAATAGTAAAATTCCTCTTTGCTATTTGTGGCAGAATTATAAAAACTTCTTAAACTAAGCTACTGTAAAAATTCTGAACCATGCATACAGCTTGGTGAATTAATACTAACTGAAGTTACAAAAGCAAAATGCTGCAGGTGCTGAAAATCAAAATTGAAAACAAAATGCTGGAAATACTCAGGTCAGGCAGTGTCTCTGGAAAGAGAAACTGTTAACATTTCAGGTCGATGGACTTTTCATCAGAATACTTTACTATTACCTTGTGACTGACATGGTCAACAGGTATGCCATCTTCTACAAATCAACTTCTTGAGGTTTTAGAAGTACACTTGGGTTTTGTTCATCTGATGAATGGTCATTGATCTGAAATGTTAACTCGGTTACTCTCTCCACTAATTGAAGTTAGCTAGTTGAGTTAGAACATTACAGCGCAGTACAGGCCCTTCGGCCCTCGATGTTGCGCCAACCTGTGAAACCATCTGACCTACACTATTCCATTTTCATCCATATGTCTATCCAATGACCACTTAAATGCCCTTAAAGTTGGCGAGTCTACTACTGTTGCAGGCAGGGCATCCCACGCCCCTACTACTCTCTGAGTAAAGAAACTACCTCTAACATCTGTCCTATATCTATCACCCCTCAACTTAAAGCTATGTCCCCTCGTGTTTGCCATCAGCATCCGAGGAAAAAGACTCTCACTATCCACCCTATCTAACCCTCTGATTATCTTGTATGTCTCTATTAAGTCACCTCTCCTCCTCCTTCTCTCCAATGAAAACACCTCAAGTCCCTCAGCCTTTCCTCGTAAGACCTTCCCTCCATACCAGGCACCAGTTACTGTAGGGTTAGGCAGTTTGAATATGAAAGGTACAGTTGTTTGTCCTTCAAGGCTCGGATGGCCATGTCCATTATCTGGGGTGTTTGTTAGGGTTCTGATGGGTACGTAGGTGACTGCTAAGGCCGATCAGCACCTGGAAGGTTCTGGTGCAAATACAGCAGGATACTGCAGACGATATATACAAACTGGGTGGTTTTATTTTAATTTTTAAAAAGTCAACAGATGAAACTGCTCTGTTTTGGATGAGCTGCTGGCTCGGGATTTCCCCTCCTTGTATTTTCTGTTTGCCTCTGATATGTGCTTGCTTTTGAAGGAGGCTGCACCCTTTTTTATTTGGCTGCACCAGGTGCAGCGATCCTGGGTGAACTTCTCCCAGGACTCAGGGTGGATATCAAAACTTCTAATCAAAGCCTTCAGAGTGTCCTTGTTGTACTTCCTTTCATTGCCATGAAAGCATACCCCAGACTCATGCTCTCCATAGAGGATTCGCTTTGATAAGTGAGTGTCAGGCATTCTGGTTACATGAAATAAAAACAGAAAGTGCTGGAAATACTCAGCAGGTCTGGCAGCATCTGTGGAGAGAGAAACAGAGTTAATGTTTCAGGTCTGTGACCTTTCATCGTAACTGGCAAAGGTAAGAAAAGTATCAGGTTTTAAGCAAGTGAAGGTGGGTTGGTGGGTAGAGAACAATAGGGAAGGTGTGTGATAGGGCAGGAAAGATTAAATAACAAAGATGTCATGGGACAAAGGCAAAGAGCATGTAATGACAAAAGTGAAAGACAAAGCATTATTCCAGAGAGCGTGTTAATGACAAAGTAATGAGCCACTCTGTCCAAAAGCATAACATGAGAACAGGCACATGGTTAAACGATTGCACCCCATTCTCCCAGTTTCTCCATCTCCGACGCATCTGTTCTGATGATGCAACCTTCCACCACAGCACTTCTGACATGTCGTCTTTTTTCCTCAACCGAGGACTCCATCACCCGCCCCACCCCACCCCGAGGCAGACAACAACAGCACCGCTCTTGTCAACAGGTTTGATCACAATGTTAGACCTGAGAGAAGGGAGTGCAGCAAGTTCAGAGGGGGACAGATTAGAGTGAGCGAGGGGAGCGGAGAAATTGAGACGGCCGATGTCACGCCGACAGTTCTCAATGAAAAGATCAACAGGTAATGAATTTATTTCAACAGGTAACAGGCCAGAGGGAGGGGTCCAGGGGAGGAAGAATACTGGAGGCGGGTGAAAGGGTCCTCTCCTTGGGGGGGAAAAGACTCCTGGTCAAAGAAGTGAGCCCAGAGGCGAAGATGATGGAAAAAGGTATGTTGCCTCTCTTACCTTCCGGGAGCAGACCGGAGTGGACCTGTGGGGAGAAGGCTGGGAGCGGAGCCTATAAGTCGACCCCGAGGATCGAGACCCAGTCTCTTACCTTCTGGGAGCAGAGCGGAGAGGAGCTCTTCCAGCATGCTGGAGTTTTGAAAAAAAAAGCCAACAGTGACGTCAGAGGAGCGCTGCAAGGTGATTGGTGAGTAGCAGCTGTTAGAATATCTAAAAAACATTAAGGGGAAAGTTGTTTTTTTTTGTTGGGAAAAAAACCTCTGCTGATAAGGTGAGTACAACTAAAGTGTTCTTTTTTAAGGACTTTAGATTGAAGTGGGTAGAACAAGGCCCCTAGTATATAGAACATAGAACATACAGCACAGAACAGGCCCTTCGGCCCACAATGTTGTGCCGATCCTTTGTCCTCTGTCAAGGACAATTTAATCTATACCCCATCATTCTCCTTTATCCATATACCTATCCAAAAGCCTTTTGAAAGTCCCTAAAGTTTCTGACTCAACAACTTAGTATAATTAGCATTTTTTAATTACGGGAGTAACTAATTAACCTAAGGGTAAGCCATGGCAGGAGAGCTCAGCCCTGTGATATGCTCCTCCTGCGCTATGTGGGAAATCAGGGACGCTTCCAGTGTCCCTGGTGACCGTGTGTGCAGGAAGTGTATCCATCTGCAGCTACTGGCTATCCGCATTACGGAGCTGAAGCTGCGGGTGGATTCACTGTGGAGCATCCGCGATGCTGAGGACGTCGTGGATAGCACATTTAGTGAGGTGGTCACACCGCAGGTAATGGCTGCACAGGCAGAAAAGAGATGGGTGACCACCAGACGGAGTAGTAGGCGCAGGCAGGTAGTGCAGGAGTCCTCTGTGGCTATCCCCCTCTCAAGCAGATATACCGCTTTGGATACTGTTGGGGGGGGGGGGGGGGGAAATGACCTCCCAGGGGAAAGCAGCAACAGCCAAGTTCGTGGCACCACGGAAGGCTCTGCTGCGCAGCAGGGGAGGAAAAGGGTTGGAAGAGCTATAGTGATAGGGGATTCTATCGTAAGGGATGCAGATAGGTGTTTCTGTGGCCACAAACGAGACTCCAGGATGGTATGTTGCCTCCCTGGTGCTAGGGTCAAGGATGTCTCAGAGCGGCTGCAGGACATTCTGAAAGGGGAGGGTGAGTAGCCAGAGGTCGTTGTCCATTGGTACAAACGACATAGGCAGGAAGAGAGATGAGGCCCTGCAAAGTGAATATTGGGAGTTAGGCTGAAGGTTAAAAAGCAGGACGTCAAGGGTTGTAATCTCAGGATTACTCCCTGTGCCACATGCTAGTAAGGGTAGGAATAGGAGGATTAGGCAAATGAATGCGTGGCTGAAGAGCTGGTGTAGGCGGGAAGGCTTCAGCTACTTGGATCATTGGGATCTCTTTTGGTGCAGAGATGACCTGTACAAGAAGGACGGGTTGCATCTAAACTGGAGGGGGACCAATATCCTTGCAGGGATGTTTGCTAGTACTACTCGGGAGGGTTTAAACTAGTCTTGCGGGGGGGGGTGGGACCCAAAGTAGTAGTCTCTCAGATGAGATAGTTGAGGCAAATGTAGAGGTTAAAGCAAGCAAGTCCAGTAGGTAGGCAGGCTGGGCAGGGGCAGGACAGGGAGCCTGGAAGGCCTGGTAGGCTAAACTGCATTTACTTTAATGCAAGAAGACTTGCAGGTAAGGCAGATAAACTCAGAGCATGGATCGGTACATGGGATTGTGATATTATAGCTATTACGGAAACGTGGTTGAGGGAGGAGCAGGACTGGCAGCTCAATGTTCCGGGATATTGATCCTTCCGGCGTGACAGAGGTGGAGGTAAGAGAGGAGGGGGAGTTGCACTATTGATTAGGGAGGACATCACGGCAGTACTTAGAGAGGATATCCCGGGGGGAATGTCCAGCGAGGCCATATGGGTAGAACTTAGAAATAAGAAAGGGGTGATCAATTTGGGATTATCCTATAGGCCCCCCAATAGTCAGAGGGAAGTGGAGGAGCATATATGTAGGGAAATCACAGATGGGTGTAGGAATTATAGGGTTGTAATAGTAGGTGATTTTAACTTCCCTACTATTGACTGGGAATACCTTAGTGCTAAGGGATCAGATGGGGAAGAATTTAAGTGTGTCCAGGATAGTTTTCTGAAGCAGTATGTAGAGAAGGGGCTACACTTGACCTCCTCTTTGGAAATGAGGATGGGCAGGTGGCTGATGTGTCAGTGGGTGAGCACATTGGGGCCAGTGATCATAACTCTATTAGCTTCAAGATAGTAATGGATAAGGACTAGTCCTAAATTGGGGGAAGGCTAATTTCATTGGCATCATTCAGGAACTCTCAAAAGTTGAATGGGAGAGGCTGTTTACAGGTAAAGGGACATCTGGCAAGTGGGAGGCTTTTAAAAGTGAGATAGGAAGAGTTCAGGGCTGGCATGTTCCTGTTAGATGGAAGGGCAAGGCTGACAAGTTTAGGGAACCTTGGTTGACGAGGGATATTGAGGGTCTGGGCAGGACAAAGAAGGAGGCATATGTCAGATATAGGCAGCTGGGATCAAGCGAGTCCCTTGAGGAGTATAGGGGATGTAGGACTACACTTAAGAAGGAAATCAGGAGGGCGAAAAGGGGCCATGAGATTTCCCTGGCAGATAAGATCAAGGAGAATTCTATAAGTATATTAAGAGTAAAAGGGTAGCTCGGGAGAGAGTAAGGATCAGTGTGGCAATCTATGTGTGGAGCCACGGGAAATGGGCGAGGTGTTAAATGAATATTTCTCGTCCGTATTTACCGTGGAGAAGGTCATGGAAGCGAGTGAGTTCAAGGGAGGGAACAGTAATATCCTGGAGCATATCAACATTACAAAGGAGGAGGTGTTGGAGGTTTTGAAGCACATTAAGGTGGATAAATCCCCAGGGCCTGACCAGGTGTATCCTAGGATGCTATGGGAAGCAAGGGAGGAGATTGCTGGGGCCCTGGCAGAGATTTTTGTATCATCGTTAGCCACGGGTGAGGTACCGGAAGACTGGAGGATAGCTAATGTGCCTTTATTTAAGAAGGGCAGCAGGGATAAGCCAGGGAACTACAAACTGGTGAGCCTTACATCAGTGGTGGGAAAGTTATTGGAAGGGATTCTGAGAGACAGGATTTATATGCATCTGGAAAGGCATGGTCTGATTAGGGATAGTCAGCATGGCTTTGTGTGTGGGAAATCATGTCTCACGAATTTGAGTGAGTTTTTCGAGGAGGTGACCAAGAGGATTGACGAGGGCAGAGCGATGGACGTTGTCTACATGGACTTTAGCAAGGCCTTTGACAAGGTCCCGCATGGTAGGCTGATCCACAAGGTTCAAACACATGGGATATAGGGTGAGCTAGCAAATTGGATACAAAATTGGCTTGGTGATAGGAGGCAGGGTGTGGTAGTGGAGGGTTGTTTTTCAGATTGGAGGCCGGTGACCAGTGGTGTGCTGCAGGGATCGGTGCTGGGCCCTCTGTTGTATGTCATATATATTAATGACTTGGATATGAATATAAGGGGCCTGATTAGTAAGTTTGCAGATGACACCAAAATTGGTGGTATAGTGGACAGTGAAGAAGGTTGTCTAAGGTTACAACAGGATATAGATCAACTGGGAAAGTGGGCAAGGGAGTGGCAAATGGAGTTTAACGCAGACAAGTATGAAGTGATGCATTTTGGGAAGTTAAACCAGGACAGGACATATACAGTGAATGGCAGGGCCCTGGGGAGTGTTGTTGAGCAGAGAGACCTTGGGGTGTAAGTACATAGTTGCCTGAAAGTGGCAACACAGATAGACAGGGTGGTGAAGAAGGCATATGGCATGCTTGCCTTTTTCGGCCGAGGCATTGAGTACAAGAGTTGGGACGTCATGTTACAGTTGTACATAACGTTGGTCAGGCCGCATTTGGAGTACTGTGTGCAGTTCTGGTCGCCGCACTACAGGAAAGATGTGATTAAGCTAGAGAGGGTGCAGAAAAGATTCACAAGGATGTTGCCTGGTTTGGAGGGCTTGAGTTATAAAGAGAGATTGGATAGGCTGGGTTTGTTTTCCCTGAAGCGAAGGAGGCTGAGAGGGGACATGATCGAGGTATGTAAATTATGAGAGGCATAGATAGGGTAGATAGCCAGAGTCTGTTTCCCATGGTAGGGGTGACTAAAACTAGAGAGCATAGATTTAAGGCGAGAGGGAGGAGGTTTAAAGGGGATCAAAGGGGTACATTTTTCACACAAAGAATAGTGGGTATCTGGAATGAACTGCCTGAGGAGGTGGTGGAGGCAGGAACAGTTGTGACATTTAAGAGGCATCTGGACAGGTACTTGAATGAGCAAGGCATAGAGGGATATGGAATTAATGCAGGCAGGTGGGATTCGTATGGATAGGCATTATGGTCGGCGTGGGCCGGAGGGCCTGTTTCTATGCTGTACGATTCTATGACTCTCAGAGCTCACCGTCATGCCGAGCGCGAAATTCATTGAGGTGAGGCATAAGGGGCTAAAACTTGGTCTTGGGGACAAAACTGTGCCTGTTTTTCATGTTGTGCTTTTGGACAAAGCGGCTCATTATTCTGCCATTAACACACTTACTAGACTAATGCTTTGTCCTTCACCACAACCAGTAACATGCTCTTTGCCTTTGTCCCATAACATCTTTGGTATTTAATCTCTCCTGCCCTCTGCCCTATCACACACCTTCCCTTTTGTTCTGTTCCCCACCACTACCCCACCTTCACTTGCTTAAAACCTAATACTTTTCTTACCTTTGACAGTTCTGATGAAAGGTCACAGACCTGAAACGTTAACTCTGCTCTCTCCATAAATCCTGCCTGACCTGCTGAGTAGTCCTAGCACTTTCTGCTTTTATTTCAAAGTTCCGGCATTCCAGTATTTTGCTTTAATTATTCTGCCTCATGGACTGAAACCTTGGGCTCGCGATAGGACTCTTAAAGGAGCAGGCTGGTACATTACTTCAGTTTTCTTTGTGCTTATTATAAGGCTGAAGTTGTTGCATACATTTTAGAATAAGTTCTTGCAACGTTGCATGTCCAGCTCTGAACAGGCAACTAATGCACAATCACCGGCAAACAGAAAATCATGAAGTATGTTCTCTGAGACCTTGAGTTTTGTGCAGAGTTGTCTCAGTTTGAGCAATTTCCCATCCATGTGATATCTGACTTTGAAGCCAGGATCAGCATCATGGAAGGCATCGGAGAGCATGGCAGAGAAAAACATGCCGAAGAGGGTTGGTGGTGGAATGCAGCCCTGAACCGCTTAATGCAATATCTTGACCAGGATCTGTTGCCAGCGAGTCAGTGTGGTTTCAGACCTGCCTGCGCCTGCCTCACCACACCTCCCTGATTGCAGTTATTTGCCCCTTTTTAGCAACCCCCGCACCCCCCATTTTGTTACTGCTTTTTGTTGGCTAGCTGTTCTTGCCTCAATTGCCCTACTCCACTTACCTGAATTCTTATTACTCACCATGCCCTCCACTCTTTTGCCCTCCTCCCCAATTCCTTTCTTTCAGATTGTGTAAAGTGGTGTCAAAATCAAATATGTTGCAAGATCTATCTGTGATAGAATGTAGGTGGAAGAGCTTGAAGATTTCTTAAAGGCAAATACTGTATTTCTGATGGCCTACTTTCCATCAACACCTTCTGGGAACATAGCAATCTATTCAGCTATACTTGGGAGAAAGAAAATTGAAGGAGAAAGCCACGCTGTACTAGATCATATACTAGGGACTGTAATGCAGTTGACACACTGCTGCTTTTCTTTTTCCAAGAAGTGTATTAATGTGTCTGAGAATGCACATCTTGTCCACAATATCACTTCTGTGTTGGGTACGTTACAGGAAAAAAGTGAAGATCAGTATCATTGAAACACTTTTTTTTTCTTTTGACTTGCATGTAGTGCGTTGCTTTAGGAATAAACCTGCAGTGGATTGGAAGAGGTTCCATTCTTCTATGCAAAAAAAAAGGTACAGTTAGCACACTAGTATTTGTCAGTATTAGAAGGAAAGTAAATTGGTCTTGCTGGATCCTTGTTTGTACTTTACTGAAAATTAACTGGTTTACTTTGTTTTACAAATTGGTTTCCTGCAATAAAATGTTTGAATGTGAATCATTATAAAAATTAGGAGCCTAAGTTTGTTGGTGCTTGTAAGAATCACTAACTGAAAAAAGGTTTCTCAAAGGTAACTAGGATACAAATCTCAAGACTGAGATCATTACCACTATGGTAAGTAGAAAAACAGGGAAGTGCATAATGGAAAGCCACACCAGTTTTCCACAATTTCAGTGAAGATGGATGTTGCTCCAGTTCTGGCATGGGGATTTGAACCATTTCCTTTTGATAACCATTTGTCCTTTATGATTTTATTATGGGTGTCATTGATTTGAATTATAAGCCATTAATAAATCCCATGCACCTTACAATTTCCTGACATGATGGTTCTGTCAGGCAGTTTCACATCCTAACTGGTGGTAAAGCTGTCTTAATGGCATGTACCATACATCATTTCCTCCATACATTGTTGCATTTTTGTTAAAAACATTTAAAGTTTAATATAACAATACACCTAATATGATTTCAGCAAAGTCTTCAAAACTTTTCCATTTTGTGTCTTCATAGCTATATCCCCTTACCTGTAAAGCACAGCAGTTAAGGGAATATACACTTGTCTTCTGTTGCCATATTTGTGCGACAAGCCTGGTCCTGATGTTCTCTGTCCGTAGTGCCGGGTGTCTTACCTAGTGGCTTGGCAGAGAACTGTCAAAATGTGTTTGAGACAAGTCAATGCTAAGATTCAAACTTGTACTATACTGCATCAAGTACCAGATCAACCTCCTTTTTTGCATTTGAGTTTCATCTGCACCATTCTCTCGCTGAGAGTTTGAACATGCGACTTCCTTCTAGGTATTTGTAACCTGTTGCTAAAAAGTTCACTAGGTTTCAATTTGATAAACTGCCTATTCAGTTGGATGTGTAAGATCCCATGCTAGTATTCAGAGAAAGATCAGGTAATTTTCAGTAGTCTAGTTCAAAAGGCATTTAGGATCAAATGTAGTGTCAAATCTTGTAAGCCTCAAACATTGAGCCTTGAAGCATAGAAGGAAGCCATTCGCCCAATCATGCCTGTGCCAGCTCTTTGCAAAAAGCTAACTAATTATTCGGTTCTTTCTCCATAGCCCTACAGTTTTTTTCCATTTCAAGTATCTATTCAATTCCCTTTTGAAAGTTACTGTTGAATTTGCTTTCCCCACCCTTTAAAATAGTGCATACCACATGAAATTTTTCTACTCTCCCCCCTGGTTCTTAATTGTGTATCTTCTGGTTACTGACCCACCCACCAGTGGAAACAGTTTCTCTTTTTTTACTCTGTCAAAACCCCTCATAATTTTAACCTGTACTAAATTTCTCCTTAGCCACCTTACGTCTAAGGAGAACAATCCCAGCTTCTTGACATAACTGAAATCCCTCATCCCTGGTATTCTGTTCAATCTCATTTTCTCCCTCTCCAAGGCCTTGACTTCCTTCTTAAAATGTAGCATCCAGAATTGGACATAATTCTGTAGCTGAGGCCTAACCAGTGACACATAAAGATTTACCATAATCAATGCTTCCATTTATCGAGCTAAGGATCCCATTTTTTTTAAAAACTGCTTTATCAACCTGTCCTGTCACCTTCAAAGGAACCCCCGGAATTTTGTTATTGCACCCTCTTTAAAATTGTACCATTTCGTTTCATTTAGTTTCTACTGTCTTTCCTTGTTTTTCCTCTCTCCCCATTTCACCAGTCTTTCTATCCCCCTGAAGTCTGCTACTATCCTCTTCACTGATTCCAAGTTTTTATGTTGTCTTCAAACTTTGAAATTGTTCCCCCATCCCCAAGTCTAGGTCATTAATATATATCAAAAGGAGCAGTGGTCCTGATACCAACCCCCTGGGGACACCAGAGAATATCTCCCTGCAGCCTGGAAAACAAAAATTCACTACGACTCTCTGCTTTCTCTTATTTTATTTATTTAGAGATACAGCACTGAAACAGGCCCTTCGGCCCACCGAGTCTGTGCCAACCATCAACCACCCATTTATACTAATCCTACACTAATCCCATATTCCTACCACATCCCCACCTTCCCTATGTTCCCCTACCACCTACCTATACTAGGGGCAATTTATAATGGCCAATTTACCTATCAACCTGCAAGTCTTTGGCTGTGGGAGGAAACCGGAGCACCCGGCGAAAACCCACGCGGTCACAGGGAGAACTTGCAAACTCTGCACAGGCAGTACCCAGAATTGAACCCGGGTCGCTGGAGCTGTGAGGCTGCGGTGCTAACCACTGCGCCGCTGTGCCACCCTGCTAACACTGCCCTTTAAAATCATGGATTTGATCTTGCTCGTGTCTGTTATGTGACACTTTACGAAATGCCTTTTGAAAGACTTTGTATGCAGCATCAACTGCCCTATCTTCAACCCTCTCCACTATTCTGCAGCTAGATTTGGATACTCAGACATGGTGACAGTTTGATGCAGGGCAGACACATATGTGACCAAAATACTCTATTTAAACATACAGGAAACTGTCAGAATCTTGAAGTTAAGTGAAATGTTTGCCATTTCTAAAGAAAAAGGGAGCATGTGTAAAAATGGAAAAATGAAAGTCAGCTCAGACAGTTACATCCTCTGACCTAGATACTCTACACTTGTGACACCAGGTTTCTTGTAGATTATTACTTCTGCATTTGGTGTCACTTCTAATCACCATTAACAGGTTCTCTGAGGAGAGGGAAGGATATATAAATACGTGAAGTTTCAGAAACCTTTCATAAGTTAGTCTCAATGAAATTGGATTCTTCCTTCTGTGGTAAAATTGCAAAAAGTTCCAATTGCGCTTCAGTTATCTGGAAGCCATATTCACCATTACTATGAGTCACAAGATGAAAACAAGAGCTCTTGTACAACTACACTCAGCCCAAAGGAAAGCAAATGCCTCACACTTTACACATTGCTTAAATGTGCTTCCTGAAGGCTTAACCAAAAATTGACAAGGTGCACGGAAATGTCTACCAGCCAGACTCTCCTAGACGACAAATGTAGGTGTATGGTGACGTTAAACAAGGTTAATAACAAATCTATATATCTGTTTTTCCCAGAACTACTTTAGCAACTCCTTGCCTTCAACTTTTTAAGCAACAGTTCCTCCGATGGCTCAGGTGTTGAGACCGTAGTCAGGGACATAATTGTGTGTCACTTGGAAAAACTTAGGTTCCAAGGCATGTTGAACTGCTTCCCACCCTTGTGCAATTAGGAACAGCCTACCACTTGAATATTGGCTTGCATGGTTATCTGGAGCTGGGTGGGGGAGGTGGCAGGAAACAAGGACTCCAATGACTGGTCTATCCATTCAGGTTCTATTAGTAAACCAAGCTGGTTTATATTCCCTGCATTACAATAGTGACTGCACTTCGCAAGTAGTTCATTGGCTGTAAAGCTCTTTGCAATGTCTGGTGGTCATAGAGTCATAGAGAAATACAGCACTGAAACGGGCCCTTTGGTCCAGCGAGCCTGTGCTGACCATCAACCACCCATTTATACTAATCCTACATTAATCCCAAAAGAAAATTTGAGGCAGAGCAATAAGAGCAACCTCAAGATTGGTTGCAGTTAGTGGAACTAGTTTTATATGTGTATTTACATAAAAGTTTTAGGAGTGCTACTGGATGTTTTTGTTCATTAAATCTGCTATAAAACTCCTGGTGCAACAGAGTATATCAGTTTATATCTTTTTAACCTCCAGTACATTGCAAATCAGGTTTCTTTTTTAGTTCCTTTGTTAATGAGTTAATTGGTTCAGTTGCTTTCATTGGGACTTGCTTTCTACATATTCACAACTGTTTAAAGAAATAAAGTCTTAAATCTCTCTCTCTCCTTGCTTCAGGTGTGTTTAATTTTGAACCTATATTCCCTAGTTCTCAGTTTGTGATTCAAACCAAATAGATCACGTAGATCTACGTCTGTGTCTGCATTCTAAAGATCTGGACCCTGTTCTCGTCTTTTAATAGAATGAAAGCCAGCACGCAATCTTGCTGCATTAGCTGCCTAAGTCTGACGAGTGGTTTTCTAGATGACTTTTCAGTCTCATGGGAGGCCAGGCCAAGATCTTGTCATGGGTCAGCCATGGGCCCATTGTTGAAGTGAAATGTTCTAAATGTTAAACACATTAAACTTGAGACCAAGATGGCAGTGTGTATGTGTGTGTGCGGATAGCGCAAGCACAATACTACGATAAGTAAGCTGTGGAAGAGGTGCACTTATAATCAAGACATATGAACAAATTGTGGCAGTATTGCGCATGCAGCCATGTGGGTGACTCCACAAAAAGATGCCCATACAAAGCCCCTAGTCTTGGATTTATAATGTGGCTGAAAACTTCTCAGGCATGTGTATGTGCCAAATTTCTTAACTTTTTTTCTCAATTTGCTAGGTCCTTGCAACCATTCCAGCTCTTCTGGGTCTGTCAATAGGGGTAGGGGAACATTATAACATAATAATAGGAGCAGGCTATTCGTTAAGGTCATGGCTGATCTGATTGTGCCCTCAACTCCACTTTGCTGCCAGTCCTCTATGACCTTTGACTTCCTTGTAGTTCAAAAATTTGTCTAAACTCAGCCTTGACTATGTTCAGTGACCCAATCTCCACTGTTCTCTAGGGTAGAGTATTCCAAAGATTCACGACCCTCTGTAGGGAAGAAATTCCTCCTCGTCTCGGGCTTAACTGGGATGTCCCATATTCTGAAACTGTGCCCCCAGTTCCAGATTCCCTCACAAGGGGGAAGCATCCTCTCAGCACCTACCCTAGCAAGCCCCCTCAAAATCTTATGTTTCAATAAGGTCACCCCTCATTCTTCTAAATTCCAGTGATTAGAAGGCCCAACCTGCTCAACCTTTCCTCATAGGATGATCCCTTCATCCCAGGAATCAACCTAGTGAACCTTCTTTGAATTGCCTCCAATGTAAGTATATCCCTCCTTAAATAAGGAGACCAAAACTATACGCAATATTCTAGATGTGGCCTCACCAATGCCCTATATGGTTACAGCAAGACTTCCCTACATCTATACTCCATCCCCCCCCCTCGCAATAAAGGAATGAAAACAAAAGGCTTTCCTTGTTTTATTTTAGTTTCTATTCAGACCATTCTCCTTCAGACTGGTTCTGGTTCATATATTAGTTAATGGGTGTTTAACAAAATAAAACATGAGAATTGTTACAAATGGAAAAGCATTTTTTGTGCATGCTGTGTATAAAAAATAAATCATTTTAGTCTCGGGTTTGTGATCCTGATCCTCAAATACTCTCTTCCTCAGTTGCTGAAGGCTGAGCTAGCACGTTGGAGGTAGTGATGAACCTTGTTGTCTATGTCTGCGTTTGTTAAGAGGAAGCTCCCAAAATATGGAAATTGGTCCACAATTTCCAGGATCTTGATTGATGGGGGGATGTGTTGTGCTGTGGGAGCTGTTTGGAAGAGGACCTTTGTCTTCTGAGAGTGTAGTGAAGGACCCATTTTCTCATATGCTTTGGAGAAGGAGTCAACAATTATCAGGAGTTTGAGTGAGCGCACACAAGCATCATCTGCATACTGAAGCTCAACGACTGAGGGTGGAGTGATTTTGGTTTTGGATTGAAGATGGCGTACGTTGAAAAATTTCCCGTGTGTTCTTAGATAATCTCCACGCCTGATAGTTTGCTGGAAGTGAGGTGTAGTATTGCAGTGAAGAAAATGGAGAAGAGGGTTGGTGTGAAGACACAGCCTTGCTTGACCCCGGTCTTGACTGAGATAGGGTCTGTGGTGGTTCTGTTTGTGAGGATCATGGCTTGCATGTCATCCTGGAGTAGACCGAGGATGGTGATAAACTTCTGAGGGCAGCCACATTTGAGCAGGATGCTCCAAGAGCCTTTATGATTGTCAGAGTTGAAGGCTTTTGTGAGGTCTAAAAAGGCCATGTAGAGCGGCTCACTGGGCAGCAGTGATCCCTGCATTCCTATGTGCTTCAGTGACTTGGACGACCTACAGCGGGCACCTCAGCACTGGCGAAATACCATCAGAGGTGCCTCGTATGATTTCTCCAAATCCAGTGGCCAGAAGGGCAGTCCAACAGCACAGTCCTCTCCCAAGCCAACCTGCCCAACATCGGGTGCTAATCACCCAAAACCAGCTCTGCTCGGTGGAACATGTCATCTGCATGCCTGACCCCAGACTCCTGAAGCAGCTGTTCTACTCAGAACTTGGTCGCAGCAGAAGACTGCCAAGAGGACAGCGGAAACACTAGAGATGTCCTCAAACATCCTCATTGACTCATGGGAGTCCCTGGCTCGTGACCGTTCTGGATAGAGAAGGCTTATTCGGATTGTATCATACACCTGTAGGGACTTCAGTGGGAACATGTGGAGGTGAAGTCAAAGCGTTGAAGGGGGCGCACAAACCTCCAAACTATTCATCTACCTGACCCTTCAAACACCACCTGCCCCTCCTGTGGCAGAGTCTGCAGACCATGTATTGGATTTATCAGCCATCTCGGAACCCATTGAACTGGAGTGAAAGCAAGTCATCCTCAATCCCAAGGGACGGCCTAAGAAGAGATATAACACAGAAAACACTTTTCCATTTGTAAGATTTGTCTATATACCTTATTTTGTACTATATACATGTCTGACTCATTATTGTATGCTGTAATTTTTAATACTTAGCATTAAGAACAAGATACTGTAACATAATTTTGATTTTGGTAGCTCCACTGACCTGATTTATCTGACTCGTACAGCCAAGAAATAAATAGGTCTTGTTTTAATTGCTGGGTCTCTATCTGGATTGCTACATTATGATATGCAATTCCATTGAGTGTGGATGGAAAAAGAGGGACTGCCCTCCAGTTTTTCCATTGCTGTGATTATATTTGCCCAGGCTGCTTATGAAGTAACACTGAAGGTTGGGCAAAAGCCCAACTTTGATCTCTTAGTGTTGGTTGGAGTGTCATTCCACGTTGGTAAGCAAACAACAACGGACAGAAAACATATATTATAAGACAAAAAAAAACCAAAGCTTGGATACAATAAATAATCTTGGGACTTTTTCCCTAATGAAGATTTTGAATCTGTTTCAATTTTTTAAGGTCACTGAAGCTTTTTGAAGTCTGATAATTAAGAAACCTCCAGTGTCAAAGCTTGGAATAGTTGTGTTATATAGGGTAATTATGTCTTGAAGCTTCATTATGTTCCCCATGGGCTCAATGGTGGAATTGTACACCTGGGTCCTGAAAATTTTACTTGAGTTCAGCTCAGTCTACTTTGAATTTTCAAATTTAAAAGATGTCTGTATTCTCAAGTCTTCAACAGTGTCAAATCGTCTGTGTCCTGCCTGATGAAATGTTGCAACTCCCCTTGGATCTGTGCAGCTGATTCATCAGTTTCAAATCAGAGTAGGATACATAAGTAGATCAGTCAAGCAGCATTGGTTGCAGAAGCTACGGCAAGATATAGATCACCCAGAACCACAGCAACAGTACTGTTGTTCATTTTTAGGTCCCAAATAGCCTGTTGCTCTTCTTCCACTTAGAATGTCTCAGAACAGTTATAGACTCATGTCTTGAATTGCAACATCTTTAATGTCATGTTGAAAGCAAGGTAAGAATTTCAAATTCCTTTTTTGTAAGGTAATCAGACATCTAAAGGGAGGTTGTGTACTATATAGAACCCAAAATGGCACTAGGGTGGCTATAACAGATATTACAGAACAGCTTAATGTCTCTGCCTCTTCAGATCTCCTGATGCAATATTGCTCGCCAGCAGAGTTTGTGGAACATTTTATCATAAATTATAGTTTGTTGGATGATTGTGAATAGCAATTTTGATATTGTACTGCCATAATTTTCAGCAGCCACGCTGGAAGTTGCGATCTTTCATCGGCAATAAAAGGGTGTTTTATCCTTGACCAAATACACAGCTCGTTCATTAGAAAGTACTGCAATGCAAGTGGCATTGGTGATGCATCAAGGAATGTTGAGTGAAAGCCTTTACTACAGCAAATACAATTTAAATGCTTGTTCCTCTTCAAAATGCTAATGTACTGTTTTTTGTTTTAAATCAATTTTTCCCCTTCCTTACTTGTCCAAAACCATAGAACTCCTTGCTTATTCTTTGAGAACTTGTCTTCCAGTAACTTGTCTAACTGCCTGCAATTCATGTGGGTACAGTAGGGTAGTTATGGTACTGGACTAGAAACTGGGAAGTTATGAGTTCACCTTTGGTGTTGAATTCAGTAAATCTGGCAAGCAAAGCTGCCAGCTTTTCCAGTCTGGCTTAGATAACTGTAGCCTACACTGTGCTTGCTACTTGTTGCCCTCTGAATTGAACTTGTAAGCCAATCAGTTGTATAAGCTCATAATAACCCCACCAATCTCACATATCCCTCTCTACTGTTGCCCATGTCCTGAGAACAAATAATGAAAAGAAACACCTGGAAGGTGTGTGACAGCATGCTACTCACCCATTTGCAGTCATCAAAGCCTAGTCATATCTTGCCCTCCCTGATGCCCACATATAATGGTTGCTTAGTAGGCATAACTCTTAATTTTTTCCCTCTTTTAATAGAAGGTGCTCAGGCCAATTCTGAAGCCTTGGCTGCAGTTGGCTATAACTGGGATCAATCTGGGATCAATACTGACCTCCTTCCTGGAAAAATGTGTTGATTTAAAAAAAAAAAAAATCTGTAATTGCTTTCAATAAAATTGGTGTGGAAGATAACGTTTCCAAGAGCTAGGTGTGTAACTGATCTCACCTTAGAGTGTTAGATCTTTCATCTGTAATTATGTGAAGAAACTCGAGCAATATTGGATTTTATTATACATGTTTGGCAATGTTAGTGCAATAAAGGTACTTTTTTTAAAACTAAAACTTCCTTCTAGTTATAGTCTTCCCTGTAACATTGAGTAGCACATCATTTTAAGTCACTTCATCTCTAGGTGAGAATTTACAAATTTGATGGTGAGCCTTTCAGATTGGCTGTGCCCTGTTGGTGCAATTATGATAGCAGCTGATGGCCTCTAAGGTTACAGATTTGTTTATCTGTTCCTTTTGCTATTCAGAGGTGAATAGCTCTAGCTCTTTGATGAAGAAAAAGCTCTTTGTCCCAGGGGGACACATAATAAATCAGACATCCACTAGCTATTTTGAAAAAATCAATCTCTCCTGTACCACTGATGCAATATAATTTTCCCAGAATATCCATTTGCCATTAGGCTCAGCTATTTTTGACTTTTGTAAAATTTCTATATAATGAAACAGTAAAGTATATTGTACGTTACTGAGAAATAAAAAGTTAAAGAATGTTAGTGCAGCCTATTGGGGCAGCAGTGGTTTGTATTATGGAGTGGTAGAATAAGAGCTTTAGGCTTTAACTCCACAGCGCTAGTTCCTATTCTTATTTACCGAATGTTGTAAAAAGAAGTGAAATACTTAATTTGCCTCTGCTTTCTGGGTCCCACTATCTTTTTTTGGAAGCGGAACAGTGGTTCTCTGGCTTAAAAACAAACTAACCTCATAGAAAATTCTTCAACCAGTCAACATCCAGGTGTCTAAAATGTGTACTAGCTGTTGCACTGATTCCACTATGATAACTTCTTGTTTATCTTAAAATTTTTAAACCAATGATCACCACGACTGAATATTTATTATCTCATTGGGTGATGCCAGCAGCCCAATATAACCAGGCATGGTAGCTCAGGCATTCTGAAAATGAAAATGTTTGCTTGAAGTTTTGTACAGCCTACTTTTAAGAGGATATTGATGCTCTGATGAGTTTTGAGATAAATAGGAAGATCAAGAGTTAAATTATAATGCATTTAGGTTTAGAAAGCAGAATTCTAAAACTTGTTTCATCAGTATCCTTGTGAAAGAAGGATGCCTAAAACTGCCAGCATTATTCCAAATGTGGTTTCAACGGTGATTTGTATTGGCTTAGAATAACTTGTTTTGACTTGCTTCTTGTTTTGAAAATGTGGAAATCGTTCTCCAACTGTCTTTTATAGGGTTGTGATTTACTATTTTCATGTATTCAGAAAATTTTCTTCAGTTATTTGGTGATTTTGGGTAATTAATCTGCAAGTAGCTATTCCAATGACATTGCAGTATTGGTTCACATAAACAGAAGAGCTGATTGAATTTCATAACTATAAATTTTACAGCAGAAATCATATTTATTGTACCACAAATTAATAATGAAAGCAAGCTGCTTCTGGAAGTTAAAATTTGAGCAGAAGAAATTTAATTCCTGAAGACTGCTCTTTTTTTTGCACTTGAGTTGTGATTTTAAATTCACACAAAAAAAGGACTGAGGCAGATAATGCTGTCTTCCTGTTGATCCCTTCCCTAATTGAGTATCCTGTTGTGAAAGCTGTGTGATAGCTAAAAGCTGAGATTGACAAGAAAACAGTCTGTTCAGCGTATTGCTCTGGTTAATTAGCAGCTTGACAGCATGGGCGACTGGTTCTTGTTATACATAATTCCGATGGAGTAATAGCACATTTTTGGTATAGCTGAATGTAATTTGTTGCTAAGATTTTTCTGTTTCTGTCTATAGCTGAGTAAGAATATATTAATTATATGTCTTTAATTTTGTCTGTACTAATCATACGAAAAGTTCTTGGTAAATGTCCACTCTATATCAACACTGACATTGCTGTGCTTCTGAATTATCATGGTCTGCATTTTCCTACTCCAGCTGTTTGCAGTTCTAGACTCTGCATTTGATTGTAAACTGACCAAGCCCCTTCTATCTGAGCCCTTTTTCTGTTGTCCTTGACCATGATCCCAAGAAATACAATAGTGTCTATGCAAGACTATTGAGCAAAGCCTTGCATGTTAACTGGAAAGACCACATTCCCAATGACTTACTATATTGAGACTTGTACAGAATAACAACAGTAATAAACACAGAAGACTTTCATTCAGAGCAAGCGAACTACCTTCAAACTATTCTGGGAACCAAAACGTGGAAATCAGTCCACCTGGAATTGTGTGCAATACTCGACGGGGTACTGAAATCCCGATTGTGCAAGAGGCATGGAGGATAGTCACAGAGCTTTGACGACACATGGATTATAATTCACAATCTAATTCTGGAATTTTTAGCTATTCTTAATTGCTTCTGCTTTCTTGATATACAGCTTTTTGAAATCTGAAAATATTTTCCCATAATGCACAGTATTCTCTCCTATTTTTGAAGACAATGATGAAGGATGGCACCTTTGCCCCCCCCCCCCCTCCCCCCCAAAAGTAGGATGGAATGCGGGGTAGAGGTTGTGTATATGACTTGAGTTCTGATGTTTGCTTTTCTGCTGGTGAAAATTTGAAGTAAACTTTAATAGATAATGGCTCCATATCTACAATTGCAACTAGGAGAAATACTTTTTCTAAAAGCCAGGGATTGTTGGTTAAATCAGCTGTGGAACTTACACCCCCATTGAGAACAGCTTACTCAACAAGGATCTGACCTGAGGCTTTCCAGGTTACCATCCCATGCATGGTATTTACCAAGAAAGCCTGAAAGTGTTTTGAATATACAATAGAAATACAGAATAGAAAAGACCATCATGCAGTGATTATTGCATGGCTTGTTTTTTCATCAAAAGATTAGGAAATAGTAAAGAACTTGCAAAGCTTTTAATTTAATTTTGTTTTGAATGAAGTGTGAATTAGTTTTGAGCAATTTCCAAATGTTACTATGGTGAGTCATCTGGAGAAAAGTAAAAGCTGGAAGAGGATCAAATTAGAGAAGGCTTCTGTATTTGAAAGGGACTGACAACTGCTTAGGCAATGCATGCCACTGCAATTTTACAAGTTGTATGGTTTCTACACCATTAGTGAAAATAGACATCCATGTAAGGTATGATGTAA
Organism: Heterodontus francisci; assembly: GCF_036365525.1. Classification (NCBI taxonomy): domain Eukaryota; kingdom Metazoa; phylum Chordata; class Chondrichthyes; order Heterodontiformes; family Heterodontidae; genus Heterodontus; species Heterodontus francisci. Next base: position 25,282,862 of record NC_090376.1, on the reverse strand, counting down.
AGTCTAAAGTGGGAGGAAAAATGCTATTTTTTGAAGACCCAAAAATTATGTTTTTGTCCCAATATCTTGCACAATTCCTGGTCAAATAAAGCATGAAGGCAATTTATTACGAAGATCCTACTGGTGCTGTACAAAATAGATCAAACAAGAATGTGTTAGCTGGCCAATAAATCAGTTATTCTTTTACTCTGACACCATGGACAATCACCCAATCACACATTTAGAGAAGAAGTGACATGGCAGCCAATGGCCCTGCAATTAAAAATGTAATTAAAAGAGGCCAGAATTGGAGGAGCACAAATATCTTGGAAACTTGAAGGACTGGAGGAGAATAAGAAAATTAGAAATGGGGTTGGGGGAGGTCGTGAAGGGGCTTAAAAACAAGGATGCAAGCTGCTGCTTAACCAGAAGCCAGTCTAAATTGATGAGCACTAGAATGATGGGTGAATAGGACTTGATGTGAGTAAGGACACAGGCAGCAGAATTTTAGAGGAACTCAAGCTTAAGAGTAGAATGTCGGAGGCCGGCCAGGACTGCATTGAAGTAGTCAAGTCTAGAGGTAACAAGGTCATGGATGAGGATTTCAGCAGCAGACGAGTTGAGGTTGATAAGTCCCCCAGGGCCTGATATTCTACATCCCAGAGTGTTGAAAGAGGTAGCTATGGAGATAGTGGATGCATCTTCCAAAATTCTATAGATTATGGAGTGGTTCCTGCAGATTGGAAGATCGCAAATGTCACCCCACTATTTAAAAAGGGAGGTAGAGAGAAAACAGGGAATTATAGACCTATTAGCCTTACATCAGTCATTGGGAAAATGCTAGAATCTATTCTGAAGTATAAGATAAATGGACACTTGGATAATAATCTGATTGGGCATAGTCAGCATGGATTTATGAATGGGAAATCATGTTTGACGAACCTGTTGGAGTTTTTTGAAGATGTTATTAATCGAATTGATGAAGGGGAGTTGGCGGACGTGGTATTATTGGATTTTCAGAAGGCTTTTGATAAAGTTCGCTATAGGAGGTTGGTTAGCAAAATTAAAGCACATGGGATAGGAGGTAATATGCTGGCATGGGTATTTGTAGTATTGAGGTGATCTCACTGAAATCTACAAAATACTTAAAGGAAAAGTCAGGGTAGCTGCAGGTAAGATGTTTCCCCCGGTTGGGGAGTCTGTAACCAGGAGACACAATTTCAAAATAAGGGGGAAGCCACTTAAGACAGAGATGAGGAGAAATTTCTTTACTTAGAGGGTTGTGAATCTTTGGAATTCTCTACCCCAGAGGCTGTGAAGCTCAGTCATTGAGTACGTTTAAAGCAGAGATTGACAGATTTCTAAATACAAATGACATAAGGGGATATGAGGATAATGTGGGGAAAAAGGCATTGAAGTGGATGATCAGCCATGATCATATTGAATGGCGGGGCAGGCTCGATGGGCTGAATGGCCTACTCCTCCTATGTTCCTATATAGGGACTACTGCAATGAGCAGACTCAATAAGTCACGTTTTATTTTATTTCTGAAAACTCTGCTTCTAATTGATCGAAACATCCCATGAGGTGATTACAGAATAGCAGAGTCATGAGAACAAATCACCTATCTGCTGGTGGATGGTGCTTAATGCAGGAGTGCCCCTCATTTATTGAGAAAGCAAGATGAAAGGCTAAGATCTGTAGTGCAGAGCCACGACCAAGCTTAAAAAGCGTAAAAGTACAGGAAGTGGTGATTAGGTGATGCCCAGTCTGGGTTTTAAAAGTCCTCTCAAGGGAAAGAAAGGCAAATATAGGTAAGTTGTTGAGTTCATGGAATGTGTTGTAGTAGGATATTCTTATTTCACCATCATGGAAATGTAGGAAGGAGGAAGAGCATGTAGAACAACGTATTTGGAGTTCGAAGAGGAGGTAGGTTTAGAGGAGTACTGATCATAGTTTCAATAAAATGGAGACCAGAACATTTGAGAGAGCGAGATTGGAGGTGAGTTTGCAGTTATTTTGATAAAATGTGCTAGAATGACCTCCCCAGATATTGGAACTGTATTCAATTCCTGGACAGACTTGGGCTATTTATAGATAGTTGAGATGTTAAGAGAAGTGATATTTTGCCACAGGAAAAAAAATGAAGCTTTTGGAAGCAGCTTTTGATATCTGAGGAATTGCAGCAGTTCTACTTGATATCATAAGAGATGATAATGCTGAAGGAGCAGGGATAAAACCACCAAAAGTAAATGGTGGTAACTGTTTCTTAGATTTGAGAGATCAGATGAAATTGTATGCAACAAGATTTTCACAAATGAAGGTAGTGGAGGAAATCAAGATGCAGCGATTCGGCTATTGCAGGTGATTGTGACCATCTTCAGATTCTATGTCCTCAGGAAGTTTATAAATGTGGAGTGGACTCATTAATAAAAGTAACAGGAACAAAAATTGCTGGAAAAAGTCAACAGGTCAGTTAGCATCTGTGAAGAGAATCTAATGTTTCAAACTCTCCTTCAGAATTGGAAGAAATTACTGATAAAATTTAGAAAGGAAGAGGGAAGGAAGATCATGACATGTACAGCTGCACACAAATGGATAAGAATGAAGAAGGTGATGTAAAGAAGGAATGGAGTAAGAGTTAAAAGGCTGGATAACACCTAAGCTAGTGGTGGTGGGGTGGGAAGTCAAAGGATGAGCCTTCAACTACGGGACAGAGCAGTTTGAGAGGAAATTAGATAGTCAGGAGCAAACGAGAGAACAGAAAATGAATTAAAAAGCAGCATTTTGGTGCCTAGCATTAGTATACTAGCAAAATTAATCAGCCCTCTCTTGAGCGGTTTGTTTATTAGCACACATCTCCACGTTACCGATACAGTTATGGATTCATATGAACATACAAATTACGAGCAGAAGTAAGTCATTTAGCCCCTTGAGCCTGCTCCTGCATTCAATAAGATCATGGCTGATCTGTTTGTGTTTTGAATTCCACACTCCCATCTACCCCCGATAACCTTAGATTCTTGTTAGGCAAGGGAATCTATCTACTTCCGCCTTAAGAATATTCAATGACCCTGCCTCCACCTCCTCTGAGGCAGAGTGTTCCAAAGTCACACAACCCACTGAGAGAAAAAGCTTCTCCTCATCTCTGTCCTAAAAGGGCAACGCCTAATTTTTAAACGGTGCACCTAGTTCTGGACTCTCTCACAACAGGAAACATCCTTTCCTCATCTACCTTGTCAAGACAGTTCATCTTGTATACTTCAATCAATTCTCCCTTCGCTCTTCTAAACTCCAGTGAAAACAAGCCCAGTCTGTCGAACCTTTCCTCATAAGACAACCCTCTCATTCCAGGTATCAATCCAGTGAACCTCCTCTAAGCTGCCTCCAATGCATTTACATCCTTCCTTGAATAAGGAGACTAAAACTGCACACAGCATTTGAGATATGGTCTCACCAATGCCCTGTATAACTGAAGCATAACATACTTGCTTTTATTTTCAATTCCTCTCATAATAAAGGATAGCATTCCACTAGCCTTCTTTATTACACAAAAACAAGAAATGCTGGATTCACTCAGCAGGTCTGGCAGCATCTGTGGAAAGAGAAGCAGAGTTAATGTTTCGGGTCAGTGACCCTTCTTCGGAACTGACAAATATTAGAAAAGTCACAGATTATAAACAAGTGAGGTGGGGGTTGGGCAAGAGATAACAAAGGAGAAGGTGCAGATTGGACCAGGCCACATAGCTGACCAAAAGGTCACAGAGCAAAGGCAAACAATATGTTAATGGTGTGTTGAAAGACAAAGCATTAGTACAGATTAGGTGTGAATATACTGAATATTGAACATCAGCAAGTGCAAACCTGAAGAAAAACAACCTGAAAAAAACAGTGGGTAAGCAAACTGAACAAACTAAGATGAAATGAAATAAATGCAAAAAAAGATTGTAAAAAATGTAAAAAGGAATGCAAAAAAAAAGGAAGAAAAAATAACTTAAAAAACTCCGCCATTTTCGCCACCTCCAGCGTGATGCCACTACCAGTCGCATCTTCCCCTCCCTTCCCCTGTCAGCATTCCGAAGGGATCGTTCCACCGCGACACCCTGGTCCACTCCTCCATTACCCCCACCACCTCGTCCCCGTCCCAGGGCACCTTCCCTTGCAATCGCAGGAGGTGTAATACCTGCCCATTTACCTCCTCTCTCCTCACTATCCCAGGCCCCAAACACTCCTTTCAGGTGAAGCAGCGATTTACTTGTACTTCTTTAAATGTGGTATACTGTATTCGCTGCTCACAGTGTGGTCTCCTCTACATTGGGGAGACCAAGCGCAGACTGGGTGACCGCTTTGCGGAACATCTCCGCTCAGTCCGCAAGCAGGACCCTGAGCTTCCGGTTGCTTGCCATTTCAACACTACCCCCTGCTCTCATGCTCACATCTCTGTCCTGGGATTGCTGCAGTGTTCCAGTGAACATCAACGCAAGCTCGAGGAACAGCATCTCATCTACCGATTAGGCACACTACAGCCTGCCGGACTGAACATTGAGTTCAATAATTTCAGAGCATGACAGCCCCCCACTTTACTTTCATTTTTAGTCATTTTTAGTTATTTTTTCTTCCTTTTTTTTTGCATTCCTTTTTACATTTTTTACAATCTTTTTTTGCATTTATTTCATTTCATCTTAGTTTGTTCAGTTTGCTTACCCACTGTTTTTTTCAGGTTGTTTTTCTTCAGGTTTGCACTTGCTGATGTTCAATATTCAGTATATTCACACCTAATCTGTACTAATGCTTTGTCTTTCAACACACCATTAACATATTGTTTGCCTTTGCTCCGTGACCTTTTGGTCAGCTATGTGGCCTGGTCCAATCTGCACCTTCTCCTTTGTTATCTCTTGCCCAACCCCCACCTCACTTGTTTATAATCTGTGACTTTTCTAATATTTGTCAGTTCCGAAGAAGGGTCACTGACCCGAAACGTTAACTCTGCTTCTCTTTCCACAGATGCTGCCAGACCTGCTGAGTGAATCCAGTATTTCTTGTTTTTGTTTCAGATTTCCAGCATCCGCAGTATTTTGCTTTTATTTTAGCCTTCTTTATTACTTGCTGTAGCTGCATACTAACATTTTGTGACTCATGCACTAGAACACCTAGATCCCTCTGCATCCTGGAATTCTGCAGTTGTTTTCTGTTTAAGTAAAGCTCTGCTTTTTTTATTCTTCCTGCCAAAGTGAACAACTTCACATTTTCCCATATTATACTCCGTATGCCAGATTTTTGCCCACTCACTCAACCTATTTTTATCAGTTTGCAAGCTCCTTATGTCCTCTTCACAACATACTTTCCTACCTATCTTTGTGTCATCTGCAAATGTAGCTACCATGCCATTGCTCCCCTCATCTAAGTCATTGATATAAATTGTAAAAAGTTGAGACCCTTGCGGGACTCCACTCGTCACATCCTGCCAATCAGGAAAGGTCCCATTTATGCATACTCTCTGTTTTCTGCCAGCCGGCCAATCTTCTATCCATGCTAATATATTACCCCTACACCATGAGCTCCTACTTTGTGCAGTAACCTTTTATGTGGCACCTTGTCAAATGCCTTCTGGAAATCCAGTGGGGATCAATAACAGTTCTTCTCTCTTTCGGTGTTCTGTGGAATAGCAAAGTGCCAAGCAGAGCCTGCCACATCTTCTCATGCCTGAGTAGAGGGAGAAAATCTAAGGGGAGGTCACATTTGAGCAGTCCCTGGCAACTGGTTTCCAAAGATTTATTGCGAGGGGAAATTGAATACAAAAGTAGGGAGGTTATGCTTCAGTTATACAAGGCATTGGTGAGACCACATCTGGGGTACTGTGTACAGTATTGGTCTCCTTAGTTAAGGAAGGATGTAAATGCTTTGGAAGCAGTTCATGGAAGGTTTACTAGACTAATACCTGGAATGGATGGGTTGTCTTATGAGGAAATGTTGGACAGGCTAGACTTGTATCTGCTGGAGTTTAGAAGAGTAAGAGACGACTTGATTGATACATATAAGATCCTGAGGGGTCTTGACTGGGCTGATGTGGAAAGAATGTTTCCTCTTGCGGGAGAATCTAGACCTGGGGTCACTATTTAAAAATAAGGGGTCGCCCGTTTAAGACAGAGATGAGAAATTTTTTTCTCTGAGGGTTGTGAGTCTTTGGAACTCTCTTCCTCAAAAGGCAGTGCAAGCAGAGCCTTTAAATATTTTTAAGGCAGAGGTAGATAGATTCTTGATAAGCAAGGGGGTGAAAGGTTATTGGGAGTAGGTGGGAATGTGGAGTTGAGGTTACAATCAGAAAAGCCATGATCCTATTGAATGACGGAGCAAGCTTGAGGGCCGAGTGGCCTACTCCTGCTCCTAATCTGTACGTTCGTATGTAAAGTTGTTGATGACAGCTGGGAAGCAAGCCATTGAATAATCCTGTTTGCTTTTAGTAGTGCCACTCTAACAAAACTTGAATTTATATGGCCCCTTTAACATAATAAAATGTCACAGAAGCATAATGAACATATGAACTAGGAGCAGGAGTAGGCCATTTGGCCCCTCGAGCCTGCCCTGACATTCAATAAAATCATGGCTGATCTGTTTGTGGACTCAACTCCGCTTGTCAACACCCAGTACCTTTTGACTTCCATGTTTGTCAAGAATCTGTCTAACTCTGTCTTAAAAACATTCAATGACCCTGCCTCCACCACTCTCCAGGGAAGAGAGTTCCACAGACACACAACCCTCAGAGAAAAAAATTTCTCCACATCTCTATCTTAAATGGGAGACCCCTTATTTGTAAACTGTGCCTCCTAGTTTTAGTCTCTTCCACAAGAGGAAACATCCTATCAATCCACCCTGTCAAGCCCATCAGAATCTTGTTCCAATAAGATCACCTCTCATTCTTCTAAATCCCAACAAATACAGATCCAACCTGTCCAACCTTTCCTCGTAAGATAACCCCCTCATCCCAGGAATCAGTCGTGTGTACCTTCTCTGAACTGCTAATGCACTTATATCCTTTCTCAAGTAAGGAGACCAAAACTGTACACAATACTCTAGATGTGGTCTCACCAATGTCCTGTACAACTGTAGCAAAACATCTCTACTTTTTATATTCCATTCTCCTTGCAATAAATGACAACATTGCATTTGCTTTAATCACTTGCTGCACCTGCATACTAACTTTTTGTGTTTTGTGTACCAGGACACCCAGATCCCTCAGGATCTGAGTTCTGCAATCTCTCTCCATTTAAATAATATGTTGCTTTTCTATTCTTCTGGTTAAGTTGACAAGTTCACACTTTCCCACATTATGCTCCATCTGCCAAATTTTCGCCCACTCACTTAACCTATCTATATTCCTTTGCAGCCTCCTATATCCTCTCCACAACTTACTCTCCTACCTCTCTTTGTGTCATCAGCAAATTTGGCAACCATACATTCTGTCCCTTCATCCAAGTTATTATCAAACTCAATTTGACACCAAGCCACATAAGATATTAGGGAATATGACCAAAAGCTTGGTCAAAGGGTTAAGTTTTAAGGAGTGTCTTGAAGGAGAACTGAGGGGGTTAGGGACAGAATTCCTGAGCTTGGGCCCTTGGTAGTTGAAGGCAGGATTGTCAGTGGTGGAGTGATTAAAATTGGGAATGCTCAAGAGGCTGGAATTGGTGGAGCGTGGATATCTCTTAAGGATGTTTCCTGTATTACAACAGTGACGACACTTCAAGAGGTACTTCATTGGCTATAAAGCACTTTGAAATGTCCAGTTGTTGTGAAAGGCACTATATAAATGCAAGTCTTATTTTTTTGTAGGAATGGAGGAGGTTACAGAGAGAGGGAGCAGTGAGGCCATGGAGGGAATTGAAAACTAGGATGAGAATTTTAAAATTGATGTGTTGCTTAAGTGGGAGCCAGTGTAGATCAGCGAGCACAGGGTGATGAGTGACAGTACTTGGTGCGATTTAGAACATGGTCAGCAAAGTTTTAGATGATCAAGTTTACGGAGGGTAGAATGTGGGAAACAGGCCAGGTGTACATTGGAACAGTTCGGTCTCAAGGTAACAAAGGCATAGATGAAGGTTCAGCAACAGCAGAGCTGAGGCAGGGACAGAGTTGGGTGATGTTATGGAGGTGAAAATAGGCAATCCTATTGTGGTTGGAGGCTCAACTCTGGTCAGGTTTGAAACTAAGGTTGCAAACACTGGTTCAGCCTGAGATGGATGGAGTTTATGGCAGGAACCAAAGACAAGGGCTTCAGTCTTCCTGATATTTAGTTGGAGGAAATGTCTGCCTATCCAGTGCTGGATGTCTTACAATTTTAAAGACATTGGAGGGGTTGAGAGAGGTGGTGGTGGGGGAGAGCTGGGTGTTGTCACCCTACGTGTGGAAACTGCCAATGTGTTTTTGGATGATGTTGCTGAGGGGCAAAATGTAGATTTAGAAGCAGGAGATCAGGGATAGATAGTTGCAGGACACTAGAGTTAGTGGAGTGGTAAAGGAAGTCATTGCAGGTAATTCACGCAGATGAAATTGGATATAAATGATTTGAAAAGAGAGGAAAACTTATTTGCCCTTTCTGACACCCCTCCCCTCTGCCCCCCTCAAAAAATCGTGGTGTTTTTAATCATTGGTATGAATGGATTTTAAATGACAATTGTTTCTAAAGTTTAATTGAAATATGATTTGAATGTGCTGGGACTATGTTACAACATTATGGTGTATTGGTGAAATGTATGAGCTGCTGTCAAAAGTTTGGGCAGGGTAACAGTTGCTAATGTGATTATGTATAGGAGTGCATAACTGCAGTTGTAATTTTACTTGCGGATGCTAACTGGTACTTTGTCATGAATAGATTGTGGAGACGCTGCATTTTATCTGTGTGCACACTGCAGTTAAGAAAGATATTGATTTGAACTGTTTGAAATAAGCGATTAAATTATTTTGGAAACTTAATATGTGTTAGCTTTTGGACCAAAAGTATTCCAATAGAGAAAGACTACAAATCTAAACAAATTCTGATGTTTCTAAGCATTCTTCTGATGAGAAATCCTTTTCTCCCGATTGTTCTGACCCCTTGTTCCACATTATTAATTGGAGAGATAGGTTCTATTTATTTTCCAGTGGCAGAATTAATGGCCTTTTCCCTCACTCTTTTAAGTGCCATGTTGCCTACTTTCTGACCCTCTCTGCACTCCTTTTGCTGTACAGCAACTCATTGGGTGATCAAAAAGAGTGAGAAAGGCAGCATAAAGGAACACAACAGGAAGGTACAGAGATGAGAGTGTAAGGGTGGGGTGGGGCTGAAAAACACCTTTTTAAAAAGTATCTTGACGGTGGTGGGGCAGGACTTGCAGCAAACAATGTTTTTTTTTTGCTCAGAAAACAGTCTATCTGAACAGCACATCACAACAGTCTATTTAAAAGTCTTTACGCACTAGAGGAAACCACTCATGACTGAAATTTCAGTATTCTCCATAAAAAGCAGGTTGATTTCTCCAGCAAAATGCAGTGAGTAGAGTCCATATAAATTATGCATGCAAAATCAATCCCAATCACTTAGGACCCCTGTTGCATCATCCAGGTTAGCAAAATCTTTGGATCTATCTATCCCCATCTCTCTCAACCCCTCCCTTTGACCATTCCCCTCCTGTCTCTCTGTGTGTGTGTCTCTGTGTGTGTGTCTCTGTCTCTTGCCCTGTCCCCTTCAGCTTTCCCTTCAGCTTCTTTCTTTTTCCCTTTGCTGCAATCCTGATTTTTTTTTCTAACAAAAGTCCAAGCTGCTGCTACAGGTGGGAGTTTAATGAATAGGAGGGACAGCTTAAATGTGCAAATAAAATATTACCCCACCAAATTGGTCAACCATTTAGGTGGACTATTCGTCCGAAATTATTCAAATTGGTGAACTGTCACATCCAAACTAACATTTTCTTTCAATTGCTAAACAATCAGTCATTCATTTCCTGTCATTTGTTTTTTTTAATTTTAACTTTCCAGTACATACCATTTTTTTCTTGATCCAAAACCTGTTTATCGACAGAGCCAGCTATTCAAAAGCACTGCACACTTACAAGCTGAGCCATATTTGTTTACTCACCAATCTTGATGAGAATTCAATTTTCCTTATTTCTGAATTTACTTCGGAGGTTGAAGATTGAGATCATGCAAAACCAAGGTCACAGTCACAGATTGCAATTTAAATTGATGCTGATTCTTACCCTGGTTTTAACTTGAGCAGTTCTGTAACTTGCTGATTTATTTCTGCCTGTGTTCAAATTACTATATTGCTTAATGTAATAATTTTGCTTTGGCTGTTCTGTGCTTCCTGGAGTGTTGCTCAAATTAATATTGAGTTAATTCAGTGCTTTACAGATTACAAAGCCAGTTATTAATGGGTTGCCATGACAAGTAAGTCAATCTTGAACTATCATTGTTTGCTGAGAGGAAGTATAAACACTATTCAGAGCTTTATTGTACTTCGAGGTAATTCAGTGCCACATGCAACTTATGTTTTTAATAATGAAATGGCAGTGTTCCACGTTGTCTGCAGAAAAGAAGGCTTCACTCTGAAGAACTGTACTCCATATGTGCTCTCATTAGAGTTAGCAGTGCAGTGAGGTCACCACATTGATATTCCATGTTACCAAATTTAGCTATAAACAGCACTGTTCAAAAAGGACTCTGGCTCCCTCCCAGAATTTTTAACTTTGATTTTAAGCAAAATGGCAGTTTTTCTAGGAATCTGCATCCTTGTGTGTGGCATGGGTCTAATCATTATCTCATGTGGTGTATAAGAAGATAACATAAATAGGAACAGGAGTAAGTCTTTCAGCCCTTCAATCCGGCTCTGCCATTCAGTAAGGTTAGCGCTGATCTGATCATGGCCTCTATAACCCTCTATAAAAACCCTCTATAAAAACATCACCCTCTATAAAAACAAAGGTGACCGCGGTGACTGCAACAACTACCGTGGAATCTCCCTGCTCAGCATAGTGGGGAAAGTCTTTGCTCGAGTCGCTCTGAACAGGCTCCAGAAGCTGGCCGAGCGCGTCTACCCTGAGGCACAGTGTGGCTTTCGTGCAGAGAGATCGACTATTGACATGCTGTTCTCCCTTCGTCAGATACAGGAGAAATGCCGTGAACAACAGATGCCCCTCTACATTGCTTTCATTGATCTCACCAAAGCCTTTGACCTCGTCAGCAGACGTGGTCTCTTCAGACTACTAGAAAAGATCGGATGTCCACCAAAGCTACTAAGTATCATCACCTCATTCCATGACAATATGAAAGGCACAATTCAACATGGTGGCTCCTCATCAGAGCCCTTTCCTATCCTGAGTGGTGTGAAACAGGGCTGTGTTCTCGCACCCACACTTTTTGGGATTTTCTTCTCCCTGCTGCTTTCACATGCGTTCAAATCCTCTGAAGAAGGAATTTTCCTCCACACAAGATCAGGGGGCAGGTTGTTCAACCTTGCCCGTCTAAGAGCGAAGTCCAAAGTACGGAAAGTCCTCATCAGAGAACTCCTCTTTGCTGACGGTGCTGCTTTAACATCTCACACTGAAGAATGCCTGCAGAGTCTCATCGACAGATTTGCGTCTGCCTGCAATGAATTTGGCCTAACCATCAGCCTCAAGAAAACGAACATCATGGGGCAGGATGTCAGAAATGCTCCATCCATCAATATTGGCGACCACGCTCTGGAAGTGGTTCAAGAGTTCACCTACCTAGGCTCAACTATCACCAGTAACCTGTCTCTAGATGCAGAAATCAACAAGCGCATGGGTAAGGCTTCCACTGCTATGTCCAGACTGGCCAAGAGAGTGTGGGAAAATGGCGCACTGACACGGAACACAAAAGTCCGAGTGTACCAGGCCTGTGTCCTCAGTACCTTGCTCTACGGCAGCGAGGCCTGGACAACGTATGCCAGCCAAGAGCGACGTCTCAATTCATTCCATCTTCGCTGCCTTCGGAGAATACTTGGCATCAGGTGGCAGGACTATATCTCCAACACAGAAGTCCTTGAAGCGGCCAACGCCCCCAGCTTATACACACTACTGAGTCAGCGGCGCTTGAGATGGCTTGGCCATGTGAGCCGCATGGAAGATGGCAGGATCCCCAAAGACACATTGTACAGCGAGCTCGCCACTGGTATCAGACCCACCGGCCGTCCATGTCTCCGCTATAAAGACGTCTGCAAACGCGACATGAAATCGTGTGACATTGATCACAAGTCGTGGGAGTCAGTTGCCAGCATTCGCCAGAGCTGGCGGGCAGCCATAAAGACAGGGCTAAATTGTGGCGAGTCGAAGAGACTTAGTAGTTGGCAGGAAAAAAGACAGAGGCGCAAGGGGAGAGCCAACTGTGCAACAGCCCCAACAAACAAATTTCTCTGCAGCACCTGTGGAAGAGCCTGTCACTCCAGAATTGGCCTTTATAGCCACTCCAGGCGCTGCTTCACAAACCACTGACCACCTCCAGGCGCGTATCCATTGTCTCTCGAGATAAGGAGGCCCAAAAGATCATGGCCTCAGTTCCACTTTCCTGCTTGCCACTCCCTGCCCCCCCGATTGAAGTGATTTATGACTTTAACCCCTTATATGGACTAAACCAAATCAGGAGTACATCCCTATGAATCTCCTTTAATTAAGTTCAAATCAGACCAATTCTTATAGACACTTATTTGGGTCCAAAGAATTGAACTAATTTTCCCTCAAAGAAAGAAAACCAACAGAGAATATTACCATCTTTCGGATAGCCTATTTAAAAATAATTATGGCTGTCATAAATATCCCAGTTATTATAAGGGTCTGGGAAACTCTCTTCAATGTGTATCTCTCCACTTAGAGACACAGAGAGGGGGTTCTTGTAGTTGTATACAGAATACTACATGAGACGATTTATTAAATTCTTTAATAAATATATAAAAGTTAACATGCAATACGCTTTTAAGTGGATAAGTATATCACAATATCAAATGTTACTAAGAGATGTAACACATCTTATTTCTAACATAGAATCCAAACGTTTAACCTTGCTAATGTTACAGCAAAGTATCTTAGAATATCCATCAAAATTTAAAGTAAACTTTTACCTTAAATTCCCCGAGTAAGGCATAGGGTGAGAAGTATTGTTCAAGGAATTTGCTTCTAATTTTCACTTCAGAACCTCATGTTTATACTGTTTCTAAGGTGTCATATGACCTCTTAGCATATTGGTGTTACCTTTCTCTGTGTGTTTTTCTTGCTTTCAAGATCCATATTTGGCATGTATCATTAACTAACTCTACTTAATGTTTTACTGGAATTCCCCTGCTCTTGAAGTTGTGAGCATTTATCTGGTCAAAATGTTTATAATTGTGTTTACTTGACCTCTTGTTCCTGTAAGTCCGGTCCATTTATTGTTTTATTATCTATAATTGCCTTAAAGTACCTTAAAGCAACCTTTTGAGCCGATCTGTCTGCATCAACAACCCCATAAACTAATTAAGTTTATTGCTACCTCTTAGTAATGTTACACAGGATATTCCAAGCCCCTGACAACAGAAATTCGATTCTAACAAGGACCTTGAAATTTTCTAACTTTACATTCTTAAGGGGGAATGTCAGTGAGTCTTGAAAACTGACCATTTATTCAATCTTTAATTCTAAAAGGTATAATATATAAACTATATCTAAATTCTACCTAATTCAGCCTATTATACCTATCTTCCATCAGACGATAACCCTTGACTCCCTTGTAGATCAAACATCTGTCCAACTCAGCCTTGAATATATTCAGTGGCCCAGCCTTCACTGCTGTCTAGGGTAGAGAATTCCAATGATTCACGACTCTCTGAAGAGAAGAAATTCTTCATCTCGTGCTTCAATAGGAGGCCACTTATTCTGAAATTGTGCCCCCTAGTTCTAGATTTCCCCCTCAAGGGGAAGCATCCTCTCAGCATTAACCCTGGCAAGCCCCCGAAAAATATTATGTTTCAATAAGATCACCTCTCATTCTCCTAAACTCCAATGATTATAAGTCTCAACCTTTCCTCATAAAACAATCCCTTCATCCCAGGAATCAACCGTGAACCTTCGCTGAATTGCCTCCAATGCAGGTATATCCTACCTTAAATAAGGAGACCAAAACTGTACGCAGTGCTCTCATTATGGTCTTACCAATGCCTTGTATAGTTGTAGCAAGACTTCCCTACATCTATACTCCATCCCCCTTGCAATAAAGGCCAACAATATATTTGCTGTACCTGCTTGCTAACTTTTTTGTGATTCAGATATGAGGGCACCCAGAACCCTCTGTACCTCTGCATTCTGCAGTCTCTCCATTTGAATATTTTATTTTTCTATTCTTCCTACCAAAGTGGATAACCTCACATTTTCCCACATTATACTCCATCTGCCGAATTTTACAACAGGCATCTACCCTGCAATGTGAAAAATTGCCCAGGTATGTCTTGTGCACAAAATGCAGGACAAGTCCAACCCAGCCAATTACCTCCCCATCAGCCTACTCTCAATCATCAGTAAAGTGATGGGAGGTGTCATCAACAGTGCAATCGAGCAGCACTTGCTTAGCAATAACCTGCTTTGTGATGCTCAGTTTGGGTTCCGCCAGGGCCACTCAGCTGCTGACCTCATTACAGCCTTGGTTCAAACATGGACAAAAAATCTGAACTCAAGAGGTGAGGTGAGAGTGACTGCCCTTGCCATCAAGGCAGCATTTGACCGAGTATGGCATCAAGGAGCCCAAGCAAAACTGAGGTCAGTGGGAATCGGGGAAAACCCTCCGCTGGCTGGAGTCATACCTAGCGCAAAGGAAGATGGTTGTGGTTGTTGGAGGTCAATCATCTGAGCTCCAGGACATCACTGCAGGAGTTCCTCAGGGTAGTGTCCTAGGCCCAACCATCTTCAGCTGCTTCATCAATGACATTCCTTCATCATAAGGTCAGAAGTGGGGATGTTCGCTGATTGCACCATTCGTGATTCCTCAGATACTGAAGCAGTCCATGTAGAAATGCAGCAAGACCTGGACAATATCAAGGCTTGGGCTGATAAGTAACAAGTAACATTCGCGCCACACAAGTGCCAGGCAATGACCATCTCCAACAAGAGAGAATCTAACTATCTCCCCATGACATTCAATGGCATTACCATCGCTGAATCCCCCCACTATCAACATCCTAGGGGCTGCCATTGACCAGAAACTGAACTGGAATAGCCATATAAATACCGTGGCTACAAGAGCAGGTCAGAGGCTAGGAATCCTGTGGTGAGTAACTCACCTCCTGACTCCCCAAAGCCTGTCCACCATCTACAAGGCACAAGTCAGGAGAATGATGGAATACTCTCCACTTGCCTGGATGGGTGCAGCTCCAACAACACTCAAGAAGCTCGACACCATCCAGGACAAAGCAGCCCGCTTGATTGGCACCCCATCTAAAAATATTCACTCCCTCCACCACCGACGTACAGCGGCAGCAGTGTATACCATCTACAAGATGCACTGCAGCAATGCACCAAGGCTCCTTAGATAGCACCTTCCAAACCCGTGAGTTCTACCAACTAGAAGGACAAGGGTAGCAAATGCATGGGAACACTATGACCTGCAAGTTCCCCTCCAAGTCATACACCATCCTAACGTGGAACTATATCGCCGTTCCTTCACTGTCGCAGGGTCAAAATCCTGGAACTCCCTTCCTAACAGCACGGTGGGTGTACCTACCCCACATGGACTGCAGCAGTTCAAGAAGGTAGCTCACCACCACCTTCAAGGGCAATTAGGGATGGGCAATAAATGCTGGCCTGGCCAGCAATGCCCACATCCCATGAATGAATTTTTTTTAAAAGTACAATAGCTAAGGATGAAGCTGTAAGAGACCGTGATGTGATAAACTCAACTAAAACATGTCCAACCAATGTCAGGTATGGTAACTGAGTGGTTGTGGTATTATACATATACAAAGTGAGATTCAAAATCCCACCATGGCAAGTGGTGAAACTAAATTTGTGGGCTTGCACAAATAGATGTCCTGATAGGGGGAGAAAAAGTTCATGTGGAATATTACTTTAAACAGTAGGAGTAGAACATACAAACATACGAATTAGGAGCAGGAGTAGGTCACTCAGCCCTTCATGCCTGCTCCACCATTCAGTAAGTTCATGGCTGAACTGATTAGTCCACATTTCCACCTACCCCCGATAACCTTCCACCTCCTTGCTTATCAAGAATGTAGAACTGGGGTATGGGTTTGAATTACTAATTGGTAATGTTGGGACTGATGGAAAATTCTTTTTCAGCATGAATGATCCACTTATAAAATAAACTTCCATATAGTGGAAGTAACAGCCCTGGAATAATTTAAGAAACAATTATATGCTATTGTGGTAGGGTATTAGGATCACTTTGGAAGAATTAAAATGGGCTGAATGGCCGCCTCATTCTAACTATATTATGAAGTCCCGCATATTTTACCAACATGGGAAATAGGAGCAGGAGTAGGCCCTTCGACCCATCGAGCCTGCGCTGCCATTCAAATAGATCATGGCTGATCATCTACCTCTGCCATTTTTCCCCACTTAGATTTCTGGATACTAATGACATCAATCAATTTCTGTCCTGAACATGCTCAGTGATTGAGCTGCTACAGCCCTCTGGGATTGAGAATTCCAAAGATTCACCACCCTTGGAGTGAAGAAATTTCTCTTTATCTCAGTTTTAAATGGCCTGCCCCTTATTCTGAGACTGTGTCCCCTGGTTCTAGACTCACCAGCCAGAGGAAACATCCTGTCAACATCTACGCTGTCACGCCAATTAAGAATTTTGTAAGTTTCAATCACCTCTCATTCTTTGAAACTCTAGAGAATACAAGCCCAGTTTCTGCAATCTCTCCTCATAAGACAATCCTGCCATCCCAGGGATTAGTCTGGTGAACCTCCGCTGCACTCCCTCTATGGCAAGTATATCCTTAGATAAGGAGACCAAAACTGTACACAATATTCCACGTGCAGTCTCACCAACACTCTACATATGCAGCAAGATATCTTTACTCCTGTATTCAAATCCCCTTGCAGTGAAGATCAATATACCATTTCCCTCCTTAATTGCTTGCTGCACCTGCATACTAGCTTTTAGTGACTCATGAACAGTACACCCAAGGTCCCTTTTGGACATCAACATTTCCCAACCCCTCTCCATTTCAGAAATACTCTGCCTTTCTGTTTTTTCCACCAAAGTAGATCACCTCACACTTATTTACATTTTCTATATTTAGTGCGATTTGCTTCGTGATGGCCTGGCAGCAGACATTCTGATTGGACCTGAGTGATGATAAGCCAGTTGTCCAAGCTCAAAAATGTTTCTTCCTCCCTTTCTTCCCCCCCTCCTGCTGCCCCCCTCCTCCCAACACCAATATTCTTTCCAAGACATTGCCTTGCTGGGGTGTTGTTTCATTGAGACTGGATGCTTTTTGGTGAAATGTGTAGAATATTGTAATTTAACTGTACAGTTCACTCAATCTCAAGTTAATTTTTCAAAATTTGCAATTTTGAAATTCTGCAAACTGATCAGATGAGCTTCTTGGTTCTTTAGCATCTGTGGTTTGTAGTCAGTGCTACCTAGTTCTTTTGGCTTTTCTACAGTCGTGCTTATGCAGCAGGTTGCAGTTTCATAGCTGCAGTTTTGCAGCAGCCACGAAAGTTGTTTTTGCATTACTGATTTTTCACTTGCTCAAATGTACTTTGTAACAATGAGGTTAAGTGCAAAGCACCAACATTGATGGGAATTAACAGTGTGAATTATAACACAAGATAAACAGCGCTGAACTTTGTGAAGCTGTAGCAGGAAGAATGAAGTGGGAAATATTGAAAGACTCAAGTTGCAAAAACTGAAGAGAAAAAATTATCTTTGAAACCATGTAAAGTGAAAATCAAAAGTAAAATTGCTGCTACCTCTCCTTTTGTGTAAGGTAAAGAGTTGTTTATACTTCTATTCTAAATCTATCTTGGGTATTTATATTCTATAATATCACAAGCACTGATGCTGCTTTAGATAATTGTATAAATAAGTGACTTGATGGTTTTTGTGCACTATTGCTGTATGAGTTCTAATTTAATTGGAGAATGAATTGGTTTTTGCTCTTTACCCAGAAGTGACAATGGCTTTACAAACCGTCAAAATCCGGGATACTTCTGTCCTTGTCCCTGCCCTTCCTTCCAGGCTCTCGGCACCCCTCTCAGTGCTGATAAACCCCCAGGATATCCGCTGAATACTCGAGAACCGGGACTCCCCTACCAATGCACTTTGATTCCAGGATCACCAACTATTGATGCTAAAATGAGTGTGCAATATACATAGCATTTTTTTGTTGGCACCCCTTCCCAAGAATCCATTTTTAGCTATTTCCTGTTCCTCACCTATGTGCTGCCCTTTGTGACACTGTCTATAGACATGGGAGTCAGCGTTCATTTGTATATTATTAGCAGCCTGCTCTATTTTCCACCACTCTTGACTCTTGCACAGACTCTATGCTATCGGACAGCTTGTCCAACATCCAGTCTGGCATGGCTCATAACTTTTTCCAGCTAAACCTTGGGAATATCAAAATCATCCTTTTTGGCCCCAGCACAACTCCATGCCCTTGCCACCGAATCTGTACTTGTCCCTGGCCACTGTCTCGGGTTGAACCAGACTGTTTCAGTCCTAACAGTGTGTTATACTTTGAGATGAGTTTCCAACTCTCCCTCACGAAGACTGCCTACTTCCATCTCTGTAACATTGCCTGCTTCTGTCCCTTCCTCAGTTGTTTTACAGTTCATTCATGCTTGTGTCACTTTGCCAAGTCAGGCTGTCTATTGCACTCTACTGTCTCGCAGTTCACAGCTGAAGCCAGTTATTAGCGATAGATCAATGAAACCTGGGATCTTGTAGTTTAGTACCATGCCACACTAGGACCCATTAGCTGAGTTAACAATGCAGTTTCTCTTTTTGGCTAAAGATTTCTGCTATTGTGATGCAATAGTTTCACAGGTAATTTGCTGAGGAGCATGGAGATGGTGATGAGTTGTAATGAGCATGTTGGAAGTTATCCTTCTGACATGATTGCTTAATGAAAAATGTAATTGCTTAGTCACTGAAAGCATTGTTGTAGTTGTTTGCTTGGCCTCATTATGATTTCTTAAGGCAATGTAATGTGTTGTATTTGTTCAACCGTAGCACTTAGGAAAATGTTTAGGGACATTGTATTTTCTCATGTGTCTCTGGACGATGCTTGGATTAATATCTAGGCCTAGAATATCTAGAATAGAGAAATGTGCATATCATTCTCTTGTAAGAAATTTAATTGTGTTATCTCAATTTCCGAATCATCAAGCAATCTGAGGATCTGGCAAGTAGTCATTTAGTAGTACAGAGCTTGAGTATTGCTGAAAATAGAGACATGTTGTCGAAGCTTTTCGTCTTGCACTCATCAGGACAATCCGCAAGAATAAGCAATATAAGGGAAAACTGCATGAGAAGAGAGTGCTGATTGGTTGGCAGGTAAACTCTGGTAGAGACGTTGCCATGGAGCATACACCATTTACGGTGACTGACAGTTAACTGCCAAGCTTTGTTTGAAGTTTAAACCAGGCAGCTTGACTCTGGTCAAAGCATTGCCCTGAGGAATCAACCAGCGAATGGCTGTCACCTATTTTGTTCAGCTGAAACAGGCGCAACATTTGTACATATTCTGTCTGTCTGCAAAGCACAGGGCCCTGTGTATTAATATATGCAGCTTCCAGTACACGCAAATGCGCCACACTGCGAACCCTACTGACAATCTTAAATTGGTTGTCAATGTAATTCCACAGCACACTGTGGATTATTTAGCAAATGTTATCCAATTGCAGAGTCTCATCTAATGTTTGACATTGGGTTTTGAGTTTTGCAAGCACGGGCTGATTGAGTACAGCCCGTACCTTGTCCGTTGCGAAGAGCGGAAGGGACATGTTGTTTATGATCTGCCAGTCCTTGGGACGTACAGCCGATATACCTAGCATCACGCTGGCATTGAAATTCATATATCACATTACTCATTTGTGTGATAGGCAGAACGTCTTTTTGGCTTGACAGCAGTAGGAGCACGTGTTTGTCACTAACAGGATGGTTATTCTTGCGGATTGTCCTGATGAGTGCAAGATGAAAAGCTTCGACAACATGCCTCTATTTTCAGCAATCTGGAAAGTGTTGTTTCACGCTCTTTGACTCATCTGCAACTGATCCCTCTGTAAATGTGAAAATATACAGAATGAACATGCTGTGCCGAGACTACATCTGCCTCAGCCTTGGAGCTATTGTGTAAATTATATGTTCTGTTTAGTATTGCTACACTGGGACCCCACTATAACCCGGAACTCGGTATAACGTGGGTCCGTCTTGTACCCAAATTTAAATGAAAGGTGATCAAATGCACTTTTTTCTTATTAAAAATTGGGGTTTATTCATTAAATATAAGGCTGATAGTCAAATTAAATTTGACTTTTAAATCTGAGTGCACAATAATGGCAACATGAATATTCATAGTTTATACTGTACTTATAGATGTGTGGTTGAACTTGTGGCAGATGGGTCCTTTATAGTTAGTGGAATTGAAGAAAATTTGTGCACTTGACACTTCGTTCAGTGGCACTGGAGATAAAATTTTGTAAGGACATGAAGGAAAAAATGCAGTTGCTAAACTTCTTCTTTGGGCCTCCTTATCTCGAGAGACAATGGATATGCGCCTGGAGGTGGTCAGTGGTTTGTGAAGCAGCGCCTGGAGTGGCTATAAAGGCCAATTCTGGAGTGACAGGCTCTTCCACAGGTGCTGCAGAGAAATTTGTTGTCGGGGCTGTTGCACATTTGGCTCTCCCCTTGCGCCTCTGTCTTTTTTCCTGCCAACTACTGAGTCTCTTCGACTCGCCACAATTTAGCCCTGTCTTTATGGCTGCCCGCCAGCTCTGGCGAATGCTGGCAACTGACTCCCACGACTTGTGATCAATGTCACATGATTTCGTGTCGCGTTTGCAGACGTCTTTATAGCGGAGACATGGACGGCCGGTGGGTCTGATACCAGTGGCGAGCTCGCTGTACAATGTGTCTTTGGGGATCCTGCCATCTTCCATGCGGCTCACATGGCCAAGCCATCTCAAGCGCCGCTGACTCAGTAGTGTGTATAAGCTGGGGGTGTTGGCCGCTTCAAGGACTTCTGTGTTGGAGATATAGTCCTGCCACCTGATGCCAAGTATTCTCCGAAGGCAGCGAAGATGGAATGAATTGAGACGTCGCTCTTGGCTGGCATACGTTGTCCAGGCCTCGCTGCCGTAGAGCAAGGTACTGAGGACACAGGCCTGATACACTCGGACTTTTGTGTTCCGTGTCAGTGCGCCATTTTCCCACACTCTCTTGGCCAGTCTGGACATAGCAGTGGAAGCCTTTCCCATGCGCTTGTTGATTTCTGCATCTAGAGACAGGTTACTGGTGATAGTTGAGCCTAGGTAGGTGAACTCTTGAACCACTTCCAGAGCGTGGTCGCCAATATTGATGGATGGAGCATTTCTGACGTCCTGCCCCATGATGTTGGTTTTCTTGAGGCTGATGGTTAGGCCAAATTCATTGCAGGCAGACGCAAACCTGTCGATGAGACTCTGCAGGCACTCTTCAGTGTGAGATGTTAAAGCAGCATCGTCAGCAAAGAGGAGTTCTCTGATGAGGACTTTCCGTACTTTGGACTTCGCTCTTAGACGGGCAAGGTTGAACAACCTGCCCCCTGATCTTGTGTGGAGGAATATTCCTTCTTCAGAGGATTTGAACGCATGTGAAAGCAGCAGGGAGAAGAAAATCCCAAAAAGTGTGGGTGCGAGAACACAGCCCTGTTTCACACCACTCAGGATAGGAAAGGGCTCTGATGAGGAGCCACCATGTTGAATTGTGCCTTTCGTATTGTCATGGAATGAGGTGATGATACTTAGTAGCTTTGGTGGACATCCGATCTTTTCTAGTAGTCTGAAGAGACCACGTCTGCTGACGAGGTCAAAGGCTTTGGTGAGATCAATGAAAGCAATGTAGAGGGGCATCTGTTGTTCACGGCATTTCTCCTGTATCTGACGAAGGGAGAACAGCATGTCAATGGTCGATCTCTCTGCACGAAAGCCACACTGTGCCTCAGGTTAGACGCGCTCGGCCAGCTTCTGGAGCCTGTTCAGAGCGACTCGAGCAAAGACTTTCCCCACTATGCTGAGCAGGGAGATTCCACGGTAGTTGTTGCAGTCACCGCGGTCACCTTTGTTTTTATAGAGGGTGATGATGTTGGCATCGCGCATGTCCTGGGGTACTGCTCCCTCGTCCCAGCACAGGCATAGCAGTTCATGTAGTGCTGAGAGTATAGCAGGCTTGGCACTCTTAATTATTTCAGGGGTAATGCTGTCCTTCCCAGGGGCTTTTCCGCTGGCTAGAGAATCAATGGCATCACTGAGTTCCGATTTGGTTGGCTGTATGTCCAGCTCATCCATGACTGGTAGAGGCTGGGCTGCATTGAGGGCAGTCTCAGTGACAGCATTCTCCCTGGAGTGCAGTTTTAGGTAGTGCTCAACCCAGCGGTCCATCTGTTTGCGTTGGTCAGTGATTATGTCCCCCGATTTAGATTTGAGGGGGGCGATCTTCTTGATGGTTGGCCCAAGAGCTCTCTTCATGCCATCATACATTCCTCTGATGTTTCCGGTGTCTGAGGCCAGCTGAATATGACTGCATAGGTGTTGCCAGTAGTCGTTTGCGCAACGCCTAGCTGTTCTTTGTGCAGTACTTCTGGCTGCTTTAAGTGCTGCGGATGTTAAATCACTGGTGGCTTTCTTGTAGTTCAACAGTGCAATGCACTTAGCGGCTATGACAGGTTCCAGCTCTTCATTATGAGATTGAAACCAGTCTGCATTTCTCTTCGCACTTTTGCCGTAGGTGGTCAAAGCTGACTCATAGATGGCGTCTCTGATGTGGGCCCACTTGGTCTCAGCATCCCCTGTGGGAGTGTTTTGAAGGGCTGTTACAAGTGAATTTAGAAATTTTTGTAACAGCTGTGGGTGAGAAATTCTGCTCGTGTTGATGCGCGGGTGGCCCTTCTGCTTGGAATGATGCAACTTCTTTGGTCTGAGTCTAACCTTGCTGCACACCAGGGAGTGGTCGGTGTCGCAGTCCGCACTGTGGAAGCTGCGTGTGATTTGAACACTGTTGAAGGCGGCTCGCCTTGTGACAATGAGGTCTAGCTGGTGCCAACGACGTGATCTTGGGTGCCTCCATGAAACCTGGTGACAGGGTTTAGTGTGAAAGAACGAGTTGGTGATGCAGAGGTTATGATAGGTACACAACTCAAGCAGTCTCTGCCCGTTCTCATTCATCCTTCCAACGCCATAGCGCCCAAGGCAGGAGGGCCATGAGTCATGGTCGGCCCCAACCCTGGCATTAAAGTCCCCCAGCAGGAATAGGTGTTCGGTGTTGGGGATGCTGCTAATGATGTCATGGAGTTGTTCATAGAACTGGTCTTTAGCTTCAGGTGGGGAGCAGAGTGTTGGAGCATAGATGCTGAGTAGGTGTACTGGACCAGAGGTGGTGAGCAGTCGGATGGACAGTATGCGTTCCGAGCCATTTGAGGGAGGCTCTATCATGCTGAGCAAGGAGTTTCTGATGGCGAAGCCCACTCCATGCTGTCTTGGTTCTTCAGGATCCCTGCCCTGCCAGAAGAAGGTGTAGTCTTGCTCTGCTGGAGAGCCACTCGCGGGGAGGCGAGTCTCCTGAAGTGCTGCAATGTCCACATTGAATCTACTGAGCTCGTTGTTCATGATGGCGGTCTTCCGAGAATCGTTGATTTGTGTAAGGTCTTCCGACAGGCCAGGACACATAGTTCTGACGTTCCAGCTTGCAAAGCGAAGGGCTGGTACCTTCTTTCCTTTTTTCATGTTGTTTGGTGCAGTGTATCAGTCCACCTTTTGGGCAATGACCCTGAGCTCCAAGCACCCATTGAAGCAGGCAGACTGTGGCGGGACAGAACCCTATTGACAGGGGCTGCCCGGTTTGAGGCGGGCGGTAGCTGTCCAGTGAGGTGCAATGACCTCTCCCACCGACAAAGGCAACCCGTGGCGCCCAGTTTCTACGCCAATTTATCTGGACTTATAACCCATAACTGCTGCCTTCCGTGTTGTCTTAGTCGCTGTGAGGCAACTATGGAGTGACCTCTCCATGGCGCATGCCTGGGCAAATTTATGGAGGTTGAGAGTTGCCCAGTTGTCAAAACCCCCCTCTCGGCCTTTCTGGTGGGGTTCAAAGGAGTGCAGGACACGACGTTTGGCACCAATATGGCTGCAGGAACTGCCGGAAACATGCCAAAGGTGACACATGACCGCCTACGGGGTTCCGCTCCGGATTTTCTGTTAGGGTTTACTCCCTTAGCCTTGGTCTCTCCTGAGACGCCCACAAGGCAGTGGGGTTGTTGGGGCCCCTACACAGGTGTAGGATGGTGCCGGTGGGAGGAGGGGATGCAAGGGGGAGGGGTAGAAGGAGGGGGTGGGGGGGTGCAGGGGAAGGGGATGCGGGGTGAAGATGGTGCGAGGGGGGTGTGGGCTGGGACGGGGTTGTGAGGGGGTGAGCTGAGAGGGTGGAGCAGGGAAGGGGACGGGGGTGGGGGGGTGGGTGGAAGAGGGGTAAAGGGGGGGGGGGGAAGGAAGCTGGTGCAGGTAATAAGCCATTTCCTCAGTGCCCACCATCGACGTCCGGAAAGCTCATCCACGTCCTTCGGGAGGTGAAGCATCATTTGGCAGATTTAGAGGTGATTACATTTGCTAAGGGTTTTTTTTTGCAGTGGTTTAAATAAAGGCATGCAGCATTGCCGACAGTGTGCTGCAGATGCTCTCCGAGCCATCTCCCGCGGGCGCTTTGAAGTTGCGGCCGGGGGGTGGGGCGGGGGGCAACTGTTAAATTACTGCAGTGTTGTTTAAGCTGTTGTGGTACTATGGTAATTTAATTATTCACTGATTAATTCCTATACGATATACCTTGTGTTTCTCTTTGATTAAGGTTGTACTCTTATGTGATCATTTTAAGAATTACTTTACTGAATGAGGTTGCTGGGAACTTTGTTCATGGAAGCATTCCACAAAGTGTTTCCCACCAATTTCTGTTATAAAGCACTCTGGGTTAGAAATAGATGCAGAATAAAACTTGCAGTAACTGGAAATGTTTCAGCTGAAATTGTTTTAAAGAAATCCATTTTGTGAAAGCTGCCTTATAAAAAAAAATTAACACTTTGAGGCTGAACTCCTTATATCCCTGAAAGATGTTCTAAGAGCAGAATAAATTTTTCAAAGCAATTAGCAGACACTCATTACAGCAGTTTTGCATTATTCTGGCTACTGATGAACCTTTTGATAGGAACTTGCTACGCGGTCTCGCGATATGGATCCCGTGTACTACGTTAAAGTGGGGTCTCAGTGTATTTATGTGACACTATTGATGATGCTGAATCCAACTATTTAGCTCTTTTTGGGTTCTGCTGAAAGGTCACAGACCTGAAACTTTAACTCTGCTTCTCTCTCCATAGATGCTGCCAGACCTGCTGAGTATTTCCAGCACTTTTTATTTAGCTCATGTTATTGAGCCATAACTTGCTGTAGCGGGATATCTAACGGTATCTGCCATTAGTTAGATTTGTCCTTGCAAGTTTAAGTTTTTAAACTTTTTTGCATGGCAAGTTGCTGAAAGTGCAAGCTGATAACAGTACAACAAAGGAAACAGGGCATCTGAGACCTGAGTGAACAGGGCAAACAAATGTGTGTCTCTTTAACCAATCATATTGAAGGATTGTGAAATTAACAGTGCTAGGACAGAACTAACTGTTGCATGAATTCACCATGTGAAATCAGGTACAGAAAGAAATAGAGAAGGAAAGAAAGAGAAAAGGAAATTTAAAAAAATTCAATTTTCCTTTTTAAAAAAAATCAGACAACTAAAACCTGAAGAAATGAGACTATACACTTGCAACAGTTAATTTTCAACACCAGAGATTGTTTGGTTATAATTAACACTTAACCATGCCGCTAAAAGTGGACTAAAGTGGATATCCGACTTCGTTCTATGAAAGTTTAAGCAAGTTTAATTTGTGTCTACAGCGTAAATCCAGCAACTTCACACAATTTAATGCATTTCGAGGGTGAGACAGCAAAATACAGTTTTCATGAAGCTAATGGGAGTGGTGCAACTAACAGCAACATTTGGATTTTTGAGTTTGAGCATCTTTGCCTGAAGTTGCTGTATCGTTTTGCATAAATACTGGCAAGCGTCATTTTTAACAGCATATTACGGCCCTCATCTCTCTGGATGGATCTCTTTAGATCTGTTGATGAAAATATATCAACTTTTCTGCTGCATTATACTTTGTTAACCTCTGGAATATTTTCCAGAATGATCATGGGTTGTTAGTTTTTTCTCACATCAAAATGTCTTTTCATGTTGACCCATAATATACAGCTCATCCACCTCTTATTCCTGAAATCACAAAAGAATACTTTTGTCAATTTTGTTTTGATGGCCTTGTAATACTATCCACTGATCAACTCCTCATGACTTATTGAGTCCTCGCTTTGCTCAGTCTGTTTTGTCACATCAGTAATTTAAACTATCATTTTGAACCCAGTATGGTTTCTTGAATCGGTTGCATGTTGTATATAGTTTTGGTAAAGCAGCAAACTGGTGCCTGTTTCAGTGCTGTATCTCTAAATAAATAAATAAAAATAAATAAATAAACCACAGCTTCTCTGTAAATATTGTGAAATCAGTGTGCATTTCAAGTTTTGCAACTATTTTTCCCTGTGGTTCCAGACCATTGGTCTTTAACCAGGCTGACAAGTGAAACTGTCCTTGTTAATAAAACAATGATCGATTAAATCGCCTGCTTTTGTGGACTTATCTATATAATCAGTAAACTTGGCTTCAGAATAGGTAACCATTTTTTGCTGAAATATACTTTTTTAATAAATACAACAGAAAACAAACAAATCATATGAACCAGCATTAAGTTTCAGGCTAAACAGTTTGCTTTTAGTAAAATGCATTAACAATCTTAAATGTTTGCAGTGCATCAGGGTTGTATTGGAGCTTCAGTTGACTAGAGTGTGGAGTGGAGCTTATGCTCAGGATTCTCTCTACTCTCAATCTCATCACTCCATTGAGTTGATGTCAAGTTGCACTTGATGTCCCTTTACCAAGGAAGAATGTTAGAGAATTTCCCTTTCCCTTTCCTTTTTTGTGCATTTCTCCCTGGGCTGGCAATAGTTGATGATGATTAATGGGAGTAAGTAAGAATTACAGTACCGCTTTCATAAAAGCCTACTTTTTTTCTGATGTGATGGATTTTCTTTGTATTCATAAAACGGCACTTCAGACCAGTCTGCCTGTGCTAGCTCCCTTTTGGAGTTTGTACCTGTTTTTGTTCTTTGTTCCTCTTTTTTTTTCTCTGCTCTCGGATGGCAGCTATTCAGGATCCTGCCATTCACACCTCGAGACACGTCATCTGTTTCTTTACTTTTTCCATTACCATTTGCCTTTTGGCCTTGCACCATGAAATCTTTTAGTCATTTAGTCTCCTACCCTCCACCCTATCGCAAACCTTCCCTTTCATTCTTTTTCCCAGTCTCCCCCCTTTCATTTGCTCAAGACCTAATAGATTTCGAACTGCTCCCTGTTCGATGAAAGGTCATTGATCTGGAACATTAACTCTGTTTCTCTCTCCACGGATGCTGTCAGACCTACTGAGTATTTCCAGCATTTTCTGTGTTTATATTAGCATTTGTAGTATAGATAAGTTTCATCTGCAAGTGAAATAGTCTTCCTAGCTTACTGTTTCTTCTGTCTTGTACATCTCTTCAAGTCTCCTAGTTTATTCCAGTTCCAAACCTGTACGTTACTCTGAAACAATTTACTTCAGTTTAGAGTTTATGTATAGTGTGTCATGGCAAGACACTGTTACCATGGATTTTCTGTGACTGACATATATTTGTGCTACCCTCAGTTTTGGAAATTAAGACTTTGTTTTTTAGAAAGGGCTTTTGTGGGATTTTAGAATTAGAATTAGAACATTACAGCGCAGTACAGGCCCTTCGGCCCTCGATGTTGCGCCGACCTGTGAAACCATCTGACCTACACTATTCCATTTTCATCCATATGTCTATCCAATGACCACTTAAATGCCCTTAAAGTTGGCAAGTCTACTACTGTTGCAGGCAGGGCGTTCCACGCCCCTACTACTCTCTGAGTAAAGAAACTACCTCTGACATCTGTCCTATATCTATCACCCCTCAACTTAAAGCTATGTCCCCTCGTGTTTGCCATCACCATCTGAGGAAAAAGACTCTCACTATCCACCCTATCTAACCCACTGATTATCTTATATGTCTCGATGAAGTCACCTCCCCTCCTCCTTCTCTCCAACAAAAACAACCTCAAGTCCCTCAGCCTTTCCTCGTAAGACCTTCCCTCCATACCAGGCAACATCCTAGTAAATCTCCTCTGCACCCTTTCCAAAGCTTCCACATCCTTCCTATAATGCGGTGACCAGAACTGCACGCAATACTCCAGGTACGGTCTCACCAGAGTTTTGTACAGCTGCAGCATGACCTCGTGGCTCCGAAACTCGATCCCCCTACTAATGAAAGCTAACACACCATATGCCTTCTTAACAGCCCTATTAACCTGGGTAGCAACTTTCAGGGATTTATGTACCTGGACACCAAGATCTCTCTGTTCATCTACACTACCAAGAATCTTCCCATTAGCCCAGTACTCTACATTCCTGTTACTCCTTCCAAAGTGAATCACCTCACACTCTTCCACATTAAACTCCATTTGCCATCTCTCAGCCCAGCTCTGCAGCCTATCTATGTCCCTCTGTACCCTACAACATCCTTCGGCACTATCCACAACTCCACCGACCTTAGTGTCATCTGCAAATTTACTAACCCACCCTTCTACACCCTCATCCAGGTCATTTATAAAAATGACAAACAGCAGTGGCCCCAAAACAGATCCTTGCGGTACACCACTAGTTACTAAACTCCAGGATGAACATTTGCCATCAACCACCACCCTCTGTCTTCTTTCAGCTAGCCAATTTCTGATCCAAAGCACTAAATCACCTTCAACCCCATACTTCCGTATTTTCTGCAATAGCCTACCGTGGGGAACCTTATCAAATGCCTTACTGAAATCCATATACACCACATCCACTGCTTTACCCTCATCCACCTGTTTGGTCACCTTCTCGAAAAACTCAATAAGGTTTGTGAGGCACGACCTACCCTTCACAAAACCGTGCTGACTATCGCAAATGAACTTATTCTTTTCAAGATGATTATAAATCCTGTCTCTTATAACCTTTTCCAACATTTTACCCACAACCGAAGTAAGGCTCACAGGTCTATAATTACCAGGGCTGTCTCTATTCCCCTTCTTGAACAAGGGGACAACATTTGCTATCCTCCAGTCTTCCGGCACTATTCCTGTCGACAATGACGACATAAAGATCAAGGACAAAGGCTCTGCAATCTCCTCCCTAGCTTCCCAGAGAATCCTAGGATAAATCCCATCTGGCCCAGGGGACTTATTTATTTTCACACTTTCCAAAATTGCTAACACTTCCTCCTTGTGAACCTCAATCCCATCTAGCCTAGTAGTCTGAATCTCAGCATTCTCCTCGACAACATTTTCTTTCTCTACTGTAAATACTGACGAAAAATATTCATTTAACGCTTCCCCTATCTCCTTTGATTCCACACACAACTTCCCACTACTATCCTTGATTGGCCCTAATCTAACGCTAGTCATTCTTTTATTCCTGATATACCTATAGAAAGCCTTGGGGTTTTCCCTGATCCTATCCGCCAATGACTTCTCGTGTCCTCTCCTTGCTCTTCTTAGCTCTCCCTTTAGATCCTTCCTGGCTAGCTTGTAACTCTCAAGCGCCCTAACTGAGCCTTCACGTCTCATCCTAACATAAGCCGCCTTCTTCCTCTTGACAAGCGCTTCAACTTCTTTAGTAAACCACGGCTCCCTCGCTCGACAACTTCCTCCTTGCCTGACAGGTACTTACTTATCAAGGACACGCAGTAGCTGCTCCTTGAATAAGCTCCACATTTCGATTGTTCCCGTCCCCTGCAGTTTCCTTCCCCATCCTACACATCCTAAATCTTGCCTAATCGCATCATAATTTCCTTTCCCCCAGCTATAATTCTTGCCCTGCGGTATATACCTGTCCCTGCCCATCGCTAAGGTAAACCTAACCAAATTGTGATCACTATCACCAAAGTGCTCACCTACATCTAAATCTAACACCTGGCCGGGTTCATTACCCAGTACCAAATCCAATGTGGCATCGCCCCTGGTTGGCCTGTCTACATACTGTGTCAGAAAACCCTCCTGCACACACTGGACAAAAACTGACCATCTAAAGTACTCGAACTATAGTATTTGCAGTCAATATTTGGAAAGTTAAAGTCCCCCATAACAACTACCCTGTTACTCTCGCCCCTGTCGAGAATCATCTTCGCTATCCTTTCCTCTACATCTCTGGAAATATTTGGAGGTCTATAGAAGACTCCCAACAGGGTGACCTCTCCTCTCCTGTTTCTAACCTCGGCCCATACTACCTCAGTAGACGAGTCCTCAAACGTCCTTTCTGTCGCTGTAATACTCTCCTTGATTAACAATGTCACACTCCCCCCTCTTTTACCATCTTCTCTGTTCTTACTGAAACATCTAAATTTTGCAGAGGATATATGCTGCAAACTGAAATCAGTATGGAAGTAAATTTATCTCCTACACTGTAGAAAATGCTGATAGAATTTCTTTGCTTCAAGTACACTTTTTCTTCCCTTAACATTTGTTGAGCATGTCTTATGTGCCAGTTTAATTATTGTTGGGAATCTTGACAATGGAATCAGTAGCATTTGTAGTAGTTGCAAATGATATTACAGATGACTGAGCAAGACGCTTGGGCAGTGCTATTAAATTACTGCATTTTATAGTGTTTGGGAAGAGGCCTGTAGGCATTTCAGGATCTTTTGACCACTTGACCAATGTTTTGGAAAAGGAGTTTAATTGTCTTTTTCAAGCATAGTGTATTCATTTTTTTTTAAAGGCTGTGGTGATGGGTAGTTATCTAATGAGCTAGGTTTGAATTTCCGCATAACTGTAAAAGTCAGATTTTTAGAGGTTAATTATGCTGGACAGTTAGTCATTTTAATTTATGGGAGATGACCTACTGAAATGGGGAAGCCTGGTGTGTTTGTTTTGTATTTATTACATGTAGATAAGTTATGCTGATTGTACTAAGTCCTAGCGTAACTAATATTCTCTATGTGTTGACCTTACTGTGAAATTATGTAGCTTATAGAGTCATGTTGAACCTTGCCTCACCACAAGTGTTTGCTCTGTCCACTGATTCAAAGTAAATATCAAATTTATGACTATATGGTTCAGGTAAGAATGGGCACAGTTATGATTTCTGCTGCTTACACTGAAGTACAAGTCGATTCAAGACAATGTGAGTCAGAGCTCATAAAGGAAGGCACTCCGTGGTTTGATGGCAGTGACTGATGACACTGAACCTGAAGATATCTTGAGGCAAAATGCTAACCTTGCAAGAACAGTGATAGGGAAGGGGACAGTTGCCAAATTAGAGGGTCAAAAGACAGCTCATTGGAGATGGAGTGGGGAATAGAGATAGTGCTCAGTGAAAGCAGGGATGGCAAGATTCTATGCAATGAGGGTTGACTGCTCAAGAATTTTGTTGATTGGTGGATTTGCTCAGTAGAAGGGGTTGGAGGTACTGGTTCAGACATTGTCTGAATATGACATTGTCTCAATATGCATTTATTTGAAAATCTTGCCTGGCAACTTTGCAGCATTGATGTCCTTTAACTCTCTGCTTTGTCTCTTGTTCAATGATCTATGGCGATTTTAAAAAGACAAGCCACAACTAATTATTTGCTTCAACTTCCTTAGCCCATTTCATGTTTGCATTTGGCCAGTTTCCCATCTTAAGTAAATTTTGAATGACGAAATGTGGCTGGAACGACAGCAGCAGTTATCATCTGCTTTGCTTGAAAAGATTTTTTTTTTAAACTGTTCAAATATTTTGAGTGTGAATTTTTTTAGAAATTATATATGTTACTGGTGTTCATTTAAATCAATAACATGCCAGCAAGGATGTCATTTACAATTTCTCCCAACTTCTTGACATATTTGAAGTAGTCTGGTGAAGAGTGCCTGCAGAGTCTCAACGACAGGTTTGCGGCTGCCTGCAATGAATTTGGCCTAACCATCAGCCTCAAGAAAACGAACATCATGGGGCAGGACGTCAGAAATGCTCCATCCATCAATATCGGTGACCACGCTCTGGAAGTGGTTCAAGAGTTCACCTACCTAGGCTCAACTATCACCAGTAACCTGTCTCTAGATGCAGAAATCAACAAGCGCATGGGAAAGGCTTCCACTGCTATGTCCAGACTGGCCAAGAGAGTGTGGGAAAATGGCGCAATGACACGGAACACAAAAGTCCGAGTGTATCAAGCCTGTGTCCTCAGTACCTTGCTCTATGGCAGCGAGGCCTGGACAACGTATGCCAGCCAAGAGCGACGTCTCAATTCATTCCATCTTCGCTGCCTCTGGAGAATACTTGGCATCAGGTGGCAGGACCGTATCTCCAACACAGAAGTCCTCGAGGCAGCCAACATCCCCAGCTTATACACACTACTGAGTCAGCGGCGCTTGAGATGGCTTGGCCATGTGAGCCGCATGGAAGATGTCAGGATCCCCAAAGACACATTGTACAGCGAGCTCGCCACTGGTATCAGACCCACCGGCCGTCCATGTCTCTGCTTCAAAGACGTCTGCAAACACGACATGAAGTCCTGTGACATTGATCACAAGTCGTGGGAGTCAGTTGCCAGCGTTCGCCAGAGCTGGATGGAGCAGTCATAAAGGCGGGGCTAAAGTGTGGCGAGTCGAAGAGACTTAGCAGTTGGCAGGAAAAAAGACAAAAGCGCAAGGGGAGAGCCAACTGTGTAACAGCCCCAACAAACAAATTTTTCTGCTGCACCTGTGGAAGAGCCTGTCACTCTAGAATTGGCCTTTATAGCCACTCCAGGCGCTGCTCCACACACCACTGACCACTTCCAGGCACTTACCCATTGTCTGTCGAGACAAGGAGGCCAAAGAAGAAGAAGGTGAATAATAAGCTTCAAATTCAGATGGAGTAATAAAATGGAAGAACATTTTCGTGAAAATGTATTATGTCTTCCTTTTAGGATGCCAAGCCCTAAGCAATCACTTGCAGCTCTTCAGATTAATGTTCAGTGATTTGCTGTCATCTTGACTAAAAATAGATCATTTGTGCTGGATAGCGTAAAATTACTCAATTCCTGTTCTAACGGTTCAGTGTGGTTAAATAATTTTATTGAGTACTTAAAATGTAAAAAACTTGAGATTCAGTATTTTCTGCATAGTTTCTTGTAGTGTACTAGTTTCCAAATTTTTTCAGTACTGGTTTTAAGTTAATATCAGAGAGATGTATGCTACTGTTAATGCACTGAAAGCATTTGGCGATGAGAACAGCTCTGATAACTTTAAAACCGGAACCCACTACCATTTGCAGAACTGCTTGCTTTGTTGAAAACTTGTAATACACAGGAAAGAAAATACATGTTACAGGATACCTATTCTGTGCACTGAGCTCCCACAGAACCAATGATTATGTTCCTTTTGTTGTACCTACCCTGTAATATCGTAGTCTGACAATGATTTGTATAAATCTTGCCATCTGTTTTGGTGGTTTAGATTTAGAGTGGGGAGAATAGGTCAAGCTATCAGATTTGTTCTGATACAAATCATTGCTGCTCCGAAGTCAGGCTAATATGTTACAGGGTATAATATCTTTTAACTATGTTATTGGATGTCTGCGTGAATTCTCCAGTTTGCTCATCTCAGCAAATGCAGCTTGCCAGTGAACTGCAAGCCTATAATCTGATAACATTTTTGAAGAATTGTTATGCTAATCTGCATATAGCAGATGTATAACTTTTCATAAATAGTAGACTTTAAAGATACGTAGGGTGGACAGTGATAATGTCACTGAACTAATCCAGAGGCTCAAGCTAATGCCCTGGGGCACTGGTTCAAATCCCACCATGGCAGCTAGTGGAATTTAAATTCAATTAATTAATAAATTAAATTAATAAATTCTGGAATTGAAAGCTAGTCTCAGCAATGATGCCATGAAACTATCAATTGTTGTAAAAACCCATCTAGTTCACTAAAGTTCTTTTAGGGAAGGAAATCTGCTGTCCTTACCTGGTTTGGCTTACATGTGACTCCAGATCCACAGCAATGTGGTTGAAATGATGAGCAAGCCACTCAGTGGTCAAGGGCAATTAGGGATGGGCAGCAAATGCTGGCCTTCCCAGTGCCACCCACATCTCACGAAAGAATAAAAATAAGGTCTCTACACTGGGTACCATACAGGGTATAGTAAAAGTATTTTAGCTTCCGCCATCCTTTGTTGATGGTTGTTATGCTCTTAGCATCATTTGTAGTTTCTCCTTCCCCTCTCCACCCCCATTGAATATCCCTAGTTATTAATTAACTATGCCAGAGGAGGATAGGATATTGGGATCGGTGACTAAAAGCTTGGTCAGAGGGAGCTTTTAAGGAGGGCTTTAAAGGTGGAGATATTTAGCAGGGGAATTCCAGAGCTTAAGGCCAAGACGGCTGATGGTACAGTTGCCAGTGGTTGGGTAAAAGGAGTGTTGGGTGAACAAGAAGCCAGAGTTGGAAGAACGCAGAGTTCTTGAAAGGTTGTAGAACTGGCTGTGGTTACAGAGATGGGGAGGGGTGAGCCCTTGGAGAGTTTAAAACACCTAGGACGATAATTTTAAAATTGCAATGTTGGTGGACTGGAAGTAGTTTAGTGGGCACATGTGATGGGTGAATGGGACTTGGTATGGCTTTGAATACTGGCAGCTCAGTTTTGTATGAGAGTCATGTGGGGAGAGTATTGGAATGGTCAAGACTAGAGGAAACAAAAGCATAAAGGATGCGGCTAAAGTTGTGGAGGTAGATGTAGGTGGTCTTAGTGATGGAGAGGAAATTGGGTCAGAAGCTTAGCTCGGGGGCAAGTAGAATACTATGATTCTGGGCATCAACGGTAGAGGAAAGGGAGTGATAGAGCAGATTGGCTGCAGAAGTATTGTGGTGAACAGAGGGCCAAAGACTTGACAGCTGAAAGTTTGAAAGTGCCATTGTAAGTGACTCGAATTTCTTTTCCAGGGACAGTTGCAGAAAGAAATGAGGTGGGAAAGGTGATGTGTGGTGAGGGAGGCAAGAAAATGTTGGGTGATGAATTTGCTAACCTTTTTACTTACTGTCTCACTCATTCCTCAGACTTGACCAGTGAATCAACAATCATTGCTGCTTTCTGTATCTTTCTCCAGAATGCCCCTCAAGGCCCTCACTGTCTGTATCGACATTATGGCCTTGACAGAAACATGGTTCATGGGTGGTGATGCCTTCCGTCTAATTAAAGCTACCCGTCCTGGCTATACCTTTCACCACCTGCAGAGTCTTAATTGCTGCAGCGATGGCATGGCCTTTATTACCAAATCTCACCTTAGCCTATCCCCTACTCCTTTTTAAAATTCTTTCATGGGATGTGAGCATTGCCGGCAAGGCCAGCATTTGTTGCCCATCCCTAATTGCCCTTGACAACTGAGCAGCTTGCTAGGCCAATTCAAAGGTCATTTAAGAGTCAACCACACTGCTATGGGTCTGGAGTAACATGTAGGTCAGAGCAGGTAAGGATGGCAGATTTCCTTCCCTCAATGACATCAGTGAATTAGATGGGTTTTCCCGACAATCTCTTCTCATCTTCAACCATCTACCCAAGCACTTGATCAGATGGCCTTGCCTGTGATTGAGATGATGGGAAGAGGGAGGCCACATGAGATGGCAAGTTTGAAGGGATGCCTGTGAATATGCGTAGGAATGTTTATATGGAGAGAGAGGTTAAGCAAGGATTGGAGGGCTGTGAATGTGAGAATGTGCCAGAGGAGTAGGGGGACAGGCTGTGAGATTTGGTAATAAAGGCCATGCCATCACTGCAGCAATTAAGACTCTGCAGGTGTTGGAAGGCATAGCCAGGAAGGGAGGCTTTAATTGGAGGAAAGGCATCATCACCAATGAACCATGTTTCCATCACGGCCAATAATGTCAATACAGACAGCGACAGCCTTGTTCACAAATGAAGGGGCATTCTGCAGGGAGATGCAGAAAGTGGCAATGATTGTCGATTCACTGTTCTAGCTTGAGGAATGAGTGTTTGCAAGATTATCCCCGACAGGTGGAAAAGTCCATGAAAGAGGAAGATGGGCAGAGTTCCTGCTCATAAGGAAGCAGTGTTGAGTGCCTCAGTAGGAGCAAAAGAGGCACAGAGGGAAGTTGTATGCTCATCCAAGAAGTTGTCAAGCCTGGGACAGTAATAGCAGAGTAGGAAGGCTCTCAAGGTAGGAAGGTACCCAAGGGGAGAAATGAAAAGAGATATGACTTGGAAGGGGAGGAAACTGGAGAGAAGGGGGTGAAAAGGGAGTTATAATTATTGGGCTCGGACCAGCCTTTTCTTTCTGATTATCACAATGTTCTAGGTTGTGAACTTCAAATTCTGTTGATCGTGAAGGAAGAGTATGTTTAGATCACTGACTGTTTGGTGAACTGTTTGACTCACACAAAGATCGTGTCATTAACTATATAAATAATCTGATGACTATCAGATGCAAAATACTGTGTAATTCTTGAGCCTTAAAGGTCCTTCACAACAAATGAAGAGCTTGACTCTTCATAGCAGGATTAGGAACGGTAAAGATCATAAACAGGAAATTTAATTTATACTCGAGTAGCTGCCTGTTGCTTTCACATATTTTGTGCTAGGTTATATATTTTAGGAGTTGCAAAGCATCAACCGTTGCACAGAAAAGTTGCATTCACTGTAGACGCATTACTATAATGCTAGGGATTTGCTGTGAATCATCAAGAAGACATGTTAAACTGTACTGCAGCATATATTGGCACTGTTGCAAGTACCTTCAGTCAGCAGGTTTAACAGCATTTTGCATGACTTGCCAACACACAACAGTTAACAAGGAAATGAACTTCATTTTTCCAGTGTCAGCTAATGTTATATGTATATTTCTACTTTATTAAGAATGAAATGAATAATATAAAACTATTGTATCAAATATTGAACCAATCTATTTTAGGAACAGCATGACTAAATTAAAGACATTGATGAGGGGGGGGGTGGTGGTGAGGAATGTTTAACTTTGGTAAATAGATTGAAAGTTGAGAAGACAGTTTATAAAAGAATTTCCAGTTTCTGTTCGATAGTTCTGTTGCTAGCATGCTTTGAAACACATACACGTCTCAAAGGGTTTAAATTGCTGCCTTGAACAGGACCATGTTATTTGAAAATTATGCAGTGCTTAATAGCTGTGAAAGTTTAAAGGTATACTCTTACGAGGCTGTTGCTTGTTTCCAAGGGCTCTATGCTGGTAGTTCAATCATGCAATATTTTTAAGCTTGTACACAAATCAAATATTGCTAATATTTGAAAAGCAATTGGTCACACTTATCTGTTTGGGCTACAAGATCTTGAGAAAAAAGCTATTTGCTGTTAACTGGAATGAAGCAGACAACATTGTTTTTCAAAACATTTAAAGTTGTCACTTAAAAAAAAAAAGTTTTTGCACATTACGGAGTAGCATGATCTGATGCCTAAGATTTACAAACACTTTTCAATCTACCTCCTAGTCCCACAGTTATTGCATCATTCTAACACTACCAAATCGTGTTTCCCATTAATCCTCGCTAATTCTGCATGTTTACCTTCCCTACCATCTTCCCATTGATTGCAGACTTAAAAAAAAAATTACATCGAGTACATAAATAAACAATTAAGGTGACTGATGTGCAATTGTAAAAACAGTTCATATGCAAAGTAAGAAATAACTTAATTTTAGTATGCATACTGTTCAACTTTCTAAGCTTTTTACTTATAAATAAGCCTGCTAATGCAATGATTTATGTGGAACATTAAATACCTTAATAGTTACACTGCCTCAGAACCTTGCATAGCTTGACCTTATTAATCAGAAGGATCACAGCTAACATTGAAAAAGTTTGAAATTGGGGCACCTCAGAAATCTTATGCCGTAGGTCGGCAGAGCAAGTGGGACCATCAGAAAATTTGGTTGGACGTTGATTTGTTTTTTCCCACCTGCAAAGTTCAGTAAGTTTTCCTATCAGCTGTAAAGTTCCAGGTCCTCCCAAGGAGAAGTTGAAGCAGCTAGGAATGTGTGCCAAGATGATTCAAGGTAGTGACGTTAGCCAAATAATATTTGCAAACTTGCCTTTTTGTCGGTAGTTGAGATTTCACTTTTGTTCCTGGTTAATTCATGCATCAAAAGAGACAAACTGGGGAGTAGGGCAAAGGGACATAACCTTAACATTAGAGTCAGGTCATTCAAGAGAAGTTGGGAAGCACTTCTTCATGCGCAGTATGATAGTGCAGAACACTCTCACACAAAAAGCAGTAGCTGCTGTCTCCATTAATAAATTTTAAATCTAAGAGTGTTTCGTTTCTAAAACAATGTATAAAAGGATATGGAACCATGACAGGTAGATGAAGTGAAGGCACAAATCAGCCATGATCTCATTAACTGGTAGAGGCTTGAATGACCTCCTGTTCGTGTGTTCCTATGACATTTGCCGATTGGTTATAAAGCTTAAATATTTTACTATTGTAAATTCTACCAAGTTGCTGCATTTTATGCTTGACAGTTCCAGGTAAGGTGAAGTATTGTCTCTGCCATATGAGCAGAATGCTACATTGCTTTGGCATGATTCAAAAGCAAATGGAGAACTTCCTATTGTCTTGGCATAAGGATAGAGGCTGCACGTTCATGGTGCTTCATGCAAAACTCTTGGTGCTAAATAAACTTCTTTCTTCCTTGCAGTGATCCTCTGCATGTTTATTCCTTTCTATCCTGAGAGTGTCCAGTCCCCTCCATTATAAAAGCAAAATGCTGCGGATGCTGGAAATCTGAAATAAAAACAAGAAATGCTGGAATCACTCAGCAGGTCTGGCAGCATCTGTGGAAAGAAAAGCAGAGTTAATGTTTCGGGTCAGTTACCCTTCTTCGGTACCCTCCATTGTTGTCACAAATCTCAGATATGCTGACTGGGACACCTCCAGCCATTTACCATTTCTAACCTTTGTGACTGTTTTCCTATTTGGGAGATCCATCTCAAGAAAGCCTACATGCAAGGCATCTATGGTCCTTCACTTTGTGCAGCTGATGATGGGCTGTGTGGCTGATGCTGGGACAGGACAGAAAACAAATAGGGTGTGAACCAACAGCATAATTTATGGTCTGTGATGTCAACAAGTGAAGCAGTGCTTGCTCTTCAACCCTTTTAACGAAGACAATACCAAACTAAGGTAGTTTAACATGTTTGCTCATTTATTTAGCCTTTTATATACAATGAGTAGAGGTGAAGTTTGAACCTCAGATCAACTTACTTGGAGCACCCCAGCTTTGAAACGCTGATCATTCCTAGTGATTTGAAAGCAGTAAAGCCATTGATATTGCTTCAAAGCTACGGAAGAAACCTCTACTTTATTGTCCCAAACATGATCGCTGCACAACTTCCAATGAGCTCTAATATCTCATCCTGCCAGGGAATTACACAAGGTGATAACACTTTATTATCCAATTTGGATTTGCTAAATGATTTAGCAATCTACACAATTGTGTATTTCCTTTTTGAGGCATCTCAGCGGAACAAAAGTTTGTGTAATTCATATATTCTCACAGGTTATATAGTATTTAGTCTATTCAGAATATTGCTAATTTCTAAAATATTGCTTGTATATGCAAAGAAGGAGCAAATAAGCAAAATGCTTTATGTAGGTAACATGCTTTTAAGTTTTTTTGTTTAAAATTTGCATTTGTGTAGGGCTCTGATTGTAATACCTCAATGTTTTATCATAAGCAGTTGCAAATGCATTTGCATTTATTCATTTTTAATATGGTGAATTAAATTTGTTATGTACATACCTTTATCAACATTTTCTCAAGCTTTTTTTTTGGAAATGTTAGCTCCTGGTATGGTTCTGGGCACTTTATCACCTTCTGGTCCCTTGCCGAAGTGACATTTTTTATTTGAGTCGGGATAATGAGTGTGACCACCTAGTCAACTATTAGTAGGAACCAAGCCAAGCCCAATCTTGTCCTTGTATGAATTAGTTGTAAAGTGCAGTGAGTGTTATAAGCATGCAAATGTGCATTGCTGTTGATGTAGAACAGGCATAAATAGCATAGGATCTACTAGATAAAAATAGACCATGGGCCATCTAGTACACTTTTTATTCTCAAATTGGGGGACCAGGGATCCCTGGCGATTCATCGAGACTTTGTAGGGGGCTGCGAGCCAAGACACTTCTGTCAAAAGTTTCACGTGAAACATATCGAAATAAAAATGTTTTTAACCAGCGACTCCATCAGTAACATTAAATGTTGCTAACACTAACGAACTCCTCTGCACCCACCAACCTCCAAGTTTCATCTGGGAACAAAGATTCACCATTTATTGGTTCTTCGACACATCAATCATGCAATATGATAACATCAGTTTGTGGAGGGGAATAGGTAGAATTGTACTTCAAAAATAGGCTTGCATTTTATCTAATGAAAACAACTCGGGTAAATCTAGTAATATATGAACTCTCAATTTTTATTTTACAAAAAAATCCGTAAAGTTATCACACCCTTTTTTCTGAGAGTCCCATCCTTGGAGTGTTTGATTGGAAAAATTGGCATCAGTCATTTGAGTGTCCTTGTCAAACATCACACCAAGGATAGCCAGACTCTGCAGTGAGAAGCAGGCACACCCATCGCACTCTAAGTAAATACCTATTTTCTTAAAGGCGTTGCTAAAGCATTCTTTACATGCAGTGCTTACACTACTTCACTTTAGATTGGGGCGGTGAGTGGTGCTGTGATTACTAGTTCAGTTGGAAGGAATCCTTCAACCAAAAAATTGAGAGCCACTGATCTAGTTGTCCTTCTACCATCCTGGTAGTCGCATGATGCAACAATAATTGACTAATTGTTGCAGTCAATATCTATCAATTAGTTTACAACAGACCCAGACACTGGCAATGAAAATCCCACTAGTGGAGAGTTTTGAGATCCATATACAAGGTGTCGTCTACTCCCAGGAACAGCAATTATCTCAACTCTCAACCTTCTCTTTCAATGAGATGCCCAGTTTAGATAACCTCTCCTCAATCCATTTCTTCCATCCCCGCAATCATTCTGGTTGCTCTCTTAGTTAGAGTCATTTATGGCATAGAAGGAAGCCTTTCGGCCCATTGAGTCCATGCCAGCTCTTTGCAGAGCAATCCAGTCAGCACCACTCCCCTCTTTGATCTCCATAGCCCTGCATGTTTACTTCCTTCAAGTACCCATCCAATTTTCTTTTCAAATCATTGTCTCTGCTTCTGACACCCGAGTGGGCAGCAGGTTCCAGGTCATTACCACTTGCTGCTTCTGGATCCTTTCAATAGCTGCAACAAAAAAGGAATGAAACCGGACGGACCACCCAGCATTGACCTAGGCACTGGAAACGACAACGGCAAACCCAGCCCTGTCGACCCTGCAAAGTCCTCCTCACTAACATCTGGGGGCTTGTGCCAAAATTGGGAGAGCTGTCCCACAGACTAGTCAAGCAACAGCCTGACACAGTCATACTCACAGAATCATACCATACAGACAATTTCCCAGACACTGCCATCACCATTCCAGGGTATGTCCTGTCCCACCGGCAGGACAGACCCAGCTGAGTTGGTGGCACAGTGGTATACTGTAGGGAGGGAGTTGCCCTGGGAGTCCTCAACATTGACTCTGGACCCCATGAAGTCTCATGGCATCAGATCAAACATGGACAAGGAAACCTCCTGCTTATTACCACCTACTACCCTCCCTCAGCTGATGAGTCAGTACTCCTCCATGTTGAACAGCACTTGGAGGAAGCACTGAGGGTGGCGAGGGCACAAAATGTACTCTGAGTGGGGGACATTGCTAGATCTGTTCGAAATCTAACCCATTTAGCACTGGTAGTGCCACACAACACAATGGAGGGTATCCTCAATGTGAAGGCAGGTCTTCATCTCCACAAGGACTGTGCGGTGGTCACTCCTACCAATACTATCATGGTCAGATGCATATGCGGCAGGCAGATTGGTGATGGACATGTCCATCACCAAGTGTGGCTCGGTAGCACCATTACTGACCGATCTGGCTGAGTCCTAAAGGACATGTGTACTAGACTGGGTATGTGGCAGGTGGTGAGGGAACCACCAAGAGGGGAAAACATACTTGATCTCGTCTTCACCAATCTGCCTGCCGCAGATGCATCTGTCCATGATAGTATTGGTAGGACCACCGCACAGTCCTTGTGGAGACGAAGTCCTGCCTCCACATTGAGGATACCGTCCATCGTGTTGTGTGGCACTACCACCTACCACCCTCCCATGGGGTCCAGGGTGTACTAGCTAGATGGATAAAGAACTGGCTGGGCAACAGTGGAAGTAGCAGTGGAAGGGAGTTTTTCAAAATGGAGACGTGTGACCAGTGGTGTTCCACAGGGATCCGTGCTGGGACCACTGTTGTTTGTGATATACATAAATGATTTGGAGGAAAGTATAGGTGGTCTGATTAGCAAGTTTGCAGACGACACTAAGATTGGTGGAGTAGCAGATAGTGAAGGGGACTGTCAGAGAATACAGCAGAATATAATATATCTCCAACACAGAAGTCCTTGAAGCGGCCAACATCCCCAGCTTATACACACTACTGAGTCAGCGGCGCTTGAGATGGCTTGGCCATGTGAGCCGCATGGAAGATGGCAGGATCCCCAAAGACACATTGTACAGCGAGCTCGCCACTGGTATCAGACCCACCGGCCGTCCATGTCTCCGTTATAAAGACGTCTGCAAACGCGACATGAAATCGTGTGACATTGATCACAAGTCGTGGGAGTCAGTTGCCAGCATTCGCCAGAGCTGGCGGGCAGCCATAAAGACAGGGCTAAATTGTGGCGAGTCGAAGAGACTTAGTAGTTGGCAGGAAAAAAGACAGAGGCGCAAGGGGAGAGCCAACTGTGCAACAGCCCCAACAAACAAATTTCTCTGCAGCACCTGTGGAAGAGCCTGTCAC
Organism: Heterodontus francisci; assembly: GCF_036365525.1. Taxonomy (NCBI): domain Eukaryota; kingdom Metazoa; phylum Chordata; class Chondrichthyes; order Heterodontiformes; family Heterodontidae; genus Heterodontus; species Heterodontus francisci. Next base: position 25,239,495 of record NC_090376.1, on the reverse strand, counting down.
TCCAGAATTGGCCTTTATAGCCACTCCAGGCGCTGCTTCACAAACCACTGACCACCTCCAGGCGCGTATCCATTGTCTCTCGAGATAAGGAGGCCCAAAAGAAAGAAAGAAGAAAGAAAGAAAGAAGAAATAGATTGGAGAGTTGGGCAGAGAAATGGCAGATGGAGTTCAATCAGGGCAAATGCGAGGTGATGCATTTTGGAAGATCCAATTCAAGAGTGAATTATACAGTAAATGGAAAAGTCCTGGGGAAAATTGATGTCCAGAGAGATTTGGGTGTTCAGGTCTATTGTTCCCTGAAGGTGGCAACGCAGGTCAATAGAGTGGTCAAGAAGGCATACGGCATGCTTTCCTACATCGGATGGGGTATTGAGTACAAGGGTTGGCAGGTCATGTTACAGTTGTATAAGATTTTGGTTCGGCCACATTTGGAATACTGCGTGCAGTTCTGGTTGCCACATTACCAAAAGGATGTAGATGCTTTGGAGAGGGTGCAGAGGAGGTTCACCAGGATATTGCCTGGTATGGAGGGCGCTAGCTATGAAGAGAGGTTGAGTAGATTAGGATTATTTTCATTAGAAAGACGGAGGTTGAGGGGGGACCTGATTGAGGTGTACTAAATCATGAGAGGTATAGACAGGGTGGATAGCAAGAAGCTTTTTCCCAGAGTGGGGGATTCAATTACTAGGGGTCACGAGTTCAAAGTGAGAGGGGAAAAGTTTAGGGGGGATATGCATGGAAAGTTCTTTACGCAGAGGGTGGTGGGTGCCTGGAACGCGTTGCCAGCGGAGGTGGTAGACGCGGGCACGATAGTGTCTTTTAAGATGTATCGAGACAGATACATGAATGGGCATGAAGCAAAGAGATACAGACCCTTAGAAAATAGGCGACATGTTTAGATAGAGGATCTGGATCAGCGCAGGCTTGGTGGGTCGAAGGGCCTGTTCCTGTGCTGTAATTTTCTTTGTTCTTTGTACCACTGTACCTAATGGGATAGATTTCGAACAGATCCAGCAATGCAAAACTGGGCATCCATGAGGCACTGTGGGCCATCAGCAGCAGCAGAATTGTACTTGACCACAATCTGTAACCTCATGGCTTGGCATATCCCCCACTACCATTACCATCAAGCCAGGAGACCAACCCTGGTTCAATGAAGAGTGCAGGAGGGCATGCCAGGAGCAGCACCAGGCATACCTCAAAATGAGGTGTGAACCTGGTGAAACTACAACACAGGACTATCTGCGTGTCAAACTGCATAAGCAGCGTGCGATAGACAGAGCTAAGCGATCCCATAACCAACGGATCAGAACTAAGCTCTGCAGTCCTGCCACAACCAGCCATGAATTGTGGCGGACAATTAAACAACTAACTGGAGGAGGTGGCTCCACAAATATCCCCATCCTCAATGATGGGGGAGCCCAGCACATCAGTGCGAAAGATAAGGCTGAAGCATTTGCAACAATCTTCAGCCAGAAGTGCCGAGTTGATGATCCATCTCTGCCTCCTCCTGAAGTCCCCAGCATCACAGATGCCAGACTTCAGCCAATTCGATTCACTCCGCGTGATATCAAGAAACGACTGAAGGCACTGGATACTGCAAACGCTATGGGCCCTGACAAGATTCTGGCAATAGTACTGAAGACATGTCCCCCAGAACTTGCTGCGCCCCTAGCCAAGCTGTGCCAGTACAGGTACGACACTGGCATCTACCCTGCAATGTGGAAAATTGCTCAGGTTATGTCCTATACACAAAAAGCAGGACAAGTTCAACCCGGCCATTTCCCACCCCATCAGCCTACTCGCAATCATCAGTAAAGTGATGGAAGGTGTCATCAACAGTGCTATTAAGCGGCACTTGCTTAGCAATAACCTGCTCAGTGACGCTCTGTTTGGGTTCCGCCAGGTCCACTCAGCTCCTGACCTCATTACAGCCTTGGTTCAAACGTGGACAAAAGAGCTGAACTCGAGGTGAGGTGAGAGTGACTGCCCTTGACATCAAGACAGCATTTGACTGAATATGGCATCAAGGAGTCCTAGCAAAACTGGGAATCAGGGGGAAAACCCTCTGCTGTCTGGAGTCATGCCTAGCGCAAATGAAGATGGTTGTGGTTATTGGAGGTCAATCATCTGAGCTCCAGGACATCACTGCAGGAGTTCCTCAGGGTAGTGTCCTAGGCCCAACCATCTTCAGCTGCTTCATCAATGACCTTCCTTCAATCATAAGGTCAGAAGTGGGGATATTCGCTGATGATTGCACAATGTTCAGCCCATTCGTGACTCCTCAGATACTGAAGCAGTCCATGTAGAAATGCAGCAAGACCTGGACAATATCAAGGCTTGGGCTGATAAGTGGCAAGTCACATTTGCGCCACCCAAGTGCCAGGCATGACCATCTCCAACAAGAGAGAATCTAACCATCTCCCCTTGACATTCAATGGCATTACCATCGCTGAATCCCCCCAATATCAACATCCTAGGAGCTACCATTGACCAGAAACTGAACTGGAGTAGCCATATAAATACCGTGGCTACAAGAGCAGGTCAGAGGCTAGGAATCCTGAGGCGAGTAACTCACCTCCTGACTCCCCAAAGCCTGTCCACCATCTACAAGGCACAAGTCAGGAGTGTGATGGAATACTCTCCACTTGCCTGGATGGGTGCAGCTCCAACAACACTCGAAGCTCGACACCATCTAGGACAAAGCAGCCCGCTTGATTGGCACCCCATCTACAAACATTCACTCCCTCCACCACCGATGCACAGTGGCAGCAGTGTGTACCATCTACAAGATGCACTGCACCAATGCACCAATGCTCCTTAAACAGCACCTTCCAAACCCGCGACCTCTTCTAACTAGAAGGACAAGGGCAGCAAATACATGGGAACACCACCACCTGCAACTTCCCCTCCAAGTCACACACCATCCTGACTTGGAACTATATCGCTGTTCCTTCACTGTCGCTGGGTTAAAATCCTGGAACTCCCTTCCTAACCGCACTGTGGGTATACCTACCCCAAATGGACTGCAGCGGTTCAAGAAGGCAGCTCACCACCACCTTCTCAACAGCAATTGAGGATGGGCAATAAATGCTGGCCTGGCTGTGACGCCCACATCCCATGAATGAATAAAAAAAACATTGCTTTTGTACTGTGGCAACCAGAACTGTGTACAGTATTCTAAGCGAGGTCCCACCAATGATTATAAGATAAAGTGGTATGATTACCTCGCCTATTTTGATGCAGTGTTAATCTTTTAATACAGAGATGAGCATATAATTTAGGACTGTACTTCTCTGCAGAATCGAGGAGGTGCTGCACTGTTGGAGGTGTCTTGCATTTATATAACCCCTTTCACATCCTCAGGACATCCCAAAGCACTTCACAACCAACAAGGTATGTTTTGAAATGTTGTCATTGTTGTAATGTAGAAAATGTGGCAGCCAATTTGTGCACAGCAATGTTTTTCAAACAGCAACGAGATGGGAGTCATAGTCATAATGGCACCGAAGGAGGCTATTTGAATTACCAAGTCCATGCCAGCTCTCTAGAACAATCCAATCTGTTCCACTCCCCAGCTCCATCCTTGTAGCCCTGCAAGTTTATTTCCCTCAAGTGCCCATCCAATTTCCTTTTCAAATCAATCATCGACTCCACTTCCATCAACCTCATCGGCAGTGAGTTCCAGGTCATTACCACTCGCTGCGTTTAACAAGAAAAAAATTCTTCCTCATCCCTTCTGCATCTCTTGCCCAAAACCTTAAATCTATGTCCCCAGTCCTTGCACAATCAGCTCATGTGAATAACCTTTCTTGGTGTACCCTATCCAAACCGGTCATAATCTTGTACACCTCTATCAAACCTCCACTCAATGACCTTTGCTCCAAGGAGAACAACCCCAGCTTTTCTAACGTAACGTTGTCGCTAAAATCCCCCATCCCTGGAACCATTCTGGTAAATCCCCTCTGCACCCTCTCAAGGACCCTTGCATCTTTCCTAAAGTGAGGTGAACAGAACTGGGTGCAAACCAGATCTTTATCAAGGTTCAACTTAACTTCCTGCTTTTGTATTCAAAACCTCTATTTACAAAACCCACGATCCCTTGTGCTTTGCTAATTACTCTATGTCCTGTCACCTTCAAAGATCTACGCACATGAACTCCCAGGTCCCTCTATACCGGCACACTCTGTAGAACTGCACCATTTCGTCTATACTGCCTCTTCTTATCCCTTCTGCCAAAATGCATCACCTCATATTTCTCTGTAATAAATTCCATCTGTCACTTCTCTGCCCATTCTGCTAGCCTGTATATGTCCTGTTGCAGTCAATCGTTATCATCCTCGTCTGCCATACCTCCAGGTTTGGTATCATCGGCAAATTTTGAAATTTTACTATTCATATCAATAAAAGCAGTGCTTCTAGCACTGAACCTTGGGGAACACCACTGTTTCCCATCTTCCAGTCTGAAAAAACAACCATTTACTGCAACTCTCTGCTTTCTGTCCTTAAGCTAATTTTTTTATGCAAGCTGATACTGATCCTCCTATTCCATGAGCCTCAATTTTGGTAACCAGCCTTTTATGTGGTACTTTGTCAAAGGATTTCTTAAAATCCGTATAGCCAACATCCATTGCTTTCCCTTCATCAACCTTCTGTTACTTCAAAAAAATCAGTTACATTAGTCCAGCACAATCTGCCTGGCTCTCCCTAATTTACTCAAACCTTTCCAAGTGCCTATTGATTTTTTCGCCCTGATTATTGTTTTTAAACCTTACCCACCACTGATATTTAACTGACCGGCCTGTAGTTACTAGGAATGGCTTGCACCCTTTCTTGAGTATAGCTGTCACATTTGTCACTCTCCAGTCTTCTGACACCTTCCCCATATCTAGGGAAGATAGCAAGCCCTTATGTTATCTCCACTCCCACTTCTTGTAGTAACCTGGGACACAAGTCATCTTGATCAAGTGACTTATCCACTCTAAGCCTTTCCAGTACATCCTGCCTATCAATTTTCACATCTCCGCTTCATCCGATTTATCTTGTCAGCATTCTCTTAGTATGCACCGATACAAAATACTCATTAAGTATTCTAGTCTTGCCCATAAATGATTAGATTTATCTGTTTAGTGATACTGATTGAGAAGTAATGTTGGCCAGGACACTGGGATCTTTGACTCGCTCGCGCTGGCTCAGAAGAATAAACTTTGTTGCTTGTCCTTTAGAGTATGCTAGTGAGAAGGGCAAGATCTGTCCTCCTGAGCTGTAAGCATCAGGAGAACTGTTCTAATATTTAACTTATAAAAGCAGTGTTTATTAATTCATTGCAGTTGAAACTTTCTGTTGCCAGTATCAGCAAAGCAATCACTGTCTCAAATTGCTACTGGAATATGTAAAGTGTGTGACATTTTGGGGGTTTGCCCAAATGAGTAATTAGTAAGGCACACCTGAAAAATATTCATCTAATGGAACAGCAACAATAGCTGGTGAACAATGTTAAATGTTTGACCTTTTTTCAGTCCCAGATACAAAGTAAATTTATTGCTAATTGTTGGATATTTAATTGAATCTTTAACAAGTTTCTGTGTGTTGGACTTCCCTTTATTTCTACTTTATTAAAACATTAGATAGACCACTCCAGGGATTGTGCACACTGTTGTCAAATCTCCCTGCTCACTATGCTGAGCAGGGAGATTCCACGGTAGTTGTTGCAGTCACCGCGGTCACCTTTGTTTTTTTATAGAGGGTGATGATATTGGCATCGCGCATGTCCTGTGGTACTGCTGCCTCATCCCAGCACAGGCAAAGCAGTTCGTAGGGTACTGAGAGTATAGCAGGCTTAGCACTCTTAATTATTTCAGGGGTAATGCTGTCCTTCCCAGGGGCTTTTCCGCTGGCTAGAGAATCAATGGTATTACTGAGTTCCGATTTTGTTGGTTGTAGAAGATAATCTTGCATTCTGTGTGAGCTTTAGTGTTTTACTGTGGTGATATTTCTGAACTTGTTTTTAAACCAGCTCACAGGATTATTGCACTTGTTGTTAGGATGTGTACTCAACTGGCTCACTGGAGGTGTTGAGTGCAGGTGGGATTGTTTTCCTGAAAGGAGGAGAAAAGAGATTTGAAAATCAGCCCACACCTAGCAACGCAAGATTAAACACAGAAAGAATACCTAATTTTCTTCCGTTTTCCCATTTCTTCTAAAGGTGATGACTCATGCTTAAGTTTAGTTTGTGGCTCTGGGACTTCTCTGCCAGGCCCAAGTGCTCATTCTTCATGTGTAAGTCTATACAGCAATTATTAGCTGGTTATTTAGGGCAGAGGAATGAAGCATCACAGCCAGACATGGCTTTTTTTCACTTATGTCCATATTTACATTTCCAGCAAGTTGCTTAGAAGTGAGGAATGGCAGGAATCTTGATTTCCCTGCTGCTGCATGGCATGGGCATACGGTGGCTGATTTGTAGTAACTACTTCATTTGTTTAACTAAAATCAGGGAAGAAACCTGGACCTTTTCTCATTTATATGGTCACATCTTGTATATTTACCCACTGAGCGTAATAAATTTTTAAGAATGGAACAAACTCTGCATGTTTATGTAGAGAAGTATTATGGGTTAGAGGGAGCGAGTCAGAGATCGCTGTTTCAGTAAGGATGCATTTCACTTACAAAAGGCCTGGTTGGCAATAATCTAGGTTTAGGAAACTAAATGTATTGTGTAACCAGCTAAAATAACACCATTTACCAGCAGCAAACGTTCATATACTTCTAACTGCTTGGTCAGGTGGAGCCGTTCCACCCTACTGAAGAAGCAAGAAGCTAATTAACGGTTTCCTCAACCAGCAGTTAGTCAAATAAATAGTCACAAAGTGCTATAGGCATTGGCTCAGGCAAGGGAATCCTCATGCAGAAAAGATTAGAGGGATATGGGGGTGGGGCGGGAGAAACAAGCTCGCATACATGCCAACATAGAAACCTAGCAAATGTATGTAAAGCTCCCTCAAAAATAAAACTAATAATTGGTAATCCAGAAACAGCAGAGGATCTAGCCCTTTTGACGTGCAGTCAGACCCTGAAAGTGCAACAGGGCATGGGCTTTTAATAACTTAATCTGCAGGTTTACTCTTTTTTTAAAAATGTTTTGCTGGTCAAAGATCATGGCAGAAATTGCTTTCTTAGTCATTTCCAGTAGAAAGAGAGATTGTGGGCAGTTGTTCATATGTATTGGCACACTTTTTGCTCAGTCTGATTTGTTGAATTGTTTTAAAATTGTTGAGATGGTTTTCTCCTCCACTTGGAGTTGCTATTTTCTTCCATCATCCCCTCCAGTTCACGTTGTTAGTTCTGCACTGTTCTCTGTTGTACAAAGAAAACGTTTGAGATGTTAGTTTAGCAATTGCCTTTCGCCTGCTGAACTATTAAAGGAATAGGTGCTAAAACATTTGCTCCGTCGACCCACTGGCTGGTCTAAATCTGTTCATTTGCATTCTTGTTTAGGCAACCGTGAAGGATGTAGATTAATGACGGGGGTGGGAGGGGTGGGGGGGATGGTGAGGGAGGATACAGTGCTGTATTCTCATCAACGTTTTTATAATTAAAATTGCTTGAGGTGAACCTCCTGCTTTAATGTGATATTTGCTTAGCAGACCATTTTTTTTCATTCTTTCATGGGATGTGAGCTTCATTGGCAAGGCCAGCATTTATTGCCCATCCCTAATTGCCCTTAAGAAGGTCATGGTGAGACACCGCCTTAAACTGCTGAAATCCATCTGGTATAGGTACATCCACAGTGCTATCAGGAAGGGATTTCCATGTTTTTGACCCAGCAACAGTGAAGGAGTGGCGATATAATTCTAAGTCAGGATGGTGTGTGACTTGAAGGGCAACTTACAGGTTCTTGCATGTCCACTGCCCTTGTCCTTCTCTGTGGTAGAGGTCATGGGTTTGGAAGGTGCTTTTGAAGGAGGCTTGGCGAGTTGCAGTGCATCTTTAGTTTTAATGTAGAAAATAGCATGCAGTGCATAATAAAACAAAAGGCTTGCCCATGTTAATACTTCATCCAAAGTATAAAAATTACCAGTGAGAACAGTGTTGTCTTTTACCTTTGCCCTAATCATCCCCTTTGTCATTTAATCACTCCTGCCTTTCACCATATCATAGGTCTGTCCTTTTATTTCCTCCCCTCCCTCTTTTTCTCTGCCCCTGTACTTGCTTAAAAACTATTACATCTCTATGTTTTTCCAGTCAAGACAAAAGGTCATTGACCTGAAAGTTCGGGCTGGATTTTGTGGTCAGCGGCCAATCAAGAGCACTTGCTGTTGACCTGAAGAAAGCTGTATGCAAAAGATTTAGCAATCTCTGGCCTGGTTTTTCCCCTTTCTCAATGGCAGTTTAAATCTGGTGTCAAACCAAGAGGATGGTTTGGTCTGCAGCAGCAGTGATATCAGCAAACATATTGCCAGCAACTCACATTGAAGTATTAGATTAGAGATACAGCACTGAAAGAGGCCCTTCGGCCCACCGAGTCTGTGCCGAACATCAACCACCCATTTATACTTTTCTTTTGGGCCTCCTTATCTCGAGAGACAATGGATACGCGCCTGGAGGTGGTCAGTGGTTTGTGAAGCAGCGCCTGGAGTGGCTATAAAGGCCAATTCTGGAGTGACAGGCTCTTCCACAGGTGCTGCAGAGAAATTTGTTTGTTGGGGCTGTTGCACAGTTGGCTCTCCCCTTGCGCCTCTGTCTTTTTTCCTGCCAACTACTAAGTCTCTTCGACTCGCCACAATTTAGCCCTGTCTTTATGGCTGCCCGCCAGCTCTGGCGAATGCTGGCAACTGACTCCCACGACTTGTGATCAATGTCACACGATTTCATGTCGCGTTTGCAGACGTCTTTATAACGGAGACATGGACGGCCGGTGGGTCTGATACCAGTGGCGAGCTCGCTGTACAATGTGTCTTTGGGGATCCTGCCATCTTCCATGCGGCTCACATGGCCAAGCCATCTCAAGCGCCGCTGACTCAGTAGTGTGTATAAGCTGGGGATGTTGGCCGCTTCAAGGACTTCTGTGTTGGAGATATAGTCCTGCCACCTGATGCCAAGTATTCTCCGAAGGCAGCGAAGATGGAATGAATTGAGACGTCGCTCTTGGCTGGCATACGTTGTCCAGGCCTCGCTGCCGTAGAGCAAGGTACTGAGGACACAGGCCTGATACACTCGGACTTTTGTGTTCCGTGTCAGTGCGCCATTTTCCCACACTCTCTTGGCCAGTCTGAACATAGCAGTGGAAGCCTTACCCATGCGCTTGTTGATTTCTGCATCTAGAGACAGGTTACTGGTGATAGTTGAGCCTAGGTAGGTGAACTCTTGAACCACTTCCAGAGCGTGGTCGCCAATATTGATGGATGGAGCATTTCTGACATCCTGCCCCATGATGTTCATTTTCTTGAGGCTGATGGTTAGGCCAAATTCATTGCAGGCAGACGCAAACCTGTCGATGAGACTCTGCAGGCATTCTTCAGTGTGAGATGTTAAAGCAGCATCGTCAGCAAAGAGGAGTTCTCTGATGAGGACTTTCCGTACTTTGGACTTCGCTCTTAGACGGGCAAGGTTGAACAACCTGCCCCCTGATCTTGTGTGGAGGAAAATTCCTTCTTCAGAGGATTTGAACGCATGTGAAAGCAGCAGGGAGAAGAAAATCCCAAAAAGTGTGGGTGCGAGAACACAGCCCTGTTTCACACCACTCAGGATAGGAAAGGGCTCTGATGAGGAGCCACCATGTTGAATTGTGCCTTTCATATTGTCATGGAATGAGGTGATGATACTTAGTAGCTTTGGTGGACATCCGATCTTTTCTAGTAGTCTGAAGAGACCACGTCTGCTGACGAGGTCAAAGGCTTTGGTGAGATCAATGAAAGCAATGTAGAGGGGCATCTGTTGTTCACGGCATTTCTCCTGTATCTGACGAAGGGAGAACAGCATGTCAATAGTCGATCTCTCTGCACGAAAGCCACACTGTGCCTCAGGGTAGACGCGCTCGGCCAGCTTCTGGAGCCTGTTCAGAGCGACTCGAGCAAAGACTTTCCCCACTATGCTGAGCAGGGAGATTCCACGGTAGTTGTTGCAGTCACCGCGGTCACCTTTGTTTTTATAGAGGGTGATGATGTTGGCATCGCGCATGTCCTGGGGTACTGCTCCCTCGTCCCAGCACAGGCATAGCAGTTCATGTAGTGCTGAGAGTATAGCAGGCTTGGCACTCTTGATTATTTCAGGGGTAATGCTGTCCTTCCCAGGGGCTTTTCCGCTGGCTAGGGAATCAATGGCATCACTGAGTTCCGATTTGGTTGGCTGTATGTCCAGCTCATCCATGACTGGTAGAGGCTGGGCTGCATTGAGGGCAGTCTCAGTGACAGCATTCTCCCTGGAGTACAGTTCTAGGTAGTGCTCAACCCAGCGGTCCATCTGTTTGCGTTGGTCAGTGATTATGTCCCCCGATTTAGATTTGAGGGGGGTGATCTTCTTGATGGTTGGCCCAAGAGCTCTCTTCATGCCATCATACATTCCTCTGATGTTTCCGGTGTCTGAGGCCAGCTGAATATGACTGCATAGGTGTTGCCAGTAGTCGTTTGCGCAACGCCTAGCTGTTCTTTGTGCAGTACTTCTGGCTGCTTTAAGTGCTGCGGATGTTAAATCGCTGGGGGCTTTCTTGTAGTTCAAAAGTGCAATGCGCTTAGCGGCTATGACAGGTTCCAGCTCTTCATTATGAGATTGAAACCAGTCTGCATTTCTCTTCGCACTTTTGCCGTAGGTGGTCAAAGCTGACTCATAGATGGCGTCTCTGATGTGGGCCCACTTGGTCTCAGCATCCCCTGTGGGAGTGTTTTGAAGGGCTGTTACAAGTGAATTTAGAAATTTTTGTAACAGCTGTGGGTGAGAAATTCTGCTCGTGTTGATGCGCGGGTGGCCCTTCTGCTTGGAATGATGCAACTTCTTTGGTCTGAGTCTAACCTTGCTGCACACCAGGGAGTGGTCGGTGTCGCAGTCCGCACTGTGGAAGCTGCGTGTGATTTGAACACTGTTTAAGGCGGCTCGCCTTGTGACAATGAGGTCTAGCTGGTGCCAACGACGTGATCTTGGGTGCCTCCATGAAACCTGGTGACAGGGTTTAGTGTGAAAGAACGAGTTGGTGATGCAGAGGTTATGATAGGTACACAACTCAAGCAGTCTCTGCCCGTTCTCATTCATCCTTCCAACGCCATAGCGCCCAAGGCAGGAGGGCCATGAGTCATGGTCGGCCCCAACCCTGGCATTAAAGTCCCCCAGCAGGAATAGGTGTTCGGTGTTGGGGATGCTGCGAATGATGTTATGGAGTTGTTCATAGAACTGGTCTTTAGCTTCAGGTGCGGAACAGAGTGTTGGAGCATAGATGCTGAGTAGGTGTACTGGACCAGAGGTGGTGAGCAGTCGGATGGACAGTATGCGTTCCGAGCCATTTGAGGGAGGCTCTATCATGCTGAGCAAGGAGTTTCTGATGGCGAAGCCCACTCCATGCTGTCTTGGTTCTTCAGGATCCCTGCCCTGCCAGAAGAAGGTGTAGTCTTGCTCTGCTAGAGAGCCACTCGCGGGGAGGCGAGTCTCCTGAAGTGCTGCAATGTCCACATTGAGTCTACTGAGCTCGTTGTTAATGATGGCGGTCTTCCGAGAATCGTTGATTTGTGTAAGGTCTTCCGACAGGCCAGGACACATAGTTCTGACGTTCCAGCTTGCAAAGCGAAGGGCTGGTACCTTCTTTCCTTTTTTCATGTTGTTTGGTGCGGTGTATCAGTCCACCTTTCGGGCAATGACCCTGAGCTCCAAGCACCCATTGAAGCAGGCAGACTGTGGCGGGACAGAACCTTATTGACCGGGGGCTGCCCGGTTTGAGGCGGGCGGTAGCTGTCCAGTGAGGTGCAATGACCTCTCCCACCGACAAAGGCAACCCGTGGCGCCCAGTTTCTACGCCAATTTATCTGGACTTATAACCCGTAACTGCTGCCTTCCGTGTTGTTTCAGTCGCTGTGAGGCAACTATGGAGTGACCTCTCCATGGCGCATGCCTGGGCAAATTTATGGAGGTTGAGAGTTGCCCAGTCGTCAAAACCCCCCTCTCGGCCTTTCTGGTGGGGTCCAAAGGAGTGCAGGACACGACGTTTGGCACCAGTATGGCTGCAGGAACTGCCGGAAACATGCCAAAGGTGACACATGACCGCCTACGGGGTTCCGCTCCGGATTTTCTGTTAGGGTTTACTCCCTTCGCCTTGGTCTCACCCGAGACGCCCACAAGGCAGTGGGGTTGTTGGGGCCCCTACACAGGTGTAGGATGGTGCCGGTGGGAGGAGGGGATGCAAGGGGGAGGGGTAGAGGGAGGGGGTGGGGGGGGTGCAGGGGAAGGGGGTGCGGGGTGAAGATGGTGCGAGGGGGGGGCGGGCTGGGACGGGGTTGTGAGGGGGTGAGCTGAGAGGGTGGAGCAATGGAAGGGGACGGGGGTGGGGGGGGGTGGAAGGGGGGTAAAGGGGGGGGGAGGGGGGGTGGAATCTGGTGCAGGTAATAAGCCATTTCCTCAGTGCCCACCATCGACGTCCGGAAAGCTCATCCACGTCCTTCGGGAGGTGAAGCATCATTTGGCAGACTTAGAGGTGATTACATTTGCTAAGGGTTTTTTTTTTTTGCAGTGGTTTAAATAAAGGCATGCAGCATTGCCGACAGTGCGCTGCAGATGCTCTCCGAGCCATCTCCCGCGGGCGCTTTGAAGTTGCGGCCGGGGGGGCCGTTCGTGGATGTTTTGGGTGTTCGGGGCACCTTTTCACAGGACTTCTCTCGGGTCCCGCAGCTCCTTCTTCACCTCAATGGACTTACCGCATGCCGTGGCTGCAGACACTCTGGACTGTGAAGACAGCAGGATCGGAGATTAAAGTATCGGCAGCTGTTCTCGTCAGTTTCATCCGGATCAATTTCATTGAGAAAACAAAGAGCAGGTGTGGCTGGGGGAGGGCAGTGGGCCCAGGTAACATACACTAAACTAACTGTTAACTTTTAGAAAGGGCTAAAATGAACTGATTTAAAGAGCCAGGGGAATTTAAACAGTTTAAGAGGGCAGATTGGGGGAGAAAACGTTAGGGATGGGAGCAGATGGCCATGGATAGAGTTGAACAGCAAGGGAGCTTCCTAGGGAGCTTCCAGCCCAGGAGCCATCTTGAACACGTGTCCTACGCTAATCCCATATTCCTACCAAACATCCCCACCTGTCCCTATATTTCCCTACCACCTACCTATACTAGTGACAATTTATAATGGCCAATTTACCTATCAACCTGCAAGTCTTTTGGCTTGTGGGAGGAAACCGGAGCACCCGGAGAAAACACACGCAGACACAGGGAGAACTTGCAAACTCCACACAGGCAGTACCCGGAATCGAACCCGGGTCTCTGGAGCTGTGAGGCTGCGGTGCTAACCACTGTGCCGCCACACCATTCTCACACAGTAAACCAGGAAGTTAAAAGCACACAAAAACCTTCACTTTTAATTTAAATTTTCAGATAGTGAAATAATTTATTATAACTGCATGAAGATAGAAGCTAAAATAAACTTTTTAAAATTAATAAATGTGGAATTTTTTTATTATGGAGAAATTTGAAATTCCACATATTAACTTTTCAGGGTCAGTGAATGTGTTTAAGTTAGTATGCTGTTTTTTTAACCAGGTGTAACATTTTCAAGGGGTTTTTACAGCAAGACTAACAGCATAAAGAGTGGAAGTTCTCGTCAAATCCATTGATTTCCACGATTGTGGTCTGTTGGTGCCTGATTTCCATGATTGTACTCTGGGGGTGCCTTAAACAGTGCACCCTCTGGGGAAGCTTAGAATCACTGACAGCACCTTCTGTATTTCCACGTTATTCTGCGGATGTGTGGACTCCAGAAATTGCTGTTGGTTTCAGTGAAGTAATAGTGAGCGCTGACCGTTTTGCCATCATTCCTGCTATTTGTCATTTTTATAAATGACCTGGATGAGGGTGTAGAAGGGTGGGTTAGTAAATTTGTGGATGACACGAAGGTCGGTGGAGTTGTGGATAGTGCCGAAGGATGTTGTAGGGTACAGAGGGACATAGATAGGCTGCAGAGCTGGGCTGAGAGATGGCAAATGGAGTTTAATGAGGAAAAGTGTGAGGTGATTCACTTTGGAAGGGGTAACAGGAATGCAGAGTACTGGGCTAATGGGAAGATTCTTGGTTGTGTAGATGAACAGAGAGATCTTGGTGTCCAGGTACATAAATCCCTGAAAGTTGCTACCCAGGTTAATAGGGCTGTTAAGAAGGCATATGGTGTGTTAGCTTTTATTAGTAGGGGGATCGAGTTTCGGAGCCACGAGGTCATGCTGCAGCTGTACAAAACTCTGGTGAGGCCGCACCTGGAGTATTGCGTGCAGTTCTGGTCACCGCATTATAGGAAGGATGTGGAAGCTTTGGAAAGGGTGCAGAGGAGATTTACTAGGATGTTGCCTGGTATGGAGGGAAGGTCTTACGAGGAAAGGCTGAGGGACTTGAGGTTGTTTTCGTTGGAGAGAAGGAGGAGGAGAGGTGACTTAATAGAGACATATAAGATAATCAGAGGGTTAGATAGGGTGGATAGTGAGAGTCTTTTTCCTCGGATGGTGATGGCAAACACGAGGGGACATGGCTTTAAGTTGAGGGGTGATAGATATAGGACAGATGTCAGAGGTAGTTTCTTTACTCAGAGAGTAGTAGGGGCGTGGAACGCCCTGCCTGCAACAGTAGTAGACTTGCCAACTTTAAGGGCATTTAAGTGGTCATTGGATAGATATATGGATGAAAATGGAATAGTGTAGGTCAGATGGTTTCACAGGTCGGCACAACATCGAGGGCCGAAGGGCCTGTACTGCGCTGTAATGTTCTAATTCTAATTCCCACTGCAGAATCTTCACAGGTGCTGCCTGATCTGAGTATTTCCACGATCTGCAATATTTTGCTGTTGTATTACTGTTGACATTTATTCTGAATGTAATTTGCTGAAGTATAACGCATTTGTTTTAAAGAATTGCTATGTTAGCTACTCCTCACTGATTATTTCAATACAATCAAAGTTTGTAATTATATGACAATTAAACCAGCTATTTGCCTTATTGCTAACTGTGCTGTGCTGGTCATAGTACACAAGATAGTTGATATGGCTGGTTGTAAAATAAATGCTGAGCTGCATTTTTAATCTTGAGTTTCATACTGGGAGAGTTAAGATATTGTAACTGTCAGTCGAAAAATGTAAATGAACAAGCTGGTGTTCTAGTTCTTCATCGGGCTTATTATTGAAAATGAATTTAACTAGGAAGTATGCTTGCATGTAGTGATTTAATATTTCAGTGCTTAAGCAATTATTGATTTATTGTTCATTTTTATTTTTAAACTCCTTTTAAACTGTTATGCCTATTTTCTTTACTCCGCTTCCTCCACCAATTCTCTTTACTTTTGAGGCTGCTTGCCATCATAAAGAAAAGACTTGTATTATATAGCAGCTTTCATGACCACAGGGTGTTCCAAAGTGCTTTAAAGACAATGAAATACTTTTTGAAGTGTAATCGCTATTGTAATGTAGGAAATGCAGCAGCCAATTTGTGCACAGCAAGCTCCCACAAACAGCAATCTGATAACATTTTTGTGATTTTGAATAAAGGAATAAATATTGGTTAGAGCACTGGAGAGAAACTCCCCTGTTCTACACAATAGTACTGTGGGATCTTTAATGTCCATCCAACAGGGCAGACGGAGACGAAAACCAATGCAGCACTCCCTTAGTACTATGCTGGGAGTGTCGGCGTAGAATTTTGTGCTCAATGCCTAGGGTGGGACTTGATCCCACAATCTTCTGACTCAGGCGAGCGTGCTACCAACTGAGCTATGGCTGACGTCGTCCTGATTCAGGAAAGCAAGGCGACTTGAGATGTTTTTTCATTCCTATTGGTGCTTCTCCCTCAGCCAACAGAACTAGATAATCTTTAATTAGATATAACCACCTTTTTATTATAGCCTTCAATCTGTTCTCTCTCTCTCTCCCCCCAGAAACTGATTTCATTGTTTCTTGAACTAATTTGTATTGTGAAAGGTGAAGGGAGACTGAACTGATGCTCTTGAAAAGCATTTTTTTTTTACTGATGCAGCTAAACTGGAGCGTGTGGAAAAGGGACAATTTATAATTTTGTTTATTAAGAGGAAATACTTTTTAGTAAGTGCCATGGACAGTCCTGGGCTTTTTTTTTTAGTATTGCAGAAAGAATGATTGATTAGATTTTGCCAGTATTTTTCTCTTCCTGAAGCTAGGAACTTGCAAGAGTTGTGCAACCTGTATCCTGCTGTTCTGAAGCATTATACCACATTATAACCTCGTCAAGGATGTTGTGGCAAAAATAGGGATTCCATTCTGAGGTAGGGGGTGGGGGGGGGGGCGCGGGTAATATTTGATATCATGACATCTAATTATATTTTCCATGCAAGTTCAATTATGCTGTCATCTTCCTAGGTAGATTAGTCCGTACGTTTATCTCCTGAGTAATTCTGGCCCAACTTTCTTTGGCATTAACATTTGGCTCTGAAGTCCATTCCATCCCGGTGTGATTAGTCAATCATGAAATGCAACCATTCCCCATTAGAACCATCATCTGTTCATCTCGATTAAGGATTAAGTTATTTTTGCAGATGGATGACAGTGAATAATCATAACACCTCTGCAGTCATTCAATTCCCTCCTTAATGTCAGTACCATTGTGCTGTAGTTGTCAGATATATTTCATGCATGGAAAAAATTGAGATTAAGGTTCCAGTCACTTATAATCTGGAAATCTAATAATTTGGTTTTATTGATAATGAATAATTCCTTAACTACTGAATTATAAAATGTTAGCTTTTTAATCTTTCCTCAAGCACATCTCTTAACACTTGAACAAAAAGCAAAATGCTGCAGATGCTGGAAGCACTCAGGCCAGGCAACATTTGTGGAGAGGACAGAAAAGTAGTTTAGGGTACCCCATGTCTTAGGAGTTTAATCAAACTTCGACACCTGCGTTATGGAAAGAAATATTAAAAAGGCATTAATGTATTACAGGCAGTTTTATGTAAAAACTGTATCCATGATTCAATACTTTTTGGCTCTCTTTTTAAATAGCACCCCAATCCTATATATATTTAAAAATAAGCATGTGGAGTTGTAGAGGACATCCTTGGATGAGAAGACCGTTTGTTGGGTAAGACTTTAAATTCATAGAGATGTTGTTGCTGTACAGATACTCTTCCAATTGTCTTTTAAAGTAAATGCCGTTATTGATGTGACATTAGTTCATGCCAGGGCCGTTTTTTTTCTTTTTCCATGCCCCCCCACTCCCCCAGCCATTTATTTTAAGAAGTAAATGCTATGTTTGCCTGTTGCTAATTTCGTGGAATCTCCTCAACGATGATAATGCTACCTGCAAATGTTGCCCTGGTCTCAGCAACCTAGGAGATATACATTCAAGACTTTTTCTTGATCTTAAAGGGAATTATCAAATAACTGTGCTCTGCTGATTTTAAAATCTTCTAGGTTGCTGGGTATACTACATAAATTTGAATAGCAAATTAATTGTATTCTCAAATACTTTTGGGCAATGTTTGAAGATTTTAATTATTGAGTTTCGCTGCCACTTATCTTTCAGATCTAACTAACTTTTACACTAAGAACATCTAAGTATTCTGCCTACTCATGTTTAGTCCTCTTTGCATCCTCACATCTTTAATTAGCATTGACAAATTTATATGCTTCTCTCAGTAACATAAACTCTAAAATCTTGTTACCACAAAGCATTTGGATCCAAGATTACTTGTCAGTCAACATCAGTTTAAAAAAAACTTCCATTTATATGTCCAGTTATTTCATTTCAAATAACTTCACGTGAGGTGCAGTTAATGAGCATATGTGGGTTAAAGGGATAGAAATCTTGTGCATAAACAAAGCCCCCACCCCTAAAAGAGTGTGAGGAATGACCAGTTAATCTGTTTTGGTGGTCTTAGGCCTCAGCTTCCATGTATGTATATAGTAAGGAGTCCAAGCTCCACTTCCCTCCATCCCATGACCACCTCTTTGAAGTTGATCTGACTGACTGGCATTAAATTGTGCAAAACAGGGGCCATCATATTTGGTGTGTTACCACTGATTCTGTCACCCTCTGGTTAGTCACACAGCCTGAGTCAGCTGAATTGAAACCTTGCTGCTGTTTAATCCAGAGATGAGATTCAAATGATAACCATCACCATGGAATCATGGAAAATTTACAGAAAGAGACCACTTGGCCCATCATGTCTGCACCGGCTGAAAAGAAAAAGAACCACGCAGCCAAATCCCACTTTCCAGCATTTGGTCCGGAGCCCTGCAGGTTACAACATGCCAAGTACACATCCAGACACCTTTTAAAGGAGATGAGGTTTTCTGCTTCTACTACCCTTTCAGGCAGTGAGTTCCAGACCCCCACTACCCTCTGGGTGAAAAATGTTTCCTCATCTCCCCTCTAATCCTTTTACCAATCACTTTATATCTCATCCCATAGTCACTGACCCCTCTGCTAAGGTAAATAGGTCCTTCCCATCAACTCTATCCAGGCCCCTCACAATTTTGTTCATCTCCATCAAATCTCCCCTCAGTCTTCTCTGTTCCAAGGAGAACAATCACAGCCTATCCAATCTTTCCTCCATAGCTGCATTTTTCCAGTCCTGGCAACATCCTCGTAAATCTCCTCTGTAACTTCTTAGTGCAGTTTTATCCTTTCTGTAAAGAGGTGACCAGAACTGCACACAGTACTCAAGTTTTATATAGTTCCAGCATAGCCTCCCTGCTCTTGTATTCTATATCTCAGCTAATAAAGGAAAGGATTCCATATGCCTCCTTAATCATCTTATCCACCTGTCTTGCCTCCTGCAGGGATCTGTGGAGATTCACTCCAAGGGTCCTCACTTCCTCTACACCCCTCAGTATCCCATTTATCGTGTAGTCCTTTGGCTTGTTTGACTTCCCCAAATGCATCACCTCACACTTCTCTGGGTTAAATTCCATTTGTCACTTTTCTACCCACCTGACCAGTCCATTGATACCTTCCTGCAGTCTAGAGCTATCCTCCTCACCATCAAACACACGGCCAATTTTTGTGCTGTCTGCAAACTTCTTGATCATTCCCCCTACAATTATGACCAAATCGTTAATATATGCCACAAAGAGCAGGGGACCTAGCAAGAAGCCCTGCGGAACTGCACTGGAAACAGCCTTCCAGCTGCGCAAACACCCGTCAACAATTATCCTCTGTTCCCTGCCACTGAGCCAATTTTGTATCCAGCATGCTACATTTCCCTGGATTCTATGGGCTTTTATTTTTAAATCAATCTGCCATGTGGGACCTTGTCAAAAGCCTTGCTAAAATCATAGAAACATAGAAAAATAGGAGCAGGAGTAGGCCATTCGGCCCTTCGAGCCTGCACTGCCATTCAATACGATCATGGCTGATCATCCAGTACCCTGTTCCTGCTTTCTCCCCATATTCCTTGATCCCATTAGCCCTAAGAACTATATTTAACTTCTTGAATATATTTAATTATTTGGCCTCAACTGCTTTCCGTGGTAGAGAATTCCACAGGTTCACCACTCTCTGGGTGAAGAAATGTCACCTCATCTCAGTCCTAAATGGCTTACCACTTATCCTTAGACTGTGACCCCTAGTTCTGGACTCCCCCGCCATCAGGAACATCCTTCCTGCACCTAGTCTGTCCAGTCCTGTTCGAATTTTGTAGGTTTCTATGAGATCCCCTCTCATTCTTCGAAACTCTAGCGAATACAAGCCTAATCGACTCAATCTCTCTTCATACGTCAGTCCTGCCATCCCTGGAATCAGTCTGGTGAACCTTCGCTGCACTTCCTCCGTAGCAAGAACATCCTTCCTCAGATAAGGAGACTAAAACTGCACGCAATACTCCAGATGTGGTCTCACCAATGCCTTGTATAATTGCAGCAAGACATCCTTGCTCCTGTACTCAAATCCTCTCGCTATGAAGATAAATAAATAAATCCATGTAGACCACGTCAACTGCACTACCCTCATCAATCCTCCTTGTTACTTCCTCAAAAAATTCAATCAAGTTATGCAAATGCAAAATATAAACAAGAAATGCTGGAAATACTGAGCAGGTCAGGCAGCTTCTGTGGAGAGAGAAGCATTTCAGGTCAGTGACCCTTCATCAGAATAAATACAACCTTCCCCTAACAAATCCATGCTGATTATCCTTGAATAATTTGTGCCTTTCTAAGTGACAGTTAATCCTGCCACTCCTTCCACCTGCCCAGCTTCATTACCTAAAATTAAGTCCAGAACTGCACCCTCTCTTCTTGTACTTGTTACATACTGGCCAAAAGCGTTTTTCTGAATGCACATTAAGAATTCTGTTCCCTCCATTCCTTTCACTCTAAAACTATCCCAGTTAATGTGGGTGTAGTTAAAATCCCCCATTATGACTTCCCCGATTGTTTTTGCACTTCTGGAAGATTTGCCTATGTACTTGCTCTTCTGTCTCCCTATGACTGTTCAGGGGTCTATAGTATACTCCCAGTAGTGTGACTACCCCTTTTGTGTTCCTAAGCTGAATCCATATTGCCTCAATTGATGATCCTTCTAACATATTAATTCTCCTCACAGCTGTAATTTCTTCTCTAATCAAAGTTGCCACCCTTTCTCCCTTTTTATTATCCCCCTCTGTATCTCATCTGAAAACCCTGTAACCAGGAACGTTGAGCTGCCATTTCTGTCCCTCTCTTTAAGCCAAGTTTCTGTAATAACTATGATATCATGATATGTTTCTATCTGTGCCCTCATCTTGTCTGCTTTATTTGCTATACTCCTTGCATTGAAGTAGATACCCTTAAGCACTGCCAAACTCTCCCATTTTCTATCCTTTGTTTCCTCTGCCTTCCAGACTCTCTCTCTCATTTTCTGCCTTGCATTTCTATTTCTGATTTTGCCCCATCTGAGTCAATCCTTAGGTTCCCACCCCCCTGCCAAACTAGTTGAAAACCTGCCCATCAGCACTAGCAAACCACCCGGCAAGGATATTAATCCTGACCCTATTGAGGTGCAAACTTTGTTTGGCTTGTACAGGTCCTACCTCCCCCAGAATTGGGCGGCAGTGGCGCAGTGGTTAGCACTGCAGTCTCACAGCTCCAGCGACCCGGGTTCAGTTCTGGGTACTGTCTGTGCAGAGTTTGCAAGTTCTCCCTGTGTCTGCATGGGTTTCCGCCGGGTGCTCCGGTTTCCTCCCACCTCCAAAGACTTGCAGGTTGATAGGTAAATTGACCATTGTAAATTGCCCCTAGTGTAGGTAGGTGGTAGGAGAATGGTGGGGATGTGGTAGAGAATATGGGGTTAATGTAGGATTAGTATAAATGGGTGGTTGTTGGTCGGCACAGACTCGGTGGGCCGAAGGGCCTGTTTCAGTGCTGTATCTCTAAATAAAATTTTTTAAAATAAAATAAATTGGTCCCAATGCCTCAGGAATCTAAAGCCCTCCCTCCTGCATCATCTCTCCAGCAATGCATTCATAAGCTCTAACCTCCTATTTCTATGCTCGCTAGTATGTGGCACTGGGAGTAATCTGGAGATTACAACCTTTTTAATATCTTAGCTAGCTCCCTAAAATCTGCTTTCAGGACCTGATCCCTCTTTGTAATTGGTTCCAATGTGAACCACGACCTTTGGCTGTTCACCCTCCCTTTAAGAATGTCCTGCAGCTGCTCTGTGACATCCTTGACCCTGGCACCAGGGGGGCACAGTCTATGGCCGCAGAAATGCCTGTCCCCTAATTATCGAGTCCCCCTACCTCATTTCTCTTCCCGCCCATGCAGCTGAGCCACCCATGGTGCCCCCGAACTTAGCTCTCGCTACACATCTCTGAGGGACCATTGCCTTCACCAGCATCCAAAGTGGAAAACCAGTTCTTGAACGAGATAGAGGCAGAGGACCCCTGTGCTACCTGCTTGGTCCTCCTAGACACTCTGATGGTCACCCATTCCCTCTCTGCAGTGTGACTACCTCCCTAACGTGCTATCCACGTAGTTCTCAATCACGCGGATGCACCACAGTGTCTCCAGCTGCCGTTTAAGTTTCTGCAGCTGGTGACACTTCCTGCAGACATATTCATCAAGGCCATGTGAAAGGGTCCACAACTTCCCACATACCACAGGAAGCACAGTCCACTCAGCCGAGCTGCCCTGCCATACCTTAACCTTACTTTTAAACCAGTTGCTAGTAGAATGTAGAAGACTTACTTCCACTTCTTACCTCTACCTCACCATCACTGCATCTGGACCCCTTAACCATTGTTCAGTAACTTCTGAGCTCTCCCAATTTTCTCTGCTGGACTTGCATTCTCCTTCCTTCATAGGCTTCAACTCATTCAAAAAGGCACTGTCCATATTCTGCCGTGTACTACTTTCTGCTCGTTCTTCGAAATCAT
Source organism: Heterodontus francisci (assembly GCF_036365525.1). NCBI lineage: Eukaryota > Metazoa > Chordata > Chondrichthyes > Heterodontiformes > Heterodontidae > Heterodontus > Heterodontus francisci. The sequence continues at coordinate 25,216,934 of NC_090376.1, read as the reverse complement.
AGAACGTTTACAGCGCGGGAAGAGGCCACTTGGCCCATCGTGTCTGCTCCAGCTGAAAAAAAAAAGCCACCCAACCTACTCACGCTTACCAGCATTTGGTCATTAGCCCTGCAGGTTATGCTATTTGAGATGCATATCCAGACACCTTTTGAAATGAGTTGAGCGTTTCTGCCTCTACTATTCTTACTGGCAGTGAGTTCCAGAACCCTACCACCCTCTGGGTGAAAAAACTTCCTCACCTGCTCTCTAATCTTTCTATCCATCACTTTAAATCTATGCCCTCTAGTCCCTGACCTCTCTGCTAAGGTAAATAGGTCCTTCCTATCAACTCTATCCAGGCCCCTCGCAATTTTGTACATCTCAATCAAATCTCCCCTCAACCTCCTCTGTTCTAAGGAGAACATCCCCAGCCTATCCAATCTTTCCTCCATAGCTGCATTTTCCAGTTCTGGCAACATCCTTGTAAATCTCCTCTGTACCCTCTTAGTGCAGTTATATCTTTTCTGTAATGAGGTGACCAGAACTACACACAGTACTCAAGTTATGGCTGAACTAATGATTTATACAGTTCCAGCATAACCACTCTGCTCTTATATTCTATACCTCAGCTAATAAAGGAAAGGATTCTGTATTTCGCCTTAACCACCCTATTGACATGTCTTGCTACTTCCAGGGATCTGTGGACATTGACCCCAAAGTCCCTCACTTCCTCTACATCTCTCAGTACTCTCCCATTAATTGTGTATTCCTTTGCCTTGTTTGACCTTCCTGAATGCGGCACCTCACGCTTCTCCAGGTTGAATTCCATTTGCCACTTTTTTTTTAGAGATACAGCACTGAAACAGGCCCTTCGGCCCACCGAGTCTGTGCCGACCAACAACCACCCATTTATACTAACCCTACAGTAATCCCATATTCCCTACCACCTACCTACACTAGGGGCAATTTACAACGGCCAATTTACCTATCACCTGCAAGTCTTTGGCTGTGGGAGGAAACCGGGGCACCCGGCGAAAACCCACGCGGTCACAGGGAGAACTTGCAAACTCCGCACAGGCAGTACCCAGAACTGAACCCGGGTCCCTGGAGCTGTGAGGCTGCGGTGCTAACCACTGTGCCACCCACTGCGCCAGTTCATGGATATCTTCCTGCAGTCTGTCCTCCTCACTATCAACCCCATGGCCAATTTTTGTGTCGTCTGAAAACTTCATGAATTTGCCCCATTTACATCCAAGTCATCGACATATATCACAGAAATCAGAGAACCTAGTACTGAGCCCTGCGGAACCCCACTGGAAGCAGCCTTCCAGTCGCACCTGTCAATAGTTATCCTTCGTTCCCTGCCACTGAGCCAATTTTATATTCGGCTTGCTATATTTCCCTGGATCCCATGAACTTCTATTTTTTTTAACCAATCTGCCATGTGGGACCTTATCAAAAACCTTGCTAAAATCCATGCAGACCACATCAACTGCACTACCCTCATCAGTCCTCCTTGCTACTGCTTCAAAAAGTTCAATCAAGTTAGTCAGACAAGATCTTCCCTCAACACATCCATGCTGACTATCCTTGATTAATCAGTGCCCTCCTAAGTGATAGTTTATCCTGTCTCTCAGAATTGATTCCAATAATTTGCCCCCTACTGAGGTTAGACTGACTAGCCTGTAAGTATTTGGTCTATCCCTCACTCCCTTTTTATGAAAGGTACCCCAGAGAGTGTGGAGGCTAGATCACTAAAAGTAATATAAGAGGAAGTAGATAGATTTTTGAAATATCGGGGAGTTGAGGGCTATGAGGACCTGGCACGAAAGAGGAGTTGAGGTCTGGGGCAGAAGAGCCATGATCTTATTGAATGGTGGGGCAGACTTGAGGGGTCAAATGGCCTACTCCTGCTCCTATTTCTTATGTTGGGATGGTTTTTAACTTGGAGGGGAACTTGAAGTCAACGGTGTACCCATACACCAGCTTCCTTTGTCCTACTAGTTGGCGAAGGCCACGGCTTTGGATGGTGCTGCCGAAGAAGCCTCGGTGTTTTGCTACGGTGAATTCTGTACATAGTACAGATTTACTAGGATGTTGCCTGGTATGGAGGGAAGGTCTTACGAGGAAAGGCTGAGGGACTTGAGGTTGTTTTCGTTGGAGAGAAGGAGGAGGAGAGGTGACTTAATAGAGACATATAAGATAATCAGAGGGTTAGATAGGGTGGATAGTGAGAGTCTTTTTCCTCGGATGCTGATGGCAAACACGAGGGGACATAGCTTTAAGTTGAGGGGTGATAGATATAGGACAGACGTCCGAGGTAGTTTCTTTACTCAGAGAGTAGTAGGGGCGTGGAACGCCCTGCCTCCAACAGTAGTAGACTTGCCAACTTTAAGGGCATTTAAGTGGTCATTGGATAGACATATGGATGAAAATGGAATAGTTTAGGTCAGATGGTTTCACAGGTCGGCGCAACATCGAGGGCTGAAGGGCCTGTACTGCGCTGTAATGTTCTATGTTCTATGTACAACATTAACATTCCTCCAATTCTCTGGCAGCATACCTGTATTCAGTGAGGACTGGAAAATGATGGACAGACTCGCTGGAGTACATTTCATCCAGCCCTGGTGATTTATCCACTTTCAAGAATACTAATCCCATTAATACTTCCTCTCCCTATGTTTATCACATCCCAATACTTCACGCTCCTCCTTTTCAACTATAATATCTGCATTGTCCTCTTGTGATGACAGATGCAAAGTATTCATTAAGAACCGTATCCGCCTAAGCACACAGTTTACCGTTTTGGTCTTTCATGGGCCCTATTCTTTCCTTAGTGTCATGCAGGCCCCAACCTGCCAAGAATGAGGCACATTAATTTCACATGAACATTAATTTTTATACTGTTACTGGAGTAAAGAATGAATTTGCTTTAAAAAAAACGCACCAACCCTTGACTGGAAAGACATTTGCATAGTAACAGACAGGACTTGGAAAGGACAAAGGGACCACGCCCTGCTCCAATTTAATCCACAATGGACTTTTGATTCTATTCTGAAGAAGGGTGACTGACCTGTAACGTTAACTCTGCTTCTCTCTCCACAGATACTGCTGGATCTGCTGAGTATTTCCAGCATTTCTTGTTTTTATTTCAGATTTCCAGCATCTGCAGTATTTTGCTTTTATGGACTTTTGATTACCAGACGTTGAAGGTGGAAAAGCTAGCATTCCAGGTTGATTGCTAAGATGCTCCCAATACACAGAAGAGACCTGGTCAAACCGGTCAATCACGTGACCACCTGTTGGCCAACTAGGGGAGTTTTAAATTGGAGAAACCGTGTTTGAAGTCAGAAAGCTGTTTGCTCCTAGACTGGAAAAGACCTCTTATGACTGGCTTGCCGCCACCTCTCTCTGGTCTCATCTCTCTCGCCAGCTTCGGAAACCATTGAAGACATATGAACCCCAAGTGAGAAAAGTCTCCTACAGTGAGCAAGTTTAAGAAGAATACTCTGCCCCAACGAAAAGCAAGATCTACCTACAAGCAAGGACTACAGTGAGCTCGAAGCACAGTAACAAAAACCCCTCTTCAGAGAATGCCTCAAACTTTTCCACTTAATTTTCTTCTCTTTTCTGTCTCTATTTGCATGTGCGTATCGCGTATGCATGCTAGTGGGACACGGTGTGTATTCGAAGTTGTTAACCGAATTAGATTTAAGTTTTAATAAACTTCACTTTTCTTAAACCTAAGAAAACCTGTTTGTGCGCATTTCTTTGCCTTCTAATTGGAAAGCGGTGAACAAGGATTCACCAAGGTGGAGCTAAAACACTGTGTTTAAAATTAAACCCTGTTACAGTAAGACCAGGTGAAGGCTGAGAAAGACCCCTAGACATCTTTCTCACCTGGTTGTAACACTTAGTTATCCTCTTACTCTTAATGTATTGTTAAAACATCTTTGGGCTCTCCTTGATTTTTCTTGCCAATATTCTTTCATGCCCTCTCTTTGCTTTCCTAATTTCCTTTTTGATTTCACCCCTCCTCTCGTTTTTCTGTAGTATTGAGTTCTTGGTGTCTGACCTAAGCTTTCCTTTTCTGCCATATCTTACCCTGTAAGCTCCTTGACATCTAGGGTGCTCTAGATTTGGCCGCCCCACCCTTTTTCTTTGTGGGATCATGTTTAATCTAAAACCCCTTGAATCTCCCCTTTGAATGCTTCCCACTGCTCTGGCACTGGTTTACCTTCAAGTAGCTGTTTCCAGTCCACTTTCACTAAATCACTCCTCAGTGTAGTAAAATTGGCCTTGCCCCAATGGAACTCACATTGACCAAAAAGTTCTCCTGAATGCACCTCAAGAATTCTGCTCCACCTATTCCCATCATCCCAAAGCTATCCCAGTTAATATTTGGGAAGTTAAAATCCGCTGTTATTACTGCCCTATCGTATTTGCACTTTTTGCCTACATATTTGCTCTTCTGTCTACCGCTGACTGTTCAGGGGTCTATAGTACACTCCCAGCAGTGTGACTGCTCTTTTTTTCTTCCTTAGCTTAATCCATTTGGCCGCATTTGATGATCCTTCTAACATATCACCCCTCCTCATAGCTGTAATTGTTTCCTTGACCAAAATTGCCACCCCCCCCTCCTTTTTTATCCCCCTCTGTATTGCATTTGAAAACCCTCTAACCAGGAATGTTGAGCTGCCATTCCTGCCCCTCAAGCCATGTTTCTGTAGTAGCTATGATATCATACTGCCACGTTTCTATCCGTGCCCTTAGCTCGTCTGCTTTATTTATTATACTCCTTACATTGAAGTAGATACCCTGAGCATTGCCAAACTCTTTTTTTTCTTCTGTTTTCTGACCTTTTGTTTCCTCGGGCTTCCAGACTCATCCATTAATTTTCTGCCTTCCATTTTCATTTCTGATTTTGTCCCAACTGAATCTACCCTCAAGCCCCATCCCCCTTCAGCCCTGTCTTCACTGATCACCCTGCTGAAATTCCTTCACAACTCACTTTCACAGCTGCACCTTTGTGACCTCTTCTAGCCTTGCATTCTCTCAACCTTTTTGGTTCTGCAACTATTGCAACCTGTATTTTCCCCCCTCTCCTACTTCACCCAATCATTTGTGGCAGTCTTCAGCCACCTTAGCCCTTCTTTCCAGCGCTCCTTTCCTAAAATTCTTCACTCTTCCTGTCTGCACCTTTTTAAAAAAAACTTTCTTTAACTTTTTTCCAACCAATCTTTTCAGACCCCTTGGTATCCACTCCTTTTTTTCTTTCCCTCTGTAAATTATCTTCTATTTTTCTACATCAAGGGTGCTACATAAGTGTGTCATTGTAATCCTTTGAATTTGGCCCTTTCAACAAAGGAAGAAATAAAAATAAATCGCCTCTTTTTTGCAGGCTTTGTATAATGACATGACCTTTTATTGCCACTTTAATTGACCGTTCCTTTTGGAGGATATTCTTTGCTATTGTATCAAAATTATAAAATGTGTTATAGCACATTTACAATACTACTGTTAGTTGTGTAGTAGCTGGTAGCGCACTCGCTTGTGTCAGAGGGTTGTGGGTTCAAGTCCCAACCTGGGACTTGAGCACAAAAATCTAGGTTGACATTCCAGTACAGTACTGAGAGTGCTGCCTGTTGGAGGTGTCGTCTTTCAGATGAGACCTTAAACCAAGGCCCCATCTGCCCCTCTCAGGTGAACGTAAAAGAACCCATGGCAGTATTTTGAAGAAGAGGAAGGGAGTTATCCTTGGTGTCGTGAACAATATTTTCCTCTCAATTCAACATCACAAAAGCAGATTACCTGATCATTATAACACTGCTGTTTGTGGGAGCTTGCTGTGCACAAATTGGCTGCTTTGTTTCCTAAATTACAACAGTGACTACACTTCTAAAGTACCTGGTTGGTTGGAAAGGGCTTTGGGATGCCCTGTGGTTGTGAAGGATGCTATAAAAATGTAAGTATCTTTTCTTTTTATAAATAAATAAAAAGAAATTTTCTTCCTTGATCTTATGCCACATTCACTGGTTCTGTTTTTCCATCATTAACATTAAAGAACTCTCATCTGTTTTGTGTTCAAAGTTGCCCTTGTTGCATGCAACCAAGCCAGTAAAATTTACAGTATTTTTGGAAAGTTAGAAGTGACATGGTTAAGTATATCGGTGTGATGAGCTCTTATGTTTCTTTTTTTTAAATTTAAGTGTAGTTTATCAGAAATAAGGAATGTTCATTGGCATCATAACTAAACTGAACAGAACAGAGCCCGTTTCTGGGCTCAAGCACTTTCCAGTATGTTCAGCTGTTACTAGCATTATTCAGTTAAACAGGTGGTATCTGAGTAGAAAAATGCTGAGCCCACACCAGTTTTAAAGAGACACTGTTTTTTAATGCTGAAGGTAGAGACCAGAATAATGGCTGTCTGTCATTTTCATTTTTTTTCCATTTGTGTTAGTGAACTACTTTAATGAAGGAAATTCCCTTTTGGTAACAGAGGCGATTAACATGGACTGGTGAGTAGGTGTGAAGCATTTTTATAGATCAGCGTAACACCTTCCATCTGCCTAGTTAGATCTGTTCGAGTTTGTTATTTCCTGTACTAATTGCTGCTTGGGTGAGAGCAGGGTGGTGGGAGAGATGCAGTTTGCTTTTTTCTATGTACTTGAACTCCCTAGCAAAGAAAGTCTTTTCGTGGTTTTGCAGTCGGCAACTATGTTGTAAGGAAACTGCAAGACAACCGAATTAAAGTCTTTGGGGAAATAAGTGTATGATAAAAGAAATCTGGTGAATGCTGTGTACAGAGATTTTCAGAAAGTATTTGATAAAGAGCTTTAAATTTGAGGTATGTAGGATGGAAGAGAATGTAGAAACATAGATAAGGTGATCAAAGAAAGAAAACAGCTGTAGTTACTTTTTCACAGTAGAAGGATACTTGATATAATGCATGTTTGTACTTGGGTATTGGGATATAATAAAATCTGATGAGGAATGCAGTAAACAAAACAACTATAAGCAATTTCAGGAGGACCTACATGTTGGACAGATAGATTCAGATGAAATGTAATTTGGAGGTATGTAAGTTGATACATTTTGGTAGGAAGGATGAGGAGTGAAAATTCATGCTAATGGTAGAACTTCAAAAGGAATAGAGGAGAAGCAAGGCTTAGGGGTTCAGATACATGAATCTTAAAAGTGGGAGGACACATTTATTTAAGCAGAAACAAAATGAGGTATAGAGTACAAAAACGCAGCAAATCGTGGGCGTAGTAACACAGTATTTATGCCCTGCTTTTAAGAGAAAAAATGTCACATTGAGAGGGCGCAGGAGATACTGTTGTTGCGAGGCTTTTAGATATGAGGAAGTAGCTAGGATTCTTTAGAGCAGAGAAGATTAAGAGGAGATCTGATGTGTTCAGAATTACGAAAGGTTTTGATAAAAGGGGAAAAGCTGTTTGCACTGGTGGTGAATTGGTAACTAGAGCTTGCATTTTTCTAATGTGTACTGTTCATTAGAGTCTCCAAACGATGCATTTCATTTGTAAAATATGGTGCTAGTTCTTATAACTTTTTTTTAAAAAGTATTTTTGTATTTTACATTTTGTATGTGTAGTGAGTGTCATGAGGGAAGAGGTAGTCCGATAGAATGACGTGCACAAGGCTAAATATCTGTTCCGATAGTGATAGGTTTTTCCACGTAGAGTACTGTCATCTGCAGTGTCAACATGGTCAAAGCAGTATGTTTGTAACAGTATATCTCATGTTGTTGGACTGTTGTGCAATTTATTTAAGTTGTATGTTCCGAAATCAACGGCTGAATTTTACCAGTCCCTCGACGCGGTGGGTTGCGACGGGCCTTCAATCTGTACATTGAAATCAACCCAAATGACATGCAAATAGACTTAACTGCAGGCAGTGGCTGTCCCACGTCGATTTTACCGCCAAAGAATGCAGCTCTCACACCTTCGGAACACCGCACGCAGTTCTGAGGCGAAAACCTGGTGGGGAGGGGGAGGAATAAAATTTTCAGGGCGAGAGGGTTGGAGGAGCAGGGAGAACATTTATTATTGGCTGTGGCGATGGTGGCAAGGGCTTGAGGGTTAAAGGGAATGAATGTTGGCAGGGTAATTTTTATCATGGGGTAGATGGCAATTTATGATTTACCCATGGGGGGGGGGGGAGGTGCGGGAGGTGGGATATGTGATTGACACCTGACATAACATTTTATTTTTAATTCTCGGAGATCGGGACCATTGAATTTTACAATGTAATTGAGGGCTTGAAGCCCTTTAAAAATGGCGTCTGCGCAGTGGTGCCAGATGCTGTTGCCAGGGACGCGGCGCCCCCCCCCCCCCCCTCCACTTAAATGAGCCCCTGCACATAATATCCATGTTAGAAGGCTGCCAAATTCAAAGCGCGCCACCGCGGAGCGCAGCGCGCTCATAAAATTCAGGCCCAGGATGGGCAAAATGCAGAGTAGCATAAGTATCTATAAAAGACTGATTCACCTGATGAGAGTTGTGTTTTGAAAACAAAAAATGCTGGAGTTGTGCTTTCACAGGTTGAGGGGACCTACTTGGTAATTGATCCTGTAAATTCGTGTTTTAAGCTGATGGGCTGTTGCAATAAAAATGTTAGTACTCTTAATTCACAAACCATTGCACAAAGATCCATTTTAATGCTTTTAAACTACAAACCTAATTTGAGTATAGTTTCCATTGGGAAATTGGTTTAGAAAGTTTTATTAGGTTATTACCCTTGATATTTTGCCTTGTACTAAATGAAATATGGCATGAGCACCAATTTTTGTGGTATTGCATCAAAATTTACAAAAATAATTCTAAATAGGCCTATGCGAGGCATTAAATGTCCACAATGTCAAGTGTACCATGCTGGAGTGTCACTGTGTTCTGGATGATCTGACTATGCACTGTTTGCTTTTCCTACTATATTCCTGGTGTAGATTTTTCTGGCTAAATTTATTCGCTGTCTGTTCGATTGCATAGTTTTATGCCTTGTCAATGTGTAACACTGCAGTGATGGTGCAGAATGCTTGTAGCTTGTACATGAATGCACTTAGTGTGCCCTTGGAAAGTTTTTTTTGTCTGAATCTGAATAGCTCATTTATAAAGGAGAAATATGCTGTATCTTGTGGCAGCTGTCTGTTGCTGAGTCGTATGACAAAGCTTGTAATATAAAGCTTTTGTGATGGTCCTTGTGTGTGTCAATTGTTGAGTATTAACACTTTCATGTATACAGTGATACAAGACAAACAGGTGTGCTATAAGTTCATTGGCCAGGAGCGATGGCATCCCATTTCAGACTCTGGTTATTTGATGCCTAGTGCTTCTTAGTCTATCAGAAAATATTCAGCCTGCTCAAACCATATCTTTCCCTCCCTGGTAGTAAAGGGAACTGTGACGATGCTGAGATTTTTGTTTCACATAAATGTGGAGAAAGTCACTGAACACTCATTAAATAGAATGCTAAAATAAAAGCAAAATACCGCGGATGCTGGAAATTCGAAATAAAAACAAGAAATGCTGGAACCACTCAGCAGGTCTGGCAGCATCTGTGAAAAGAGAAGCAGAGTTAACGTTTCGGGTCAGTGACCCTTCTTCGGAACCCTTCTTTAAATAGAATGCAGCAGTTCATCTCAGTATTGATAAAATTATTTTAAAATATTGGGAAATTTAGTGTATCACCAACCCCAGTGTTCTAATACGCTCTCCTCCCTCCCTCTTTTTCATATTGTTTCTTGATCAATCTTCCAAGAATGTAACTTTTTCTTCTATTAGTGTGGAGTACTTTGTCTTCACCAATAGGAATACCACCTCCACAATAAGCAGTCTGCACATGCTAGACTAGTAATTTTTAATTGCCAAAATTGAAATTGTTTAATATAATTTCTAAATTTTAATTTGGCCACAAGTTCTTAGACTTATTTATGAGTGATCGCACAAGTTCTCAGACCTCAGCCTAATGTGGAGTTGTTTCACAGAATTTCTCTCAAATATGCCTTTCGGCCCAACTGGTCTATGCTGGTGTTTATACTCTGAGGTCCTCCCACTCTAATTACCTCTTCCTACCCTACCCCCCACGTCCCTTTATTCCCTGGTGAAGGGTCAGTGACCTGAAACGTTAACTCTGCTTCTGTCTCCACAAATGCTGCCAGACCTGCTGAGTATTTCCAGCATTTCTTGTTTTAATATCCCTTTATTCCCTCCTCCCTCCTGTATGCACTAACATATCATTGTTATTGATCAATTCGTAATGTATTATTTAACAGATAAAATTTTTTGTGTGGGAATAGTTAAAGCCTGTGCATGTATGCCCAAAAATAGCCTAAACTTTTTGCCTCCCTCCCCAGAACAATAAATTGATTTTGAGGAGTATGTTGGAGAGTTAAGTCCTGGAAAAACACTTTTGAGATTATTGGATGTTTATGCCCAAAGTCGTCATCTTCCTTGCCCCATGAAAGCTGTCGAAATGTCGACTGTTTTTAAAAAAAAAGTGACTCTACTTGAATTTGCACATAGATATTCGTGACAGCTGAGAGTATGACTGACCTTGGCTGTTCTGTAGAAAATAAAACATGTACAGACTGATTCATAGCCAGTTGTAAAAATGAGTGTGACATAGATTTATATATGAAGAAAATTAGTTTTCAATGAAATTGAGATAAATTTAAAATTAGAATTGACATTCCTACCACTGTATTATAGTCTTGCCATCTGTTGTAGCTAAATATCTTTTTTAAGAAACTGCAGTTTTTCTAAGTGTCACTGTCCCAGCAGTGGATGATGCATAATGCTCTGTGCCAGCCTTTCTCATCTCATCTACCTGAGACGAGGAAAGAAACCGTAAAATTGCTCAGGCCGCCATCACATGAATGAACTTGTCCGCCTCTGCTCCAATCAGTATTCATGAAAATATTAATGCCCTTGGGCTGAAAACGTTTCGGCAGCCTGTCTCTCTCTCTCTCTCAGGTTATTCAAAAGAAAGCAACTATTAGTCACATCAGCAAAAAGTGCTTCCTGCCTCATTGTGGAGCACTGCACTGGTTAAATGCTCCCGTCTCTTGGATATGTTGGATTGAAGTACTCGGGCCATATGGATGTTTTAACTGAAAGGTGACTTTGCGCCATTGCCCAAGGCAGAAAGCTGAAGGTCTAGCTGTACTATGTAAGTGAAGATTGCTAATTATTTGGAGCCTTTTAAGTAGTTTGTGTACTGCAGGTGATACAGATTCATCATGTCAAACTGCAACAGCTTTCAAATATGCCAGGCCGTGGGGTTACAGATTGTGGTTGAGTACAATTCTGCTGCTACTGATGGCCCACAGCGCCTCATGGTTGCCCAGTTGCATTGCTAGATCTGTTCGAAGTCTATCCCATTCAGCATGGTGGTAGTGCCGCACAACACGATGGAGGATATCCACAATGTGAAGGCAGGTCTTCGTCTCCACAAGGACTCCTACCAATACTGTCATGGACAGATGCATCTGCAGCAGGCAGATTGGTGAGGATGAGGTCAAGCAGGTTTTTCCCTCACCACTTGCCACATACCCAGTCTAGCAGCTATGTCCTTTAGGACTTGGCTAGCTCGGTCAGTAGTGGTGCTACTGAGCCACTCTTGGTGATGGACATTGAAGTCCCGCACCCAGACTACATTCTGTGCCCTTGTCACCCTCAGTGCTTCCTCCAAATGGTGATCAACATGGAGGAGTACTGATTCATCAGCTGAGGGAGGGCACAGGTGATAATCAGCAGGAGGTTTCCTTGCCCATGTTTGACCTGATGCCATGAGACCTCATGGGGTCCGAAGTCGATGTTGAAAACTCTCAGGGCAACTCCCTCCCAACTGTATACCACTGTGCCGCCACATCATCTGGGTCTGTCCTGCCAATGGGACATGACATACCCGGGGATGGTGATGGCAGTGTCTGGGACATTGTCTGTAAAGTATGATTCCTTGAGCTTGATTGGCACCCATCCACAAACATTCTTGCCCTCCACCATCGACGCACAGTGGCAGCAGTTTGTACTATCTGCAAGATGCAGTGCAGCAACGCACCAAGGCTCCTTAGACAGCACTTTCCAAACCCACGACCTCTACCAACTAGATGGACAAGGGCAGCAAATTTATGGAAACACCACCACCTGTAAGTTCCCCTCCAAGTCACACACCATGCTGACTTGGAACTATATCACCATTCCTTCACTGTCGCTGGGTCAAAATCCGGGAACTCCCTTCCTAACAGCACTGTGGGTGTACCTACGTCACATGGACTGCAGCGGTTCAAGAAGGCAGCTCACCACCACCTTCTTGAGAGCAATTAAGGATGGGCAATAAATGCTGTCCTAGCCAATGACGCCCACATCCCATGAATGAATAAAAAGATGAGTTTAAGTGAGTGGGCAAAGACCTGGCAAATGGAGTATAATGTGGGAAAATGTGAAATTGTCCATTTTGGCAAGAAGAATAAAAGAGAAGCTTATTATCTAAATGGTGAGAAATTGCAGAGCTCTGAGATGCAGAGGGATCTGCGTGTCCTCGTGCATGAATCGCAAAAGATTAGTATGCAGGTGCAGCACGTAATTGGGAAAGCTAATAGAATGTTATCGTATATCCTGAGGGGTATTGAATACAAAAGTAGGCTATGCTTCAGCTATACAGGGCATTGGTGAGACCACATCTGGAGTTCTATGTACAGTACTGGTCTCCTTATTTAAGGAAGGATGTAAATGCGTTGGAGGCAGTACAGAAAAGGTTTACTAGAATAATACCTGGAATAGGTGGGCTGTCTTATGAGGAAAGATTGGACAGGCAAGGCTTGTATCCGTTGGAGTTTAGAAGAGTAATAGGCGACTTGATTGAAACATATAAGATCAAACAGGGTGGATGTGGAATGGACGTTTCCTCTTTTGGGAGAATCTAGGACTAGGGGGTCACTGCTTAAAAATAAGGGGTCGCCCATTTAAGACAGAGATGAGGAGAATTTTTTTCTCTCAAAGGTTCGTGAGTCTTTGGAATTCTCTTCCTCAAAAGGCGGTGGAAGCAGAGCCTTTGAATGTTTTTAAGGGAGAGATAGATAGATTCCTGATAAGCAAGGGAGTGAAAGGTTGTCGGGGATAGGTGGAAATGTGGAGTAATCAGTTCAGCCATGAACTTATTGAATGGCGGAACAGGCTCGAGGGGCCTAGTGGCCTACTGCTGCTCCTAATTCATATGTTCGTATGTTTTTTGCCCCCCCCCCCCCCCCCCCCCCAATGTACAAACTGGACTAATCTGAAAATGAACTTTTGCCATTTTGCACCATTTCCCCCAACAGGCACCCACAGGTTCATTACTGGCTTTACCAGCAGGAACTGTCATTTTACAACTTTTGATATTTTTATCCTGTGCAGTGAAACACAGTTCAGTTGCCGCTCATTACATGTAAACAATGACTGCAGGCCAGCCTTAGTCCTAGGCCACGCACATTCTGACAGAGTTGTATAATTGGACCATAAGAACTCTGTGTTGAGATTTTAAATTCCTTTAGGAAAGTCAAATTTACCTGCAAGTTATGCATCCAGTTGTCTTCAAGTTACTGTTCACAGTCTTTAAACAGAGAACCATGGCTTCAGTAGCAAGTTTCCTTGCATTCCTATGAATAAATTCACATTTTACAGTTCGCTCAAATGCAGAAAGGTTGGAATTGGTTTCTAGATGTTAACCTTCTGTATCATATCAATACCATCACCTAGGATTTTGGTGAAGTGTAATGGTGTGAGTGAAATATCTATGCTGCATCTACTTGAACTGTGAAATATGTCCAACGGTATGATTATAATGTCTGTCCAAATTTTTGGTCTGCAGGATAGCATTTTGAGCTATGAAGCGCATGGGTGGTGTACCGGTAGTTACAGATCTGTCACCATTGAAGGTTTAGTGGAAATTTCAGATTGCGAATCACAAGATTCAGCACTGAAGTGTGACTTTTGCTGTATTTTAATACTAAACCAGCCTAGAACTAACACTTCAGGCATTGAACTAATACCTCAAGAAGCAAGATGAACAAGATAACTCTGAACAGTGTGAATCATCCCTCCTGTTAATATTGGAGCAGGAAATGTTTCAACAAGAAGAAAATTGATTGCTGGTTTTTAAGTTTTCACTTTCTTTCCTCTTCTAAGGTGGAAAATGGAATTAACAAAACTATTTTAAGATGAAGAAATACAGAGGTGACATTTAATAACGTAAGCAAACCAATCTTCCTTATACGTAAGTAACAGAAGTGTATTCTAAGCATTCATGCTTAACCACTTTGTGAATTTGTTAAATTTCAACACTTTATCAATCAAATTGCGGTGTGTAATTTTGTGTTTTTTTTGTTGCAAAGATTTTCAGCTTAATATGTTTCAGATGCTGATACTCTGTTAGCCTGTGTTGCTGGAAGAAAGAAAGCCTTATGGATGTTGCAGCTTAGTTCCTGCTATTAAAATAGATACTTGTAGATTTTTCCTTCTTTCTGTTCTGCTGTAGTGTTACCTTAACCCGTCATTGCTCACCTAGGAGTGTCTAGATTAACTTCACAGCTGTTGATATAATTGCAAGATTAGATGAGTAAAATTGACTTAAATTTTACTGTAAAAGATGTTGTCTAAGTTTGTGATGTTCCTGTGTGGGTGATCTATGTTTTCACTCCCCCAATTGATGCATGCTCCAATTTGACCAGATATGACATGGCTGATATGTTTCAAGATAAATGTGATTTGTTAGAATCATCGAACAATACAGCGGAGAAGGAAATCATTTGGCCCATCGTGCCTGTGCTGGCTCTGAAAGAGCTATCCCATTGGCCACACTTCCTTTTTCCCCAGCCCTGTACATTTTTACCCCCTTAAGTATTTCTCTAATTCCTTTCTTCAAAGTTACTGAATCTGTTTCTACCACCCTTTCAAACAGTGAATTCCAGATCATCGTACCTCAATGCAGAATTTTTTCTTCGTGGAGTCTCTGGTTCTTTTGCCAATTATCTTAAATTTGTGTCCTCTTGTTATCAGCCCTTCTACCACTGGAAATAGTTTCTTCATATTTACTCCAAAACCCTTCATGATTTTGAACACCTCTATCAAACCTCCTCTTAACCTTCACTCATCCAAGAATAACCCCATTTTCTCTAGTCTTTGTGTAACTGAAATCCTTCATTGCTAGTACCATTTTAGTAAATCTGCTCTGAACCCTCTTTAAAGCTTTGACATCCTTTCTAAGGTTTAGTGCCTAGATACTCCTGTTGGGACCTAACTAATTTGTTACAGAGGCTTAGCATAACTTCCTTGTTTTTGTACTCTGTGCCTCTATGTATAAAGCTTAGGATCCCGAATTTCTTTTTAACAGCCTTCTCAATTTGTCAATCCATTGTTTACTACATTTGAGTTTTGTGTCTGCAAACTTGGGTATAATGAACATAATTTTGAAATGCAAGTTGAAAAGAATAGTGGTCCCAGCATTAACCCCTAAGGGACATCACTGCACATTTCCAATCTGGGGAAAAAATGAGTTCACCCTACTCTAATAAAAACAAAATACTGCAGATGCTGAAAATCTGAAATAAAAACAGAAACACTTTAATTCCATGGATTTCACTTTTGCTCACAAGTCTATTTTGTTGTACTTTATCAGATGCCTTTTGAAAGTTCATATACATAATAGTAACCATACTATCTTCATCAATCCTCCCCATTACTTGATCAAAGAACAAAATCAAGTTAGTCAAACACAATGTGCCTTTAAGAAAAACTTGCTGGCATTCATTTATTAAACCATTTCATTTTTTTTGAAGCACCAATTAATTTTGTCCTGGATTATTGTCTGTCAAATTTTCCCCGCCAATTACATTAGGCTGACTGGGTTGACCTGTAGTTACCAGGATTATGCCTCACAACCTTTTTTTGAGCAGGTTCGTAAGAGCTGCAATTAGCCAATCCTCTGACACCACTCCCATATCAAAGAAGATTGTGGCCAGAACCTCAGTTATTTCTACCCTTGCTTCCCTCAGCAATGATGGATGCATCTCATCTGGACCAGGTGACTTTGCTACTTTGAGAACTGCCAACGTTTTCAGTACATCCTGTCCAATTTCTCTGCTACCCTCTTTACTACAACATTGTCAGCATTCTCTTTAGTGAAAACAGATGCAAAGTACTCATTTAGTACCCTGGCCATGCTCTCTGCCTTCACCAGATCAGTTCCTTTTTGGTCCCTAATCTGTCCCACCTTTTGACTACCCTTTTACTATTTTTATGTTTATAAAAGACTTTTGGGTTCCCTTTTGAATTATTTGCTAATCTGTTGTCATACTCTTTGCCCCACTTATTTTCTTACTCCGTTCCTCTCAGTACTTTCTGTATTCAGCTTGATGCTCTACTGAGTTATGAACCCAATATATATCTAAGCTTCCTTTTGCTGTTTCATATTTTAATCTGTATATCCGGGTGCTCTAGCTTTTGGATACCCTTCCTTGCCCCCTTATGGGAACATGTCTCGTCTGTACCTAAGCTATCTCCTCTCTAAAGGTCACCCATGTCCCAAGAAAATTGCTGTGGCATTGGAACAGTAACCATGACATCTTGTGTTACTGAATAACCAACTGTCAGTTTTGTGTAACATTAGCAACAAGAATTTTGTGATAACTTTTTCCTAAATCCATTTTGGTAATTATCATTTATGGTTCAAAGTGTTCCTCTATTTCTGAAGTGAAAATCAGCACAACTGTGAATTACTGTGTACAAAGTTAAATGAAGAATTGATAACTTGATTTGCTCCCTGAATATTGGGTTAGGAAGCAAATAGTTTACGTTCTCTGTTGCAGTGAAATCATGCAAGTACAATTTTGGTTTACATCTTGGGTTGGTCAAATGTAGAGTTCCAGAGTACTTGAGTACATCGTCCCAGTTAGAGTTTTGTGATTATATCATACTAAACAAGGATTCAGTTTATCTGTACATTTTAGAATCTTTAAACCTCAGCAAAGTCCTCTGAGTCAGCATTTCTAAAAGTTTAAAAATTCAAAGTTGCCTCAGACATTCCTCATACCTCAAGTACATAATCTCTGGGATTTGTTACATTCCTCCGTACCCACTTCAAATCCACAACAATTGTGCACAGCCTTCCAGGTAGTGCCAAACTAGCAATCTTTAGGAATTCATATTGTCTTCTAGGACTACAGTGTTTTTAGTGACACAGCACAATATCATACTTGCTTATTTGCTACTGCTGAGTATTACACTGATTTGTTTCAAAGAGCTGTTCTCGACCCCAGATTCCTGTTCTGTATTGTATCCGGTATTCTATTACCATTCATCTTTTATTCTTGCTGTTTATTCTTATTTCCCACTGTTAGCTGACAAATGTATCTATTGAAGCATCTGTGATTTGTCAGTGCAACCACCCCAATCTACCCAGAACCCCCTTTTTTTAAAAAAAAAGGTTATAGGTCTTGGAAAGTGGACCATGTTGACTTTATGCACTTCACAATTGCTGCTCAGTTTTGTATTGCTAGGTTTCTACCTGATAAATCATTTCAATAAAACTTATTTTTAGTAAATCTCATCATTGAGATTATAAGAATTTAATAAATCGTACGTGTGAACACCATGGGAGTAATATGCTCATGGGCTAAAAATTGGAAATGACGAAGGCATAGATATCTGACTGGAATAATTGTTTTCTAGGGCGAAGTGTACGCTTCAAGGTGACCTGATTAAGGGTTTTGAGATTAAGAAGGGAATTAGCAAAGTTGATTCAGGCAATTTGTTCACGTTGATGGAATTCAAATACCAAGAGACATGAGTTTAAAAAAAAATAGAAAATTAAGGGATGAATTTTAACTCCCCAAAAAAGGGTGAGTTGGAGTCTTGTCAGAGGTTAAAATGCAAAAAGTCTGGAACAGGAACCAAACCTGCCTTGAACTATCCTGCTTCTGGTTTTAACGGCTGAGTGTGTGATGTGAGGGGGAGAGCAACCAATCCATTTGTGGAAAGCAAGTTGGTCATTTAAATACTATACAGAGGCTGCATGTCTCTTGGTATTTGAACTCCATCAATGTGCCTTCATTTCAACCACAGGCACCCAGGTTTCAGGAAACTTAGCAGCTTAAAGGCAGCTACTTGGGCTAAATCCATGATGCTAAGTGCATTTACAGCACTGTTTGTGGCCAGGAGAAGCAGGAATACTTCCTCCAGGCCCATCAAGCTATCCAGTTTGAACCCCCACCCCAAATCATCAGAACCCTGACCACCTTTGCCCACCACCAACCTCCCCCTTCCCCACGCCCCAGCCATCTCTCTCACTCCCAATACACCTAATTTCTCTCATAGGCTTCACCCTGTGAATGAGGCATCCTGCCTGAAAGGCCTCCAGCCTGCCAATCAGGAGACCTGCAGTTAATTTCTGTGACATTCAGGAAACCAGTTCTTCAGGGTTTCCTGATCTCAACAGCGCCCCTGCACAGAACTTGCCTCCAGATTAAAATCTATGCTTAGCAAAAGGTTGTGAAGTTTTTGCTGAAAGGGTAATGGAAATGTGGAATACATTTACCACTGATGCAGGTGGTGTAAAAGGGCTTCAAGACAATTTAGGTTTCTTTCTGGAGGAGATTTATGAGAAAACGGGTGGTAGGTCAACGCACCACCAGCTCAACCCATCAAAAATAAAGACTGGCTTGTTGGGCATAATGGCGTTTTCATTTCACAAATTATGTTCTCAGTTTGCTGTAATATATGATCAGCAAAAGGTAATAATGGAAAAACTAGATGTACAAAGCAGCTCCATTCTAAGTACTTGCACCGGAAACATTGGGCTGAATTTTACAGGACACTCCCCATCCCCCAACATCGGGGGTTGTGGCAGGGGGCCGAAAAATGCCTCCGGGAGAGGGCTGCCACGCAGTATTGACCCAGCCCAATATTGGTGGCGGCCACCCCCACCTGCTGCTCAGAAAATAAATTTACATCACTGAATTAATTATCTTTATGTTACCGCCGTCTGTCCCGGTGTGATATTTGTGCTGGTGGCCGGCACTCCCGCGCCTTCAGCTTCCCGTCTGGGTAAACGAGGTGGAACCTTGGTTGGGAGGGGGCAGGAGGTAAGTTTTTCAGTGCAGGGGAGTGGAGTGTGGTGGGGTAGTGAGGTCAAACTAATATCTTTGGTGTAAGGGAGGGTTATAGTGTAAATATGTACTGAGAGGGGGATGTGGTCAGGTGGACAAGGGAAGTGTTTTGGAGGGGGAAGAGGGCAAGTAATTAATTACATGGTTATTGGGGGGGGGGGGGGTGGGAGAGGGGCAAATTAAATGTTTGTAAAATTTTTCATAACGTCTAAATATTTAAATTGAATGGAAGGGCTTGAAGCCCTTTAAAAATGGCGTCAGCTGCCTGTGCACAGGTGCTGGGAATGGACAGCCCGCCCCCTCCACATCATCGGAGGGGCGATCCACCCCGGCTATTTAAATGAGTTGCCCGCTTAATATCGCGGTGGCTCCACAACCTGCGGTCCCCGCGGGCAGACCGCCATTGTTTTAATCAGCGGCGGAAGTATAAGTTTCAGCACATTAACTTTTGTTTTGTGATGGACGTACACAGCAGGTCCAATAATATCTATTTTTCTTGTATACCTATATTCTGTTGATCTGGAATCATATGTTTATACTGTAATAGTGTTGACTTAAGGAAGCCCAAATTGATTGATTATGGCTTGCACTAAAAGTCATAGTTGCATTTAATTTATTCTGCAATTTAGGGTTTGATCTCTTATTATAAGACCAGTTACGTAGACCAATTTTTTTGAGAAATTGCTCAAATGTAGTTAAATACAAAGTTGCAATACTATTATGTGGGAACTAATAAATGACCAATTATTCTGGTGGTGCCAAGTGTCTCTGAACCAACTCCCTCCCCCACCCCGTTCCCCCACACCTCTACTCCCCCACCCCCATCCCCCCCAAAAACTGGACGAGTGTAAAAGGGTTGAATTCAAAATATGAGGAACCAGATCATGTAGAGCCTTTCTGCTGGAAGTGGTTGCATAATCTTCTGGAAATGATTGGAGTAAATGTAGGGGGCATGATCAAGAAGTTTGCGGACAACACAAATATTGGCCGTGTGGTAGATAGTGAGGAGGATAGCTGTAGGCTGCAGGAAGATATTGATGGTCTGGTCAGATGGGCAGAAAAGTGGCAAATGGAATTCAACTTGGAGAAGTGTGAGGTGATGCATTTGGGGAGGTCAAACAAGGCAAAGGAATACACGATCAATGGGAAAGTACTGAGAAGTGTAGAGGAAGTTAGGGATCTTGGAGTGAATGTCCACAGATCCCTGAAAGTAGTAGGACAGGTCAATAAGGTGGTTCAGAAGGCATATGGAATCCTTTCCTTTATTAGCCAAAGTATAGAATATAAGAGCAGGGAGGTTATGCTGGAACTGTATAACTCATTGGTGAGGCCACAACTTGAGTACTGTGTGCAGTTCTAATCACCTCATTGCAGAAAGGATGGAATTTCACTGGAGAGGATACAGAGGAGATTTACGAGGATGTTGCCAGGACTGGAAAAATGCATCTATGTGGAAAGATTAGATAAGCTGGGGTTGTTCTCCTTGGAACAGAGAAGGCTGAAGGGCGATCTAATTGAAATGTACAAAACTGAGGGGCCTGGAGAGAGTGGAGGTGAAGGGTCTATTCACCTTAGCAGAGAGCTCAGTGATGAGGGGGCATAGATTAAAGTGATTGGCAGAAAGATTAGAGGGGAGATGAGGAAAAACTTTTTCACCCTGAGGGTGGTGAGGGTCTGGAACTCACTGCCTGAAAGGGTGGTTGAGGCAGAAACCCGCAACTCATTCAAAGGAGTCTGGATATGCACCTCAAGTGCCGTAAACTGCAGGCCTACGGACTAAATGCTGGAAGGTGGGATTAGAATAGGTGGACCATTTTTCAGTCGGCACCGACACGATGGGCCAAGTGGCCTCTTTCTGTGCCCTAAACTTTCCATGATTCTATAATATAAAAGTGTTTGCATCTTCTGAGTTCCTGGATATGATGTTGCCTTGAAATATTTCTAAAAGATCTTGTAAGATCATTATTTT
This sequence comes from Heterodontus francisci, assembly GCF_036365525.1. NCBI lineage: Eukaryota > Metazoa > Chordata > Chondrichthyes > Heterodontiformes > Heterodontidae > Heterodontus > Heterodontus francisci. The sequence goes on along the minus strand of NC_090376.1, from coordinate 25,195,827 downwards.
TATACATGTGATAGGTGTCAATTCACAGCCCACAGTCCTCTCAGAATAATCTGAAATGACTGCATTTAAAACCTCTTTACATGTTACAGAAAAAATATTTTATGTTTAAAGAATTGATATGTTACATCTAATATTCAGAGTGCAGTTTTGAAGAAGGCCAGAAGACCAAAATATTGACTTTTCCTTCCAACAGATGACTTCTTGTTTGTTTTTAGCTTTATTGTTAAATGTTAAAGCAGAGTGTGTGCCTGGCTCTTAACAAATCAGTAGTGCAGTATTGGGAAATGTATTTCTGAGACAATCTCTGACCAGATGATATCTCCAATATTGTTTCCACTTTTACTTAGAGAGATTAATGAGACTTTCAGTTGCTACCACCGCTAATCTTCACTCCCCTGCCTAGTACTATTAAATACCAAATATCTAACTCCAACTGGTACATGTTGCAGTGAGTTCTAAGCTTTAAAACTGAAAATGTATAAATATTGAAATACTTGATAAAGAACTGAAAATAAAATAAAGGCCATGTATTTTACAGAATAATGGACAGAGTAGTGGAATTCAATTCCCAAGCAGCAGTAAAAATCATAGAAAATAACTAAAGATAGAATTGGACTTGGTCATTGTAAATGAGTAGTCTGTATAGCATACTGTGTGTTGTGACATAAACATCCCTATTGTAATATGTATTTTGCAGCTCACTGAGTAAATCTGTACAAGGTCTGTTGGTAAATATTAAAAATCTTGCAGATGAACTTCCTGTATCATAATTAGTTTGTATGGCACTTTTCCACATCACACAGTTGATGATCACCATTATAAACACCATGAGCAGTGCAAGGGAAGATCTGCTAGAACGTTTGTATTCAAGATTATAGTGTTCATGCACGCAAACAGCAACTGAGTGCTTTAGGATCATGTGGCCAGTCCTATGAGTTGTTGAGCTTTATCATGTCTGTAACTGAAATTACTTGGTTTGTTTTTGGTCCAACCGTATCTGACCTCTTGCTAAGGCATTTTTTTTCATTTAGTTGTACATTTTTACACATGTTCTAATTGCAGTATTTCCAATTTAATCTAATGTCTTGTCTTCTAGGTCCCCCTTGGCAACATACTACTAGCAAGCTATGCAATAGCAGGGCACAGGAAGTGGCCTGTAGTGTCTAACTTGACGTTTTGCTTTTTCCTTGGGCTTTGCTTGATGAAGTAAGGGGTTTGGCATCTGCATATTTGCTAGTGTGAACCGCCTCCTATGCTTCTGTAACACCGTTCATGGGTATGCCACTCAATTTTTTGAATTTCTTTAATAAACTGTTGCAATTTACTTAAGATGTTAATTTTTTTATGTTCATTATAACACATTCCTAGGCTTTATAGTTGATGCTGGGAGCATCTGAATTATCAAAAAAGAGTTTGTAGTAGTAGTATGCAATTACATTCACTGATTTAAATTTTGTTGATTTATCACAATGTAATCTCACAGTTACTATGAAGCAATAAAATAATATTGCTTTGCATTGAAAAATATTAAATATTATTTTTGAAGTCTGATGAAGATTATTTCTCCCTTCCCGGACCCATTTGACTCCTCTGTTCCAACAAGAACCTGAAATGTTTATTGAACTCTTCTATTTAGAGCTATATTGGTCTTTTTGAGGAAGGATGAGAGAAACAAGACCGCAGTCTCACTCTGTGCCGCTTTTATATTCCTTTCCCATTCTCCTCCTCCTTCCCACACTATTACTACATCTTTGCTTTCTTTTCATAGAACCGTAGAAAGTTTACGGCACAGAAAGAGGCCACTTGGCCCATCATGTCTGCGCCAGCTGAAAAATGAGCCACCCAGCCTAATCCCACCTTCCAGCATTTGGTCCGTAGCCCTGCAGGTAATGGCTCTTGAGGTGCATATCCAGACGTCTTTTAAATGAGTTGAGGGTTTCTGCCTCTACTACCCTTTCAGGCAGTGAGTTCCAGACCCCTACCACCCTCTGGGTGAAAGAACTTTTCCTCCTCTCCCCACAATCTTTCCAGCAATCACTTTAAATCTATGCCCCCTATTCACTGACCTCTCTGCGAAGGTAAATAGGTCCTTCACATCCACTCTATCCAGGCCCCTCACAATTTCAATCCGATCTCCCACAAGAAATAGGAGCAAAAGTAGACCATATGGCCCATCGAGCCTGCTCCGCCATTCAATATGATCGTGGCTGATCTTGGGCTTCAATTCCACTTTCCTGCCCGCTCCCTGTATCCCTTGATTCCCTGTGAGGCCAAAAATCTATCTGTCCCTGCCTTAAATGTATTCCATGGTGGAGCATCCACAACCCCCTGGGGTAGAGCATTCCAGAGATTCACAACCCATTGAGTGAAGTAATTTCTCCTCATCTCAGTCCTGAGTGATTGACCCCTTAGCTGAGACTGTGTCCCTGTGTTCTAGATTCTCTGACCAGCAGGAACAATCTCTCAGCTTCTACCCTATCAAGCTCTTTCAGAATCTTGTATGTCTCAATTAGATCTAAACTCCAGAGAATATAGGCCCAATTTACTCAGCATCTCATCATAGGACAACCCCCTCATCCCAGGATCCAATCTAGTAAATCTTAGCTGCACTGCCTCCAGTGCAAGTATATCCTTCAGAGTGATAGAGTTATACAGCACAGAAACAGGCCCTTTGGCCCATCGTGTCCATGCCGGCCATCAAGCACCTATCTATTCTAATCCCATTTTCCAGCACTTGGCCCATAGCCTTGTATGCTATGGCATTTCAAGTGCTCATCTAAATACAACTTAAATGTTGTGAGGGTTCCAGCCTCTACCACCACTTCAGGCAGTGCGTTCCAGATTGCAACCACCCTCTCGGTGAAAACATTTTTCCTCAAATCCCCTCTAAACCTCCTGCCCCTTATCTTAAATCTGTGCCCCCTGGTTATTGACACTTCCGCTAAGGGAAAAAGTTTCTTCCTATCTACCCTATCTATGCCCTTCATAATTTTGTATACCTCAATCATAGCCCTCCTCAGCCTTCTCTGCACTAAGGAAAACAACCCTAGCCTATCCAGTCTCTCTTCATAGCTGAAATGCTCCAGCCCAGGCAACATCCTGGTGAATCTCCTCTGCACTTTCTCCAATGCAACCACATCCTTCCTATTGTGTGGCAACCAGAACTGCACACAGTACTCCAGCTGTGGCCTAAATAGCATTTTATGCAGCTCCATCATAACCTTGCTCTTATATTCTATGCCTCGGCTAATAAAGGCAAGTATCCCATATGCCGTCCTAATCACCTTTTCTACCAGTGCTGCTGCCTTCAGTGATCTATGGACAAGTACACCAAGGTCCCTCTGACCCTCTGTACTTCCTAGGGTCCTACCATCCATTGTATATTCCCTTGCCTTGTTAGTCCTCCCAAAATGAGAAATCCAGAGATTACAACCTTTGAGGCCTTGCTTTTTAATCTGCGACCTAGCTCCCTAAATTCTTGTTGCAGGACCTCATCCCTCTTTCTGCCTATGTCGTTGGTACCAATGCGAATGACGACCTCTGACTGTTCGCCCTCCTTCTTCAGAATGTCCTGCAGCTGCTCCGTGACATCCTTGACCCTAGCACCAGGGAGGCAACATACTATCCTGGAGTCACGTTTGCGGCCACAGAAACGCCTATCTGTACCCCTTACAATAGAATCCCCTATCACCATAGCTCGCCCACTCTTTTCCTCTCCTCCTGTTGAGCTGAGCCACCTGTGGTGCCACAGACTTGGCACTTGCTGCATTCCCCTGACAAGCTATCTCCCCCCACAGTAGCCAAAGCAGTTAAATCTGTTCAAGAGGGAGATGGACCCAGGGGACTCCTGCACTACCTGCCTAGTTCTTCTACTCTGCCTGGCAGTCACCTATTTCCTTTCTGCCTGAGCAGTCTTTACCTGCAGTGTGACCACCTCCCTGTACGTGCTGTCCACGATGATCTCAGACTTGTGGATGCTCCACAGTGTGCCCTGCCACCGCTCCAGATCCAAAACACGGATTTCATGTAACAGCAGCTGGAGACATTTCCTGTACACGTGTTCGCCCTGGACACTGAAAGTGTCCCTGACTTCCCACATTGCACAGGAGGAGCACTCCACGCTGCCGAGCTGCCCTGCCATGACTTACCCTTAATTTACTCCCTTAAATAACTCAAAAATTAGAGATTTTTTACACTAGGGACCCTGATTCCCTAAAAAAACACTACTTACTACATAAATAAACATTGCCTTTCTCTTTCCTTTAGTTACTAACCCAGCTTACCTGTATACTCACCCCAGCGGCTGTGTATTTCCCTGCTTGGTCTGTTGATTGTGACGTCACTCTGATGTCACTTTTCGATTTTCCCCCGGCTCTACTCCCGCTATGTTCTCGTTCTCTCTCTCTCTCTCTCTCTCTCTCTCTCTCTCTCTCTCGCTCTCTCTCTCGCTCTCTCGCTCTCTCTCTCGCTCTCTCTCTCGCTCGCTCCATCTCTCTCTCTCTCTCGCTCCATCTCTTTGTCTTGCGCCCATGCTCTCTGCACTGCGCCCGCCCGCTCTGCCCCCGCTCTTACTCTCTCCTCCCTGCGCGCTCGCGCTCCCCCCCCCCCCCCCCCCTGCTCGCTCGATCTCCCCTCCGCTTGCTCTCTTCTCTCTTCCCCCCCCCCCCCCCCCCCCACCCGGCGCCCTCTCTCGCACTCGCTCTCTCTCTTTCCACCCCCCCCCCTCCCCCGGCTCGCCCTCGCACTCCAACTGTGTTCCATTTGGTGGACTTTTTAAAGCTCTGCTCCAGCTGTGTTTTTTTCTCTTTTTCTCTCTCTTTCTCTGCTCCCCTTTCTTAAATGTAGAGACCAAACCTGCAGTCTCACCAAAGCCCTGTACAATTTTAGTAAGACTTCTTTATTCCGGTACTCCAATCCCCTTGCAATAAAGGCCAACATGCCATTTGTCTTCTGAATTGCCTGCTGCACCTGCATGTTAACTTTGTGCATTCCTTGTACGAGTGCCCCCAAGTGTCTCTGATCAACGCTTACCAGTTTCACACCTTTTAAAAAAAAAAATTCTGCTTTTCTATTTTTACAACCAAAGTGAACAACTTCACACTTCCCTACGCTATACTCCATTTGCCATCTTGTTGCCCACTCACTTAACCCGTCTATATCTCTTTGCAGCCTCTCTACATCCTCCCTGCAGATTACCTTTCCAGCTTTGTATCATCAGCAAACTTAAATACATTATTCTCTGTCTCTTCATCCAGGTCATTAATATGGATTGTAAATAGCCGAGGCCCCAGCGCTGATCCTTGCGGCCCTCCACTATTCACTGCCTGCCAACTTGAAAATGCCCAATTTATGCTCACTCTCTGCTTCCTGTCTGTTAACCAATCCTCTGTCTACACTAATATATTATCCCCAACACCATGAGCCCTTATCTTGCCTGTTAATCTTTTATGTGGCACATTATCGAATGCCTTTTGAAAATCCAGGTATACTAGAGCTACTGGTTCCCCTTTATCTAGCCTACTAGTTACATCCTCAAAAAACTCTAATAAATTTGTCAAACAGGAGCTCCCTTTAGTAAGATCATGTTGACTTGTTCTAATCGTACTATGCAATGTTAAGAGTTCCTTAATAGTTTCCAGCATCTTCCCAACGACTGCTGTTAGGCTCACTGGCCTGTATTTCCTTGTTTTCTCTCTACCTCCTTTCTTGAAAAGCGGCGAAACATTTGCCAACTTCCAATCTGATGGGATCAATCCTGAATCTAAGGAATTCTGGAAAATCATAGCCAACGCATCCACTATCTCTGCAGATAGCACCCTAGGATGTAGGCCACCTGGTCCTGGGGACTTGTCAGATTTTAATCCCTCAAGTTTCTCCAATACTTTTTCTTGACTGATAACAACATCCCTAATTTCCTTACTTTTTTAGCGCCTAGGTTACTGCCTGTTTCTGGTTTGGAACTTGTGTCTTCTACTGTGAAGACAGACACAAAATATTTGTTGAATGCCTCTGCCATATCCTCATTCCCCAGGATGATTTCTCCTGCGTCTGCCTCTAAGGGACCAAAGCCTACTTTAGCTACTCTCTTCCTTTATGTACTTATAAAAGCTCTTCCAATCTGATTTTATATTGCTGGCTCGTTTACTCTCATTCTATTTTTTCCCTTTTTATCAACTTTTTGGTGGCCCTTTGCTGGTTTCTAAAACGCTCCCAATCCTCAGACTTGCTACTATTTTTTGCAACATCGTAACTCTCTTCTAATCTAATACTCTCTAACTTTCTGAGTGAGCCATGGATGGGTCTTTCCGGACCAGTTTTTGTTTTTGAATGGAATGTACTTTTGTTGAACCCTCTGAAATGTTTCTTTAAATGTTCCCCACTGTTCACTTACTGCCATACCTTCCAGTCTATTTACCCAATTAATGTTAGCCAGTTCTCCCCTCATACCTTCCTAATTGACTTTAAGTTTAAGATTCTTGTTTGTGATTGAAATGTGTCACTTTCAAATTTCACATGAAATTCAATGGTATTGTGATCACTTTTTCCCAGTGGATCTTTTACTATGACGTTGCTTATTAACCCTGCTTGATTACACAATACGAGATCTAAGATAGCTTTATCCCTAGTTGGTTCTACAGCGTATTGTCATGAAAGCATTCTACAAATTCACTTGTTGCCAATTTGATTGTCCCAGTCTATATGCAGATTAAAGTCCCCCACAATTAATACACTACCTTTTTTACATGCTCCAATAATTTCCCATTTAATGTTCTGTCCTATAATATAATTACTGTTAGGGGGCCTGTAAATTACTCCCACCAGTGCTTTATGACTGCTGCTATTCCTAATTTCCATCCAAACTGATTTTACTTCATGATCTTCCGAGGCCAGATCCCTTCTTATTATTGTCCTTATGCCATCCTTTACCTTCCTCCTTTGCAAATCTGTCTGTCTGTCCGAAATATTGTGTACCCTGGAATATTTATTTCCCAACCTTGATCTCCTTGTAACCATGTCTCAGTAATGGCAATCAGATCTAGATCATTTACTTCTATTCGTGACACTAGTTCATCGATCTTATTACAGATGCTTCACTCATTCAGATAAAGGAACTTCAGTTTCATTTTTTTAACTTCTGTTCCCTGCAGTGACCTTATTTGCCAATGTACAATTTTTGTTTAACTCTCAGTCCATTCCTATCCCATTCTTTTGGGAGTTACCCACATCACTATCCTGCTACAATACCCTGACCTCACTGTTTGGATTTCAAAATTTTCATTTACCCAAACCCTCTCTCCCTCCTCCCTCTCCCCTCCTTCCCTCCGCCCCCCCCCCCCTCCCTCCACACCCCCCCACCCCCCCACCCACCATTAGTTTAAAGCATTGCCCACAGCTCCTGTTATGCGATTGGCCAGGACACTGGTTCCAGCCCGGTTCAAGTGAAGCCTATCCCAACGGAATAGCGCTGTCTTGCCTGAGTACTGAGGCCAGTGCCCCAAGAATCAAAACCCCTTCGTCCCACCCCACTCTTTGAGCCACACATTGAATTTTGTAATCTGCTTGACCCTGTGCCAATTTGCACATGGCTTGGGTAACAATCCGGAGATGATTACCTTTGATATTCTGCATTTTACTTTGGACCCTAACTCCTCAAATTCTCTAAGCAGAACATAATTTCTAGTTCTACCTATGTCATTGGTTCCCACAGGGATTCTGACAACTGGATCTTCCCCCTCCCACTCCAGATTCCTCTGCAGCCACAAGGAGATGTCCTTGACCCTGGCACCGGGCAGGCAACACAACCGTCGGAGCTCCCGGTTGCGGCTACAGAGAACAGAATCTATCCCCCTGACTATACTGTCTCCTATCACTACCACATTCCTCTTCACTCCCCCCACTGGAATGGCATCTTTCACCATGGTGCCGTGGTCAGTCCGCTCATCTACCTTGCAGTCCTTCTCTTCATCCACACAGGTATCAAGGACCTCATACCTGTTGGACAAGGTCAGTGCTGAGGTTCCTCCATCACTACATGCTGAATCCCCCTACATGCCTCACTTGCAGTCAGTCACTCCCTCCTGTCCCTGACCATTGGCCATCTATAATGCTCTAAGGGGTGTGACTGCCTCCTGGAACAAAGTGTCCAGGTAACTCTCACCCTCCCTGATGCTCCGCAAGTCTGCAACTCAGCAATTCTGAGCTGCAGTCGTGCAAGCTGCAGACACTTTCTGCGGACATGGTTGTCCGGGATTGCAGTGCATTCCACAATTTCCCACATGCTGTAGTTGCAGCACGCCACTGGCTCTGCCATCTCTGTACAATCTCTTTTTAGTCAATTAGTTAATAATTCAAGCTGAAAGAATGGAAAGTTGCACTTACCTACCTTGGAGTCAGAGGAAGAAGTCTCACCAACTGCTGGAGGCTGAAAAAGATAGGGAATGGAACCCCTCTGCCCCCACCCCCGCCCCGAAATTACCACATGCACCAAATTTCCACATTCACTCTGGCAAATGTCTCATTCAGGCAACTATATCTTGCCCAACTGAGTCCCCTCATTGCGTTTGGCTAAGAAACTGGTCTGCTTTATTTAAGGATTCTGATGACTCGCTAGCTCAGCTTTCTGCTACAGTAGTTAACACCTATTGAACCTAGCTACTTCCAACTGATTGACAGATAACTGCCACTGCTGGCTGCTGCTTGTTTAGCAAGGCTATTTACCTAACCAGCAGATTTAAAGCCTGACTCTTAATCTAAAATTTAAACTGGACAAAAACTTGCCAGAACTTGCCACGTGCACCAAATTTCCAAATTCACTCTGGCGAATATTTCACTCAGACAACTGTCTCTTGCTCAAATGTGTCCCCTCAGCCTCCACTTGGGATCCAGCCATACCTGCCATTGCCACTCAACCTGTCACAGTAGATTTTCAGCCCATCTAATTCCCTATTTCTCCCTCAATCTAGCAAACATTTATTCCTAAGTGAATCGAGAACACAAACTGGAATTGATGCTCAGACTCTCTCTTCCTCACATGATCAACACAGATTCAGTTTCATGGCTATTAATCCAGCTGAGCAACTTCTTTGGCATATTTGACTAATTTTGTTCCAGAAATCACCTATCAATTTATCATGTAAAGTTGAATATTACCAGAAACAACGAGTAAAATGACAGAAACTGGAAATGTTTTCATTGCCAGAAGGATCGGTAACCAGAGGACACAGATGTAAGATAATTGGCAAAAGAACCAGAGGGAAATTAGATTTTTTTTTTAAAGCAGAGCTGTTATCTGAAACGCACTGCCTGGAAAGCGTGATGCAAGCAGGTTCAACAGTAACTTTTATATAAGGGAATTGGATATATGCTTGAAAAGCAATGATTTGCAGGGCTGTGGGGGAACTGCATAGGAGCAGGATTAGTTGGATAGTTCTTTCAAAGGTTGGCATGGGCATGATGGACTGAATAATCTCTTTCTGTGCTACACAATTTGTAACTCTAAATCTGCACACTTATTAATTCATGACTGGTGTTGGAGATTTGCCTTTTTCAAAAATAATTTTATTTTAGGGAGGTGTGCTGCTCGTGCCTTCAAAAAGTCTCATATAATGGATGTGATGATCTGAATCCTGACTATATTGGAGATCCACTTGTGGGCTTCATGAGCTGCTGGGCTGCTAAATGTGTGGAGCTGCTGCCATGCATCAGCATGCTTTGCAAAGTCCACTGAAGTTTCCACGTTGGACCCAACAGTGTTATGGAGAGCGGCACACAAAGGTTATTGACTCTATTAGATCAATCCTAAAAAGTCTATAAGTTAAAAGTCCCAGGAATGTAACACTTCACCCTGTACTGTCTGGCTTTGTTTCAGAATTCGAAATCTCTAAAAGCAACATCTCGTCTGCTTATTCACATAAAGGAAGGGACGTGCGGTTTAAACTCTTTAATAGATTAAAAGACTGGCAAAAAGAAAAAGCATATTACTCATGAAAAAAATGTCAACAAAGGAGCAAAGCCCTCGGCACAATATTAAAGCCAGATCCATGCAGCGAGCTTCAACATTTGATATGTCTTCAGATATGTTAAGTTTATCTTTGGCAGGTGAGGAATTTTGTATACATTTTTATTGAAATCTGCTACCTGAAAACACATTTTTTGAGCTAATTTTTTGAAGATGCAGATAAAGTTTAGAGGAAATAAAACCATTGTGTTGGAATATTATTTGTGGGGATCTATAAATATTAAAGTAGCCTGTCTAATTAGCTTGTTGGTTGGCTGACCACATGCAGTCCTTTTTTGGCCTGGCTTCGATGAAACTTTACTGGGATAATTTAGTGTTCTTTGAATCTACCCTTCTGACATCAGAATAGTTTTCTTTATAGAAGTACATTTGAGATTTTAAATGCTTGAATGCCTCATTTTTGAAAATCTAGTCCGTGGGACATTTATAACTAAACTGGTCTTTTACTGTAATGCCACTCTGGAGATATTGATGCTGTCAAGTCACTTAAACTTAAGTTTGAAAGACTCTTCCTCCTTCCTCCAGAAATATTCCCAACTTTAATGCAGAATTTCCTCAAATTATCTAATCAGTTAAGGTGAATCTATTATAAACCAAGTGTATTAATTTTATGTTGTTGTTGTATGGAGGCTGTTTTCTTAACCAGAAACACTGTGAAAGAATAAATAAAAGTTAAACTATCTAATTTATTTTTGCTGCAATTTTCCTTGTGGAATATTCATCACATCTAGGACAGTATGGCATGAACAATTCTCACACGATGGTAATGCTGTGCATGGAAAATAAAAACCTTGCAGTAATTAGAGATTGAGTGTTAACCTGACTTATTCAGGTCTTTTGATGAATCTAGTAATTATGATCCTTGATGGTGAATGTACACGTTGCAGCTAGTAAATTATTTCACCTCTGAAAAGATATAATGCCAAATAGACCAGATCTGTTTTTCTGGAAGAGTAGGTCTTCTCTCAACACCATTATACAATCTTAATCTTGGCATCTACAAACATAGTTGTTCTGCTTTTGAGTTGGTATTAATTTATATACTTGTGTTTCTTGCTCTTAAAGTTGTTACTCATGGGCTTACCTTCAGTGGGCTTCAAACTTGAAAAGCTTGACAGGGTTGATGTTGGGTTGACTCCCCTGGCTGGAGAGTCTGGAGCTAGGAGACACGGGGCTGAATTTTATAATCCCCCCCCCCCCCCCACCCCAACATCGGGGGTCATGACGGGAGGGCCCTGAAAATACTTCTAGGAGAGGCCCACCACGGGCCTCGACGCCGGGAAAGCCCTGCCACATTTTACCGGCGGTGGCGAGGCCTCATGGCAGCAGTGACTTTATTTAAATATGGTAACACCGTTAAAATTCATGAATAATGACTTACCTTGTAGCAACGGCTAACCCACGCCAATATTCCGGCCGGTTGCAGGAAGTCACATGCCTTCGGATCATCGTTCGGAGATCTGAGGCGGAACAGTGATGGGGAGGGGTTAGGAGTGAAATTTGCAGGGCGGGCGGGGGGAGGGGAGCAGGGAAAACTGTTCTGATTGGTTGGGAATAGTGGGAAGGGGTTGAGGGTTAAAGTTAAAGTTCGGGGGGTGGGGGGGTTGGTGAGGAAAGTCAGGATTGGGCATTTAATGAATTGATTAGTCATTGGGGGTGTGGGAGAGGGAGTGAAAATGTTGATAAATGTGTAACTTTATTTTTTTTAAATTCTGTGATTTAAAAATTTATATGTTACTGAGGGGTTGAAGCCTTTTAAAAATGGTGCTGCGGTGGCGCCGGATGCCGTTGCTTGGAATGGTGTGCCCACCCCTCTACGTCATCAGGGGCAGGCGTACTGCCCCCTTTGTTAATGAGCTGCCGCACACTTTTTGAAGCTCGCCGCTGAGAACAGCGGGGAGCTAATAAAATTCAGCCCACGGTCTCTGAGTAAGGGTTCAGCCATTTAGGACCAAGATGAGAAATTTCTTCATAGAGTTGTGATTTTTGCAATTCACTATCCCAGAAGGTTGTGGATGCTCAGAGATAATAGATTTTTGGATACTAAGGGAATTGATGCATATTGGAATAGTGTGGGAAGGTGGAATTGAGTTAGAGGATCAACCATGATCTTATTGAATGGTGGAGCAGGCTGAATGGGCTACTCCTGTTCCTATTTCTTATGTTCCAAGCTCTTGACACTAAATCCACTGTATTTAATTTGGCTTGGGCTATTCTTGGGCTTCCTTTGAGTTTATTTTTATCACAAATTAACAGAATTCTTTTCTTTCCCAAGGAATTAAAATGTCCTCATTTCTTCTCTCTTCATCTTATCCGAGAGTTCAAACATTGATTTCACGCTGGCCTCTTATTTCAATATAATATATTTCTATGAATTGCAAATTTGAGGACAAAACTTCAAGTAGCTCCAGTTGTATTGCTGGATGGATTATATAAGATGAGAGTAGACTCATTTTTAGAACCGTTAATTCCATCTCTTTTTCATAAGTTAACTTCACCATATCCTCAAATCTTATCTCCAGAAATCAAATCAGTTGTCTCATGAATCCATTTGTAACAACTCTTTCAACATGCACTTCAACCTCCTAAATCTAATAGGGAGCACACAGATGTCCAAAATGCAAGACCTAAAAAAAAAAATTACGCAACATGTAATGCTGTTCTACTACCTCCAGATTAAGAAAGAACCGAGGAGCAGTAAGTGCTGTCTGACCAACATGGACCTATATATCAGCTTAAGTAAAATACCACCTGAATGACCTGAACCAGCATTTATCATTGTTCTTATGTCATTTGTTTCCAGCTAGTGGGAAAATTGTATGCTGCTAACAAAAATTAGTAAATCAGTATTGGGTCCTGGGGTTTTTGAATCTTGCATCACTCCATGCTCGCCATAGTTGATCTTTTTTGAAAATATTGTGAACTGTAAGCAGGGTAAACTTCAAGAGGACAACAGGATGGAAGAATGGGTGGGGAATTGGCAGATTAAATTTAATGAAGAGAAGTGTGAAGTGATACATTTTGGCAGGAAGAACAAAGAGAGGCAATATAAATTAAAGGATACAATTCTAAATGGGGTGTAAGACTAGAGGGACCTGGGGGTATATGTATACAAATCATTAAGGTGACGGGGCAGTATGAGAAAGCAGTTAATAAAGCATCTGGGATCCTGGGCTTTATAAATAGGGGCATACAGTATAAAAACAAGGACGTTATGATCAACCTGAATTAAACATGGTTTGGCCTCAACTGGAGTACTGTGTCCAGTTCTAGGTACCACACTTTAGGAAGGATGTGAAGGTATTAGAGAGGATGCAGCAAAGATTCACGAGAATGGTTCTAGGGATGAGGAACTTCAGTTATGTGGATAGGTTGGAGAAGCTGGGGCTGTTCTTGGAGAAGAGAAAATAGAGGTGTTCAAAATCATGAGTAGTCTGGACAGAATAAATAGGGAGAAACTGTTCCCATTGGCAGAAGGATCCAGAGCCAGAGGACACTGAGTTAATGTGATTGGTAAAACAAGCAACAGAGACATGAAGAAAAGCTTTTTAACGCAGCGACTGATTAGGATCTGGAATGCTCTACCTCAGAGCGTGGTGGAGGCATATTCAATCGAGGCCTTCAAAAGAGAATTGAATAATTATCTGAAGAGAAAAAATTTACAGAGCTACGGGGAAAAGGCAAGGGAGTGGGACTAGGTGAGTTGCTTTTGCAGTGATCTGGCACAAACACGACAGGCCAAATGTCGGCCTCCTGTACTGCAACCATTCTATGATTATTGCTGAAAATAGAGACATTTTGTTGAAGCTTTTCATCTTGCACTCATCATGACAATTTGCAAGAATACTAATGTAAGGGAAGCAACAAATTTATACTGCATAAGAAGAGAGTGCTGATTGGTAGGCAAGTGGACTCTGATGGGAAGATGCGTTATCATGGAGAATGCACCAGTTTATGGTGACTGACAGTTAACTGCCAAGCTTTGTTTGAAATTTAAACCAGGCAACATGACTCTGGACAAGGCATTGCCCTGAGGAATGAATCTGAGAATGGCTGTCACTTAATTTGTTTAGCTGAAACAGGCACAATGTGTGTACATGTTCTTTCTGTCTGCAAAGAACAGGGCTCTGTGTATTAATATATGTAGTTTTCAGTACGTGCAAATGCGTCACACTGCGAGCCTGACTGACCTCCTTAAATTGGTTGTCAGCGTAATTCCTAGCACACTGAAGATTATTTAGCAAATGTTGTCCAATCATGGAATCACATCTGATGTTGGACACTGTTTTGAGTTTTGCACGCACAGGGTGGTTGGGTTTGTACCTTGCCCGTTGCGAACAGTGGAAGGGACATGTTGTTCGATACGATCCACCAGTCTTTGGGATGTACCTCAGATTACCTTGGATGGGTAACGTATCCCTAAAATGTGAGCAACAGGTGAAGCTAGCTGTTTGACGCTGTTACTATACAGTAGCAACATGTGTGGCGTTCACCACTAACAGGCAAACTTCTTTTTGGCTTGACAGCAGCATCCTATCACACAAATGAGGATTGTGATAGATGAATTTTAGTGCCAGTGTGATGCTAGGTATGTAGGCCATACGTCCCAAAGACTGGCGGATCATAACTACACGTCCTTTCCGCTGTTCGCAACGGGCAAGGTACAGCCCGTACCCAACCAGCCTGTGCGTGCAAACCTCAAAACAGTGTCCAACGTCCAATGTAATTCCGTGATTGGACAACATTTGATAAATAATCCTCAGTGTACTATGAATTAGACTGACAACCAATTTAAGATTCAGTCTGGCTCACCGTGTGGCGCATTTGCGCGTACTGGAAGCTACATATATAAATACACAGGACCCTGTTCTTTGAAGACAGAAAGAACATGTACACATATTGCGTCTGTTTCAGCTGAACAAAATAAGTGACAGCCATTCATACATGCATATGAATTAGGAACAGAAGTAGGCCATTTGGCCCCTCTAACCTGCTCCGCCATTCAGTAAGACCATGGTTGATCAGTTTGTGTCTTGAATTCCACATTCCATCTACCCCAATAATCTTTGATTGCTTTGCCTAACAAGAATCTATCTACCGCCGCCTTAAAATTATTCAGTGACCCCGCCTCCACCACCTTCTGAGGCGGAGTTCCAAAGTCGTAAACCCTCAGAGAAAAAATTTCTCCTCATCTCTGTCCTGAAAGGGTGATGCCTAATTTTAAAACAGTGCCTCCTAGTTCTGGACTCCCCCACAAGAGGAAATATCCTTTCCACATCCACCTTGCCAAGACCATTCAGGATCTTATATACTTCGATCAAGTCTCCCCTCACTCTTCTAAACTCCAGTGAAAACGAGCCCAGTCTGTCCAACCTTTCCTCATAAGACAACCCCAGCATGCAGTGTATGCTGGGACATTGAGCAAATTAAACAGGAAATAGACAGATTTTTAATTGGTAATAGGTTGGGTGGTTATGGAGAATGGGCAGGAAAGTGGAGTTGAAGCCGAGATGAGATCAGCCATGATCGTATTGAATGGCGGAGCAGGTCCGAGGGGCTGAATTGCCTTCTCCTGGTCCTAGTTCTTATGTTCTTAACCCAAGTATCAATCTAGTAAACTTCCTGAACTGCCTCCAATGCATTCACATCCTTCCTTAAATAAGGAGACCAAAACTGCACACAGTATTCAAGATGTGGTCTCACCAGTGCCCTGTATAACTGAAGCCTAACATCCTTAACTTTTAATTTAATTCCCCTTGTAATAAAGGATAGCATTCCATTAGCCGCCTTTATTACTTGCTGTACCTGCATACTAACTTTTTGTGACTTCTGCACTAGAGCACCTAGATCCCTCTGCATCTCCGAGTTCTGCAGTCGTTCTCCATTTAAGTAATATTCTGCTTTTTTAAAATTCTTCCTGTCAAAGTGAACAACATCGCGTTTTCCCACATTTATACTCCATCTGCCAGATTTTTGCCCACTCACTCAACCTATCTATATCTGTCTGCAAGCTCTTCACAACATCTTTCCTACCTATCTTTGTGTCATCTGAAAATTTAGCTACCATGCCATTAAAACAAACAGCAAGAGCTTCTACAAGTATATAAAAAGAAAGAGTAGCTAAAGTGAGTGTGGGACCCTTGGAGGATGCAACTGGAGAATTGATAACAGGGAAATAACAGATAATTTAAACCAATATTTTGCATTGGTTTTCATGGTGGAGCACACTATAAACATCCCAGAGATATCAGATCAGCAAGGACTAATGGGAGGAAAGATCTTGTAACAGTCTCTATCATGAGGAACAAAGTGTTTGACAAACTAATGGGACTGAAGGCAGACAAATCGCCAGGACCTGATGGCCTGCATCCAAGGGTTTTAAAGGAAGTAGCTACAGAAATAGTGGAGGCATTGGTCGAAATATTCCAGAACTCACTGGATTCTGGGAGGGTCCCTGCATATTGGAAAACCGCTAATGTGACGCCCCTGTTCAAGAAGGGAGGGAAACAAAAAGCAGGAAACTATAGGCCAGTCAGCTTAACCGGTCGTTGGGAAAATGCTTGAGTCCATTATTAAAGAAGAAATAGGACATTTTAGAAAAGTTTAGTGCAATCAAACAGAGTCAACATGGTATAAAAACAAGAAATGCTGGAACCACTCAGCAGGTCTGGCAGCATCTGTGCAAAGAGAAGCAGAGTTAACGTTTCGGGTCACTGACCCGAAACGTTAATTCTGCTTCTCTTTCCACAGATGCTGCCAGACCTGCTGAGTGGTTCCAGCATTTCTTGTTTTTATTTCAGATTTCCAGCATCCGCAGTATTTTGCTTTTATTTTAGAGTCAACATGGTTTTGTGAAAGGGAAGTCATGTTTGACAAATTTGCTAGAGTTCTTTGAGGATATAACAAGCAGAGTTGATAAAGGGGAACCGGTAGATGTAGTCTATTTGGATTTCCAGAAGGCATTCGATAAGGTGCCACATAAAAGATTATTGCACAAGATAGGAGCTCACGGTATTGGGGGTAATGTATTCACATGGATTGAGGATTGGTTAACTCACAGAAGACAGAGAGTCAGGATTAATGGCTCTTTTTCAGGTTGGAAAGACGTAACTAGTGGAGTGTCACAAGGATCAGTCCATGGGCCTCAATTATTTACCATCTATATTAATGACTTTTTGCCGAATTACAAAAATAGGTGGGAGGGCATGTTGTGATGAAGACATAAGGAATCTGCAAGAGGATATAGATAGGTTGAGTGAGTGGGCAAAAACTTGGCAAATGGAGTTTAATGTAGGAAAGTGTAAGGTCATGCACTTTGGTAGGAAGAATCAAAAGGCAGACTATTATTTAAACGGAGACACACTCCAAAACAGTGCAGCACAGAGGGATCTGGGTGTTCTTGTGCATGAAATACAAAAGGTTAGCATGCAGGTGCAGCAAGTAATTAAGAAGGCAAATGGAATTTTGGCCTTTATTGCTACGGGGTTGGAGTTTAAAAATAGGGAAGTACAACAGTACAGGCTGTTGGTGAGGCTGCACCTGGCGTACTGTGTACAGTTTTGGTTCCCATATTTAAGAAAGGATATGCTGGCATTGGAGGCAGTTCAAAAGAGATTCAGTAGGCTGATTTCTGGGAAGAAGGGGTTGGCTTATCAAGAACGGCTAAACAGGTTAGGCCTTTATTCATTAGAGTTTAGAAGGATGAGGGGTGATCTTATTGAAACTTACAAGATTCTGAGGGGGCTTGACAGGTTAGGTGTTGGGAAGATGTTTCCACTAGTGGGGGAATCTCTAACGAGGAGACAAAGTTACAGAATAAGGGAACACTCATTTAAAACTGAGATGCGAAGGAGTTTCTTCTCTCAGAGGGTAGTGAATGTCTCGCATTCCCTACCCTAGAGAGTTGAGGAGGCTAGATCACAAAGTATTTCAAGAGAAGGTAGATAGATTTTTGAAATATCGGGGAGTTGAGGTTTATGAGGAGCTGGCACGAAAGAGGAGTTGAGGTCTGGGGCAGATTAGCCATGATCTTATTGAATGGCCTATTCTTGCTCCTATTTCTTATGTTCATCTAAGTCATTGATATAAATTGTAAAATTGTTGAGGCCCCAGCACAGACCCCTGCTGGACTGCACTCGTCACATCCTACCAATCAGAAAAGGACCCATTTTTGCATACTCTGTTTTCTGCCACCCAACCAATCTTCTATCCTTGCTAATATGTTACCCACTACACCATGAGCTCCTACTTTGCGTAATAACCTCTTATGTGGCACCAAATCCAAATCCAGTACGTCAACAGGCTCCCCTTTATCCACAGTACATGTTACTCCTTCAAAGAATTTCAATAAATTGGTTAAACATGATCTCCCTTTCACAAAACCATGCTGACTATTCCCAATTACCATGAGTTTTTCTAAGTGCCCAGCTATAGCCTCCTTAATGATAGATTCTAACATCTTCCCCACGACAGACGTCAAGCCAACTGGCCTATAGTTACCTGTTTTCTGACTCCACCCCCCCCCCCCCCCCCCACTCCCCTTCTTGCATAGAGGGGTTGAATTTGCTATTTTCCTGTCTGATGGAACCTTTCCAGAATCTAGTGAATTTTGAAAAATTAACACCAATGCATTTACCTTATTAGCCTCTTCTTTTAAAACCCTAGGATGAAGCCCATCAGCACCCAGGGTCTTGTCAGCCAGCAGCTCCATCAGTTTGTTCAGTACTGCTTTCCTGGTGATGGTAATTTCACCAAGTTCCTCTCTTCCTTCCACCTCCTGATTTACAGCTATTACTGGAATGTTTTTTGAATCCTCTATAGTGAAGACAGAAGCAAAATATTTGTTCATTTCATCCACCACTTCCTTATTATCTACTAAGTTCCCATTCTCTCTCTCTCTCTAGAGGTCCAACACTCACTTTACTTACTCTTTTCTTTTTTGAATACCTGTAGAAACCCTTGCTATCTGTTTTTACATTTCTAGCTAGCTTCCTCTCATACTGTAATTTCTTTCTCCTGATTAACCTTTTAGTCATTCTCTGTAGGCCTTTATGTTCTGGCCAATCATCTGACCTGCCACTCACCTTTGCACAATTATATGCCTTTTCCTTAAGTTTGATACTTTTTTAAAAGATTAGATTAGATTAGATTAGAGATACAGCACTGAAACAGGCCCTTCGGCCCACCGAGTCTGTGCCGACCATCAACCACCCATTTATACTAATCCTACACTAATCCCATATTCCTACCAAACATCCCCACCTGTCCCTATATTTCCCTACCACCTACCTATACTAGTGACAATTTATAATGGCCAATTTACCTATCAACCTGCAAGTCTTTTGGCTTGTGGGAGGAAACCGGAGCACCCGGAGAAAACCCACGCAGACACAGGGAGAACTTGCAAACTCCACACAGGCAGTACCCAGAATCGAACCCGGGTCCCTGGAGCTGTGAGGCTGCAGTGCTAACCACTGCGCCACTGTGCCGCCCTGGCACGGATGGTGGGTCCTCCCCTTAGAATTTTTCTTTATAGTATTTTCATTCACTGGTACATTTCTCAGGGTGATGCCTTGACCAATTAGAGTCAAGCTGCCTAGTTTAAATTTCAAATAAAGCTTGGCAGTTAACTGTCAGTCACCAGAAACTGGTGCATTCTCCATGACAACTTCTCTACCAATAGGAGTCCACTTGCCAACCAATCGGCACTCTCTTCTCATACAGTATAAATTTGTTGCTTCCCTTACATTGGTATTCTTGCGGATGGTCCTGATGAGTGCAAGATGAAAAGCTTCAACAAAATGTCTCTATTGCCAGCAATATTCAAGTTCTATATAACCAAATGACCATTCTATGATTCTTTGATTATTTATACTGCTAGTAAAAGAAGTTTTCAAGATGGCAGAAATTGTTTAATTTTAGTGGAAGAGTGTGGCCACCCCTCATTCTGTAGCTCAGAGCATGTTGACTCATGATTAGGTCTTAAGAACAACAGAGTATCTTCTGTTTCAAGTCTCCCAAAATAAAATAATAAATGTAACATTCAGACATATTGCAGCCACTGCCCCTCCCCAGTTTTCTCTTTGTGTGTTTCTTGGAGCTAGGTTCATTGCTATCAAATGGTAAGAAAACATGAGCCTCTATAAAGTCGAAACAAAACTGAGAGCCAGAGTGTGGAATAATTTGACAAGCACGTGCCTTTCAAGTATCCCATGTCGGGCAGGACATCACGCGATCAAACAGTGTCTTACTCAGTGCCAGAAAAGTAAAATTTTTGCCTTGGCTACCGTTTAGTTAACTTCCTTCCTGGGTTTATAATCTTTTAATTTATGTCCTCCAATATTTAAGTCTTTCATCATTTACTCAGGTCAGTTTTTATCAATTTGCTTTCTAATCTTGAAAACTTTAATTAGATCACTTCAGTTTCTCCCTTTTGAAAGAAAATAATGTGATGTGTGTCTGTCTGTACATACGTGCTCTTGCTTTCTATCTGTCTCTACCTTACACTTTCTAACCAGGGTAATGGACATGAATTGAGACTTGCCAGTTTATGTATAAAAAAACAAATTGTAGTATCTCTGCCATCATTCATACAGAGTTCAGTTTGCACAAACTAGGGATCAAGCCCGATACGTACTGATCATGTTGGCTCAGTACCACACCAGATAATACATTTATCAACTGCAATGACCATTTCTTGTTACTACTGTGGTATATTGCTAATTGCCAGGCAGTTTTAATCGGTATGTGTGCAATAAATTGAGAATGAAAATAATATGACAATACTTGCTCATTTTTCCAAATGTAATCTATCTCTACATACCTCACTTATCCTTCTTAACCCACTGACTTGGGCCTCAGCAAAACTGCTGGCTGCAAGGGCGGAGTCCTCATCTGTGGTAAGCACATCTTGCACGTTATAGGACAGCAGAAACATCACGAAGGTGATATTTGAACATTGAATTCTTGGTGGTCCAAATGTCTTTGTGATTTACTCCCATTGAATGCTGGGCTTTATCGTAACTACAAATTGTATTTGTGATTCAATTTTAAGATTTTAAAATCTTTTGATGCAGGATACTTTGGAACATTATGATTACAGTTAATCTGGAGACAGAACACTTCCGAACATGATCGTAATTATTAATGAGATTCTGGATGTTGAACTCTGATTTGATTTGCTTTATTCTTTGGTGTTCTGAAGTAGTAATCTATTGATAAACCTGCCTTCTCTTCTAGCTAACAGCCAGGATCCAGATGAACCCATTTTGGAATTTAGTTTAGGTGGGTCGGAGATAATTTCCTTTATTATTTATTTAATATGTGTACTTTTTTAAGCAATTCTCTGTGCTTCTCCTGTCCGTCTTACTCTTTGTTCAGGTCTTGTTAGGCATATACTTCCTGCATGCAGGCGGGCAATTGGACATGCATGCAAGCTGCTCTTAAGCCTTTTTAATGAAAAGTTGGAAGTGCATAAGGAATAACCAAAGATACTGAGGATGCTGGAAATCTGGGGGGGAAAAAAGCAGAAAATGCTGAAAGTACTCAGCAGATCAGCAGCATCTGTGGAGAGAGGAACAGAGTTAACGTTTCAGATCAATGACCTTTCACCCACCAGTTCTAATGAAAGATCATCGAACTGAAACATTAACTTTGTTTCTCTCTCCACAAATGCAGGTCTCTCCACAGATGCTGCCAGACTTGCTGAGTATTTCCAGCATTTTCTGTTTTTATTTTAGTGCATAAGGCAGGCCTGATCTCTCTTCCCAATGGAGAGGCACTGAGCAAAGGCTACATGCCTGCACAACCAAAATCAGAAACTTAGCATCATGTGAAGAATAGCCTGGGTTTCTTCAAGTTGTGTTGCTGGAAGATAGTGCTCCAATATACAGATCTACCATGTTGCCACATTTAATAATTATCCTTAAAATGAGTGCAGCTTTTAATACCTTTTTTTTGTACTTCATGGAGTGACATGTTGAGTTTTGTAATCTTTGAATTATTGCACATTTGATTTGTTCCAATTAATTTTGCAGTATTTATCGATGTATTTAAGATGAAAATGTTGGAAATACATAGGTACACCAGCAGCTGAAAAGAGGCCAACGTTTTGGGTCATAGTCATAACAACATAGAAGGATGCCATTTCAGCCCTTGGAGTCCATGCTGGCTCTCTGTAGAGCAATCCAATCAGTCCCATTTCTTCCCCCCAACCCCCAATATCTCTATAGCCCTGTAAGTTTATTTCCCGCAAGTGCCCATCCAATCTCCTTTTGAAATCATTCATTGTCTCCACTTGCACCACCCTCGTAGGCAGCAGGTTTCAGGTCAGTGCCACTCACGTAAAAACTAGTTCTTCCTCTCATTCCCCCCGTGTATCTCTTACCCAAAACCTTAAAATCTGTGTTTCCTAGACCTTGTGCCATCAGCTAATAGGAACAGCTTTTTTTTGTCACCTGATCCAAATCTGTTGCTGATGATCGAGAGTAGAGAGTAGACTAATGGGGCAGTAATTGGCCAGATTGGATTTGTCCTGCTTTTTGTGGACAGGACATATCTGGGTAATTTTCCACATTGTCGGTTTGATGCCAGTGTTGTAGCTGTACTGGAGAAGCTTGACTAAGGGTGTGGCTAGGTCTGGAACACAAGTCTTCGGTACCACAGCTGGGATGTTGTCACGGCCTATAGCCTTTGCTGTATCCAGTGCCTTCAGACATTTCTTGATATTACGTGGATCGAATTGACTGATGACTGGCATCTGTGATGCTGGGGACCTCAGGAGAAGGCCTAAAGGATCATCCACTCAGCACTTGAGGCTGAAGACGGTTGCAAGTGCTTCAGCTTTGTCTGCTGCACTGACATGCTGGGCCCCGCCATTGTTGAGGATGGGGATATTTGTGGAGCCATTTCCTCCGATTAGTTGTTTAATTGTCTACCAGAATTCACGACTGGATGTGGCAGGACTGCAGAGCGTTGATCTGCTCTGTTGGTTGTGAGATTGCTTAGCTCTGCCTAACCACTAAAAGCCAAAGAAAACCCTGAATAGCTAAGCAAACCATGGTCAACAAAATAGGTAAGAAACAAAAGCTTTTCACAAATGCAAGGGAAAATGGAAATCCTGAGGACTTGGGAATAGTAGTAAAAAAGAAAAACAATTAAGTGATGGATAAAGTAATGAGCAGCAAAAATGGAATGTGAGAAAACAAGGGATATCCAAGATAACAATGTTTTTATAAATATATTCAGGAAACATGATTTCAAGAAAGGAGGGAGACAGAAAACAGGAAACTGTAGTCCAATTAGCCTAACATATGTCATTGCTGGAATCCATTATTAAGGAAGTAGTAATAAAAGCAAAATACTGCGGATGCTGGAAATCTGAAACAAATACAAGAAATGCTGGATTCACTCAGCAGGTCTGGCAGCATCTGTGGAAAGAGAAGCAGAGTTAACGTTTCGGGTCAGTGACCCTTCTTCGGAACTGGGAACACCCAGTTCCGAAGAAGGGTCACTGACCCGAAACGTTAACTCTGCTTCTCTTTCCACAGATGCTGCCAGACCTGCTGAGTGAATCCAGCATTTCTTGTATTTGATTAAGGAAGTAGTAGCAGGACATTAGAAATCATTATGCAATCAGGCAGAGCCAACACAGTTTTATGAAAGGGAAATTGTGTATTAGAATTAACTACTGTTCCATTAATATAGTAAACATTGAAATGAAGAAATCTCTAACAAGTTCCAAAGGCTGTCATTTTGAACATTAATGAAAACAAATTTATGCTTCGATTTTGTTTCTGCTCCTATAGCTTGCAGTGAATTGATCACTCCCTCCTTGGACCGGAAGCCTAATAGTTTTGTAGCAGTAAGCGTGACGACCCCGCCACAAGCCTTCTGGACAAAACATGTACAGACTGAGATTATAGAGGTAAGTTCATCCACCTTTTATTTGTTGATCTTTTATCTGATTTGCAGTCACGCACATAGAATTACATAGAGTTCACAGTACAGAAACAGATGATCGGTGTTTATGCTCCACATGAACCTCCTCCCACTCCATTTACTTCATCTGATTCTATCAACATATCCTTATATTCTTTCCTCCCTCATACTTATCTAGCTTCTTCTTAAATGCATCAACTTAGCCATTTGTGGTAGCAAATTGCACATTGGCAGCATTCTCTGGGTAAAGAGATTTCTTATAAATTCAATATTGCATATATAGTCATTACCTTATATATGGTTCCTAGTTTTTGACTGCCCCACCGGTGGAAATACCTTCTCTATGTCTACCCTATCAAAACCCCTTTCTAATTTTTAAAGACCTATATCAGGTCACTTCTCTGCCTGTTTTCTAGAAAAAGAGTTAGAGCTTGTTCACCCTTTCCTGTACCCCCTCTGTTCTGGTATCATTCCTGTAAATCTTCTTTTGCACTTTCTCTAATACTTTGTAGTTTTGTTTTCCACTTGGGCATGTTAGACCAATTGATTTATATATTTCCTTATCAATAAAAACTGCTAGTTACATACTAGATGCTTTCTACCCTTCAATCACTGTTGTATAACATGCTTATCCTAGAATGTATTCCAGTATGAGCTAGAAAGAATAAACTACCATTTCACATGCCCTTTTCATCTCAAAGACCATCTACCTTCACCTCTATCCACTCACCTATGCCCTCATGTCAGCCCATCTGCGTTGAAACTTCCATCCATGCCTTTGTCACCTCCAAACTCGACAATTCCAATGCTTTCCCTGGTCTGCCTCACACACGATTAACTTCAGCTTGTCCAAAACTTTGCTGCTTGTATTCTATCCGACTCGTCCATCGGTTGTGTCTTGCTGTATTGGCTCCCAAAGTCCAAACATCAAGTTAAAATTTTCATTTTTGTTTTCAAATCCTTTTATCACCTTACTCATCCCTACCTTTATCACCTACTGCAGCCTAACAGAGCTCTCAGAACTCTCCGTTCCTTTGATTCAAGCTACTTGTACATTCTTCTACCCTTTGTACTACCAATGACACTCGTGCCTTCTACCTACATCCCAAACTATGGGGTTACTGACCTTAAACCCCATTGCCTCTCTTTGTTTAAGACGCTCCTTGGAATCTACCTCTTTAATCAAGATTTTGGTTACTCCTATCATCCCTTCCCTTGGCCAGCACCCATTTTTGTCACACCACACCTCTGAAGTAACATTGCAAGTTTTTCTATGTTAAAAGCACTATTTATATGAGAGTTGTTATAAGTAAAGTAAATTGTCAAGAGATTTGTAGCTTGTAGTGGGTGAAAAGTAAACTTAAAACAATTACATTTATTGTAGAAATGAAATGCCTTTATTCAACAAATGAACACTTATTTAAAAGGTACCAGGTTAGGCTGGGAGGGATGAGCACTGCTGGGCTAGGATAGGACAAAATTATTCATGGGAGCTTAAATCTGCTGAATGGGCCTCTTCTGCTTTATTATGTCTTGTGCTCTTAAGGCAAGACTTCAATCTTCAGGAAGAAGGTATTAATTGTTTTCCCCTTTCCTTTCAGGGTACCAACAATCCCATATTTCTAAGCAGTGTTGCATTTTTCCAGGATTCCCTCATTAATCAAATGACGCAAATTAAACTTTCAGTATATGATGTCAAGGACAGATCTCAGGGAACTGTAAGTGCGACAATATTTGCCTCTGTACACGCAGAACTGCTGTTAATATAAAAGCTTGCAAAATCAGATTGAGTGGATAAGAACATATTTGCAATTCGACTCACTGTTCTACCCCTGGTATATTGTATTCGTACAATATCATCAAAATATATAGATTATATCGCATTTTCTGCTGAATCAAAATGGGCAAAGTATGAAGTATTCTCTGGAAAGATGTTCAGCAGTGACAATATATTACAAAAAAAAACACTAATCAAGATTTGATAGCTCCCCAAATGGCTTTGTGCTTAACAAGTTGGTGGAGATTTTTTTTCATTCCTGAGATTTGAGCATTGCTGGCAAGGCCAGTATTTGTTGTCCATCCCTAAAAGAAGCTGGGCAATTAGGAAAGGACAACAAATGCTGGCCTTGTCAGCGATGCTCGCATCTCAGGAACAAATGAAGAGAACGATATCATCTTGTTAACCACTGAACTAGATCTAATAAAGAAGCATTAAAATGAAAGCAAAATACGGCAGATGCTGGAAATCTGAAATAAAAACAGAAAGGGCTAGAAATACTCCGGTCTGGCAGCATCTGTGGAGAGAGAAGCAGAGTTAATGTTTCAGATCTGTGACCTTTCATAACGTTAACTCTGCTTCTCTCTCCACAGATGCTGCCAGACCTGCTGAGTATTTCTAGCACTTTCTGTTTTAATACAGAAGCATACAGGCCACAAAAGTTGGAAGAATGATTCCTTAGCTGCGCTTGAGTTATTTGATCTCGTTGGAATTGATAGTTACAGCAGTACAATTGGGCTCTGTGCTTCTGAGCGCGGGAAAGGCAAAATTGATCAATGTTTATCCTGTTTTTTTAAATTTACTTTTATTTACTTACATTCTTACATTTTTTTATATATAAGAGGGTAGATGCTGGGAGGATGTTTCCCCAGATGGAGAGTGTAGCACGAGGGGATCACAGTCTCAGAATAAGGAGTCAGCCATTTAGGACTAAGATGAGAAATTTCCTCCTTCACAGGGTTGTGAAACTTTGGAATTCTCTACCGCAGAGGGCGATGCTTACTGAGTCATTGTGTATATTTAAGACCAAAATGGATAGAGTTTTGGATATTAAGGAAATTAAGAGATGAGGGCAGGAAGTTGGAATGCAGGTAGAAGACAGGCCATGACTCTATTGATTGAGCAGGCTCGAATAGTCTACTCCTCCAATTTCTTATATTCTTGATTTCTATCTGCTGATGTAATGTTCAAATATGTGGACTTTTGGTGAGAATAGGATGGGACGTTGAGTTTGAATATTGTGCTGACACTGCTGTTTCGGCTCATTTGAAGAAAGTCCATTTGAGTGAGCTAATGAAAGGCTACCACTCTAATTGTATTTAAAAAAACAAAAGGTTTAAAATATGAGAGCAATGTTATGCTCCATCAGCAATTAACTATCAAGTGGCATTAATATGCAATACAATAAAATTTAAAATCGTTGCCTGATTCATCTGCAGGCATTAGTTCCTGGTAAGCCTTTAGATGGGGGAAAGGTAACTCTATGGGTATAAACAACAAAACAATTTATATTTATAAAGCACCTTTAATGCAATAACACATCCCAAGCTATTTCACAGGAGCATCAGAAACATAGAAAAATAGGAGCAGAAGTAGGTCATTCAGCCCTTCGAGCCTGCTCCGCCATTCAATACGATCATGGCTGATCATCCAAACTCAGTACCCTGTTCCCACTTTCTCCCCGTAGCCCTTGATCCTTTTAGCCTTAAGAACTATGTCTAACTCTTTCTTGAATATATTTAATGGTTTGGTCTCAACTGCTTTTCGTGGTAGAGAATTCCACCGGTTCACCACTCTCTGGGTAAAGAAATCTCTCCTCATCTCAGTCCTAAATGGCTTACACCTTATCCTTAGACTGTGACCCCTGGTCCTGGACTCTCCTGCCATCAGCAATGTCCTTCTTGCATCTAGTCTGTCCAGTCCTGTTCGAATTTTGTAGGTTTCTATGAGATCCCCTCTCATTCTTCAAGCTCGAGTGAATGCAAGCCTAATCGACCCAATCTCTCTCCACACGTCAGTCCTACCATCCCAGGAATCAGAATTATAAAACCACATATGACACAGAGCCACATAAGGAGATATTAGGTCAGATGTGAAGGGCACAGAGGGCACAAAATTCTTAAACTGCATTCAAGAGAACTTTTTTAGCACGTAACGAGCCCAACAAGAGGGGGCACAACTCCAGATTTAGTCTTTGGAAATAAAGCTGGGCAAGTGGATGAAGTAGCTGTGGGTGACCATTTTGAAAATAGTGACCATAATTCAGTTCGATTTAGCATTATTACGGAAAAGGACAAAGATAGAAAAGAAGTAAATGTTCTAAATTGGGGGAAGGCAAATTTTACAAAGCTGAGAGGTGACCTGGCGAATTTGGACTAGATGCAGCTACTTGAAAGAGAATCAGTGGCAAGCCAGTGGGAGTCATTCAAAAGTGAGATTCAACGGGCACAGTGTAGACATGTACCCACAAAGAAAAAGGGTGGTGCTGCCAAATTTAGAGCCCCCTGGTTATTTTAGAAGCATACATGGTAAGATCTGGCAGAAAAAGAAAGCTTATGACAGTCACAAAAACTTAATACTTCAGAAAGCCTTGAGGAAAATAGGAAGTGCAGGGGTGAAGTAAAAAAGGAAATTAGGAAAGCAAAGAGAGGACATGAACAAATATTGGCAGGTAAAATCAGGGAAAACCCAAAGGTGTTTTATCAGTACAATAAGAACAAGAGGATAACTAAGGAAAGGGTAGGGCCTATCAGAGATGTACAAGTTAACTTATGTGTGGGCAGGGTTCTTAATGAGTACTTTGTCTCTGTCTTCACAAAGGTGAGGGATGATGCAGACATTGTAGTTAAAGAGAAGTATGAAATATTAGATATGATGAACATAATGAGAAAGGAAGTACTAGAGGGTTTGCCATCCTTGAAAGTGGATAAATCACCAGGGCTGGATTAATTTGTATCCCAGGTTGTTAAAGGAAGTCAGGGAGGAAATAATGGATGCTCTGAGGATCATCTTCGAATCCTCACTAGATACAGGCGAGGTACCAGAGTTTGGAGGTCTGTGAATGTCGTACCACTGTTTAAAAAGGGTGCGCGGGATAGGCCAAATAATTATAGGCCGGTCAGTCTGACCTCGGTGGTGGGCAAATTATTAGAATCAATTCTGAGAGATAGAATAAACTGTCACTTAGAAAGGCACAGATTAATCAGGGATAGTCAGAATGAATTTGTTAAGGGAAGGTCGTGTCTTACTAACTTAATTGAGTTTTTTGAGGAAGTAATGAGGAGGATTGATGAGGGTAGTGCAGTGGATGTGGTCTGCATGGATTCTAGTAAGGCAAGGTGCCACATGGCAGACTGGTCAGAAAGGTAAAAACCTAGGGGAATGTGGCAGTTTGGATCCAAAATTAGCTCAGTGACAGGAAACACCGGGTAATGGTTGGATTTTTTGCGAATGGAAAGCGGTTTCCACTGGCATTCCACAGGGCTCAGTGTTAGGTTCCTTGCTGTTTGTGGTAGATATTAATGATTTGGACTTGAATGTGGGAGTCATGATTGGGAAATTTGCTGATGACGCAGAAATTGGCCATGTTGTGGATAGTGAAGAGGATAGCTGTAGACTCCAGAATGATATCAATGGTTTGGTTGAGTTGGTGGTAAAGGAGCAAATGGAATTCAATCCGGAGAAGTGTGAGGTAATGCAATTGGAGAGGGCAAACAAAGCAAGAGAATACACAATAAACTGGAGGATATTGAGAGGGGTAGAGGAAGTGAGAGACTTTGGCATGTCCGCAGGTCTCTGAAGGTGGCAGGATAGGTAGATAAAGTGGTGAAGAAGACATATGGAATGCTTTCCTTTATAGGCCGAGGTATAGAATACAAAAACAGGGATGTAATGCTGGAACTGTATAAAACGCTGGTTAGGCCACAGTTGGAGTATTGCGTACAGTTCTGGTCACCACATTACAGGAAGGACATAATTGCTCTCGAACGAGTACAGGGGAGATTTACAAGAATGTTGCCAGGACTTGAAAATTACAGCTATGAGGAAATATTGGATCGGCTAGGGTTGTTTTCCTTAGAACAGAGAAGGCTGAGGGGTGACTTAATTGAGATGTACAAAATTATGAGGGGCCTAGATAGAGTAGTCAGGAAGGACCTGTTTCCCCAAGTGGAGAGGTCAATTACCAGGAGGTGCAGATTTTAGGTGATTGGTGGAAGGACTAGAGGGCACATGAGGGAAACTTTTTCACCCAGCAGGTGGTGGGTGTTTGGAATTCGCTCCCCAGGTCACTGGTGGAGGCAGAAAACCTCAACTCATTTAGAAGATAACTGGACCTGCACCTGAAATGCTGTAACCTGCAAGGTTACAGACCAGGTGCTGGCTGGCGAGATTAGAATGGGCAGCTAGTTTTTTTTTTCAGCCGGCGCAGACATGATGGGCTGAATGGCCTCTTTCTGTGCTGTAACTTTTCTGTGGTTCTGTTATCAAAAGCTTGGTCAAAGAAATAGGTTTTAAAGAGTGTCTTAAAGAAGGAAAGTGTGGCAGAAAGGCGCAGAAGTGTAAGGAGGGTATTCCAGAGCTTGGGGCCTAACCAACTGAAAGCCCAGCCACCAATGGTGGAGTGAATAAAATTGGGGATGCACAAAAGGCAAGATTCAGATGAGTGCAGATATCTTGGAGGGTTGTGGGGCTGGAGGAGATTAGAGATAGGGAGAGGCGAGGCCATGGAGGGATTTAAAAACAATTTTAAAATCAAGATGTTGCATGACCAGGTGTCGGTGTAGGTCAGTGAAGACAGGATTGATAGTGGAACGGGATTTGGTGCAAGTTAAGACATGAGCAGCAGTTTTGGATGACCTTAGGTTTATGGAGGGTAGAATATGGAAGACCAGCCAGAAGTGGATTGGAATAGTCAAGCCTAGAGATAACAAAGGCATGAATAAGGGTTTCAGCAGCGGATGAGCTGAGACAGGGCAATGTTACGGAGGTGGAAATAGGTTGTCTTAGTGCTGGCATGACGAAGGTTGGAAGCTCATCTCGAGATCAACTGTGACACCAAGATTGTGAACATACTGGCCAGGGAGAGGGATGGAGTGGGAACTGAAAACAATGCTTCAGCCTGCTCAGTATTTAACTTCTGCTCATTCAGTACTGGATGTCAGATAAGCAGTCTGATAATTTAGCAACAGTGGAGGAGGCGAGAGAGGTTGTAAATGAGGTAGAGTTGGGTATCGTCAGCGTACATGTGAAAACTAACACTGTGCTTTCAGATGATGTTGCCAAGGGGCTGAATGTAGATGGGAAATAGGAGGGGGCCAATGATAGATCCTTGGGGGACACCTGAGGTCATGGTGTGGGAGCAGGAAGAGAAACCATTGGTTACGATTGGGTAGGTTGGGAAACCTCCACTTTCACAAATTTCATTTAATCCTGAACTCTGTTCCTGGTCCTTTCTTACAAACATTGTCACTTTTGCATTACACACCAATGCTCACTTTCTCCATGTTCTCTAGTGTGTTGACTTCAGCTTCATTTTCACATCCCTGTCCAAACAGTCTAGGAGTGTAAAAGTAACACTACCATCTGCCTGGATCAGATATTCATCTCTTTCACACATATACTTTGAACTCTCAGAAGGCAGACCAAACAAACACTTGGTGAGGCAAGGCTCTATACGAATCAAGCTGCTTTATTTCCCAGCATTTGAACAAATAGAGCTACAGTTTATGATCAAATTCACTGATTGCACTCAATACAACTTAACTTCACATCATGATACAAAATAATGAATATGCTGAGCTTGCACACACCAGTTGGCATCTTAGTTGACTTAAACAAGATGCCTTCTAACTGTCCTCCAACATTTCTAACCTCAACACTTCAGTGAAGACCCTCACATGAGGTTATTGTTCACTTATTTACCAGCCTCACAGGAAGGTGGAAGTTAGTACACGACCCTGTCTGACTCCTTTCCCTGTCAAGGGGTTGGCCAGAAGAGCTGTTGATCAAACCTGCTCTCATACACTCCCCCACCCATTGACCTTTTGCATGAAGCTAGTTTCAATAAGAAAAAACATTTCATCCCCCTTTGGTATGAAGAGTGTGCTGGGATAGAGGGACCTGGGGGTTCATGTGCATAGGTCCTTGATGGTGGCAGCACATGTTGAGAGAGTAGTTAGCAAAGCATATGGGATCTTGGGCTTCATAAATAGAGGTCTTGGCTGGGAAAGTAAGGAAGTTCTACTGAACCTTTATAAAGCTCTGATTAGGCCACAACTAGAATATTGTGTCCTGTTCTGGTCACCACACTTTAGGAAGGATGTGAGGGTCCTTGAGAGGCTGCAGAGGAAATTTACCAAAATGGTTCCAAGGATGAGCAGACTACTCTCACCCCACGCAACTTTTGGGGCGGTGCAATGGTTAGCACTGCAGCCTCACAGCTCCAGCAACCTGGGTTCAGTTCTGGGTACTGCCTGTGCGGAGTTTGCAAGTTCTCCCTGTGATCACTTGGGTTTCCGCCAGGTGCTCCGGTTTCCTCCCACAGCCAGAGACTTGCAGGTTGATAGGTAAATTGGCCATTGTAAATTGCCCCTAGTGTAGGTAGGTAGGTGGTAGGAGAATGGTGGGGATGTGGTAGGGAATATGGGATTAATGTAGGATTAGTATAAATGGATGGCTGTTCGGCACAGACTCAGTGGGCCGAAGGGCCTGTTTCAGTGCTGAATCTCTCTATGACTCTGAGGGATTTTAGCTACAAGGTTAGGGTGGCGAAACTGGAGTTCTCCCTGGAGCAAAAAAGATTTAGGGGAGATTTGATGCAAATGTTTAGATCAGGTAGAAACATATAGAAACATAGAAAATAGGAGCAGGAGTAGACCATTCGCCCCTTCGAGCCTGCTCCGCCATTCATTATGATCATGGCTGATCATCCAACTCAGTAGCTTGTTCACGCTTTCGCTCCATACCCTTTGATCCCTTTAGACCCAAGAGCTATATCTAACTCCTTCTTGAAAACATGCAATGTTTTGACCTCAACTGCTTTCTGATGTAGCGAATTCCACAGGCTCACCACTCTGGGTGAAGAAATTTCTCTTCATCTCAGTCCTGAAAGGTTTACCCCGTATCCTTAGACTATGACCTCTGGTTCTGGACTCCCCCACCATCGGGAACATCCTTCCTGCATCTACCCTGTCAAGTCCTGGTAGAACTTTATAGGTTTCTATGAGATCCCCCCTCACTCTTTTGAACTCCAGCGAATATAATCCTAACCGACTCAATCTCTCCTCATACGTCAGTCCCGCCATCCCAGGAATCAGTCTAGTAAACCTTCGCTGCACTTCCTCTGTAGCAAGAACATCCTTCCTCAGATAAGGAGACCAAAACTGCACACAATATTCCAGGTGTGGCCTCACCAAGGCCCTGTATAATTGCAGCAAGACATCCCTGCTCCTGTACTCAAATCCTCTTGCGATGAAGGCCAACATACCATGTGCCTTTTTTTTTTACCATAGACAAAGAAAAGCTGTTCCCATTCTCTGATGGTACAAGGTCTAGGGGTCACAGCTTTCAGGTTTTGGGCAAGAGATGTAGGAGCGATGTGAGGAAGAACTTTTTTACACAGTGAGTGGTAATGATCTGGAGCTCGCTGCCTATGTGGGTGGTGGAAACGGAGACAATCAATGATTTCATGAGGAAATTGGATGGACACTTGAGGAAAATAAACTTTCTGGGCTATGGGGATGAAGCAGGGGAATGGGACTAATTGGATTGCTTTATATAAAGCTGGCATGGCCTCTTTCTGTGCCGTTTTGACTTTGACTCTCTGAATATTTTTTGGAGCCTCCGGGATGGAATAATAGCTGTCCTATTGTTCCCAAGACTGTGTGGTGGAAAAATGGTCAAATAATTCGGAAAGGTAATTCTTTGATACAGTATGCGATAACTTCAACACTTGTCAATCCAGTCTGACTGAAGTGTTACCTCTAATTTACAGAACATAGCCTGTACAATATTCCCAGATAAAAAAAAATGTTTTTATTCATTCATGGGATATGAGCGTCACTGTCTAGGCCAGCATTTATTACCTATCCCTAATTGCCCTTGAGAAGGTGGTGGTGAGCTGCCTTCTTGAACTGCTGCAGTCTATGTGAGGTAGGGGCACCCACTGTTAGGGAGTTCCAGTATGTTGACCCACTGACAGTGAAGGAATGGTGATATAGTTCCAAGTCAGGATGGTGTGTGACTTGGAGAGGAATTGCAGGTGATGGTGATCCGATGCATTTGCTGCCCTTGTCCTTCCAGTTGGTAGAGGTTGTGGGTTTGAAAGGTGCTGTCTAAGGAGCCTTGGTGCGTTGCTGCAGTGCATCTTGTAGATGGTATGCACTGCTGCCACTGTACGTTGGTGGTGGAGGGAGTGAATGTTTGTGGATGGGGTGCCAATCAAGTGGGCTGCTTTGTCCTGGATGGTGTTGAGCTTCTTGAGTGTTGTTGGAGCTGCACCCTCCAGGCAAGTGCAGAGTATTCCATCACACTCCTGACTTGTGCCTTGGACAGGCTTTGGAGAGTCGGGAGGTAAGTTAGGCGTTGCAGGATTCCTGGCCTCTGACCTGCTCTTGTAGCCACGGTATTTATATGGCTACTCCAGTTCAGTGTCTGGTCAACGGTGACCCCTAGGATGTTGATAGTGGGGCATTCAGTGATCGTAATGCCATTGAATGTCAAGGGGAGGTGGTTAGATTCTCTCTTATTGGAAATGGTCATTGCCTGGTACAAATTTTACTTGCCATTTATCAGCAAAAGCCCGGATATTGTCCAGGTCCTGCTGCATTTCTACGCTGACTGCTTCAGTATCTGAGGAGTCGCGAATGGTGCTGAACATTGTGCAATCATCAGCGAACATCCCCACTTCTGACCTTATGATTGAAGGAAGGTCATTGATGAAGCAGCTGAACAAAGAACAGTACAGCACAGGAACAGGCCATTCGGCCCTCCAAGCCTGCGCCGATCTTGATGCCTGCCTAAACTAACACCTTCTGCACTTCCGGGACCCATATCCCTCTATTCCCTTCCTATTCATATATTTGTCAAGATGTCTCTTAAACGTCGCTATCGTATCTGCTTCCACCACCTCCCCTGGCAGCAAGTTCCAGGCACTCACCACCCTCCGTGTAAAGAACTTGCCTCGCACATCCTCTCTAAACTTTGCCCCTCGCACCTTAAACCTATGTCCCCCAGTACTAACTCTTCCACCCTGGGAAAAAGCTTCTGACTATCCACTCTGTCCATGCCGCTCATAATCTTGTAAACCTCTATCATGTCGCCCCTCCACCTCCGTCGTTCCAGTGAAAACAATCCGAGTTTCTCCAACCTCTCCTCATAGCTAATGCCCTCCAGAATAGGCAGCATCCTGGTAAACCTCTTCTGCACCCTCTCCAAAGCTTCCACGTCCTTCTGGTAGTGTGGCAACCAGAATTGCACGCAATATTCTAGGTGTGGCCGAACTAAGGTTCTGTACAGCTGCAACATGACTTGCCAATTTTTATACTCTATGCCCCGACCAATGAAGGCAAGCATGCCATATGCCTTCTTGACTACCTTATCCACCTGCGTTGCCACTTTCAGTGACCTGTGGACCTGTACGCCCAGATCTCTCTGCCTGTCAATACTCCTAAGGGTTCTGCCATTTACTGTATACCTCCCACCTGCATTAGACCTTCCAAAATGCATTACCTCACATTTGTCCGGATTAAAATCAGGGCGGCGCAGTGGTTAGCACCGCAGCCTCACAGCTCCAGCAACCCGGTTCAATTCTGGGTACTGTCTGTGTGGAGTTTGCAAGTTCTCCCTGTGTCTGCGTGGGTTTCCTCCAGGTGTTCCGGTTTCCTCCCACATGCCAAAGACTTGCAGGTTGATAGGTAAATTGGCCATTGTAAATTGCCCCTAGTATAGGTAGGTGGTAGGGAAATATAGGGACAGGTGGGGATGTGGTAGGAATATGGAATTAGTGTAGGATTAGTATAAATGGGTGGTTGATGGTCGGCACAGACTCGGTGGGCCGAAGGGCCTATTTCAGTGCTGTATTGAGTATTGCGTGCAGTTCTGGTCACCGCATTATAGGAAGGATGTGGAAGCTTTGGAAAGGGTGCAGAGGAGATTTACTAGGATGTTGCCTGGTATGGAAGGAAGGTCTTACGAGGAAAGGCTGAGGGACTTGGGGTTGTTTTCGTTAGAGAGAAGGAGGAGGAGAGGTGACTTAATAGAGACATACAAGATAATCAGAGGGTTAGATAGGGTGGATAGTGAGAGTCTTTTTCCTCGGATGAGGATGGCAAACACGAGGGGACATAGCTTTAAGTTGAGGGGTGAAAGATATAGGACAGATGTCAGAGGTAGTTTCTTTACGCAGAGAGTAGTAGGGGCGTGGAACGCCCTGCCTGCAACAGTAGTAGACTCGCCAACTTTAAGGGCATTTAAGTGGTCATTGGATAGACATATGGATGTAAATGGAATAGTGTAGGTCAGATGATCGGCGCAACATCGAGGGCCGAAGGGCCTGGACTGCGCTGTAATATTCTAATTCTAATTCTAATTCTAATCTCTAAATAAAAATAAACTCCATCTGCCATTTCTCCGCCCAAGTCTCCAACCGATCTATATCCTGCTGTATCCTCTGACAATCCTCATCATTATCCGCAACTCCACCAACCTTTGTGTCGTCCGCAAACTTACTAATCAGACCAGCTACATTTTCCTCCAAATCATTTATATATACTACAAACGGCAAAGGTCCCAGCACTGATCCCTGCGGAACACCAGTAGTCACATCCCTCCATTCAGAAAAACACCCATCCACTGATACTCTCTGTCTTTTATGACTGAGCCAGTTCTGTATCCATCTTGCCAGCTCACCTCTGATCCCGTGTGACTTCACCTTTTGTACCAGTCTGCCATGCGGGACCTTGTCAAAGGCTTTACTAAAGTCCATGTAGATAACATCCACTGCCCTTCCTTCATCAATCATTTTCGTCACTTCCTCAAAAAAACTCAATCAAATTAGTAAGACACGACCTCCCCTTCACAAAACCATGCTGTCTCTCGCTAATAAATTCGTTTGTTTCCAAATGGGAGTAAATCCTATCCCGAATAATCTTCTCTAATAGTTTCCCTACCACTGACGTAAGGCTCACCGGCCTATAATTTCCTGGATTATCCCTGCCACCCTTCTTAAACAAAGGCACAACATTGGCTATTCTCCAGTCCTCTGGGACCTCACCTGTAGCCAATGAGGATGCAAAGATTTCTGTCAAGGCCCCAGCAATTTCTTCCCTTGCCTCCCTCAGTATTCTAGGGTAGATCCCATCAGATGGTTGGGCCTTGGACACTACCCTGAGGAACTCCTGCAGTGATGTCCTGGAGCTCAGATGATTGACCTCCAACAACCACAACCATCTTCCTTTGTTCTAGGTATGACTCCAACCAGCGGAGAGTTTTCCCCCGATTCCCATTGACCTCAGTTTTGCTAGGGCTCCTTGGTGCCATGCTTGGTCAAATGCTGCCTTGATGTCAAGGCCGTAACTCTCATCTCACCTCTTGAGTTCAGCTGTTTTGTCCATGTTTGAACCAAGACTGTAATGAGGTCAGGAGCTGAGTGGCCCTGGTGGAACCCAAACTGAGCGTCACTGAGCATGGTTATTGCTAAGCAAATGCCGCTTGATAGCACTGTCGACGACACCTTCCATCACTTTACTGATGATTGAGAGTAGACTGATGGGGCGTAATTGGCTGGGTTGGACTTGTCCTGCTTTTTGTGTACAGGACATACCTGGGCAATTTTCCACATTGCCGGGTAGATGCCAGTGTTGTAACTGTACTGGAACAGTTTGGCTAGGGGCGCGACACGTTTTGGAGCACAGGTCTTCAGTACTATTGTCGGAATATTGTCAGGGCCCATAGCCTTTGCAGTATCCAGTGCCTTGAGTCGTTTCTTGATATCACGCGGAGTGAATTGAATTGGCTGAAGTCTGCCATCTGTGATGCTGGGGACTTCAGGAGCAGGTCGAGAAGGATCATGAACTCGGCACATCTGGCTGAAGATTGTTGCAAATGTTTCAGCCTTATCTTTCGCACTGATGTGCTGGGCTCCCCCATCATTGAGGATGGGGATATTTGCAGAGTCCCCTCCCCCAGTTAGCTGTTTAATTATCCACCGCTATTGACAGCTGGATGTGGCAGAACTGCAGAGCTTAGATCTGAACCGTTGGTTATGGGATCGCTTAGCTTTGTCTATCGCATGCTGCTTATGCAGTTTGGCACGCAAGTAATCCAATGTTGTAGCTTCACCAGGTTGATGACTCATTTTGAGGTATGCCTGGTGCTGCTCCTGGCATGCCCTCCTGCACTATTCATTGAACTAGGATTGGTCCCCCGGCTTGATGGTAATGTTAGAGTGGGGTCATGAGGTTCCCAGGTGCATGAACAGAAATAGACTGAACTTCTTATTGTCACTGGACAGTAGAGTGCAGTCCTTCTGTCTGTTACCACTGGGTGTTCAATACAAGTTCACAGCTGGCTAGTTGGTAGCCTTATTAGTCCATTAGGCTTATGTGGAAGTTGATGAATGAAGCCCTGGAAAGGAGAATTGATCTTGATTCAAATGTTGGGAGCAAAAAGAGATGATAAAACATTTCCCCTCTATTCTTCTTTCTTCTTTTTCTTCTTTTGGGCCTCCTTATCTCGAGAGACAATGGATACGCGCCTGGAGGTGGTCAGTGGTTTGTGAAGCAGCGCCTGGAGTGGCTATAAAGGCCAATTCTGGAGTGACAGGCTCTTCCACAGGTGCTGCAGAGAAATTTGTTTGTTGGGGCTGTTGCACAGTTGGCTCTCCCCTTGCGCCTCTGTCTTTTTTCCTGCCAACTACTAAGTCTCTTCGACTCGCCACAATTTAGCCCTGTCTTTATGGCTGCCCGCCAGCTCTGGCGAATGCTGGCAACTGACTCCCACGACTTGTGATCAATGTCACACGATTTCATGTCGCGTTTGCAGACGTCTTTATAACGGAGACATGGACGGCCGGTGGGTCTGATACCAGTGGCGAGCTCGCTGTACAATGTGTCTTTGGGGATCCTGCCATCTTCCATGCGGCTCACATGGCCAAGCCATCTCAAGCGCCGCTGACTCAGTAGTGTGTATAAGCTGGGGGTGTTGGCCGCTTCAAGGACTTCTGTGTTGGAGATATAGTCCTGCCACCTGATGCCAAGTATTCTCCGAAGGCAGCGAAGATGGAATGAATTGAGACGTCGCTCTTGGCTGGCATACGTTGTCCAGGCCTCGCTGCCGTAGAGCAAGGTACTGAGGACACAGGCCTGATACACTCGGACTTTTGTGTTCCCCTCTATATTTGCTTTCAAAAGCACAGTCATCTGATATATAACAACTTTTCTGTTTTGCAATGCACCCTCTATTCACCCTCTTCTCCAGTAAGTGGCACTACTAACAAGTGAATAACCTAAATTACTCATGTCCAACTTGCAACAATGTTTGAAATTCTTTGAAAATTTACTCATTGGTTCTGTAAGATATTTAGCATCACATGAGCTCCTTGGAATCATCTGGATAAGGAACTATGCAGCTCATCCTCTTTTTTAAAAAAAAATTGCTTTGTCACTTTCCTCTTGATTCTCCTTCTGCAAACTGTACCTAGTTGACAGGATCTGTGGACGTTGTACTGCCTCTGAAAAAAACCACTGAAGGCAGTTAAAGAATGATAAAACGAGACTCCCACCAGCTTTTGTTTCCTCAGGAAAACTCACTGACCTTTGGTACTCATGAAATCAAACTCAGTATAGATGAACATAAGATGTCCGACCAGCTCATGTGCAATACATTGGTGACATTGAGACATTTGACCACCTACCTAACAAACAATCCACTATTTAGTGTATTGCCAGCTATTGTCCATTAAAAATTTGCTGGTCAAAGGCTAACTTGTTCTCATTGTTCATTTGGCTTTTGACAATTCCAATAAGCATGGTGTCATATTGGCCTGTGATTTGCTGTCCAAATAAAGGTGAGGCTAATAGCATTTGCTATTATTTATGTGTAGATTCTACAGAAACTTCAGATGAGGGCAGATGCGTGGTTCAATCCAAAGTTGCTGCCGAAATGCATCATTCCACTGTTGGCTTCGTGAAAACTTCAAATCTCTATCTGGCTCACTGTTGAAATGCATTGAATGGGCATGAAATTGCTGTACTGGTGCTATCGATACAAGCTAAAATCACCACAGATAGTTAGAGTTGGTCTGAAGTTATGCAAGGAGTCTGTGCCATTTAAGGTCCACAAATATTTAATTAAGCCTGGATTTGCTGTCAGATTCTTTTATTGATGTGTTATGTATAATTCCTGCCAATGAACCTCTCTAGCATTGAAAATTAACCATTGGAAGTGCGGAGTCTCATTCCTTCAAGTTTCAAATGTTGGAGGTGTCATGCATACTGAAAGTGCGATGATACAACAATCATGGACTAACTCTGAAGAG
The DNA here is from genome assembly GCF_036365525.1 of Heterodontus francisci. Lineage (NCBI taxonomy): Eukaryota > Metazoa > Chordata > Chondrichthyes > Heterodontiformes > Heterodontidae > Heterodontus > Heterodontus francisci. The sequence goes on along the minus strand of NC_090376.1, from coordinate 25,155,558 downwards.
TTATCTTTAAGAAAATTAACCTTTACTTTAAAAAATGAACAATGGTCCAAAATGGCCACCCAAGAAAAAGGGATTGGCAGTTTGTGTATTCAAACTGTCTGACAAAGTTAAAGGACAAATCTTCAAAGCTAAGAGGTGTTAAAAGAACCCATTCTACACCTATTTTAAAACATTCCAGAATAGAATGTCTTCTAAAACAAAGGAGGTGTGAAGTAGCCATGTCCTGGGCCATTGTGCGATCACCATGGGGAAGGAACCAGAACGTCTCCTAACGGGAGGTGAGTGATAACAGCTTTGCCTTTTTAAAAAAGACAGCCAGAGAGAGAGACGAAAGCAACATCCTAAACAGCTTGTGTTCCAGCGAAGCCAGAAAGCACACCAGCCCTGCTGCAGAATCCTACATCTACATTATACAGCAGTGAAAGCTAGCAATAACCCACCATCTTCAACGGAACCTTCAGTCAAACGAGAAATCTACAACATCTCAGGCCTACATCCATCAAGAACTTGATTTCCAAGAGAATTCAACAATTTTATCAGAACATTCGCCCCCCCCAGTAAAGGTTACCTTCCTTTTTCCCTTCTCTATCTGTCTCCATGTGTGTCTGTCTGTCTGTATGTGTGCGCGCATGTGTGTGTGCATGCGCGTGAATAGATGCGGTTGTGACAATTTTATGATGAGGCGTATTGCTCAATAAACAGTTGACTTTCTGTTGTTAAAACCTGCAAGAAAACCTGTCGCTGTCTGTTTATTTGGAAACTAAAACAGCAAGGGGCTAAACTCTAATACACTTGCTGCAGTCAGGTGGGGAGTTGAACAGTGGGAACCACCCACATCACACTACGTGGTCATAACAGATTATAAAAAGTAATATATATTTTAACTTTTCTGTCTGTCATCCCTCTTTCTTTCTCTGTAGTTCATTTGGTATTCACCCATTCTAGTTTACACTTCTTTCTCAACCCTTATGTTAATTTCACAATCCTTCAATATGATTGGTTAAGGAGATACACAATTGCTTGCCCTGTTCACTCAGGTCCCAGATGCTTGGTTTCCCTTGTCTCTCAGCAGTTTACAGCACAAAATACTGTCTATTAAATGGACACTGGCAAGTCTAATTAATGACTGGCACTATTCATTGATATAGAGCATTATTTTCACCAGAGAAGTGAGATAATTTTCACTGAGTTCTTTCTCACACTGTGTAGTATGGTCCCTGCAAGAATGTGACCAGCCTCACCTCAACCTCTACATACTTGTTTTCAGCCGCAATCATTTCTGTTTCTATAATGCGATCATCGTTGACTAAATTAGTCCCCTTTATCCTCTCAAATCCCAGCATGATGACCATAACGGACAAGTCCTTTCCCTAGTAAATGACTGTGGATTTGATGTACTAGTTATTTCACTGAAAGTATCATTTTTATATCTTGCTCAGCTGAACTATTAATGCAAATAAATTCCTCTCTTCTGATTCATTTCCATTGCCCCCATTCCCAGACTAACCTCATTTATCTTAACTCCTTATTTTGAAAACCCATTCACAGTTGTATCTGTAGTTAGTGGTAATTCTGACCAGCATCAGGCAGAGAGGTCACTCTGCAGAAATTGTTTTTTTGGAAACTGAGATACAATTTTGTGAATGTTTTGGTTTAGCTTTTATGTGCATACGATTTTATCCACTAGCTCAGCTCACTGCTATCCTTGCAATTGGCCTGCTTCTGTGTTTTAGTGAAATTCTTGGTGGGGGGAGAGAACCAAGCTACTTCACCAAACATCAGAAATTTTGATTACTATAACCTATGCAAACTTTGAGTCTCCTGTACCTATTGGGGTAAATTTCCACTCTCTGACTGCCCCCTGCCCCCGTAAGCAACTTGTGACTTGTGGGTGGAAAGCACCAACCGGACAGCCAATAATCCTGGTGGGAGGCCCAGTCTGTTTCAGGGCCATACCTCATTAGCATTGAGGCTGTCGGCTGTGACTAGAGATGGAGAACTTCAGGACAGTTTACAGAATATCATTTGGCCTTTGGCCAGAAGAAGGTGTGTCCATAATTGAGGGGGGGGGGGGGTCAGCTCTCTGGTGAGGAAATAGCCAGATTGGCAGCAGCCCAGGCTGGTTCTGTGGAGCTGAAAGAGCACTCTTGTTTCACAAAAATAGAAATTCTTTTGGTCAGGTGGCTTACTGATTTACTGTTCAGAGCCTGCACTCCAACCTTCAAGTGAAAAATTGCAGTCAAGGTCCAATGTATATCATAGGATCACGATTACCATTTTAAATGGGTCTCATTCTAGACTTGGGACCACATCGGCCACCAGTGGTAGGCCTAGGAAAATCTTGCCATGGCCACATTCACCCCACCTTTATCGGGGTGCTACCAATCTGTTTCATCTGGGCGGGAGACCATAAGCGTCAGCCTGCTGTCTCCTAATTTAGTCCCTAGCTCGCTCTTCAAACTGTATCCAAGTCAGATCGATAGAAAACAAGGGCAATGGAGCTTTAAGAATTAGAATGGTATAGTACAGAAGATGACCATTCTCCCCTGGGAATCCGACCCATATTTTGCGGGTCCCCATGCTTCTATTGGTATAAGGCGAGACTTCCACCTGCTTGAGATAGGAAATCCCGCCTAATAGAGCTGCTGGCCACTCAGAAGCCTGGCAGCTCTTAGTCCGAGCAGCGCTACTGGGAGCGGTGGCCACTGCTGGAACTGCAGCCCAGCTTGAAGAGAAGATGCCTGCGAGCCAGGAAGGCAGGCCGGGGGTAATCGGTTGGGCCCCAGCAAGACGAGCGTGGTGGATTGGGAGGAAGGGGGGGCATATTGGGTGTTGAGGGTAGTGGGGGTGGTCCTCCATTGGGCACAGGGTGCCCAAACATGAGGGCATCCCCTGGGATGCTCGTGAGCCGTCAGGTTTTGTTAGGTGGCTTTTCTCTGCTCCAGGATGCCCGCTAGCCACGTGTAAAATTCGCGTGGAGGCAGGCAAAGGCCCTTAATTGGCTGTTGAGTGGCCACTTGAGGGCCGTGATGGGCCTGGGGCGGGCAGGTCGTTTTTCACTGCCGCTGCCCTACATAAAGTAGCAGCGGAGGCGGGAACGGGTCGGCAAGGTCTCCCGGTGCCTCCTGCTCCATTTTACACCACCATTCCACCTGTTAGGGTGGTGTAAAATTTCAGCCTTGGACATGGTTTTCATTCTGTTCTGCTTTCTGAAGTTGATATTTGGTCCACAAGAATTAATTTTTTCTTTCAAGTCTCCCCTTCCCTGCTTTCTGACAAAAAGGTATTGACTATTGCAAAGTTGCAGGCCCAAATACACAGCCCCAGTGGTAATAGTATAGGCTAATTGAGGATTAAGGTCAATTTAAGTGAAAAACATAAAATCTGAGACCAGTACAGCTTAATTAACCCAGTTTTTTTTTAATTTTCCAGATGTACCTCTTGGGTTCTGCAACATACACAGTAAAGGACTTGCTGAAAGAAAAGAATCATAGATTGCACCTCACACTGCGGTCAGTATATTGCGGATACTTGAAATCTAAAATTAAAACAGAAAATGCTGGAAATACTAAGCAGGCCTGGCAGCATCTGTAGAAAGAGGAACAATTAACATTTCAGATCGATGACCTTTTGACAGAACTGGAAAACGTTAGGGATGTAATAGGTCTTAAGCCAGCACACAGATCGGGGAGGTGGAAAAAGAAGAAAAGGGAAGGTCTGTGATAGTGTAGAAGGCAGGAAAAATTAAATGACAAAAGGATGATGGTGCAAGGACAAAGAAGGTGGTAATGGGTCAAGTCAAGAAACCTCCTCTCAACCCATCTTTTGTTTCTTTAGTTGTCCGTCACCATCTCCTTTTGCATTGCACTATCATCCCTTTCGTCACTTAATCACTCCTGCCTTCCAGCTTATCACAGACCTTCCCTTTTGTTCTCCCAGCCTGTCTACTTGCTTATAACTTGTTGCATCTCTAACTTTTGCCAGTTCTGATGATGGGGCAGCAACTTGAAACATTAATAATAATGTTCCGCTCCGTCCGCAAGCATGACCCAGAATTTCCGTTTGCTTGCTGTTTTAATTCACCACCCTGCCCTCGCACCCACATTTATGTCTTCAGCCTGCTGCAGTGTTCCAATGAAACTCAATGCAAGCTTGCGGAACAGCAACTTGCCTTCCGATTAGGCAATCTACAGCCTTCTGGACTCGACATTGAGTTCAACCACCTCAGATCATGACCGCCATTTTTAACATGTACCAGTCTCAAACTTGTTTTACATATTTTTGCTTTCAAACAGAGCTGTTCATTATTCTGCCACTACCACACTCGCTTTGACTACAACTATTAGCAGTCCCTTTGCCATTTGTTCCATGACATCTTTGTCATTTAATCTCTTCTGCCCTCCGCCCTATCACTGACCTTCCTGTTTGTTCTTCTTCCCCCCCCCTCCCCTCCCCTTTCACTTGCTCAAAGCCTGTTACATTTCTAACCTTTGCCAGTTCTGATGAAAGGTCACAGACGTGAAACGTTAACTGTTCCTCTCTCCACAGATGCTGCCAGACCTGCTGAGTATTTCCATCATTTTCCACTGTTACTATGGTCAACAATGTGCCTTTATGTGGATTGTGATGAAATAGTTGTGCAGGTTCCTGGAGTCATACAGCACAGAAGGAGGCCATTCAGCCCATTGTGCCTGTGCCACCTATTAAAGAGCTATCTAATTAATCCCACACCTCTGCTCTTTCCCTATAGCCCTCGAAATGTTTCTGTTTCAAGTGTACGTCCAGTTCCCTTTGAAAGCTACTATTGAATATGTTTTTATCACCCATTCAGGCAGTTTATTCCAGATCATAACTTGCTGTGTAAATTTTTATTTCCGCATCTCTCCTCTGGTTCTTTTGTTCATTACCTTAAATCTGTTTCCTCTTGTTATCGACCCTCCTACCAGCAAAAACATTTCCAGTGCAAACATCAAACCTGTAGAAACATGACAGGTTTTAATGAAAATTTAGAAAAGCCAAAATAATCTGGTAAGGCCTTCTGTTTTTCTTTCCGCCACCCCACCACTTTATTGCTTTCGATGTATTTTACCACAGGTCTGCTGAAAATGAACGTGTGGGTAATATAACTGTGATAGCATGGCAAATGGAAGACAAAGTTGAAGACAAGATTCCTGTAAGCAGATCACCTGACACCACTAATGGAAGGGTAAATATTCTAAATGGGTACCTTGATAATTTGAAAATGATGCAACTGATTTTGTCTGTTCAGATTAGTTTTCCTGCTGACTGACTCGATTGAAATATCATGACTGCAAACTACGCACTTTATTGCCAAACTTAAAGTGGCATTGATTTCAGCATGAAGAAAGCGACAACTTTAATTGTCTTATGCACCTGTCTGCAGACAGGTAATCTGCAAGTGTATGCAAGAAAGATTCATTCATGTGGGAACGCCTAGTGTATTCGTTATATTATGCAAGGAGAAGCAGCATTGATTTTAAGCAAGTGAATCTAAATGTAATTATATTCAAATATTGTGAAATAAAGCTATTTAGCTATTTGATAGAGCTTCAACTCATTGAAATGTTTAAGCCTGCCTTCAGAAAGATTGAGGAAGCACATGTGCAAAAGCCACAAATATTCAGTTCATAGATGACAATGTCGTTCAAGAAAATTTAGGGGAGTTAAAGCCAACTTCCATAACCGTAAAATGCTCAGCCCACTTACAGGTGAGGCTTATACCACTGAATATGAGAGGATATCTATGGCAGACCTGAGCTTTTAACGGTTTTCTTGTCTACAAGGGGAAAAGATCAACAGACTTTCCAATCCTAATTGATATCCCTGCTACAGTGTGTCCATGTCTGCTCATTGGGTGAGGGCATGATCAGATATATCTCACAGTTGAATGTCTGCTGCAGCTTACTGTCTAGACTAGCACTATTACAAGAGGACTGCCAGCATGAATAATTCTGTACCTTTAGCAATGGTCACTGTCTACAACAGATGAGGGAGAAAATTGAGGGTGGGGTGGGGTGCAGACGTTTTAAATGTGAAGAATTTTTGATAACATTTTTCCCCCTGTATAACCTTGCAGACTGTTCTGCCAGTTGATGAAAGTTTAACAGAATCTTTGAGTATTCGTTCGAAACACTCTTCACTGAAGAAAGATGCGCTATTAAAATCAGGTAAATTATATTAAAGTGCCTAGATTTGTAGACTTCTTGGAGACTTCCAACTGTCAATTAAATTTTGTGCTGATGCACTCTCTCTGTATGTGGTGTAGTTCTCTTGGTTCCCAAAACCTAGAGTTCTATCAGTCGAGTCTTTACCCACGATTTTTTACCCCAGCTGAACAAGGTTTTGATTCTGAGGGTTTCACATTGCTCATCGATTTTCAGCCTATCCCGTCAAAGGACTGCTTCATGGTAATGGTCCATTCCGCCCTGGGAAATTGGTGGCTTTCTTCTACCAGCACAAATACAGCTTGTTGTCCATTTGTGCAGTCAAAAAAGAATCTAACTTTGGGAGGATTGCAGCTTTTTAGTTGAGGGAGGTGAAAAGGCTAGTTCTGGAGGAAAGATCAGGAGATGTTCTATAATTAGTCTTTGGCCAATAAGTTCAGTGTTCTGCTTGAGGGGATCAAAATTTTGTACATCACAAGTTTTCCCCTACTTTTATTTGTGTGCATTAAGGTCTAGACAGCTAGCATTGCAGTTTTAGAAATCATGTCCACTTAGAAGTCATGTGACAACAAAGTAAAATAACTGCAAACAAAAAGAGGCAAGCCTGACTAGTCAGAAGACATGATTTAATTATCACACATTAGACCGGGTTAACAGTAAATTAAATTCACATAAAATTTGTACTTTAAGGCCATTTTTTAGAAATTAAGTGGAATGCTACCAAAGATCAATTCATAATTAACTGGCAGACTGACACAAGAATGAAGACAGGAGTAAACCTTCCGGATCCCCTTCCCGTCATCAAAAGAGCAGTCAATCCAATCCAACAGCATTCCTTGATGAACTAGGATTACCCCTGCACAGCAGTTTAACCATTGCTAATAAACTACTCTGTTGTAACACCAGCATACTCTTCTCTAAACTGTGCCTCAAGTGTGTACAACCTCCAGACTCATTATTGTAAGATCCTACATATTCCGTTTAAGCGCAACATACAACTGAATCAAGCATCTAATAACTGTGGAAAATTACTGAAAGTAAATTTACAGTTAGGTCACAATTGCATCTCTGATCTAAGGGGTGACACTGGGTAGCTTCAGTTTTAAGGAAAAGTAAATTTCCGTTCCAAACAAGGTTTTAAGTATGAGAGCGAAATACTGCAGATGCTGGAAATCTGAAACAAAAACAGAAAATGCTAGAAATCCTCAGCAGGTCAAGCAGAATCTATGGAGTGAAAAGCAATTAACGTTTCAGGTCTATTTTTCTCTCTACAGATGCTTCCTTGCATGCTGAGTATTTCCTGCAAATTTTTATTTAAGATTTTAAGTATGTTTGGCTACTTTCTAATGTTTAAGTATTAGTTTCCCTCTTGTCCTAGCCCTGAAATCACACACTTCTCTAGTTTCTCTCCTATCTCCCCCTATGCCCGCTTCCATCTCATCATTTCCATGAGACCCACCTTCTGCTCCCTCAACCCTGTTCCCACTAAACTGCTGACCACCCAGCTTCCTGGTCCCCATGTTAGCTGATATTAACTCTTCTCTCTCTCCAGGTACTGTCCTTTCTTCAAATCCTCAGTCATCACCCCTCTCCTCAAAAATACCAACTGTTGCCCTCACTGTCCTTGCAAACTACCGGCCCATCTCCAACCTCCCTTTCCTCTCAAGACCTTGAACATGATGTCTCCCAAATCCTTGCCCATCTTTCCCAGAACTCCATGTTTGAATCCCTCCAATCAAGTTTCCGCCCCTGCCACAGTACCAAAACGGCTCTTATCAAAGTCACAAATTACATCCTATGTAACTGACAGTGGTAAACTATCCCTCCTCGTCCTTCTCAGCCTATCTGTAGCCTTTGACACAGTTGACCATAGCATCCTTGTCCAGTGCCTCTCCACTGTTCCATTCTTTGCTATCTAATCATACTAGAGTATCACTGGCAACGGCTTCTCTTCCCAGTCCTGCAACGTTGCCTCTGGTGTTCCCCAAGGATCTATCTCTCCTATTTCTCATCTATGTGCTGCCCCTCGGCAACATCATCAGAAAACACTGTGTTAGTTTTCACATACTCTGACGACACTCAGTTATACCTCACCACCACCTCTCTCAATTCTTCCACTGTTGCTAAATTGTCACACTGCTTGTCCAACATCCATTACAGGATGAGCAGAAATTTCCTCTAGTTAAACATTGGGAAGCCATTGTCTTCGGTCCCTCCTATGAACTCCATTCATTAGCTACTGGCTCTGTCCCTCTCCCTGGCATCTGTCTGGGGCTGAACCAAACTGCTCGCAGCCTTGGTGTGATTTGGCCCCGAGATGAGCTTCCGACAATATATCCATGCCATCACTAAAGACTGCCTATTTCCATCTGCAAAACATCGCCCGACTCTACCCCTGCTTACGCTCATCTGCCAAAACCCCCATCCGTGCCTTTGTTACCTCTAGATTTAACTATTTCAACACACTCCTGGCCGGCCTCCCACACTCTACCCTCCATAAACTTGATGGCATTTAAAACTCTGCTGCCTGTGTCTGCACTCTCACCAAGTCTCATTCACCTATCTTCCCTGTGCTTGCTGACCTACATTCGCTCCTTGTCAAGCAATGCCTCGATTTTAAAATTCTCATCCTTATTTTCAAATCCCTCCATGGCCTCGCCCCTCCCTATCAACTCCTCCGGCCCCACAATCCTCCAATATCTGTGCTCATCTAATTGTAGCATCTTGAGCAATCCCAATTTCAGTTGTTCCACCATTGGTGGCTGTGTCTTTAGCTGCCTAGGCCCTAAGCTCTGGAATTCCCTTCCTAAACCCCTCTGCCTCTTTAATTTCCTTTTCTCCTTCAAGACACTCCTTAAAACCTACCTGTTTGACCAAACTTTTGGCCATCTGCCCTAATATGTAGCTCAGTGTCAAATTTTGCTTTATAAGAGCTCCTGTGACGTGTCTTGGGACCTTTTATAGGCACTATATAAATACAAGTTGTGGTTTACTCTTGAGGTTTAACAGTTACTTTTAGGGAAACTAGACTGTGGGGTGGTACAGCTTTATAAATGTTGTAGTTTGTTTGCCTTAAGTGATGCCGTTAATGAAAATGTTAAAAAAAAACAATGTCAGCTAAATCTAGCCTGTCTAACCTGTTTATTGCAGTGTTTGGGGGTGTTATCTGTCGGATGTACCGTTTCCCTACAACGGATGGGAACCATCTACGGATCCTGGAGCAGATGGCAGAGAGCATGTTATCACTTCATATCCCCAGGCAGTTTGTTAAACTGGTTATTGAAGAGGATGCAGCAAGGTAAAATCTGTTTACTGTCTAATGAACAAATAGCATTATTATTGTCAGTTCAGTGTAGATCGAATCAAATTGACTATCTGAATCTTGTCGGAGCCAAAACCTGAACCTTTTGGTTGCAAAAACTGAATTGTTTTGATCCTTTTGGTCTTCAAAATAAAGTGCTTTCAGTGTCTAAAATAGTCCAAAAATTCAACTTTGGTACTACAAACTATACCACAACAATGTTAAGGCGGGGTGTAAGCTGTTCACTTTTGTGCTGTAATTAGGCAGTTTTGCTGGAGACCCTAAACCCTTACAGAAAAAGTATTTTACTTTCAGGGGTAATTCAGGTACCAAATCCAGATGAGTTAGGTTTTCTGATTATTTGAACTACGGAGAGTTGAGCCATTTGAGAAAATTGCAGTTTAGATTTTAATTAACTCAAACATTTGGATTGCACTTTATACCAAAGAACAGATTGTTTTCCCTGCTGGCAAAGGCCACTTAACTTTTCTATTGTGAATCACTTTTTCCAAGTTCTTGGCCTTTTGCAACCTCATGATGTCTCAAAATCCTTCACAGACCTTGAAGTTTTTTTTTTAAAGTGTAGTCACTTATGTAATGGCAAGATGTATAACTCCCATACCTGTACCACTGAATCTACTTTTTTCATATCAGCTGTTCTTGTGGATATTATGAATGATGTGGCCTATATTTTGTATTGTATGTTCACATTCACAACAGACATGAATAAGACTGTCATTCATTTTGTATAGAATCCTTGTACCTGTCGGAGAGACCAAGCTTTCATCCAATTACTCATGGCTAATTTGAATCTAGAATGTCAATATTTGACTCTGGATGCATTCAGAGTAGGAGGGGCAAGAGAGAAACCTCAGGTGGGAAGGAATCCCCTGCAGATATTTCACCTTCAGGCCCAGACCATTTTTACTCCTGGCTTCGTTTAAACACTGAAGCAGCTATAACCCACCCAGAACTTGCAGAGGTGAAGTTGGGGCATTGGTGACACAAAGCAACAGTCGCTGGCATGAAGTTAGAGCCGGGGCATGGGAGTAATTTCCACAGGACATGCCGACGCTTGCAGGAAGAGAGAAAGCCAGGGTTGGGGATGAGTTCCTGCTCCTCCTGGCTCACTAGAATTCACAGAAAATATGGGCTTAAATACCTATCCTGCCCCCTCACTGACTGCTGCTGGGTCATGCTGACGGATTTGACTCTGTGCAGACCCCTTATAATTTTTCAGTTAAAATGGTGTTATGCCACTGATGACATTGTCCTGTAACCTTTGAATGTATAGTAGGACCCTTCTGCCTGGGGGAGGTGGCCCTCTTGTGCCTGTTCAGTGGTGAATTAAAATGATAGAGGGGTGAAACTGCTGCATGACCTCCACACCCATAGCCAGCTTAACATTCTGCCCACGTCATTCCCTTTGAGCAGGCAGGTTTAAAGTCAGTGCCTTTATCAGTCCAACAAGATGTTCCAAACTTTGCTAAAACCAGGAAATATTTGGGTGGCTACTTAATATTTTGATCAGGATTATTTTATTTTCAAAATAGACTGGTGATCTAGTAAATTAGGCAGATTAGACCTAATCATAGGTGCCATAGTGGCAGTGGTCTGCCCAAGGACAGGTCCTCTGCTCATATATCCATGCCTCACGGTCTTGCACTTTCCTCTTCAGTTGCTTGCTAGAGCCTCCCTTTTTTAACTTCCATGAGAGATGACAAGGGAAAAAGTACATGAAGTGGTTGCCTTCGCGTTGCCTTCCTTGTGTACTTTAAAAGAAACACAAGTCCTGTTTCTAAAGGATCTTCCAACTGCAGTCAGCCTTTGTCCTTTGAGGTTCTAGCTCTTCCGCCATTGGCTGTGGCTTGTCAGCCTGAGCATGAGACCCTTGCCTGAGGTGATTCGCAAAGGGACAGGGACAACCTTGGAACTATGATGTTGTTGCTATTACAGAGACTTGGTTGAGGGAAGGACAGGATTGGCAGCTAAATGTTCCAGGATTTAGAAGCTTCAGGCAGGATAGAGGGGGATGTAAAAGGGGTGGGGGAGTTGCATTACTTGTTAAGGAGAATATCACAGCTGTACTGCGGGAGGACACCTCGGAGGGGTCGTGCAGCGAGGCAATATGGGTGGAGCTCAGGAATAGGAAGGGTGCAGTCACGATGTTGGGGGTTTTCTACAGGCCTCCCAACAGCCAGCAGGAGGTAGAGGAGCAGATATGTAGACAGATTTTGGAAAGATGTAAAGGTAACAAGGTTGTAGTGGTGGGTGATTTTAACTTCCCCTATATTGACTGGGACTCACTTAGTGCTAGGGGCTTAGATGGGACAGAATTTGAAAGGAGCATCCAGGAGGGCTTCTTGAAACAATATGTAGGTAGTCCAACTAGGGATGGGGCCGTACTGGACCTGGTATTGGGGAATGAGCCCGGCCAGTGGTCGAAGTTTCAGTAGGGGAGCACTTCGGGAACAGTGACCATAATTCCGTAAGTTTTAAGGTACTTGTGGATAAGGATAAGAGTAGTCCTCGGGTGAAGGTGCTAAATTGGGGGAAGGCTAATTATAACAATATTAGGCAGGAACTGAAGAATTTAGATTGGGGGCGGCTGTTTGAGGGTAAATCAACATCTGACATGTGGGAGTCCTTCAAACGTCAGTTGATTAGAATCCAGGACCAGCATGTTCCTGTGAGGAAGAAGGATAAGTTTGGCAAGTTTCGGGAACCTTGGATAACGTGGGATATTGTGAGCCTAGTCAAAAAGAAAAAGGAAGCATTCGTAAGGGCTGGAAGGCTAGGAACAGACGAATCCCTTGAGGAATATAAAGACAGTAGAAAGGAACTTAAGCAAGGAGTCAGGAGGGCTAAAAGGGGTCATGAAAAGTCACTGGCAAACAGGATTAAGGATAATCCCAAGGCTTTTTATACATATATAAAGAGCAAGAGGGTAACTAGGGAAAGGGTTGGCCCGCTCAAGGACAGAGAAGGGAATCTATGTGTGGAGCCAGAGGAAGTGGGCGAGGTACTAAATGAGTACTTTGCATCAGTATTCACCAAAGAGAAGGACTTGGTGGATGATGAGCCGAGGGAAGAGAATGTAGATAGTCTCAGTCATCTCATTATCAAAAACGAGGAGGTGTTGGGTGTCTTGCAAAGCTTTAAGGTAGATAAGTCCCCAGGGCCTGATGGGATCTACCCCAGAATACTAAGGGAGGCAAGGGAAGAAATTGCTGGGGCCTTGACAGAAATCTTTGCATCCTCATTGGCTACAGGTGAGGTCCCGGAGGACTGGAGAATAGCCAATGTTGTTCCTTTGTTTAAGAAGGGTAGCAAGGATAATCCAGGAAATTATAGGCCGGTGAGCCTTACGTCAGTGGTAGGGAAATTATTAGAGAGGATTATTCGGGACAGGATTTACTCCCATTTTGAAACAAACAAACTTATTAGCGAGAGGCAGCATGGTTTTGTGAAGGGGAGGTCGTGTCTCACTAATTTGATTGAGTTTTTTGAGGAAATGACAAAGATGATTGATGAAGGAAGGGCAGTGGATGTCATCTCTATGGACTTCAGTAAAGCCTTTGACAAGGTCCCTCATGGCAGACTGGTACAAACCACCTCCTGAGGTCTCAAATGACCCTGCTACCCTGTATTTGTCACAGCTAGAAAAATAAAAAGTGTAATATAGTTCTGTTTAGTTCATTTGGAAGATATCTGACTGTTTAACTTCAATAAACTAAAGCTTAATTAGTACTTTATTGTTGACAAAATGATTTCTTTGGCTTCTGATTGTTCTTGGCTCTCTTGCAGGATATGTGAGCTCGATGATCTAGGTGAACTGTCACCCTGCTGGGAGAATCTTCGACGGCAAATTGTTGCTCAGTACCAAACGCTCATAATAAATTACCAAGAGAATTTAACAGAACTGCACCAGTATAAAGGTTGGCATAAATTATAAAACATTATATTAATGACTAATGCCAGATGACATTTCTGAATCTTTCTATTCTTTGTGTGCATCAAGGTGAGTGCTCAGGAACAGGAAATATTGCCCACTTTGGAGTCAGGAAGGCTGGTTGTGGCCATTGCACAGGGCAGTGTGCAGTGCATAAGTCATTGTTGCAGCAATATCTCTCAACCTAGTCTCTGAAGAGTATTCCTTTCATATCAGTACAACAGTTCTCTTTTCTACAAGTATATTCCTCTCTCATTTCTCTGAGCAAAGTTTATCATCTTGGATGATAAATTTCCATTCCAAATATCAACCGGGAAATGAATTAATCACTCATGCTGGTATATGGTTGAAAGCTTTTAAAACACATTTCACAAAACAACCAATTAATGTGCTGTATAAACATCTGAGTGTATAATTAGAGCTTTAAAAGTATAACGGCTAACTGAAATGAATGTGATTTTCTTTTAAATGTTTTAATTGAATGCTTAGTTTAACTAACTGAAAATTGTCCTCTGCAGGTCCATCTTTCAAGGCAAGCAGTTTAAAAGCTGAGAAGAAATTAGAATTTGTACCCACTAACTTGCACATACAGCGGATGCGGGTTCAAGATGACTCTGGGGCAGGTAATTGCTTTGAGCGATTACTTCAATTTTACCGTTGATCATCACCAGCTGTGTTTTTTAAGTCAAAGAACCAAGTTACAGCCACCTTTATTACTTCAGTTTTTACTTCCCTTAATTTTATTCCTGATGAGTTTTGTTTTAAGCCATAGGGTCCTTCCTCATTTGTCCTTCACTTACTTCGAGCCAGATCCATCATTGAAGCATGACAGTTTTGTTTACAGGAAAGTTTTACAAACTGATGTATCCATTTTCATACTGGAGAGTTTGTTATTTGGTTGCAAACAAAATGTTCTGTTGTGGAATGTTTCCATGAGCTGGCAATCATCAGTGCCTTCAGTGAAAGAGCTTTGGAATGTAAAGCTTATAAAACAATATACATTACATGGAATTTACAACACATAAGTGGGCCATTTAGGCCAACTGGTGTCTGCTAGTGTTTATGCTCCACACGAGCCTCCTCGCACCCTACTTCATCTCGCCTTATTAACATATCCTATTTTTTTTTCTCCCTCATATAGGGTCACGGGAAATAGGAGCAGGTGTAGGCAATACAGCCCATCAAGCCTGCTCTGCCATTCAGACAGATCATGGCTGATCATTTACCTCTACACCATTTCCCCTCTTCCCCCCCCCCCCCCCACAACCCCATATCCTTTGATTTTGTTAGTATTCAGAAGTCTATCGATTTCTATCTTGAACACGGTCAATGATTGAGCTTCCACAGGCCTCTGGGGTAGAGAATTCCACAGATTCAACACCCTTTGAGTCAAGAAATTCCTCCTCATCTCCGTCTTAAATGGCCTGCCCCTTATTCTGAGACTGTGTCCCCATGTTCTAGACTCACCAGCTAGAGGAAACATCCTATCCACAGCTACCCTGTCACACCCTGTAAGAATTCTGTAGGTTCCAATGAGATCACCTCTCATTCTTTGAAAGTCTAGAGAATACAGGCCCAGTTTCTGCCATCTCTCCTCATAAGACAATCTCGCCATCCCAGGGATTAGTCTGGTGAACCTCTGTTGCACTCCCTCTTTGGCAAGTATATCCTCCCTTAGATAAGGAGACCAAAACTGTACATAATACTCCAGGTGAGGTCTCACCAAGGCTTTATACAATTGAAGCAAGACTTCTTTGCTCCTGTATTCAAATCCCCTTGCAATGAAGGCCAACATATCATTTGCTGCTTTAATTGCTTGCTGCACCTGCATACTAACTTTTAGTGACTCATGAACAAGGACACCCAGGTCTCTTTGGACATCAACGCTTCCCAACCTCTCACCATTTAAGAAATACTCTGCCTTTCTGTTTTTTTTCTACCAAAGTGGATCACTTCACACTTATTCACGCTATATTCCATCTGCCATGTTCTTGCCCATTCAATTAGCCTGTCCAAATCCCCTTGAAGCCTCTTTGCATCATCCTCACAGCTTACATTGCCTCATAGTTTTGTGTCATCTGCAAATTTGGAAATATACTTGGCTCACTTCCCCTTAAACGTTATTCAACTCAGTTATTTTCTTTGGTGGAATTCTAACCACTCTCTGCGTAAAGAATTCCCTTGAATTCTTTATTGGATTTATTACTGACTATTTTATATTTGTAGCCCTTAGTTTTGGACTCTCCCAACAAGTGAAAACATCTACCCTATCAAACCTCTTGAAAAAATTTTAAAACCTCTATTAAGTTACAGCTCAACCTTCTCGTTTCTGGAGAAAAAAGCTCTAATATGTTCAGTCTTTCCTGATGATAATGATGTCTTAGTTTTGGTATTATCATTGTAATTATTTTTGCACTTTCTCCAGTGCCTTTATATCCTTTTCATAATATGGAGACCAGAACTGTGTACAGCACTCTTAACTGTGGTTTAACCAAAGCTCTATTAGTTTTAAATTCTGAAAATATTACTTACCAATTCCAAGATGCCCTTTTGATTTTCATTTCCATCCTCCTTGCAGGTTTTTCAACTTTTTCATCAAATTCCTTAACTTTCTGGTCATCAGTTTTGAAACACATTTCCTTAAATAAGTAAATAACCTATTCACTGGCCTATACTGTCTTTTTTTGCAGTTGATACCAGAGGTGACTCAACTCTGGTGGCTCTGACATTATCATTTTCCTTCGCTGTGAGGAAATTGCTAACATACGCCATTGAAATGAGGAGTTTGATCTGTTGGACAATGGTAGACTTGCCAGGTCATGGCATTTGGAGTCCTTTGTTTTAAATCCAAGTGGATATTTCTGCTGGACTACTTCATTCATTTATTACCTCAGTACTTCTATATGTTCTTTATGCCACAGATCAGACCTATGACATCATTACTATCGGGGCACCGGCAGCACACTGCCAGGCCTTCAAAACTGGCGGCTTAAGGAAACTTCTGGTCAAGTTTGTAGAAGCCAAGAAAAAGTAAGTTCAGGAGATTTTGAAATCCATATTATTTGAAAAGTTTGGTCTTGCTTTTCCTGCTGCTGAATCAGGAGTTGTAGCATGAAGTTGCTCACTAGTTGCTGCTTTTTAGATCTCGCTTCAATTTTTTAAAATCAAGGAGGGAAACTCTATCTTTGTGAATCAAGCTTATGTTATACCTTGTTTATTCTTGGAGGCTATAGCTGATATGTGGCATTAGGCACATAAGGAACTGACTCCTGGCAAAATCACTTCACCCAGTGCCAGTTGTATTTGCTCTCACTGGCAAATCACCTGTGAATCAAGTTAGTGTTTATATGGGTGGGAGATCTCTTGTTGATCTGAATTCACACTTCAACATAAATAGGAGCTGAGCCATCCATTTATTTTTGTTGATTCACCTCCTGTTTGCCAATTGCTACCAGACTCAGTGAAACCCCTGTTGAAAGGTTTGCACTTGTCCATTGTGATGCTGTAAAACCACTAACATTGCAGTGATAACTACACAAAATGCAAGAGGAACTAACCATAATTTACAAACAAATGAAATTATTAACTACCCCTGGTGGATTGGAATTTTATTCAGTATGTAGCTGAACCATACAGACGATAATTTTTCCTGTTTTAATCCCTGCTCTGTGAGTTAGTTGAGACATTGATCGGCCACAATTGGCTTTGTGACCCGTTCACTGAAGAGGAGAAAATTGACCAGAGTTCCTGCACTTGATTTTTAACTAGTGGCCTGCTGGAATGTATGAGTGCCTGCTGACATTGGCTGTTGAGGGTCATGCTTAAATAATGGCCCCTTGAGGAACAAGTAGGCAACCATCACCAGTGGGACTATACCTCAGTAAGACATGAATGCTTTCAGGAGAGGCAAAAGTTAAATGAAAAATATTTATTGAAATTGGAGTTGTGCAAAATTTGGTTTAAATAGAATATTGCCATTTTTAGTCACACGTTTTGAATTGCTGTCATTGCAAAAATGGACATCATTTAATTTCAGTGCACCTATATTCAAGTTGCTTGGTTGTTGACCGCTTAGTAGACCTGCTACCTTTGTATTCTAATAGGTCTCTACCAACTTGCATGTATAAAGACTGCAGACTCATTTTGTCACCCTTGTGCCTGTAAATGCAAACTGGAACCTGAATGCTAATTTGATTTTGGCCAAAAATTACCATTTCATAAATTTTTGGCCAAAGTAAATAAATTATTTTTGCTCATCCTGAGTTTAAAAGTGCAGTTTGTTTTATTTCTTTGCTAATTATTTGCCGATGTTGAGCAACAATGCTTGTCACACTCTTATGCAATTGTTTTTGTTCTGTTTGTTTATTCTTTTCCCCTCAGCCTTTATGAGGAGGGTTGGTGAGTTCCTAACTGTTGACAGCTAAGATTGTTTGTTTGGTTTCCATGTTCATTTTGCCCTCTCTTTCATTTTCTTTCCAAACCAAAATGTGTTTTCATATTGAAAAAACCATAACTCCCTCACTAGGGCCCTAACCATTGTTTGTCTAGAACTCAACATTTAACCATGGGTTGTCTGTTGAGAAAACTCAAAAGTTACATAATGCTGCCATATATTCAGTAACACCTGTGTGTCTCAGTGCTGTATTGTAATACACCATGTCCAAAATAGTTCCATCTTTCAACTCCAAAAAAAAGACTTGAAACCAATCATCATGCATGCATCAAGAGGTGTGGATGGAATCTTATTAGGTTATACCAATTATATCTGTGTGTAACCTCTTAAGTCACTTCCAGTATGTGCCTCAAGTGGTCTCTCTATAGATATTCAGCTTTTTATTAATCTGTTCTCCAGTCAGGTCTCCATCAGTTCATGCACCTCTGTGAGACTGTTTGCTCCTAATCTAACAGCAGCCATCTGGGATATTCTTTATACCCCCTCTGTGTTAGAACCTCCTGGTCTCAATCTAATATCTCCCTGCACCACAAGGCTGAATTTGAGCATTCAGTGAAATGGAAGAGTGTAGCAATAGAATGCAGAGTTAATGTCATGGTTCCAATGCTACCCTCAAATATGACAAATTAGCTTATTGTCTGGTTTGATTTCAAATGGTTACTGTTGATAAGTCTCTATCCATAATCTTCACAGCTGTTTACACTGTTTGAGATCAGCACTACTGACATACCTAAGGGAAGTTTCCTTTTACATGACAATAAACAGGTTATACTGGAGACAATCTAATGAAAAATAGATGTCTCCTAAAATTGATCCTGTAGGCGACTGTGGGTACAGCAAGTCTAGGACAAATTGCGCATGCTTCAAAATTTAATAATTGGATAACTCTGGTCAACTGTTTACAAGAGTCCCTGTTTCAGGTGATGACTCCATTTGGGTAAGAAGTTCAGACTTAGATAAAGCAATATCTCAAGTGTCATTGTGGTGTTCTGTATGGATTTTTCGAATGATACAGAATGTTGTAGGGTTGCAGCAGCTCTTGTGTTCCTGACATGTCTGGCTGAAATTCAAATAACTTCACCAGTCAAGATTGTTGATGGACACTGTTTCCAGGAGTAAACTATCCACATGAAGTCCACAGGTCCTCATGGTTCTGGGCTGCATTGGATTCAAGATCAAGAGATGCAAGTTTGCTGTAAACTTTGAAAATGCTTTTCAATGTATGAATGACTAATTCTACAACTGGAGCTGAATTGTCATCAAATTTGACTGTTCTACCAACCACAAAACTACTAAAATATCTCAAGTACTTTTCTTAATTCAAAGTTGATTAATTTGAATTGTTGGATAACAATTTTTTGTTCTTTACATTTCAAATGCAACTTGTAGTGATAGAACGATACAGCAATATGTGTGGCAAATCTTTTGCTGCCAGTCCATATGCGGTTGTGCAACTCGACCATAAGTGCAAAGTGGTTTTGCTCCACCACTTGAATACAAAGTCAGGGCCTGACCTGACACCAGAGCAAAGAGGAGTGAGATTATTTGGATGAGGGAGTCTTGCTGTGCTTCACTGTGGAGTTAATCAAGCATTGACCTCCCCCCAATTTACATTTCAAGTTTAGCAATCATGAGAAGCCAGAACAGCTTCGTACTAAACTTAGTACAAAGAATGCACCATCAGTTACTTGGCCACCAGCTTGCTCCTGTTTTGCGGCAGGAGTGGAAAAAGATTTCCAAAATTAAAAACTTGTAGAGTGGAGGAAGGGAGCAACGTAGAGTTCCAGGGTTTTGTGGTCCTGGGAAAGACAAAGTTAGATTAGGGGACAGTGTGATGACTGTTGATTTCAACACATTGAGGATACAGAGATGACAGTGCATCTGAATTACCATTTATACCTGATACGTTGTTAATTTCCTAAGCAGTGTTAATCTTCTTTCTTGCAGTTCATCGTCTAGTTCCCAGTCTATAGTGTACATACCGCAAGACATAATAAGAGCTAAAGAGATTATAGCAAACATTAATACCCTTAAAACCCAAGTCAGTTACTATGCAGAACGACTATCAAGAGCAGCCAAGGAGAGATCTGCAAATGGCCTTGAAAGAACACTTGCAATTTTGGCAGACAAGGTAAATAAAGCTTTTCTATATCATTACAAGTTTTATACCTGTGTGATAGTACTGTAATATTGCAGTGTCCCTTCAATTAGTTACATCTCAGACCCATCTCTAATGGGCAAACATCTGTATGAATGATCAGTCTTTCCTTAGGGTATAGAGATAAACTTTTTTTTTGCAACACAGTTGAAGGGGGAACTAAAATGAAAGGCAGCCTGCTTGGGGTGGAGAGCAAGGAGCGAAAAATACAGTGTTCAACTGGTAGTTGTGAAGAAAATAAATCCAGTGGGAAGGGTGAGATAAGAGAAAATCTAGTTGTGGATTGCTTGGGAAGGGTCAATTTGGTTGCAGACAGACAGAGACGAACAACTGCTAAGCACAGCAAAGCAATCTGATGAGAAACCTAGTCACAGGTGAGCATCTCTGACTCTGTGAACTGAAGATCTGGGTTTACCGGACCCATGTTTATAAACCAGGATATCCTAAGACACATATATATAATACATACATATAATGTTATATATTTAGCACTAGTCTCAAATTATTTATTGTACTACTTTGCTGAGTGTTTGTAATGCTGGCTAGTTCTTGCACCAAATATTTGGTGATAATCCAGTGGTGTCTCATAGAATCATAGAAAGATTACGGCACAGAAAGAGGCCACTTGGGCCATCGTGTCTGCATGGCCGGTAAATGAACTACCCAGCCTAATCCCACCTTCCAGCATTTCGTCCGTAGCCCTGCAGGTTACAGCACTCCAGATACCTTTTAAGTGAGTTGAGGGTTTCTGCCTCAACTACCCTTTCAGGCAGTGAGTTACAGACCCCAACCACCCTCTGAGTGAATGTTAAACCAAGGCCTCATCTGTCCCCTTAGGTGGGAATAAAAGATCCCATGATGCAATTTCGAAGAGGAGCAAGGGAGTCATCCTCAATCATCATCACAAAACAGATTATCTCCTTATTATCACATTGCTGTTTGTGGGAGCTTGCTATGCACAAATTGGCTGCCACGTTTCCCACATCACAACAGTGACTACACTTCAAAAGTGCATTACTGGCTGTAACGTGCTTTGAGATATCCTGTGGTCGTGAAATGTGCTATATAAATATAAGCCTTTCTTTTCTTTATTGTGTGCTAGGTCACCTCAGACAGGAGGTTGATAAAGAACACTAATGTGATACATCCCGTTCTGTTTTAGTTTTCCCCATACAAGACTTCCCCTACTGTGCTGGTGAGTGGTGCCATAGTGTTCGGTATCAGTGAAGATTCAAGCCCTGCTTTTCGCAGATCTGAGTAGAGCTCTATTGATTAGCAGAGACTGTGGCATCTGTCAGCAAGGAAAATTGGATAGAAGTGCAATACCTTAGCTACCCTAGCAGTATCCAACACATCTGAATGGCCAGTTACAAGAGTCTTGTTTACAGCATTGGAGTAGGCTGGTCTCTTCAACAAAAAGCATCAGAATGAAGAAAAAAGGAGAGAAAGTTTAAGTTCAGAATAATCCTTGTTTTTTTTTAAATGTCATGGTCACAATTTAGTCGTTGATTCTTGCAGTCATCATCTTAGATAATTAACAAATTCTAAACTATTAATTTTAAATTTTGGCTGTACGTTGATAAACTGCATCATCTGAATATCTTAAATTCTAATGCAAATATGAATAACAGCATGTACAGAATAATGCAGGCCAAATTATAACCATATTCTTCGAAAACTATAAACTTCCAGAGGCATTTATTTTTCTTTCACTTGGCGTTCTGTTTCTTTACATAGACGAGGCAACTTGTCACTGTTTGTGACTGTAAGTTGCTGGCGAATGCAGTTGAAGCCCTTAATGCTGCCAGACCCAATTATATCGCCTCTAAATCATCCCCATCAGGAGAAGCAGACCAAGTCATGCTCAGGAATGACCAGGATACACTTATGGCCAAGTGGACAGGCAGGAACAGCCGCTCCTCCCTACACATTAGTTGGCACGAGGAGGAATGGGTAAGTCTATGGAAAAGGTTGCTAATGAGTTTGAGGTCCATTAACATTGTTTGTACCACAATTGAAATTGTGATACCACATACAACATCTGAAGCCTGTAAGAGTTTTTAGTGGAAGATAATTATGCAGGCAAATATCACTGCGTACTAAAATGTGATAGTTTCTTTTGGAAGATTATTTTTAAGTTTTAGTTTGGTTATAGCGATATGAATAACTGCATATATAATGCACATATTGCAATTACTTAAGATAGGAATATTTCAAGACATTTGCCCCAGCATGACAATCAATGTTTCTGACCACTGAAATTGAAAGTTCAGGCTATTCTGAAGCCAAATTGGTGATTGCAACTGGCATTTTAGAAAAGCTTCTATTTCATTATAGTTCTATGAACTTTGGCAGAATTGTCTGCTCTGTGTTGCCAGAGTTTGATATAACTGTGAATAGGTACAACATTTGTTTCCTGTTTAGAATGGACAACAATAGTTCATGGAGACAATTGAGATATTGAACTAGGGGAGCTTCTAGTTCCTCAGGTGGGGCTTTGAGAATCCACGCTATTCCAGGATTATGCTTTATTCAGAGAATGTGTGCACTATGCTGGCAACACTGCATTTATTGCCACCTCTCGTTATCCTGAGAAAATGATGATGGGGCCTCATTTCAAAGGCTATTTTAGAGCCACCTATTGTGGGACTGAAGGCACGTTTCAGTCAGATTGGGCAGGGCAGGCAGATTGCCTTCCCTGAAGAGCATCAGTGAGCCATCTAGGTTTTACAAGAAAAAGGCAGCACTGTCTTTTTCTGGTGTCCACAAGTGACCAATCTTAGGAATTTGCAACTTGGCATGGTAGGGTTTGAGCTCTCAACCTTTTTGGTTGCTAGTTTAGTACCATAATCACCATAGTGTCATATTCTACTTGAAGAATATGTACATTTTTGTGCTTTTTGTACCTGATCTTTGATTTCAAATAATCTTTCAGCAACTATGAATTGAGATAGCATGGCAGCATTGACCATTCAAGCACCAACACAAAGCACTAGGGAGTGGAGAAACACCGGTTTAATTTCCCACTAAGACATAGCCATGTCTCCAGTGTATTATGTAGTGAATGCTCCAGGATGAAAGCCAAGCATCTCCCACATTGGAAAGGAACACTAAGTGCACAAGTTGTTGCTGGATTGCTCTCGTGCACCAGCTAGCAGCTGAATGAGTTGCAGGCAGTGGCGTAGTGGTATTATCGCTGGACTAGTAACCCAGAGACCCAGGGTATTTCTCTGGGGACATGGGTTCGAATCCCACCACAGCAGAAGGTGTAATTTGAATTCAATTAAAAAATCTGGAATTAAAAAAGCTAGTCTAATGGCCATGAAACCATTGTCGATTGTTGTAAAAACCCATCTGGTTCACTAATGTCCTTTAGGGAAGGAAATCTGCTTTCCTTACCTGGTCTGGCCTACACGTGACTCCAGACCCACAACACTGTGGTTAACTCTTACATGCCCTCAAATGGCCTAGCAAGCCACTCAGTTGTAGCAAACCGCTACTAAGTTAATAAAAAGGAATGAAACTGGACGGACCACCCGGCATCGACCTAGTTACCGGAAACGACAACGGCAAACCCAGCCCTGTCGACCCGGAAAAGTCCTCCTTACTAACATCTGGGGGCTTGTGGCAAAGTTGGGAGAGCTGTCCCAAAGACTAGTCAAGCAACAGCCTGACATAGCCATACTCACGGAATCATACCTTACAGACAATGTCCCAGACACTGCAATCACTATCCCTGGGTATGTCCTGTCCCACCAGCAGGACAGACCTAGCAGAGGTGGTGGCACAGTGGTATACAGTAGGGAGGGAGTTGCTCTGGGAGTCCTCAACATTGACTCCAGACCCCATGAAGTCTCATGGCATGAGGTCAAATATGGGCAAGGTAACCTCCTACTGTTTGCCACCTACCGCCCGCCCTCAGCTGATGACTCAGTACTCCACCATGTTGAACACCACTTGGAGGAAGCAGTGAGGGTGGCAAGAGCACAAAATGTACTCTGGGTGGGGACTTCAATGTCCATCACCAAGAGTGGCTCGGTCGCACCACTACTGACTGAGCTGGCCGAGTCCTAAAGGACATAGCTGCTAGACTGGGTCTGCGGCAGGTAGTGGGGGAACCAACACGAGGAAAAAACATACTTGACCTCGTCCTCACCAATCTGCCTGCTGCAGATGCTTCTGTCCATGACAGTATTGGTAGGAGTGACCACCGCACAGTCCTTGTGGAGACGAAGTCCCGCTTCACATTGAGGATACCGTCCATCATGTTGTGTGGCACGATCACCGTGCTAAATGCGATAGATTTCGAACAGATCTAGCAATGCAAAACTGGGCTCCATGAGGCGCTGTGGGCCATCAGCAGCAGCAGAATTGTACTCAACCACAATCTGTAACGTCATGGCCCGGCATATCCCCCACTCTACCATTACCATCAAGCCAGAAGACCAACCCTGGTTCAATGAAGAATGCAGGAGGGCATGCCAGGAGCAGCACCAGGCATACCTCAAAATGAGGTGTCAATCTGGTGAAGCTACAACACAGGACTATCTGCGTGCCAAACTGCGTAAGCAGCATGCGATAGACAGAGCTAAGCGATCCCATAACCAACGGATCAGATCTAAGCTCTGCAGTCCTGCCACATCCAGCCGTGAATGGTGGTGGACAATTAAACAACTAACTGGAGGAGGTGGCTCCACAAATATCCCCATCCTCAATGATGGGGGAGCCCAGCACATCAGTGCGAAAGATAAGGCTGAAGCATTTACAACAATCTTCATCCAGAAGTGCTGAGTTGATGATTCATCTCAGCCTCCTCCTGAGGTCCCCAGCATCACAGATGCCAGACTTCAGCCAATTCGATTCACTCTGCGTGATATCAAGAAATGACTGAAGGCACTGGATACTGCAAAAGCTATGGGCCCTGACAATATTCCAGCAATAGTACTGAAGACCTGTGCTCCAGAACTTGCCGCGCCCCTAGCCAAGCTGTTCCAGTACAGCTACAACACTGGCATCTACCCTGCAATGTGGAAAATTGCCCAGGTATGTCCTGGACACAAAAAGCAGGACAAATCCAACCCGGCCAATTACCGCCCCATCAGCCTACTCTCTATCACCAGTAAAGTGATGGAAGGTGTCATCAACAGTGCCATCAAGCGGCACTTGCTTAGCAATGACCTGCTCAGTGATGCTCAGTTTGGGTTCCGCCAGGGCCACTCAGCTCCTGACCTCATTACAGTCTTGGTTCAAACATGGACAAAAGAGCTGAACTCAAGGTGAGGTGAGAGTGACTGCCCTTGACATCAAGGCAGCATTTGACCGGGTATGGCAATGGGAGGTCAATGGGAATCAGGGGGAAAACCCTCCGCTGGCTGGAGTCATACCTAGCGCAAAGGAAGATGGTTGCGGTTGTTGGAGGTCAATTATATGAGCTCCAGGACATCACTGCAGGAGTTCCTCAGGGTAGTGTCCTAGGCCCAACCATCTTCAGCTGCTTCATCAGTGACCTTCCTTCAATCATAAGGTCAGAAGTGGGGATGTTCGCGGATGATTGCACAATGTTCAGCACCATTCGTGACTCCTCAGATACTGAAGCTGTCCGTGTAGAAATGCAGCAAGACCTGGACAATATCCAGGCTTGGGCTGATAAGTGGCAAGTAACATTCGCGCCACACAAGTGCCAGGCAATGACCATCTCCAACAAGAGAGAATCTAACCATCTCCCCTTGATATTCAACAGCATTACCATCGCTGAATCCCCCACTATCAATATCCTAGGGGTTACCATTGACCAGAAACTGAAGTGGAGTAGCCATATAAATACCGTGGCTACAAGAGCAGGTCAGAGGCTAGGAATCCTATGGCGAGTAACTCACCTCCTGACTCCCCAAAGCCTGTCCACCTTCCACAGGGCACAAGTCAGGAGTGTGATGGAATACTCTCCACTTGCCTGGATGGGTGCAGCTCCAGCAACACTCAAGAAGCTCGACACCATCTAGGACAAAGCAGCCTGCTTGATTGGCACCCCATCTACAAACATTCACTCCCTCCACCACCGATGCACAGTGGCAGCAGTGTGTTCCATCTACATGATGCACTGCAGCAATGCACCAAGGCTCCTTATACAGCACCTTCCAAACCCGTGACCTCTACCAACTAGAGGGACAAGGGCAGCAAATACATGGGAACACCACCACCTGCAAGTTCCCCTCCAAGTCACACACCATCCTGACTTGGAACTATATCGCCGTTCCTTCACTGTCGCTGGGTCAAAATCCTGGAACTCTCTTCCTAACAGCACTGTGGGTATACCTACCCCAAATGGACTGCAGCAGTTCAAGAAGGCAGCTCACCACCACCTTCTCGAGGGCAATTAGGGATGGGCAATAAATGCTGGCCTGGCCAGTGTCGCCCACATCCCATGAATGGATAAAAAAAAAAGTTAGAACCATAGAAAAATTACAGCACAGAAGGAGGCCATTCAGCCCGTCGTGTCCGTGCCGGCTGGAAAAAAAACTAGCTGCCCAATCTAATCCCACCTTCCAGCACCTGGTCCATAACCTTGCAAGTTACAGCACTTCAGGTGCATGTCCAGGTACCTTTTAAAAGAATTGAGGATTTCTGCCTCCACCATTCCTGGTAGTGAATTCTAGACACCCACCACACCCTGGGTGAAAAAGTTTTTCCTCATGTCCCCGCTAATCCTTCTACCAATCACCTTAAATCTGTGCCCACTGGTAATTGACTTCTCTGCGAGGGGAAACAGGTCCTTCCTGTCTATCTGGGCCCCTCATAATTTTGTACACCTCAATTAAGTCACCCCATGCCTCCTCTGTTCTAAGGAAAACAACCCTAACCTATCCAATTTTTCCTCATAGCTGCAACTTTCAAGCCCTGGCAACATTCTTGTAAATCTCCTCTGTACTTGCTCCAGAGCAATTATGTCCTTCCTGTAATGTGGTGGCCAGAACTGTACGCAGTACTCCAGCTGTGACCAGCATTTTATTCAGTTCCAGCATTACATCCCTGCTTTTGTATTTTATACCTCGGCCAAGAGCGACGTCTCAATTCATTCCATCTTCGCTGCCTTCGGAGAATACTTGGCATCAGGTGGCAGGACTATATCTCCAACACAGAAGTCCTTGAAGCGGCCAACATCCCCAGCTTATACACACTACTGAGTCAGCGGCGCTTGAGATGGCTTGGCCATGTGAGCCGCATGGAAGATGGCAGGATCCCCAAAGACACATTGTACAGTGAGCTCGCCACTGGTATCAGACCCACCGGCCGTCCATGTCTCCGTTATAAAGACGTCTGCAAACGCGACATGAAATCGTGTGACATTGATCACAAGTCGTGGGAGTCAGTTGCCAGCATTCGCCAGAGCTGGCGGGCAGCCATAAAGACAGGGCTAAATTGTGGCGAGTCGAAGAGACTTAGTAGTTGGCAGGAAAAAAGACAGAGGCGCAAGGGGAGAGCCAACTGTGCAACAGCCCCAACAAACAAATTTCTCTGCAGCACCTGTGGAAGAGCCTGTCACTCCAGAATTGGCCTTTATAGCCACTCCAGGCGCTGCTTCACAAACCACTGACCACCTCCAGGCGCGTATCCATTGTCTCTCGAGATAAGGAGGCCCAAAAGAAGAATAAAGGAAAGCATTCCATATGCCTTCTTCACCACCCTATCCGCCTGTCCTGCCACCTTCAGGGACCTGTGGACATTCATTCCAATGTCTCATTTCTTCTACCCCTCTCAATATCTTTCCATTTATTGTGTATTTCCTCGCTTTATTTGCCCTCCCCAAATGCATTACCTCATACTTCTCCAGATTGAACTCCATCTGCCACTTCTTCGCCCACACAACCAAACCATTGTTATAATTCTGGAGTCTACGGCTATCCTCTTCACTGTCTAGTATACGGCCAATTTTTGTGTCATCATCAAATTTCCCAGTCATGCCTCCCATATTTAAGTCCAAATCAATAATATATACCACCAGCAGCAAGGGACCCAACACTGAGCCCTGTGGAACGCCACTGGAAACAGCTTTCCAGTCACAAAAACATCCTTCGACTACTACCCTTTGTTTCCCATCCCTAAGCCAATTCTGGATCCAACCTGCCACATTCCCCTGTATCCCATGGGCTTTCATTTTACTGATCAGTCTGTCATGTGGCACCTTGTCAAATGCCTTACTTAAATCCATGTAGACCACATCCACTGCACTACCCTCATCAATCCTCCTTGTTATTTCCTCAAAAAACTCAATTAAGTTAGTAAGACATTACCTTCCCCAAACAAATCCATGTTGACTATCCCTGATTAATCTGTGCCTTTCCAAGTGGCAGTTTATCCTATCCCTCAGAACTGATTCTAACAATTTACCCACCACCAAGGTCAAACTGACCTGCCTATAATTATTTGGCCTATCCCTTGCACCCTTTTTAAACAATAGTATAACGTTCACAGACCTCCAATCGCCTGGTACCTCGCCTGTATCTAGTGAGGATTTCAAGATGATCCTCAGCTCACCTGCTATTTCCTCCCTGGCTTCCTTTAACAACCTAGGATACAATCCATCCGACCCTGATGATTTATCCACTTTCAAGGGTGCCAGACCCTCTAGTACTTCCTCTCTCATTATGCTTATCACATCTAATATTTCACACTTCTCCTCTTTAACTACAATGTCTGCATCAACCCTCTCCTTTGTGAAGACAGAGACAAAAAACCCATTTAGAACATTGCCCATATCTTCTGCATCCACGCATAAGTTCCCTTGTACATCTCTGATAGGCCCTACTCTTTCCTTAGTTATCCTCTTGCTTTTAATGTACTGATAAAACACCTTCGGGTTTTCCTTGATTTTACCTGCCAATAATTTTTCATGTCCTCTCTTTGCTTTTCTAATTTCCTTTTTTACTTCACTCCTGCACTTCCTATACTCCTCTAGGCTTTCTTTTATTAAGATTTTTGTGAATGTCGTAAGCTTTCTTTTTCTGCTTTAACTTACTCTGTAAGCTTCTAGGTAGCCAGGAGGCTCTAGATTTGGCAGTACCACCCTTTATCTTTGTAGGGACATGCATTGATGGAAGCCTACAAGTAGGTTGCCAACCTGCCCACAGTTGAGGTGACTGAAAAGGTAAATTTGAGGGGAAAAACATCTGGCATGGACTAAATGGCTACCTTCTGTGCCATTATGACTCTCTGACTTGTGACTCTATCTGTTAAAATGTTATATTTCATCAATGTAAGACATGACTATATTTTGCACTCAACCATAATTCTGTGACTGATTCAATCATTAATCTTCCAATGGAAATATCTATATTGGAAGGTCAATTGATAACTGGGAGATGGTCAGCTTGTTTCAACTCAGTATTGCAGTATTTTGGATTTTAGTTGGACAAAACTTTAACATACTAAAACTTTGGGCCTTGATTAAGTAGGGGAAAAAACAGCCAACACTCATTCTTATTGCTGTAAACAGTAACTTGTTGGTGCTTTTAGTTGGAGGTCATAAGGAAGTTGACAAGTTTTGGGCTTGGGTAGATTGAAAGTGTGGCCAATGGAGGATCAAAGAGGGGGTTTTGTGGACAAGAAGCTGGAGCTGCAGGAATGGAGATTTGAGGGAGAAGGGTCTTGGGTCTGGAGAAAGTTAGAAATTGGGAGGGTCAGTGCCATGGTGAAAATTAAACACAATGCTTGGAGTTTTAAATTGAAGCATTGGGTGTCCAAGTTTGCAAATGAGGCTAAGTTAGGAGATACAGTTGGATGGTATCCTTCCATCTGCAAAAGATGATGGTCATGCAGCAAACAATCCATCTAGGTGGGGTGTCTTCTCTTGGTGCACCTTTGCTGATGGCTGTGAAGGCCAATCCTTGAGAGACAGGTTCTGCCACAAGTACCACAGGGGCGGCACAGTGGCGCAGTGGTTAGCACTGCAGCCTCACAGCTCCAGGGACCCGGGTTCGATTCTGGGTACTGCCTGTGTGGAGTTTGCAAGTTCTCCCTGTGTCTGCGTGGGTTTTCTCCGGGTGCTCCGGTTTCCTCCCACATGCCAAAGACTTGCAGGTTGGTAGGTAAATTGGCCATTATAAATTGTCACTAGTATAGGTAGGTGGTAGGGAAATATAGGGACAGGTGGGGATGTTTGGTAGGAATATGGGATTAGCGTAGGATTAGTAAAAATGGGTGGTTGATGGTCGGCACAGACTCGGTGGGCCGAAGGGCCTGTTTCAGTGCTGTATCTCTAATCTAATCTAATCTACCACACGTGAAGCTGCCAAGTGACGCTGTGAGTTGTTTTTAACGTTTTTGCCTGTTGCCAAGCTGCTGTAGCAACTGGTCATCGTGGTAGTGCACACCATCTTTCACCAGCTAGTGACTCCCAGGTGTGATAGTCGACCTTTCGGGCCTTCATGTCACGCTTGCAAGCATCCTTGAAGCAGAGCTTTGGATGCCCCATGGTCATCTGGCCCCGGCTCCCTCACCATACCTTGGGTATGCGACAGTCTTCCATCCTGCAGACGTGTTCGATCCACCGACGCCACCTCTGTTTAATTAGTGCCAACACCCTGGGGAGCTCTGCATTGAGAGGACTGCTACATTTGTGATTTTGTCCTGCCATCATAAAGCCATAATGCACCACAGACAACAAAGATGGAAATTATTGAGCAGCTTTTCCTGGTAGCTGTAAGTCACCCATATTTTACAGCTATACATTAGGAGGCACAACAGTTATGTATAAAGTAGAAAGAAGGGATATAGGTTAATTTGGGCAAAATTTGGCAAATGGAGTTCAGTATGGGAAAGTGCAAGCTTGTCTTTCTCTGATCCAAAATGGATAATCAAATTATTTTCTTGACTGACAGCAACTGTGGAGGAGTAAAGGGATTTGGGTGTTCATGTACTCAAATTACTAAAAGGTAGCAGCACACAGGTAAAAACAGGCGAAAGAAACATTTCAGTGGTACACTGAAATGTACCACTTCTGGAATATTGTCACTCCCTTCTGGAATACCGCATTCAGCTTTTGAGAGGGCACCTCATGATGTATATAGTGGCCTTGGAGGTGGCTGGATTTCCAACCCTCTCTGATTATCCGGGAGTCTCTCGGAATGGAAGGGTGATCACCTAGGCGCTGCTGCTAACAACCCAGGGGCAAGTACTTTGCATTTGTGGTTTGCATTTCACTGCAAGTTTGCAATTCACATAGAAACTAAGCTCAGAAGAAACAGAATCAACACAGCTTTGTTAAATGCCACTTCCTTACAATATATATGCTGTTTATCTTCCATCAAGCTGAATTAATTCTTTACATTAAGCTATCAGTCATTCCCTAAGTTACATCAATAAATGGGCAAACATACTACAGTACAAAATAACTTGAAAAAGTAATGTCACCAATGCACGACCTAAGTCAAGCTCCCTTAATTCAAAGAATAAATTGCACAATTGTATTTTAAATGTTTTTCAATTGCGACATTGAAATAATACAAATAATATAACGAACAAAGCAGTGCGTGACAGACACAGCCATCTCACCTTTGCCATGTGTTTTGTCTTCCATTTCTTTTGGCCAGTCCCTTTGAAACTGCTTGATGAGAACACGGGTGAAGTTCCTGAAGTTCCATAAAAGCTGCTGAGAGTGTGAAATGAGATTACCTGCTTTTTATTCATACCAAATTTTTAGTAAAATTATTGACCCCCCAATTTTACAACAGAATGGGCTCTTTGTATGTTAGCTGAAGTTTTCAGCACATTCTAACTTTCCTGTATGGAGTGAAAGAGTTAGAATCTTCGGCTGGTACTGTGCAAGAGGAGGCCATTTGGCCCATCTTGCCTGTGCCAGCTGTTTGAAAGAGCTATCAAATTAGACTACTCCCCTGCTCTTTCCCCTTAGCCCTACATTTAACATGTCTCGCTAACATGATTCAAATTGCAGGAGGCAAAGTTTATTTATTTATTTAGAGATACAGCACTGAAACAGGCACTTCGGCCTACCAAGTCTGTGCCGACCAACAACCACCCATTTATACTAATCCTACATTAACCCCATATTCTTTACCACATCCCCACCATTCTCCTACCACTTACCTACACTAGGGGCAATTTACAACGACCAATTTACCTATCAACCTGCAAGTCTTTGGCTGTGGGAGGAAACCGGAGCACCCGGCGGGAACCCACGCAGACACAGGGAGAACTTGCAAATTCCGCATAGGCAGTACCCAGCACTGAACCTGGGTCGCTGGAGCTGTGAGGCCGCAGTGCTAACCACTGCGCCACTGTGCCGCCCAAAGTTATTTAATTTGTACTCTGGAAATTGTGGAGAAAATTACTTCTGAAAGTTTAACCTAGCTTCTAGAAATAAATAAGAACAGCAAAAAAGCAAATACACATAGTTCCGGTACATCCCGCTGGAGATGGGCTCTCCCTCACTCTTTTAACCGGACTAGATGGGTTGAACCTACAAATATGGCCAGGAATTCTTTGTGCAGAATGAGCTTTTTACACTCTACAGTAATAAGACCCCATGCACGTTGGATGCCTTGACATGTAAATCCAATGTTATTATTTCACTCTTTTTTTTTTGTCACTCGCTAACTCTCACACATACATAATATATATGTCATGATTTATATAATAAAATGCATAATTTGGTTGTGGTTTAACCTACCAAATAAGTTGAACTGGAAATAGATCAACTGCCTGTCACCCAGTTATTGAGGAAACAAAACTTTTCCAAACAATCTTTAATATTTTCTCCCTTTCGTTTTTCTGGTATTTGACATTGTGAAGTATAATTTAATGAAAGCTAAAATCGCTGTACAACACTCTGGAGTTGCAGACTATGAAACAAATGGAATTCAGCATGTGCATTGCTTCTTCAGCTGGGAATTTGCGATTACTTTTCTACATTCCTCTTTGTCCTCAACTATTTCAATCGTAGCACTAAACTTTTTTTTTAAGTGTACTACACTGAGGCAGCCACATGCAATGCTACCTCCCTAATTCACCAGCTCAGTAGCAGATTGACTGCAGAAAGAGAAAAAGAAAATGCTGGAAATGAACATAGATCAGTCTTCATCTGAAAGATAGGTTACGATTTTGATTCTGTGTTAGAATGACTAGCCTGTTGACCTGTGCCAACATCAGCGTAACTGAAAATAGGAGTGCCAGAGTACTGCTCCCAGGGTTCAGCTATTACTGCTCTTTAGGCCATGAAGGGATGCAGACGAGCAGCCTGAGATTCGACTGATGAGCTGCCCTCTGCCAAACTTGGTACATGGCCAAGGGAGACTAAAGAAAAATACCTGCCCTCAAAGAGTAATTGATTTCAAATTAATTTCTACTGCAACCAGTGAGTTAAGTGATCCATTTTATAACCATTCCCATTTTTCCTCCTTTAGGAGAAGGTGTGGCTTAATGTTGATAAAAGTTTGGACTGTATTATTCAGAGAGTAGACAAACTTCTCCAGAAGGAGCGGTTACACAGTGATAGCTGTGAGGACGTTTTTCAGTGTGACGCTACCTCTGCCAGCAAGAAAGGTAACCAAGAGCATCGTGCATACTGGATAAATCCAGAGGCCTTAGATGAGAAATGTTCTCGATCTCCATCATCATGCCGTTCTTCCAATAACAGAGCTGTGTGTGAGTGAACATTCCCATTTTCTCTTCTTTCTAACCCTTGGTATGTTAAGTTAAAATCATTTTGTTGGGTTTAAAAGAAACTACACCGAGACAGGAAATCCAGATTTGCAAGAAAGCCAGTAGGAGGCAGGCTTATCTTAGTTCACCAATTAAATTTTTGATGTCACCTGAGCTGCTTTCTATGCATGCTTCTGTTTCCCGACTAAGACTGCCGAGTCTGATGAATTGTTCAAGATCATTCCACATGATTAGCAATAGTCATGCTAGTTGCGATCCTGCTCTTCCTCTTCCGCTCTCCCTTCCTCACCCGCTCTCCAGCAAAGGTGGCATGGCCTCTTCTCTCAAAACGCCACTTCCAGATTTGTTTGTCAGATGGCATTGAATTGCAAACTCTGAATAAAAAGGCTAGAACTCTTAGTACTGGTGCTGGCCATCCTTAAATTGTGGTTTTATGAAAGTCGTGGTTCAGCTCTTCTTTTAATTGGCAACGCATCACAACATTTATTGAAAGTATAAAGTTATTTTTCTAGTTTGAATTCAGTGGGCTTTTTTTTTTGAAATAGCAGATAGGAAAACTGGCAATTTTTAAGTAGTTAGTCTGCTAGCAAAAGTTTTGTAAATAGTATTTTCCTGAGGCATGATGCAATATAATCTCATATGAAATGCCCATCTTGATGCTTTTCAACAAAACAGTGATTCTAATTATAACAATTTGGGTCTTCTAAGTATTCCAGATAGATTGGTCTCTTCCAATAAGCTTACCAAGGGTTAGTTTCCATTTCATTTTTTTCTTGATTTCATATTTTGGTATTTTTAGTAGTTGATTCATCATGCTGTCTGCATTATCCTTTGCTTGATCTTTGCCATTCTGCTAACTGTCTTTGCTTTTGCTATAGTTTAATGAGCAACTACAGCTTAAACATCTTGAAAGATTAAAATTTGTTTTTGGATTC
Source organism: Heterodontus francisci (assembly GCF_036365525.1). Classification (NCBI taxonomy): domain Eukaryota; kingdom Metazoa; phylum Chordata; class Chondrichthyes; order Heterodontiformes; family Heterodontidae; genus Heterodontus; species Heterodontus francisci. The sequence goes on along the minus strand of NC_090376.1, from coordinate 25,120,900 downwards.
CAGTCCTGGAAACACGGCATTTTTCATTATGCTGTGCTCATGCCAGACCTGGATGGAGAAATGATTTGAAGAAAATGAGGGGTGAGCGCTTGTTTCAAATTCACACATCCACTTGCACCTCCAGAAATTTGGTCCAAATGTGAACTCTGATAATCATATGTTGGGTGATGAGGGGAAAAAGGCTTTCCTTAGACTGCCATAGAAATGAAACCTTATGCATATAGTCATCATGTAACAGGGTAAATAAAATAATATACTACACAGAGACTCGTATAACAATATTGCATGGAGTCAGATCTCATCCCAGAAGCAATCTTGGTACATAATATGAATCTGTTATTTCCTCAGAAATGTGATATATGAATCATAGAATTGTAGACATGGCTGTCAGAAAGCCACCCGTGAAAGTAGAAATGTGGATTTTGAATTCCAGCTCAAAATTGAAATGTGAATTCTGGATATTAACACTCCCCACCCACCCCATACCCTTAAATTGACTTGGACATAGTTTGTACTTTGCATTTTCTTTCAACATTGATCAGCACAAACCCAGGGGTAGCCAACTTGATATTAGTTCAGAATTTTTTTTGATCCTAACACAGTTCTGGGCAAACCCTTTTGTAAACTTGCACTGTAACACAAATCACATCCAAAATCACATATTGTTATGTATAAGAAAAATTGCACCTGAAACAATGCACAAACATTTCTGGCTCCTCCTCCCTCTCAAAAAATATTTTTCTTGAAGACTGTGAGTTTCAAACGCTTTGCAAACTTACATTTCAACAATACAAGTCTTGTTTTTTTCGAATCTTGCAGACATTTGTACAAGGAGTCCTTGTGCTTGCTTTTAAATCTATGCTTAAAATCATAGTTTCCTTACTGTCTCATGCCCATTACCTGTTTGTATGTGCCTGTGGTGTGTGCTTCTGATTCTTGTATGTGACAATAACTTGCATTTGTTTACAGAGTGGACTGATATGTTTTGCTGGTGCTCCTGGAAGATACTGAGATTAGAACAATATACTGTAAGAAAATGAAATTAATAAACCCGTATATTAGTGAATCCAGCACCATCAACCTTCGTCTTAACTAAATTAATATAACTGGCAAATCCATTCAAAATAAAATGGGATTGCAGCAAAGTGAAAGCTATTGATCAGTATCAATAATTTGCTAGTACCTCAAGTCACGTATGTTTAATGGGTTGTACCCCTGCTTAATTAACTAAAATAAATCAAGTGCTCTTACATTGTTGATACCTTGTGACACCATTATCTCTCCACCCTGGATGTGTTACACTAATGGTTTATTATGCAAGTCTGAATTCACAATAAAAGTAAATGTTCCTTTATTTGATTTAATCTGGAGTGCTGAGCCTAATTTAAAAGCAGGAATTTTGTTTACTGTGCAGCTTAACTGTCCATTATTTGTTTGAATGACCACAAAGAAAAGCATAGTCACTTGATACAGAAAGCAGCTTTATAATACAACGTTGTCCTTTTGCATTGATTACTGCATGCTGTGTGATGAGCTACTGCCTTAAATAACTCTAGGTACTTGTTCCCACATCTGGGCATTTTTAAACTTTTTAAAGACCAAAATGATAGGATCTCTATTCATTTAATTGTTGACATTTTTAAAAGTTTTTTTATATATCTATAGTTCTGTCCTCCGATTACTTTTCATGGCTGGTTAAAGCAGTTCTCCAAATACATAACAATATATGGTGTTTAGAATGATTAACACGCAGTTGTACATTTTTTTCCCTTAGAGACCATGAAACCCTGCTTACTTTCCCCCTTTTTCTCTCCTGCAGGTCTTGGTAGGCTTTGGCCTGTTGATTTCTCAACCAGTCGCTGATGGACTGGGGGAATCAGCCCTCCAGTTTTCACTGTACGCTAGTGCCCCAATTTAGACCACAAATTATATGTTCAGCTTCTGTGCAACTACAGTTTTATATTATCTTTTGAGAACAGCCATTCACTTTTTTTTATTGCTGTGGCTAATATATTTGGCCTACTTTTGTGTGAAATGTTTCTATTGGATTTTCTTGTTAAAAAGAAATGGCTTATTTTATGCAAAACTTGGTTTTGGTTTCAACAATTGATGCAGGCCAACAATTGCAGGCTCCAGCTCAGAAATAATATAAAAGTGTGCTAGTGGGATTGCCTTTTCCTCTATGAGTCTTTAATGCAAACATCCCTTCCTTGTGGCCAGTTATAAGACTGTATTAGAGTAGTGGAATACATATTTGTATTTTGCGATAAGGATTTCTCAGGGAGGGAGGGGACTTGAAAGGTCCTTCATTGCATGTGGCATTTTTGCATCTGCTCATAGCTAGTTGCCAGTATTAACTGGCAGAGGCTTGGGAGCAGATCTTTGATCAATTCTCAGTTAGGGAAGTTGGTAGATATGAATGGACTTGAGGGAAAAATTGGAATTTAGATATTTTGGCCTCTCCTGAACCTTTTTAGAAAATCTGAAAATTGTACATAGATACAGATCAAGGCAATTTTTATTCAAAGTTATGCCTAATTTTTGACATTTGTAAATCTGGATGGAACATTAAATGGAATCCTAATCAAATAATTCAATAAATCAAAAATGGAGGTGACAACATCCATTAATATTTTTCTATAATATAGTTGCATGATGCTTACTGGGTGTATAAAAATGTATTTGTCAAGTAACAAGTTACATCTGATCATGTTTCAGACTATTGATTGTAATGAAATGGAAGTTTGATATATTTAATGCGGGTGACTATAGTTTTCTAGTATCTAAAAACTATCTGTTCCCAAAAACATCCATTCCTTTGTTTAAAATATTTTAGTGTACTGATGTAACAGTACCTTTGATGCAGGACCCTTGATGCTATCTTGCCCACTTTGGATATTTGTTTCACTTGTTGGATTTACTTCGACAAGGCAACCTAAAAAATGTTTTGTTTGGAAAATGCCCAGGTGTGGTCATTCTTGCACTGAAATGCTCTTGCTCTTTGATTCTGTTTTGCTTGCTGCTTTGTCAGAGCTGAGCGCAAAGTACCTCATTGTAAAATACTTCAAAGAAAAAAGCAACTAGATTTGCTTGTCAGTAGAAAAAGTGCTGCTTCCTAATCATGCATGTGCACCTCCATTTCTGTGCAGATTGCCACTCCACTGCAGAGGAGCCTACTGAAGGTATGTGCGTTTTCCAGGCCCTTTCACCAGCCAGATTCTGCTTTTTCATACCTGACCTCGGTTGCAATAAATGCATCATGTTTTTGCACATAGATGCTTCAGCTAGGATGTTTGGAAACTGACCTATTTAAATATATTGGTTTCTACGTGTTAATTATGGAACATTATGCCTAACAATTAATCACCATTTCTGTCTCATGTTATAAAACATCTGTTTGAAGTAACCTTTCTAATTTGGCTTTGTGATGGAAGTGCCTAGTTTAATTGTATTTCTTTCCACTTGTCTGCAAATCTCAAAGTTAAAATATTAGGGCAGGTTGAAGAAAGGGCTCAGATTTTCTTTGTAACATTAAGGAATGAACGGTGGGAGCAAGAAACTGTTCAGTTCCCTCCTCAGAGGAAGTGTCATTGAGAGGTACAGTAGCCTATTCTTTTTGTGAGTGAACTGGCAATGTAGAAGTCATGAGTTGAAATCCCATCATGATAAGTTGTGCAATTAAATTCAGTAAATCTGGTAATTTGTGGACTGGCAGCAGATAAAATGTCCTTGAAAGCTCCCATTTTGTTTTTTAAAAAAACAAACTGTTCCACTGATTTCCTTCAGAGAAGGCAACTTGCCATCGCTACCTCAACTGGCCTACGCGTGACTAGTCCCACACTTGTTGGTTAACTCTTAAGAACCTCAGGGCAACTGTGCTGGGCAATAATTCCTGCCTTGCTGGTGTCACCTGCATCCTAGAGCAAGTTTCTCTTTTCAAAAAAAAAATTGATGGTGAGAATTGTCACTTTGACGCAGTTTATGAACAAATATTCATGTGCAAAATACTACAAATTTCACATTGAGACTGTTTTCTTTGGAGAAGAGAAGGTTGAGAGGAGATTTGATCGAGATATTCAAAATCATGAGGGGTCTGGACAGGGTAGATAGGGAAAAGATTGTGAATAAGAGGGCACAGATTTAAGGTAATTTGTAAAAGAAGCAAAAACGACATGAGGAAAAACTTCTTCACGCAGCGAGTGGTTAGGATCTGGAATGCACTGCCTGAGTGTGGTGGAAGGAGAGTTCAACCGAGGCATTCAAAAGGGAATTGGATTATTATCTGGAAAGGAAGGATGTGCAGGGCTAAGGGGAGAAGGCCGGGGAGCGGCACTAGGAAAATTGCTCTTTCGGACAGCCAGTGCAAATGCGACAGGCTGCATGGAATTGAGTCAGAAGAAATTAACCTTTCACAATTATATTAAGGGCTGAAAAGGTATTTATTTCAAAATACATGCATCCGTTATTTTGCGGTGCACTTGTTGAAATTCTTCCTCTAAATTTGCAATAATGAAAATTTGGAAAAAGCAGATTATGTAAAACCTCAGCTGTGTTTTGTTCTCTTTCCTTTTGTCTTGCATAAGAACATTAGAAATAGAAGCACAAGTAGGCCATACAGCCCCTGGAGCCTGCCCTGCCATTCAATAAGATTACAACTAATCTTCAACCTCAACTCCACTTGGCTCTCCTTGATTAGGCCGGTCCATAATTTGAGTGTAATCGATAATTCTCACTTTCACTATGTGGACAGCGAGACTGCAGCAAACACATCTGCAGTCGATGTCTCTGTCTCAAATCTCTCCAGCCCAGAGTCATTGATTAGGAATGTGGACCGAGACAGTCCAACACATCAGCGAGGGAGAGCAGTATCTGGACAGTTTGCTCCAAACTTTGGTCATGCCTCGTAGAGAGATGCAGGTTCAAAACTGTGTAGGTGTGACTGTACAAGGTAAGGGGAACCCAAAATAAGGCTAATAGAATGCTGGCCTTTATATCTAGAAGACTAGAATACAAGAGGGTAAAAGTCATGCTTCAGCTAAACAAAGCCCTTGTTAGACCAGGATTGGAGCACTGAGAGCAGTTTTGGACACCACTCCTTAGGAAGGCAATATTGGCCAGGGAGGGCATGCAATGTAGATTTACCAGAATGATACCTAAACTCCAAGAGTTTAATTACATGGATAATTTTCACAAACTAGGTTTGTGTTCCCTGGAATTTAGATGGCTAAGGGGTGATTGATCAAAGTTGTCTAATAAGGGGAACAGATCGGATAGTTAGAAACCCTTCTGGTTGGGGAGTCTAGGACTAGGGGATGTAGCCTACAAATCAGAGCCACACCTTTCAAGAGTGACGTTTAGGAAATGTTTCTTCACGCACAGGGTGGTAAAAGTTTGGGACACTCTTCTGCAAATGGCAATTGATGATTTATCACTTGTTAATTTTAAGTTTGAGATTGAGATATATTTTTGCTGACCAAAGGTATTAAGGAATTATGGGGACAAAGGTCCCCAAATGGAGTTATGTCGCAGATCAACCATGATCTTTATTGAATAGCAGAACAGGCTCGAGGGGTTAATTGGCCTACTCCTGTCCCTGTGTTCCTAATTGACTGTTCAAAAGGCTGATTTAAGCAGTTCAATAAGGTTCCTCTGCACTAGTTTTCCTTCTTCCCCAGTGACTTAGCTGAAACACACTTGTAGAATCTTGTAAATGAGCATGAATTATGGCTGAAATTCAAACTTGCTTTTTATTTGCTTTAACACCCAGAACAGCAGAGTAAGCCTAAGGAGCTACCTTCTGTCCTCTTTGTGGGAACTACTGGCTTTTAGAACAAGAGTCAAAGGAAATTGAAGCCCTTGCTTAAAAAAAAAATTGTCTGAAATCCAGAGAATGAATAGAAACAAAGCCAGTGATGTGTAGGTGCCTTCACTCTAAATTTGAATTATAGCAGCTAACTTTTAACAGCATTTACTTGATATCACCTTGGTACAAAAAAATTGTGATTAAATTGATAGTGCTGATACTACAGAAATAACAGGAAATAAGTATGCCTTTTTAAAACAACCCATGCCCACAAATTAGCTACTGTAGTAATGTTTTAGTAAATACTTTTTAAAAACATTTCTGGCATAACTAAAGAGGGCACTGATTATGTTGTCATTGCTTAAATTTAAAAGCATTTATTTATAACACCCATCTGGTTCACTAATGTCTTTCAGGGAAAGAAATCTGCTGTCCTTGCCTGATCTGGCCTACATATGGCTCCAGACCCACAGCAATGTGGTTGACTCTTAACTGCCCTCTGAAATGGCCTAACAAGCCACTCAGTTGTTAAGGGCAATTAGGGATGGGCAACAAATACTGGCCTTGCAGCAATGCCCACATCCCATAAAAGAATAAGTCAAAAATATTGTTTGTTTAAAATTGTTTAACTTCACCCTGTTGTCTGTTTAGGAGAGACAAACTTTAAATGGAGATAGTATAACTACAGTAGGAGGCAATTGAGCTAAGGAGAAGACAATCTGAGAATGTGGCTAGCTAACTTACAAAGTACCTTTTAGCTTGTCTTTTAGCCTTAACTGAAGTAATTTTAACTCTTTGGCTGAAACACCAACAGAATGCTGTATTTAATATCTAAAATGAAATATTGCATTGTTCAGCCTAAAGAATGAAAATGCACGTTAACTTTAAGTGCTGATTGTAGTTTGTAATAAATGTCCTAACAACACTACAATATTGAAAATAATTTGAGTGAAAAATGCAGGATCTCACATGACTTTTCACTTTTCTAAATACGAAAACATACCACAGTTTAGAGTTGCACTAAGGAAACATTTAACGCAGTAGAGGCAGAACTAGAGACCACACCTGACTTGGGATGACCTGCATAAATGTAAAATTGTACTGTTAATTTGAAACAGATTTTTTTCCTTTATAGTAAACTCTTAGATATGGATTAAAAGTAGAAAATGCTGAAATACTCAGCATGTCACGCAGCATCTATGGAAAGAGAAGCAGTTAGTATTTCAGGTTGATAACCTTTTATCAAAACTGGGAAAAGTTCAAAATGTAATAGGTTTTAAGCAAGTGAAATGGGGGAGGGTGGAAAAAGAACAAAAGCAAATGTGTGTGATAGGGTGGCAGACAAGAGTGATTAAATGTCAGAAGTGTTGGTGCAGGTCTTAGCTCTGGATGATTGTTACTTTTTAATTTTGTTTTAGACATCACTGTATTCTGTCAGAGGGGAGTCAAAAGTATCAGCCACAATATTCTACTGCTCCTGTGATAGTTCTGTGTTTCATCAGACCCTGGTATTGAAAGTAATTATTATTTTGCTGTTTGACAGGTGAGTGGAGTGAAGCACTTTATCCTCTGCTGACCACACTCACTGACTGTGTAGCCATGATGAGTGACAAGGCAAAAAAAGCTATGGTCTTTCTACTAATGCAAGATAATGCTCCTACTATAGCAATGGACTTGACTATCCAATATCGCAGAGATGTGGTCTTTTGTCAGACTGTAAGTTTGTGTGCAGATGCAGTTATTGTTCTCTTTTGCAGCAAATGTTTTTTTCCTTTGCCTTTTTTTCTGAAATCTCTCCTTTCCTACCATGCATATTGCATAGTTAAGCTCATCAGGCCTCCTCCAATGCTGTTTTATAACCAGATACTGGAGGCTGTGAAAAAGTGGCCCAAGGTGACTTAGTCTCAACTCACCACCTCCCCAAATTGTTGCTACATGGATCAGGAAACTCACTTATTGCAGCCACTTTCTGGTACCCCAAGAGTAAAGGAATTTAACTTCAAGGAGACAGAAAAATGACTAATTTTCAAGCAAAACTTCAAATTAATTTGTTTCTATTACAATGTTTTGATCAGTACAGCTAAAGCAAATTACAAGAGACATCTCCATATGTTGATGCATAACAATGTATCCTGATAAATTAATTCGCGCCCTAGCTCCAGTCTCTAGAGCTTTCACTAAAGTATTGATGGAGTGCTGCACTGTTGGAGGTGTTGTCTTTCAAGTGCGACATTAAACCAAGGCACCATCAGCCCTCTATATTCCATGGCATCATTAGAAGAAGAGTAAGAGCATTTTTCTGGTGTCCTGGCCAACAATTATCCCTCAATCAACAGAATTATTTTGTCATTTATCTCATTGCTGTTACTGGCACATTGTTGAGTGCACATGGGGCTGTCATGTTTCTTTATAACAGCAACTACACTTTAAAAGTACAGCATTGGCTGTGATGTGCTTCAGGCCATCCCAAGGATGTGAAAGGTGCTATGTCTCAGGACATCCCAACGTACTTCACAGCTAATAAAATACTAATCATCATCACAGATGTATTTCAGTGTACAAAGTGGCCAGAAGAATTACTTCTACCCCTTCCAAGAACACTTGGTCTATCTAATCACATGGAAGTTTTTTGCATGGATATTTTGAATATTTTATTATTTGTGCTTTAAATATTGTATAATTTATATTAATTAACCCTTTACGTGGATTATTGTGAAACTCCAGTCGAGCGCATTCTGCAGGTTTCCCTACGAACCGCTGCCCATTCCCTGATGGATAGTGGCCAAGTCTTCCCACTGGCATGGGGAGCTTTATGTAACGTGCTACAGCATTTCACCATTATAGTTCTGTATGAATGACTTGCCAGCATTCATATGAAAAATATTTTTTATTTCCTTTGTGTAGTTTAACAGGTGGGATGTTTTTTGTGTCTTCAATGTTGGAAAAAATGCCTTATGCTTTTTACTGGAAGTTTTGTTCAGTGCAGCTTATTACTGAAAAGCAGTTCAAAAAAGAATCTAAATGAAATGCCCTGAAAAAAGCAAATATTGTACAAAAGGCAAAAATAACAAGCCTGCATGTTGCAAAATAACATCTGATCATTTTTCTAGTTGAATATAGTATGTTTTGTATTCTTTTCTTCAATATAGTTGACAGCCTTGATCTGTGGTTTCATTATCAAACTAAGAAACTGCCTTCGTGATGATGGATTTTTGCGGCAGCTTTATACCATTGGCTTGTTAGCGCAATTTGAAGGTCTTTTAAGCACATATGGTAAGACATTCATAAGTTTATTTGCAGTACTAGATTTTTGTTGCAACACCACTTCCATGTTTATTACATTGTAAATATCCTAAGAAAGGCCTTTGATGAAAATGAAGCTCTTTTGCCCATAATGTGTCATGCTATTGGCTTCTTTCTGTTACTGTATATAGGGAATTAAAAGCCAAATATTGACAGAAAACTGCCTACCTTATTTTGATACATAATCACAGGGATTTGGTCGCTGTAAGATATTTTTAACATCATTGCATAAAGCAAGTGATCCACTGCGTTGAAATTTACAGACCCCCCCCCTGTTGGGGGTCATGGCCGGGGAGGAGCCTCTGGGAGAGGGCCACCATGCACCCCGACACCGTGAAGTCCCGGCCCCAATATTGCCAGCGGTGGCGAGGCCTCATGGTGCCCTCACCCCTGGCCCGCCTCCCCCCCTGCCCTCAGCTGCTCGGCGATGGGACCGCCATTAAAATATGTTAATAAATTTAAATCAATGAATTAATTACCTTTACGTTACCGCCGTCTGTCCTGTTGCAATATTCATGTCGCTGGCCGCCACTTCCGTGCCTTCGGATCCCTGTCGGAACACTGGTGGGGAGGGAGGAGGTGGTAGGTTTTTCAGTGCTGAGGTGGGAGGGGTTTCAAAGTCATATCATTGATATAGGGGATGGTGGAAAGGGTATAGTGAAAAGTTTATGCAATTTGTGGGGGTGGGTGGGGGAGGAGGAGAGTGAAGGTCAGGTGGACAAGGTAAGTGCTTTGGGGTGGGGGGAGAGGGCAAGTATTAATTATGTGGTTATTGGGGGGTGGGAGAGGGGAAAGATAAATGTATTTAATTTTTTTAATCAATATTATCTTTAAATATTTAAATTGAATGGCAGGGCTCGAAGCCCTTTACAAATGGTGTCAGCACCTGCACAGAGGTAGCTGACGCCATTGCCGTGGATGGACAGCCCGTCCCCTGCATGTCATTGGGGGGTGGGGAGGCAGTCCACCCCGACTATTTAAACAAGGCACCGCACTTAATATTGCGGTGGCTCCATGATGTGCGGTCTGCATGGGTGGACTGCCATTGTTTTCGCCTGCCGCCAATTCAGCAGCCGGTGTATAAATTTCAGCCCACTGTCTTTGCAAATCTTTCATAACCCAACCTTTGGCACAGTCCTTTGTTCTTTCTCCTGATCTCAATAATAGTTTTTGTCTTGTTTAATGTTCAGTTGCTTAAAGAAGTTGACCATAAGTGAAATAAACCTTTATGTGACATCTTTTTAAAAAAGTTCACCTGATGGCAAATATATATCTACTCGCTTTAAGTAATCACTTCCTCATTCCTTGGCATTGTTAATAGAAACATAGAAAATAGGAGCAGGAGTAGGCCATTTAGCCCTTCGAGCCTGCTCTGCCATTCGTTATGATCATGGCTGATTGTTCAACTCAGTAACCTGTTCCCGCTTTCTCCCCATATCCTTTGATCCCTTTCGCCCCAAGAGCTGTTTCTAACTCCTTCTTGAAAACATGCAATGTTTTGGCCTCAACTGTTTTCTGTGGTAGCGAATTCCACAGGCTTACCACTCTCTGGGTGAAGTAATTTCTCCTCATCGCAGTCCTGAAAGGTTTACCCCGTATCCTTAGACTATGACCCCTGGCTCTGGACTCCCCCACCATCGGGAACGTCCTTCCTGCATCTACCCTATCAAGTCCTGTTAGAATTTTATAGGTTTCTATGAGATCCCCCCTCACTCTTCTGAACTCAAGCGAATATAATCCTAACCGACTCAATCTCTCCTCATACGTCAGTCCCACCATCCCAGGAATCAGTCTGATAAACCTTCGCTGCACTATATAGCAAGAATATCCTTCCTCAGATAAGGAGACCAAAACTGCACATAATATTCCAGGTTTGGTCTCACCAAGGCCCTGTATAATTGCAACAAGACATCCCTGCTCCTGTACTCTAAGCCTCTCGCTATAAAAGCCAATATACCATTTGCCTTTTTTACCGTCGGTTGCACCTGCATGCTTACCTTCAGCGACTGGTGTACGAGAACACCCAGGTCTCGTTGCATATTCCCCTCTCTCAGTTTATAACCATTCAGATAATATGCCTTCCTGTTTTTGCTACCAAAGTGGATAACCTCACATTTATCCACATTATACTGCATCTGCCATGCATTTGCCCACTCACTTAACCTGTCCAAATCACCCTGAAGCGCCTCTGCATCCTCCTCACAACTCGCCCTCCCACCCAGTTTTGTGTCATCTGCAAATTTGGAGATATTACATTTAGTTCCCTCATCTAAATCATTAAAATATATTGTGAATAGCTGGGGTCCTGGCACCGATCCCTGCGGTGCCCCACTAGTCACTGCCTGCCATTTGGAAAAAGACCCTTTTATCCCTACTCTTTGTTTCCTGTCTGCCAACCAATTTTCAATCCATCACAATACACTACCCCAAATCCCATGCGCTTGAATTTTACACGCTAATCTCTTATGTGAGACTTTGTCGAAAGCCTTCTGCAAGTCCAAATAAACCACATCCACTGACTCCCCCTCATCAACTCTACTAGTTACGTCCTCGAAGAATTCTAGTAGATTTGTCAAGCATGATTTCCCCTACGTAAATCCATGCTGACTCTGTCCGATTCTACCACTGTTCTCTAAGTGCTCTGCTATAAAATGTTTTATAACGGACTCTAGAATTTTCCCCACTACTGACGTCAGGCTGACTGGTCTATAATTCCGTTTTCTCTCTACCTCCCTTTTTAAATAGTGGGGTTACATTAGCCACCCTCAAATCTGTAAGAACTGGTTTCAGAGTCTATAGAGTCTTGGAAGATGACCACCAATGCATCCACTATTTCTAGGGCCACTTCCTTAAGTACTCTGGGATGTAAATTATCAGGCCCTAGGGATTTATTGGCCTTCAATCCCATCAATTTTCTCAACACCATTTCTCTACTAATACTGATTTCCTTCAGTTCCTCCCTCTCACTAAGCCCTGTGTTCCCCAACATTTCTGGTATGATATTTGTGTCCTCCTTTGTGAAGACAGAACCAAAGTATGCATTTAGTTGGTCAGCCATTTCTTTGTTCCCCATAATAAATTCCCCTGTTTCTGACTGTAAGGGACCTACATTTGTCTTTACCAATCTTTTTCTCTTCACACACCTATAGAAACTTTTTTTTGTCTAATTGTTTACAACCTTAGCAAAAAGCTTGTATACTGTCCCGTCCCCCCACAATGGGTGCTGGTTCCATTTTCATGGTATTGATCTTTCTCTATGCACAAACAATTTGACAGCTTAACTGTTGCAGTAGCAGATGGTCTTGCAAGGTTAGCACAAGGCACATAACAAAGTAAATGGAGCTTTTAAAATTGCATCTGGCTATTTTTTTTTACCTAAACTGGAAGTATTTAATGTTACAAGTGGAAAAATGTTTCTTTGCCACTACTGCACTACTGATATCCTTTCTTAGGAAAATAAAAGTTTAACAAAAGAAAGAGCTGAACCGCACAACTAATAAACTGTGTATTTTGTGTAGGGGAGGAACTTGCTATGCTTGAAGATATGAGTACAGGAATTATGGATTTAAGGAATGTAACTTTTAAAGTAATCCAGGCTACATCTACTTCAACAGTTGACATGCTGCCGGTCATTACTGGAAATCGGTAAGCAGCACGGATTACTGTATTTTTTTAGAAAAACTTTGTGCATAACATGTTTGCCAATGGTCGGTGAAAAGTCAAAACACTTGTGTATGTTCCTGGAAAATTAAAATTCATGCCGGCCATTACAGTCGATATTTTCTTGAAGTATGCAATTATATTGGTCAGCAGTTCACATCCTGCCCCAGAATTATTGAATATTGAGGTTTCTCTCAGTAGAATCCAGTTATTTGAACCATTGCCCAAATGATGACTGTAACTGATCAGTACAGGTGATTTTCCATGTCTGTTACTGCTCAATTTAGACCCTACTAAACACCTACCCAGGATCCTCTCTTAAATATCAACACTTTAATATTGCTACTTTTTATTGCATTCATTCAGTCTCTCACTGGCAGTGCCAGATGGTGCAGAGCTGCTGCTCGCTGGCACCAGTGCAAGTTGGAAAGCAATACAAGACGTCGATGAGGTGAAAATGGGTATTCTGACATAAAAGTGATCAGTACAGCCAACTTATATTGAGTACAACTGTTACGACCTGTTACAACTCTCAACCTTCACCTGGTCTTACCATAGGGTTTAATTTTAAACACACCATTTTTTTAGCTCCCCCTTGGTGAATCCTTGTTCACTAACTTCCAATTATAAGGCAAAGAAACTAGCCAAACAGGTTTTCTTGGGTTTAAAGAAAAAAGGTTGAACTTTATTAAACTTAAACTCTAATTCAGTTAACGCCTACGGATACGCGTCATGTCCACGCTAGCATGCATATGCGATACAGACATGCAGATAGAGACAGAAAAGAGCAGAAGAAATAAAGTGGAAAAGTTTGAGGCTGTATCTGAAGATGGTTTTGGTTACTATTCTTTGAGCTCGCTGTCAAGTCCATGATTGTCGGTAGGTCTTACTTTTCGTTGGGGCCTCATATTCTTCTTAAACCTTGCTTGATGTAGGAGACATTTCTCTCGAAGTTCATGTGTCCTCAGTGGATCCAGAGGCTTGTGAGAAAGAGATGGGAGCAGAGAGGAGAGGTCTTCTCACTCCAGGAGCAAACAGTCTTTTAGTTCAAAAACTCTGTGGCTAGTTCAAAAAACCCTTGACCAGCCAGTTAGTCATGTGACCAGCTGGTTTAACCAATCCTGGCTTTTGTGGATTGTATCACCTTAGCAGTCTCTGGAATGCTCTTCCTTACACCTTCAATGTCAAGTGATCAAAATCCAGTGTGGGTTGAATGCATCAGGGAATGGTCCTTTTGTCTCCACAAGCACTGTCTTTTAGTATGCAAATGTCTTACAGCTAAATGTCTGGCAGCCCTTGTAACAGATCTTCTTCCCATCAACAGTTTAAAATCCATGTTCATATGACAAAATTAATATGCCTCATTCTTGGCAGATGGGAGCCTGCATAACAACAACCAATAAAAAATGCACAGAAATGTAATGAAAATGCTATTCGAGTATTATGTCAGCATAATCACTACTTGCAGATTCCCCTACGCATCAGCAGTTGGAGATTATAGGTGGAGTACCTGTGGTAGTGAATTTTGGTGGTCTATCAAACAGGAGAGCTTTTTTTAGTTTGTGCAGCTATTCTTTTTTCAACTAGTTTGCAGTGGATTCTTCAAAAGCCTTAGCATACTGCATCAGGACAACCGTGATTTATCTGGTTTCATCATGCTTCTGTCAAAAGTGCTGGCTTTGTTTTAAGTTGGCCTTTGATTACATATTACATAAGTCTCCTTCGACAGCACCTTCCAAATATGTGGCTTCTATCACCTAAAAGGGCAAGGGCAGCAGATGCATGGGGACACCACCACCTGCAAACCACGCACAATCCTGACTTGGAACTGTATTGCCATTCCTCCACTGTCACTGGGACAGAAGCCTGGAACTCCCTTCCTCATATCACTGTGGGTATACCTACGTCACGTGAATTACAGCAGTTCAAGAAGGCGGCTCACCACCACCATCTCGAGGGCAGTTAGGGATGGGCAAGAAATGCTGGCCTTGCCAGTGACGCTCACATCCCATGAACAAATATATGTCATGATGTATAAACATGAAAGATAATGCCAAACTAATGCATAAATCTCTACCAATATATTATCCATATAGACTGGATAGTGGGATCTACTGAACTTACTGTTTACAAAATTAATCATCACCAATTGGCCCTTTGCAATCGACCAAGAGAAGGTTTTCTTGAATGGTCCTAAGCTTTTTCTGTGTCTCTACTGCACCGTGTTCTATAAAAATACCATTACAAACCTTTAACATGGGTCCCAAAGAGCTTTATAAAATTGTAATCAGACAACAATTGACATCAAGCAAAGACATTAGTACAGGTGACCAAAAGCTTGGTCAAAGAGGTAGATTTAAAGGCGCATATTAAAGGAGAGAGAAGTAGAGAGACTCAGTGAAGGAATTCCAGAGTTAAGGCCTAGACAGCTGAAGGCACGGCCACCATTGGTGGAGCGAAAGAAATGCGGGATGTGTATGAGGACAGAATTGGAGCAGCAGTGTTTTTGGAGGATTGTTGGACTGGAGGCAGTTATATAAGATGGGGAATGGTGAGACTGTGGAAAGATTTCAGTGCAAGGATGAGAATTTTAAAATTGAGGTTTTGGTGAACCATTCTAGGTCAGTGAACATAGATAATTGGTGAATGAGAATTGGTACAAGTTAAGATATGAGCAGCAAGAGTTTTGATTGAACTCAAGTTTATGGAGGGTGGAAGATAGGAGGTCAGCCAGGAGAATGTGTGAGTGGTCGAGTCTGGAGGTACAAAACAGTGGATGAAGATTTCAGCAGCAGATGTGTTGAGATGGCCAGTATTAGAGGTGGAAGTAGTGATGTCTTGGTGATGGGGAAGGTATGGGGTCAGAAACTTAGCTCAGGGTTACATAGGCCACAGAGGTTACGAATAGTCTGGTTCAGCTTGAGACAGTGGTGAGGGAGGGGGATGAAATTTCTGGCTAGGAAACAATGCGTTTGGTCTTCCCATGTTTAAAGCTGAAAATATTATGGTCACTAGTCCTGAAGTGCTCACCCACATTTATCATTGTTTCGAAGCTGTAATTTCTGCAGATGTATAGTTAATAAAAACAAGAGTACAAACTGCTGTTATTGATAAAAGCTTAATGTTCCTATCACATTCCTCTGTCCACTATTTTAACAAAGGCATTAATCCAATTATTTGTGTTCACCTGTTGCCTATAATTATTTCTATCTGTGTGTGCTAAAAGAATGCCAAAGGCCTTAAGTATACAAAGGTTTATTTTGCTTGCAAAACCCCTAACCTACTTTCCACTTTAGGGATGGGTTTAATGTGCGAATCCCACTGCCAGGAGCCATGTTTGATGCCTTACCTAGGGAAATACAGAGTGGAATGTTACTTCGAGTGCAGCCAGTGCTATTTAATGTGGGGATCAATGAGCAACAAACACTCGCTGAAAGGTAAGTACTGCCACCAAAAAATAGAGCAACTTTACACTGTGATCATAGATGTTTAAGATTAGAGTTAATATAGGGCATGTTCTCCCTGTGTCTGCGTGGGTTTCCTCCGGGTGCTCCGGTTCCCTCCCACATGCCAAAGACTTGCAGGTTGATAGGTAAATTGGCCTTTATAAATTGCCCCTAGTATAGGTAGGTGGTAGGGAAATATAGGGACAGGTGGGGATGTGGTAGGAATATGGAATTAGTGTAGGATTAGTATAAATGGGTGGTTGATGGTCGGCACAGACTCGGTGGGCCGAAGGGCCTGTTTCAGTGCTGTATAAATAAATAAATAAAAACTCCCCAAGAACTCAAAATCTGAAATAAAAGCAGAAAATACTAGGTATATTTAGCAGGACCATCAAGACTTTGAAGTTTTGGATGTACACTCTTTCATGAACTGAGTTCTAACAAAGGGTCAATATCCAAAGCATTAATATCCAAAGCATTAATCTGTCTTTAAGCTTTTCTGATGTTGATAGACCTGCTGAGCATGTCCATTTTTTCTATTTTTAGGCTTTTTTTCTTTATCCTGCCAAATATATACTTAACCTGAATGAATTAATCCTACAAAAGTGCCCAGGAGTTTACTTCAGTTTAAAAACAAAGTTCTCAATCAAAGGTTTTAAAGAAATCCTTAACCCTTCTGTCCATGGTAACTTATAAAATAAATTATCAACATTAATTTTATTTTTGTGCAATTACTAATTTTGTTGGATTGCCTGCTTCGCTTCACCTTAATTTAGTAAAGTTAGTTTTGGGGATGGCATTGCTTCCTTTAGCATAACCAGAAAAGTTCTGGAAATACTCAGCAGGTCTGGCAGCATCTGTGGAGAGAGAAGCAAAGTTAACGTTAACTTTGCTTCTCTCTTCACAGATGCTGCTAGACCTGCGGAGTATTTCCAGCATTTTTTCAGTTTTATTTCAGATTTCCAGCATCTGCAATATTTTGCTTTTATTATATTAATTCCTTTAGCGTTGTTTAACACTCCTACACTGGCAGTTGACACAGTGTGGATCAGAGTGGATTGGCCATGTGTCAACATTCATGAAGGAGGAGAATAGGAAGGTGAGGGAGAAGTGAATCACTTCTCTGAATACTGCAGTAATTTAGATGCTGTATCAATCATCCATACAGCACAAACAATTCTAGACTTGTTTTGTAATAGGTAAAAGCCAAGCCGGCCAAGTGAATATTGTATGCACAACATTGCTCATAAAATTCTAGTCGCACCATTCGTTATTCTGTAAATATGAAAAACAGTTCACACAGTAAAACTATTCTGATTAACAGTTATTGAACCTCTTTCACAACCCTCATCTGTCAATGATCATCTTAATCTAAGAAAAAAACTGCAGCTTCAAGCACAATTTTAATGGAAACTTTCAAATGTTATTGGGAGGGAGACGTGGGTTCAATCTCTCACTCCTGAGTTCCCAATTCCAGCTGCATTACTGTGGAGAAGTGCCAAGTATACCAAATGGAAAAGAGAAAACCTGAGAGATCCTTCCTTGAACCCATCCCGTCTATTTCCCACGAGCTGATTGAGAGTGGCATTACAGATGACGCTTAGAATGAAGTTGCCCTATTGTTCACAGTTAGAGAGAGGCCTGGACAATGCAGAAGTACTGAATGTTTTGTACTTTAAAGAATTGTTACAGCGCAGAAGGAGGCCATTCGGCCCATCGTGTCTGCACCAGCGCTCCAATGAGCATTTCACCTAGTGCTACTCCCCTGCCTTCTCCCTGTAACATTGCGCATTCTTCCATTTTATATAATTCTCTTTTTAATGCCTCGATTGAACCTGCTTCCACCACACTGTCAGGAAGTGCATTCCAGATCTTAACCACTTGCTGCGTGAAAAAGTTTTTCCTCATGTCGCTTTTGCTTCTTTTACCAGTTACTTTAACTCTGTGCCCTCTCATTCTTGATCCTTTCACAAGGTGGAACAGTTTCTCCCGATCTACTCTGTCCAGACCCCTCATGATTTTGAATACCTTCATCAAATCTCCTCTCAGCCTTCTGTCCTCCAAGGAAAATAGTCCCAACTTCTCCAATCTATCGTCATGACTGAAGTTAAATATATTTAGTTTTTTTTTTAAGTTCAATTTTGATCTCACTGATTTATTGCCATGCATTGGATATTCACATTCATGTTCTATCTGGGTTAGGTTTGGAGACACATCCTTACAAGAAGTAATTAATACAGAGAGTTTGGGCCGTCTAAATTCCTACTACGAACAGTTCAAGGAGGTTTTGCCTGATGATTGTAAGTATGTGTAGGTGTGAACTGTAGTATTCTTTTCTCCATTGTTCCTTGCTCTGATTAAGTGAACCCAGCACATCAAGCTGCATCAGCAACACTACGATTAGCAATTATTAACTGAAATGATCTAAAAATAGCTTGCTTTAATGCTTGATGCTCAAAAGATTTCTGACTCTTGAAATGAGCCTGGTTTAGTTCATATGTGTGTGAATTTGAATGCAACTTATTTTTCTGTCTCAAGCCTCTAAGGAAAACGAATTGCAGAGTTAGAGTTGATGGTAGTTATGGAATTTTGAGGTGGCTCTGTTTTACTTGCATTTGAAATTAGATAAGCTGTGCATGAATTTTCCTTCACAAATGAGCTTGACATATGTAGGATAAAGTATTACTTGATGTATAGCATAAGCATAGACTATGTATTTTGAAACCTTTGTGAATGCCTGATGCTATGCTATCAGAACTCACCATAATACTTTGCATATTGCTTTTTTTTAATTTTTATTTAATCTTGCATTTTTTTAACAAAAAGTTTTTTAAATGATGCCTTTAATGCATTAACACTTAGTACTATGGAGTTATACACAAAGTTAAGACTTATGGGATTGGAGGTAAGATATTAGCAGCATTGAGGATTGCTTAGCGGACAGAAAACAGGAATAAATAGGACATTTTCAGATTGGCGGGCTGTAACTAGTGGGGTACTGCAAGGATCAGTGCTTAGGCCTCAGGTATTTAAAATCTACATTAATGATTTAGATGAGGGGACTGAGTGTAATGTATCTAGGTTTGCTGGAAATATACAAAGTTAAGTGTGAAGAGTAAGCAGTGAAAAGGACACAAAGGACAGAATCTTGTCAGCCCCACAGAGGTGACTTTGGAACGGGGGTGGTGTGGAAATATGGAACACTGCACGTCAGGCTGGCTTGGCTCCCTGGCATGTTCCCATCTCTAAGACATCTTCGTGGAGGTGGGTTTCCTACAGCAGCGCCAGCCTGTCCGATGGCGGCATGTTTCCAATCAAGGCACTTAAAAGGGAAATTAGCCCCTATTTTTGGACGCCACGAGAATCTTGCAAGCGCTGCATGGGCCCCCACTGTGTCAGCCCTCCGGCAAGTGAGAGGAAGTGGAACCTTATTACCTTTGAGGCTGTTGAATAGTTCACCGACACCAAACAGGAAGTCTGCTATCTGCCCATATCGCAGCCTTGCCATTGAGTGAATAAAGCATGAAGACAGATGTCTCTGCTGGCTATATGCAGTGAACCTTGCATCCACTCCACAGACACTAATGGCAGTTGCAGTGCCTTCTTGCCACTCAATAGTCTGGCCCTCAGCAGCACTCTCAGTGAGGACTACCAGCCTCCATTCGAATGGGCCTTAATATCCTGTACTCCTGCCTCAGGATCCCGCCCGCCATCCTTAATTGGGCAGCAAATGTGGAGGCAGCCTCTTAGCTGGTTGCTTCCCAGAAGATTCCCTGGTTGGTGCACCTCTGACCCATGCGGGATCGAGACCTGGAAATGGTTCCAACACCTCAAAATTTTTAGAGGATAAGATTCTTCCCAATGCGGCTGCAGAGGGATATAAATACATTGGGTGAATGGGAAAGAACATGGCAGATGGAGTACAATGTGTCAAAGTATAAAGTTATCTATCCACTTTGGTAGGAAAATATATTTTTTAAAAAGCAGAATATTTTTTGAACAGTGAGATACTGGGAAATGTTTGCATTCTGAGGGACCTGGATGTCCTTGTACATGAATTACACAAAAGTGAACATGCAGGTACAGCAAGTAATTAGAAAGGCAGGTGGTAGCATTTCTTACAAAGGGATTGAAGTATAAGAGTAAAGAAGTCTTACTGCAGTTATACAGTGCATTGGTGAGGTGACTTCTGGAGTACTGTGTGCAGTTTTGGTCTCCTTACCTAAGGAAGGACATAGTTGCCCTTGAGGGAGTACAACTAAGGTTCACTAGACTGGATCCTGGGATGAGTGGATTGTTCTGGGAGGAGAAATTGATTAGACAAGGCCTGTATTCCCTGGAGTTTTGGAGAATGAGGTGATATAATTAAAACATGTAAAATTCCTAAGGGGCTTGACCGGGTAAATGCTGAGAAAATGTTTCACCTGGCTGGGGAATCTAGAACACGAGGTAATAATTTTAGAATAAAGGGTTGGCCATTTAGGACAGAGGTGAGGAGAAATTTCTTCACTCAAGGAGTTGTGAATCTTTGGAATTCTCTACCCCAGACAGCTGTGGATGCTCAGCTGAGTATATTCAAGATAGCGGTCCAGAGATTTTTGGGTACCAAGGAAATTTAAGGGATATTGGAAAAGTGTGGGAAGGAGGAATTCAAGTAGATGATCAGTCATGATCTTGTTGAATGGTGGAGCTGGGGCCAAAAGACTTATTCCAGCTCCTGTTTCTTAAGTTATGCTAAGTACATATGGATGTGGGACCAAGCTACTCAGTTCCTATTTCATTACCAAAATAGAGAGAGAGAACTTTCCCCACACACTGCCTTGCTATCAAAATTTATATTGCATTTTTATTCTTCCATGGTTATATTTTTATCTAAGGGCACAAAGATATGTCGATTTAGTATCCCAATTTGACTCATCCTTCCCTTTCCCTTGTAGCTCTCATTAACTTTGTATCTTCACCTCTCTCATTTCCCTGCAAATTTGCTCCTTAATCTTTCCACTGGTTGGTGGCCTATGGAATACACCCAGGAGTGTAATGGCACCTCTATTATTTCTTAATGATTGTAATATTAACTGGAATAGCAATGGTATAAAGAACAAAGAGGGAGAAGAGTTTCTGAAGTGTGTTCTGGAGAATTTTCTTGATCAGTATGTTTTCAACCCTGCAAAGGAAGGAGGCATTGCTGGATCTGGTTCTGGGCAATGAGGTGGGTCAAATGGATCAAGTGTCAGCAGGGAAGCATTTAAGGAGCAGTGATCATAGCTAATCTAAACCTTATGATTACTATGGAAAAATACAAGGAGCAATCTCAAATAAAGATAATTAATTGGGGGAGGGTCAATTATATGGGTTGAGAATAGACCTGTTCCAGATAAATTGGAATGAAAGATTAGCAGGCAAAACTGTAACAGGCTCCTTTAATGAGGAGATGGTTTGAATACAGTCAGGGAACATTCCCATGAGGGGAAAAGATAGGCCAACCAAAGCCAGAGCTCCCTGGATGATGAGATAGAGTAAGATGAAGCAGAAAAAGGGTGCGTGTTACAGATGTCAGATTGATAATACCAGTGAGAACCAGGCTGACTCTAGCAAGTTCAGAGGGGCAGTGGAAAAGGAAATGAGAGAAGAGACTGGCAGCTAAAATAAGGGGAATCCATGAGTCTTCTATAGGCATATAAATGGTAAAAGGGTAGTTAGAGGAGGGGTGTGTCTAATTAGGATCCAAAATGGGGATCTGTGCAAGGAGGTACAGGGCATGGCTGAGGTACTAAATGAGTACTTTGTATTTGTCTTTACCAAGAAGATGCTGCCAAAAAGTCATAACGAAGAAGGAGGTAACTGGAACACCGGATGAGCTAAAAATTGATGGGAGGTATTAGAAGTGCTGGCTGTACTTAAAGATGATAAGTCACCAGGATTGGAGGATACATCCAAGAATGCTGAGAGAAGTAAGGGCAGAAATTGCAGAGGCACTGACCATAATCCTGCAATTATCTTAGATATGGGGATGGTGCCAAAGGACTGGAGAATTGCAGATGTTACACCTTTTTTCAAAAAAGGGTGCAAGGATAAACCCAGCAACTACAGGCCAGTCAGTTTAACTTCAGTGTTGAGAACGCTTTTAGAAACTATAATTTAAAAATTATGTCACTTGGACCATGTAGATTAATTAAGGAAAGCCAGCATGTATTTGTTAAAGGCATAAAATCATATTTAACTTGATTGAGTTTTTCTGATGAGGGGGCAGAGAGGGTTGCAGTGGTGTACGTGGACTTTCAAAAGATGTTTAATAAAGTGCTCCATGGAAGGCTTGTCAGCAAAGTTGAGGCAAATGGAATTATAGGACAGTGGCAACACTGATACAAAGTTGGCTCAGTGATGGGAAACAGTAGTGGTAAGTGATTGTTTTTCAGACTGGAGGAAGGGAGACTAGTGTTCTCCAGGGGTCGATGTTGGGACCACTGCTTTTCTTGATATATATTAATGACTTAGACTTTGGTGTAGATTCATAGAAAGTTTAAGGCACAGAAAGAGGCCACTTGGCCCAGCATGTCTGTGCTGGCCGAAAAACAATCCACCTATTCTAATCCCACCTTCCAGCATTTGGTCCGTACAGAGCACAATTTCAAAATTTGCAGGTGACCCAAGAGGATAGTGATCAACTTCGAGGACCTAGACAGGCTGGTGGAATGAATTGGCAGGTAAAATTTAATGCAGAAAAACGTTAACTGATGCATTTCTAAAGGGGGTACAGGAACAAAGAGACCTGGGGTATATGTGCACAAGCTGTTGAAGGTGGAAGGACAGGTTAAGAAAGTCGTTTAAAAACATGTGGAATCCTGGGCTTTATAAATCGAGGCACAGAGTACAAAAGCAAGGAAGTTATGTTAAGCCTTTGTAAAACACTGATTTGGCCTCAACTTGAGTATTGTGGCCACTTCTGGACACTGTACTTTAGGAAGGATGTGACGGCATTAGAGAAGGTGCAGGAAAAAATGAGATTGGTTGCAAGGATGAGAGACTTCAGTCACAAGGACAGATTGGAGAAGCTGGAATTGTTCTCGGAGAAGTGAAGGTTGAGAGGAGAGTTGATAGAGGTGTTCAAAATCATGGGTCTAGACATATTCGGTAGAGAAAAACTGTTGCCTTTGGCAGAGGGCTAACCAGAGGACACAGATTTAAGGTGTTTGGCAAAAGAACCAAAGGTAACATGAGAAAACAACATTTTTTCACATAATGAGCCATTAGGATCTAGAGTACACTGCCTGAGGGTGTGGTGGAGGCAGATTCAATTGTGGCTTTCAAAAGGGAATTGGATAAGCGCCTGGAGATAAAATTTGAAGAATTGCTGGGGAAAGGGCGGGGGAGTTGGACTATCTGAATTGCTCTTGCAGAGAGCCCGCACAGACTCGGTGGGCCAAATGGCCTCCATCTGTGCTTTAGGCATTCTATGATTCACAAGTCCAGATCTAGTAAGAAAGAAAACAAGTTACAGTTAGACAGTGTCTTATAGTTGACAATGTCTCAAAAGTGTTTCCTAACCAATGAATCAAATGTAATCACCATTATGTAGACAGTTGGGAAGCCGATTGCATACAGCAACAAAGCACCAATAAAAAGAGATGTTTAACCAATGTAACTTTTTTGTAGTGATATTTGAGGGAAGAATTTTTTCCAGGATTTGTTCTTCAGTGCATCCTTCTCATACACTCCACATGATGGTTGCTTGCCTGTCACATAATACATCTGCACACACCGTTATATCCCAAGATCACGCCACACGAGATATTGGATATAAGCCATCTAGACTATAAATTGAGATTGTTGTATATGTACAGTACTCGTATGAAGGATTAAATAAGAACTTTGTTTGCAACTAAGCCATGTTTAGGCTGACAAGACAGAAGTGCTGGGAGTTACTTTTAGAGCTAACTGCCTTGAGCACTTTGTTTCAAAAGCTGAGAAAGAGTACTGTGAATGGGTTAAAATTGGGCGTTTGAGAGGCAAGGCTTTGTTCTACCTTGTGACCATGCTGTGAAAAGATGTGACATTTGGCAACCATTTGGTGTTAGAAGCAAGTAAATCATCAGCCTGAAACAAAACTTCAGGCAATGAACTTCAATTTTTTTTTAAAAACCCAAATAAAGCATGGTATTTTTACATTCAGTACTGCACCTGAGCAAAATATTTGGTAAATCTTCAGAAAGACTGTTCTTTACATAACACCTTTCACAGCCTCAGGACATCCCAAAGTGTTTTACAGCCAATACACTTTGAAGTGTATCACTATAGATTAGCTCAATTGGATAGACAGTGTGATGTAGAAAGACGCCAATAGCGCAGATTCAGTTCCCGTACTGGCTGTGGTAATTCATGGAGGCCTGCCTCCTTGCCTTGCCCCATACTTGAGGAGTGGTGACCCTCAACCTATACATCACCAACTGTCTCTCCCTTATGGGGAGAGATGCCTATGGTCCTTTGGGACTATAGCTCAAACAACAATTGTTGTAATGTAAGAAACACAGCAGCCAATTGCACACAGCAAGCTCCAACAAACAGCAATGTGATGAATAGATAACCTACTTTAGTGATGTTGGTTGCGCAATAAATTATTGACCAGGATGCTGGGGAGAACTCCCCTGGCTGCCTTCGAAATAGTGTTGTTACATCACCTGAGAGTTTAACATCTCATCCGAAAGCCTCGATTATGTGCTGAGGTCCCTGGAGTGGGTCTTGAACTCTCAATCTTCTGACTCAGTAACAAGAGTCCCATAGCTGATCTGATACATTCTTAATGATTTAGAAGAATGAAAGTAAGGAATTAATTATTGTCTTGGCAGTGTGAACCTTTGGCCAGGGGTGGGGGGAGGTGGAGCAAGAAAAACTTGGATAGAGTCAGTCGCCATGACAGCAGTCTGGCTTGCTGTACACAAGTGAATTTAAAGAAGCAGTGCAATGGTTTGAAAAGGTCCAATTGATTTAAATTGCAAATCTCATTTACATAAAATAAAGAATTATCCTGTGACTTTTTTTTACGTTTGTACATTTAATAATATGCGTCCTGTGGATTTATCAAACCTGCTGCATCACCAAAAACCTGCTAATTAAATCTAATATTGATTTATACTTTTGAAAATACATTATACCACTGAGTTGTTCCATGAGTGGCGCTTTGTCCTAGTGGCCATTATTTATGGTAGCTATTATATGTTCTGTAAGAACAAAGAAAATTACAGCACAGGAATAGGCCCTTCGGCCCTCCAAGCCTGCGCCGATCCAGATCCTCTATCTAAACATGTCACCTATTTTCTATGGGTCTGTATCTCTTTACTTCCTGCCCATTCATGTATCTGTCTAGATACATCTTAAAAGACGCTATCGTGCCCGCATCTACCACCTCCGCTGGCAACGCGTTCCAGGCACCCACCACCCTCTGCGTAAAGAACTTTCCACGCATATCCCCCCCTAAACTTTTCCCCTTTCACTTTGAACTCGTGTCCCCTAGTAATTGAATCCCCCCCTCTGGGAAAAAGCTTCTTGCTATCCACCCTGTCTATACCTCTCATGATTGAAGGACTGAAACTAGTGGTTATTTGTTAGGTATACTACATGCAGAAGAAGAAATAACAATAAAAGGCTGTGATGTAATTCAAATATGCACTGTTTGTATCACTCGATACCTAGGTCACAAACTTTTCAATTAATAACTCGTTCAGTGGATGTAAATATATTGCAATAGCTACCTGCAATGTAAGACAAATTTCACAGTTTACAATTGCCAATGCTTCCCTACTTTTATTCTATTTATATCTTTAAAATATGTGATTTTCTTCAGGTTTACCTCGATCCCGAAGTCAGACATGTCTGCCTGAACTGTTGAGATTTCTTGGCCAAAATGTCCATGCAAGAAAAAATAAGAATGTTGATATCCTTTGGCAAGCTGCTGAGGTAAACACAGCTTTATGTGCAGTAGTTTAAATACTATGATACATTTCCATGAAGTAGTTACAACAGAAAAGTTGACCAGTTGGTCAAAGAAAGTACGAGTAACGGTTAGTGTTTCAGATGAAAGTGTTCATTGCAACTGGATTACCGGCAGTTATGGTTTTTAATGGTTCAACTGTGTTGTAGAGGTCAATTAGTTGCCTCATTATACTATGTTCATATGGCAACGTCCATATTATTAGCAAGACAGCTCATTGGTTATGACTGCATTGTTGCAGTTTAGTTTGGGGTGAACACTGAAATGATTTAAGAATTTGGAGATTTTCTAAAGTCATTTTTACAATTAATTCTATTTTGGGCAAGATAGAAAATAGGAGCAGGAGTAGGCCATTCGGCCCTTCAGGCCTGCTCCGCCATTCAAAAAAGATCATGGCTGATCGTCTAATTCAGTACCCAGTTCCCACTTTCTCCCCACATCCCTTGATCCCTTTG
Source organism: Heterodontus francisci (assembly GCF_036365525.1). Lineage (NCBI taxonomy): Eukaryota > Metazoa > Chordata > Chondrichthyes > Heterodontiformes > Heterodontidae > Heterodontus > Heterodontus francisci. The sequence continues at coordinate 25,094,248 of NC_090376.1, read as the reverse complement.
GTATTAAGAAATATATCTATCTCCTTCTTGAATATATTTAATGACTTGGCCTCCACTACCTTCTGCGGTAGAGAATTCCACAGGTTCGCCACCCTCTGAGTGAAGAAATTTCTCCTCATCTCGGTCCTAATTTGGCATGCCCCATATCCTGAGATTGTGACCCCTGGTTCTGGACTCCCCAGCCATCGGGAACATCCTCCCTGCATCTAGCCTGTCTAGTCCTGTTAGAATTTTATAGGTTTCTATGAGATCCCCTCTCATTCTTGTAAATTCTAGTGAATATAGGCCTAGTTGACCCAATCTCTCCTCATACGTCAATCATGCCATCCCAGGAATCAGCCTAGTAAATCTTTGCTCTCCCTCCATGGCAAGAACACCCTTCCTCAGATAAGGAGACCATAACTGCACACACTACTCCAGATGTGGTCTCACCAAGGCCCTGTATAACTGCAGTAAGACATCCTTGCTCCTGAACTCAAATCCTCTTGCAATGTAGGCCAACGTACCATTCGCCTTCCTAACTGCTTGCTGCACCTGAATGCTTGCTTTCAGTGACTGGTGTACAAGGACACCCAGGTCTCGTTGCACCTCCCCCTTTCCCAACCTTTCACCAATCTGCCTTTCTGTTTTTACAACCAAAGTGGATAACCTCACATTTATCCACGTTATACTGGATCTGCCATGCATTTGCCCACTCACCCATCTTGTCCAAATCACATTGGAGCCTCTTGGCAACCTCCTCACAGCTCACAGTCCCCCCCCCCCCACCCCCAGCTTTGTGTTGTCTGCAAACTTGAAAATGTTACATTTAGTTTCCTCACCCAATATATATTGTGAATAGCTGGGGCCCAAGCACTGATGCCTGCGGTACACTGCCTGCCACCTGGAAAAAGACCCATTTATTCCTACTCTCTGTTTCCTGTCTGTCAACCAATTCTCAATCCATACCAGTATATTACCCCCAATCCCATGTACTTTAATTTTGCACACTAACCGCTTATGTGGGACCTTATCAAAAGCCTTCTGAAAATCCAAATGCACCACATCCACTGGTTCTCCCTTATCTATTCTACTAGTTACATCCTCAAAAAAATCCAGTAGATTTGTTAAGCATGATTTCCCTTTCGTAAACCCATGCTGACTTTACCACCCTCCAATCTGTAGGAACTGCACCAGAGTCTGTCGAATTTTGGTAGATGACCACCAATGCATCCACTATTTCCAGGGCCACTTCCTTTAGTACTCTGGGATGTAGATTATCAGGCCCTGGGGATTTGTGAGCCTTTAATCTCATTAATTTCCCGAGTACTATTTTTTTGCTAATATGGATTTCCTTCAGTTCCTCCTTCTCATTAGACCCTTGGTTCCTAACATTTCTGGGAAGTTATTTGTGTCCTCGTTTGTGAAGACAGATGTAAATATTTATTTGACTTCTGTGTGTAATCAATTTTCCAGAATATGCATGTCAATGTAGCTTGTTATATGTATCTGAGAATAATATGGCCCTTTCCTCTACATTAATACAACTAAAGAAGTCCAGATCTAGACAACTTTGTTTTTTGTGGTAATCAATATTAGGTAAGCCCATAACTAGAAAACCTTGTTATATGAATTAAAAATAAATATATTTTTCCTGTTGCCAGAAAATTCAAAAAGGCAGTAGATAGATATTTAACAGAAAAAGTTAATGAAGGGTATGAAGTATAGTAGAGCAATGGATGGCATTTTTTGGACTTTAGAAGTAGTCCAGTACATTCCCATAATAAGAGCAAAATGCTGTGGGTACTGGAACTCTGAAATGAGAACAGAAGTGCCAGAAATACACAGCAGATCAGGCAGCATCTGTGTAGGGAGAAACAGAGTTAACATTTCAGGTCTGTGACCCTGTATCAGAACTGGCAAAAGTTAGAAATATATTAGAAATGTAACAGTCTTTGAGCAAGTGAATGGGGTGAGGGGTGGGTGGGGGGGTGGTGGAGGGGGAAGAAAAACAAGAGGGAAGATCTGTGATAGGACAGAGGCAAGAGAGAGATTAAATGACAGAGATGTCATGAACAGAAGGCAAACGGAGTGCTAACTAGTTGTAGTGGAAGACAAAGCATGAGTCCAGAGAGAGTGCTAATGGCAGTACATTCCTGTGTTCCATTTGTGTTACTACAGAAAAAACCATCAAAATCAACTTGAAATTGATTGCAGCTTGCCAGTAGTAAACTGAATAGCAGATATTACCTTTTGTTTGCAAACAATGTGATAGTATGTTAATAGTTAGATCTGGATTGATAGGTATAAGTAACTCCCTCTATAAAGCCAAGTGCAGTTACATCAGAGCACAAGAATGAAGGCACATGATAGAATTTCACATTCAGTTTGAGGCTTCTGAAGCTAGTGCCTTAAACTTAAAGGCAATTACAAAGGTATGAAGACAGAGTTGGCTACAGTGGACTGGGAAAATAGGTTAAAAGGTAACACGGTAGATAAGCAGTGGCAGACATTTAAGGAGATATTTCATAACTCTCAACAAAGATATATACCATTGAGAAAGAAAAGTTCTACAAGAAGGATGCATTATCCATGGCTAACTAAGGAAGTTGAGGATGGTTTCAAATTGAAAGAAAAGGCATGCTGCGCTGTTGAGCTTAGTGGTAGGCCAGAAGATTGGGGAAATTTTCGAAACCAGCAAAGGAGACAAAAAAAAAGAGGGAGAAACTAGAATATTGAGAGTAAACTAGCACAAAATATAAAAACAGACAATAAGAGCTTCTACAAGTATATAAAAAGGAGAGTAGCTAAAGTAAGTGTTGGTCCCTTAGAGGATGAGACTGGAAATTAGTAATGGGAAACGAAGTAGCACAGACTTTTAACAAGTATTTTGTATGTCTTCAGTGATGAAGACAAAAAAAAATCCCGAATAGTAGTAAATCGAGGGGCAAAAGGGAGGGAGGAACTTAAAACAATCACTATCACCAGAGAAAGAGTACTAGGAAACTAATAGGACTAAAGGCTGCCAAATCCTCTGGACCTGATGGCCTGCATCCTAGGGTCTGAAAAGAAGTGGATGCATTGGTTGTAATCTTCCACAATTTCCTAGATTCTGGTAAGGTCCCAGCAGATTGGAAAACTGCAAAAGTAACATCTCTATTCAATAAAAAAAGGCAGACAGAAGGAAGAAAACTATAGGCCAGTTAGCCTAACGTCTGTCATTGGGAAAATGCTGGAATCCATTATTAGGGGAGTAGTAGCAAGACATTTTAGAAAATCTTGTTTCACAAATTTATCAGTTCCTTGAGGATTAGCAAGCAGGGTGAATAAAGGAAAACCAGTAGATGTAGTGTACTTGTATTTCCAAAAAGCATTTGATAAGGTGCTTAATACGGCACAAAATAAGAGCTCCTGGTGGTAATATATTAGCATGGATAAAGGATTGGCTAACTAACAGGAAACAGTCTGGATAAATGGGTCATTTTCTGGTTGGCAAACTGTTAACTAGTGGGGTGTCACAGGGATCTGTGCTGGAGCCTCAACTATTTACGATCCATATTAATGACTTGGATGAAGGGACCGAGTATTATAGCCAAATTTCCGAATGATAGAAAGATAGGCAGGAAAGCAAGTTGTGAGGAGGACATGGTGTCTGCAAAGATATGTAGATAGGTTAAGTGAGTGGGTAAAAATTTTTGCAGATGGAGTATAATGTGGGGAAATGTGAGGTTGTCCACATTGGCAGGAAGAATAGAAAAGCAGAATGTTCTCTACAGAGCAGGAGAGTGACTGCAGAATGCTGTGGTACAGAGGCATCTGGGTGTCTTCATACATGAATCAGAAAATGTTAGCATGCAAGTATAGCAAGTAATTAGGAAGGCAAATGGATGTTGGCCTTTATTGCAAGAGGGAGAGAGTATAAAAGTAGGGAAGTCTTGCTACAACTCTAGGGCATTGGTGAGACCACACCTAGAGTATTGCATACAGTTTTGGTTGTCTTATTTAAGAAGGGATATAATTGCATTGGAGGCAGTTCAGAGAAGGTTCACTAGGTTAATTCCTGAGATGAAGGGGTTGTCTGAAGAGGAAAGATTGAGCAGGTTGGGCCTATACTAATTGGAGTTTAGAAGAGTGAGAGGTGACCTTATTAAAACATATAAGATTCAGAGGGGACTTGACAGGGTAGATGCTGAGAGGATGTTTCCTCTTGTGGGGCACAGTTTCAAAATAAAGGGTCTCCCATTTAAGACAGACATGAGGAGGATTTTTTTCTGAGGACCATTAATCTTTGAAATTCTCTACCCCAGAGAGCAGTGGAGGCTGGGTCATTGAATATATTCAAAGCTGACTTAGACAAATTTTTGATCTACAAGGGAGTCCAGGGCAGGCAGAAAGTGAAGTTAAGGCCATAATCAGATCAGCCATAATCTTATTGAGTGACGGTGCAGGCTTGAGTGGCCACATGGCCTGCTCCTATTTCTTATGTACACCAGAAAGGAAGAGATTCTTTCGCTTTAACAGTAAACTTTGAAAAAGGCTAAAATTTGTAAAGTGGGGAGGCATGTGTACTGATGTGTTTATTACTGAGTTTTTCTTCTTATGAAGATGGTTTGCTAATTTAACTAGTATAAGCTGTGGCTCATTGGTAGCACTCTTGTCTCCTGAGTCACAAGGTCTGGGTTCAAGTTCCACACCAGGGCTTCAGCACAAAAATCAAGGCTGATGTTCCAGTGCAATATTGAGGGAGGGCTGCATTATTGGAGTTACCATCTTTCAGATGAGACTTTAAACCAAGGTCCCATCTGCTTGCTCGGGTGGATGCAAAGATCCCAGGGCACTATTTCGAAGAAGAGTATGGGAGTTATCCCCAGTGTCCTGGCCAAAATTTATCCCTCATCAACATCACAGTATACAATTATCTGTTCATTATTGCATTGCTTTGCTGTGCACTTACTGGTACCTCGTCCAGGCTTTTCCGATCGCAATGTTCTTTTTACACCTGAAAGCTTCATTGCACAGGGTAATCTGGTGGCCACAACAATCGCACCAAGTATGCACAGAATACCGAACGAAGCAATGCCCCTCTCCCTTCTCCTCCGGGACTCTGGGATCTTCAGCTTGGTGGAAGATGGTCCGAACATCTCGGGGTTGACTCCATCACGGAACAGCTCCTCGGCCACAGCTTCAAAGCGCCTGCGGGCGGTGTCCGGCTCGAAGCGCATCTGCAGCGCAATGTCGGCGAATTCCTGCTGGTACTGGCGCTCGAAGCTGTCGCCCACCTCCCGGAGGACGCGGTGAGCTTTCTCGGCGGTGATGGTGGGAGGTGATGAAATTTTTTATTACCTGCCCCCTTCCCCCCCGCCCCCTCCCCACTCCCCCTTCCCAGCTCCCCCTTGCACCCCCATCCCCTGCACCCCTTCCCCTACCCCCCTTCCCTCCACCTCCCCTCGCACCCCCTTCCCTCCACCTCCCCTCGCACCCCCTTCCCTCCACCCCTCCCCCCTGCACCCCCGGCGCCATGGGTTGCCTTTGTCGGTGGGAGAGGTCATCACATCTCACTGGACAGCTACTGCCCGCCTCAAACCAGGCAGCCCCCAGTCAGTAAGGTTCTATCCCACCTGCTTCACTGGGTGCTTGGAGCTCGGGGTCATTGCCCGACAAGTGGACTGTAACACTGCACCAAACAGCACAACAAAAAAGGAAAGAAGCCCTTCGTTTTGCAAGCTGGAACGTCAGAACTATGTGTCCTGGCCTGTCTGAAGACCTTACACAAATCAACGATTCTCGGAAGACCACCATCATTAACAACGAGCTCAGTAGACTCAATGTGGACATTGCAGCACTTCAGGAGACATGCCTCCCTGCGAGTGCATCTCTAAGAGAGCAAGACTATACCTTCTTCTGGCAGGGTAGGGATCCTGAAGAACGAAGACAGCACGGAGTGGGCTTCGCCATCAGAAACTTTGTGCTCAGCATGATAGAGCCACCTTCAAATGGCTCGGAATGCATACTGTCCATCCGACTGCTCACCACCTCTTCCAGTACACCTACTCAGCATCTATGTTCCAACACTCTGCTCCCCACCTGAAGCTAAAGACCAGTTCGACAAGGAGCTCCATAATATCATTAGTAGCATCCCCAATCCCGAACATCTGTTTCTGTTGGGGGACTTTAAAGCCAGTGTTAGGGCCGACCATGACTCATGGCCCTCCTGCCTTGGGCGCTATGACATTGAACAAAGAAAATTACAGCACAGGAACAAGCCCTTCGGCCCTCCAAGCCTGCGCCGATCCAGATCCTCTATCTAAACTTAACGCCTATTTTCTAAGGGTCTGTATCTCTTTACTTCCTGCCCATTCATGTATCTGTCTAGATACATCTTAAAAGACGCTATCGTGCCCGCGTCTACCACCTCCGCTGGCAACGCGTTCCAGGCACCCACCACCCTTTGTGTAAAGAACTTTCCACGCAACCACTCTAGGGAAAAAGCTTCTTGCTATCCACCCTGTCTATACCTCTCATGATTTTGTACACCTCAATCAGGTCCCCCCTCAACCTCCGTCTTTCTAATGAAAATAATCCTAATCTACTCAACCTCTCTTCATAGTTAGCGCCCTCCATACCAGGCAACATCCTGGTGAACCTCCTCTGCACCCTCTCCAAAGCATCCACATCCTTTTGGTAATGTGGCGACCAGAACTGCACGCAGTATTCCAAATGTGGCCGAACCAAAGTCCTATACAACTGTAACATGACCTGCCAACTCTTGTACTCAATACCCCGTCCGATGAAGGAAAGCATGCCGTATGCCTTCTTGACCACTCTATTGACCTGCGTTGCCACCTTCAGGGAACAATGGACCTGAACACCCAAATCTCTCTGTACATCAATTTTCCCCAGGACTTTTCCATTTACTGTATAGTTCACTCTTGAATTGGATCTTCCAAAATGCATCACTTCGCATTTTCCCTGATTGAACGCCATCTGCCATTTCTCTGCCCAACTCTCCAATCTATCTATATTCTGCTGTATTCTCTGACAGTCCCCTTCACTATCTGCTACTCCACCAATCTTAGTGTCGACTGCAAACTTGCTAATCAGACCACCTATACTTTCCTCCAAGGAAGGATGAATGAGAATGGAAGGATGAATGAGAATGGACAGAGACTGCTTGAGTTGTGTACCTATCATAACCTCTGCATCACCAACTCGTTCTTTCATACTAAACCCTGTCACCAGGTTTCTTGGAGGCACCCAAGATCACGTCGTTGGCACCAGCTGGACTTCATCGTCACAAGGCGAGTCTCTTTAAACAGCGTTCAAATCACGCGCAGCTTCCACAGTGCGGACTGCGACACTGACCACTCCCTGGTGTGCAGCAAGGTTAGACTCAAACCAAAGAAGCTGCATCACTCCAAGCAGAAGGGCTGACCGTGCATCAACACTAGCAGAATTTCTTATCCACAGCTGTTACATGAGTTTCTAAATTCACTTGAAAAAGCCCTTCAAAACACTCCTACAGGGGGTGCAGAGACCAAGCGGGCCCACATCAGAGACAGCATCTATGACTCAGCAATGACCACCTATGGCAAACATGTGAAGCAGAATGCAGACTGGTTTCATTCTCACTTTGAAGAGCTGGAACCTGTCATAGCCGCTAAGCGCATTGCACTGTTGAACTACAAGAAAGCCCCCAGCGAGTTAACATCCATAGCACTTAAAGGAGCCAGAAGCGCTACACAAAGAACAGCCAGGCGCTGCGCAAATGACTACTGGCAACACCTATGCAGCCATATTCAGCTGCGTTCGACACCGGAAACATCAGAGGAATGTATGATGGCATTACGAGAGCTTTTGGGCCAACCATCAAGAAGATCGCCCCCCTCAAATCTAAATCAGGGGACCCAATCACTGACCAACGCAAGCAAATGGACCGCTGGGTGGAGCACTACCTAGAACTGTACTCCAGGGAAAATGTCACTGAGACCACCCTCAATGCAGCCCAGTCTCTGCCAGTCATGGCTGAGCTGGACGTACAGCCAACAAAATCAGAACTCAGTGATGCCATTGATTCTCTAGCCAGCAGAAAAGCCCCTGGGAAGGATGGCATTACCCCTGAAATAATCAAGAGTGCCAAGCCTGCTATACTTTCAGCACTCTACGAACTGCTTTGCCTGTGCTGGGACGAGGGAGCAGTACCACAGGACATGCGCGATGCCAATATCATCACCCTCTATAAGAACAAGGGTGACCGCGGTGACTGCAACAACTACTGTGGAATCTCCCTGCTCAGCATAGTGGGGAAAGTCTTCGCTCAAGTCGCTTTAAACAGGCTCCAGAAGCTGGCTGAGTGTGTCTACCCTGAGGCACAGTGTGGCTTTCGAGTAGAGAGATCCACCATTGACATGCTGTTCTCCCTTCGCCAGCTACAGGTGAAATACCGCGAACAGATGCCCCTCTACGTTGCTTTTGGATGTCAACCAAAGCTACTAAGTATCATCACCTCATTCCATGACAATATGAAAGTCACAATTCAGCATAGCGGCGCCTCATCAGACCCCTTTCCTATCCTGAGTGGCGTGAAACAGGGCTGTGTTCTCGCACCTACACTGTTTGGGATCTTCTCCCTGCTGCTCTCACATGCATTCAAGTCTTCAGAAGAAGGAATTTTCCTCCACACAAGATCAGGGGGCAGGTTGTTCAACCTTGCCTGTCTAAGAGCGAACACCAAAGTACGGAAAGTCCTCATCAGGGAACTCCTCTTTGCTGACGCTGCATTAACATCTCACACTGAAGAGTGTCTGCAGAGACTCATCGACAGGATTGCGGCTGCCTGCAACGGATTTGGCCTAACCATCAGCTTCGAAAACGAACATCGTGGGACACAGGACGTCAGAAATGCTCCATCCATCAATATCGGCGACCACGCTCTGGAAGCGGTTCAAGAGTTCACCTACCTAGGCTCAACTATCACCAGTAACCTGTCTCTCAATGCAGAAATCAACAAGTGCATGGGAAAGGCTTCCACTGCTATGTCGAGACTGGCCAAGAGAGTGTGGGAAAATGGCGCACTGACACGCAACACAAAAGTCCGAGTGTATCAAGCCTGTGTCCTCAGTATCTTGCTCTACGGCAGCGAGGCCTGGACAACGTATATCAGCCAAGAGCAACATTCCATCTTCGCTGCCTCTGGAGAATCCTTGGCATCAGGTGGCAGGACCGTATCTCCAACACAGAAGTCCTCGAGGCGGCCAATATTCCCAGCATATGCACCCTACTGAGCCAGCGATGCTGGAGATGGCTTGGCCATGTGAGCCGCATGGAAGATGTCAGGATCCCCAAGGACACATTGTACAGTGTGCCCATCACTGGTATCAGACCCACCGGCCGTCCATGTCTCTGCTTTAAAGACTTCTGCAAACGCGACATGAAGTCCTGTGGCATTGATCACAAGTCGTAGGAGTCAGTTGCCAGTGATCACCAGAGCTGGCGGACAGTCATAAAGGCGGGGCTAAAGTGTGGCGAGTCGAAGAGACTTAGCAGTTGGCAGGAAAAAAAGACAGAAGCGCAAGGGGAGAGCCAACTGTGTAACAATCCCGACAACCAATTTTATCTGCAGCACCTGTGGAAGAGTCTGTCACTCTAGAATTGGCCTTGATAGCCGCTCCAGGCGCTGCTTCACAAACCACTGTCCACCTCTCGGTTGTTTACCCATTGTCTTTCGAGACAAGGAGGCCAAAGAAGACAGGCTGTTTCCTGCAGTACAGTGGTTACTACACTTCAGAAAGTACTTCATTGGCTATAAAGTGCTTTGAGATATATGGTGGTCATGAAAAGTGCTATATAAATGCATGTCTGTTTCATACATGCAGAAAATGCTCCATAACTCAGAGGAAAAGGGCTTCCAAACATTGAAGTTTTTAAAGTTGAATATCTCAATTAAGTATATTACATGTCAGTGTGCCCCTCCTGGCAACTACATTTTGCACACATGCCATATAATTACATGAAGTTTATCTTCTTACTGATGCTTTGCATGATGACAGTATATTCATAACAGTGGGCTTAAAGCTTAGTATGTCAACTATCTCGGTTAGTTATCGTGCTAGAGATTGTGCGTTCAAGTCCCACCCCAGGATTAGAGCATGAACCCTGAATTGGCATTCCAGTGCAGATCTGAGGCAGTGCTATATTTTCGAAGATGTCCTTCAATTGAGATGTTCCATTAAGGTCGTGTTGGCTATTGCAGTAGTTTAGGTGGGCATGAAAGATCCTTTGGCACTAGTCAAAAAGGGAATGGAATTCTCCTAGTACCCTGGCTAACCTTTTCCCCTCAATCAATCCAACCAATTGATCATTTCTGTTAATGTGATCTTACCTGTACTTACCTGTGCACGCAATGACAACAGTGTTCATTTACATAAAGCACTGTACTTCACAGTATTTAATATGAAGGGAGCATAATAAAATATGATTTTTTTGTTTTAGCTACAATTGGAGCTAGCTTGGCATTCACGAAGCTATCAGAGCCTCTAAATTGACTTGAGATTATCCTTCACCTGTGGCCATTTATAAGTTTCTGTAACCTTGTTGCATTCCTATTTTGGTTCAGAAATGTCGTTCATTTTGAAATTTAGGTATTCTGAAGAAATAAATTACTTAATTTTCCAATACGATTTTGTTTTTTCTTTTGTGTACAGATTTGTCGTAGGCTAAATGGTGTTCGATTTACAAGCTGTAAAAGTGCCAAGGACCGAACGGCTATGTCGATCACACTGGAACAGTGCCTGATCCTGCAGCATGAGCACGGCATGGCTCCTCAGGTCTTCACACAGGCCTTGGATTGCATGAGGAGGTAAGCTTTCATTTTTTGGCAAGCCATTCAAAACTGCACACATTGACTGTGGAAAGATGCAAACTGCAGAAAAGTAACTATTCAGTAACGCAACTATTTGTAAATCAGAATGCAGTGAACTGCACAGGGGAACAGGATACAGCAAAATATTTCCAATTATATTAATCACGGTACGATCACCTTGTCTTAATATTGGGGCAGTAAAAGCATATCTCGAGGAAGTTTATGTAATAGACTGTGCATAGTTTAGAAAGGTGAGGGGGTGACTCCCCAACATTTTCTGCTTTGGAAACCTTTGCCGCTCACCTGCCCCTTCCATCTAGAGCCTAACTGTCCCTCATTGCCGATTTACCACTTTCCACATATTAAAGCGGTGCCCTTGGCTATAGACCTGCTCAGGTCACGCAACAAAAAACGACCCGAACCTGACAGAACCACATCAGACCCGAGCCCGACCGGCCCGGGTCCCTCCATTTTTTTCCCGTGCCCAATCCGAGCCCGACCCGACCACCAGAAATGTTCCCTTTACCTACCTTGCGACTCCCAATCTGCAGGAAGCTGCAGCATGAGCGTGATGATGTCATAGAGACGGTCACTCGCTCACTGCGCAGACTCAGAGTTACCCTCTTTGACGTCCCGGACTCCCAGCTCAGGTAGGTTTTTTACTTTTAACACTTCTTGCTGTGTGTGTCCGGCCCGACCCTGAAAGCCGGACCCGGAAGAGCGACTCGACCTGACCCGAACCCGATACATGTCGGTGGGTCCCGTCGGGTTCGGGTCGGGTAGCAGGCCTTTACCTTTGGCTATGCACGAATTTGCCAAGGCTGTTTGTGTCTCCCCTCCCCATCCTCTAATTGCCTTGTCAGGTCCTGCCCCACCCTCAACAAAACTTATTTCCTCCTGCAAACACTGCCTGCTTCAGGACCTGTTGGGATGTGACTATCTACCTCACCTTGGTGAACATTTCTCGCTCCTCTTCCTAACCATCTCCTACAATCCCTTCCCCTATTCTTCCCCTGCCACCTAGGCTAGATTTTAAAAAGATGAGGACCATACCATACGACCATATGAATTGGGAGCAGAAGTAGGCCATTCAGCTTAATAATTAATAAGATCATGGCTGACCTGTTTCTGTCTCGAATGCCACACTCCCATCTACCCCCAATAATCTTTGATTCCCTTGCCTAACAAGAATCTATCTATCTCCGCCTTAAAAATATTCAATGACGCTGCCTCCACCACCACATGAGGCAGAGAATTCCAAAGTCGCACAACCCTCAGAGAAAGAATTTCTCCTCATCTCTGTCCTAAAAGGGCGACCCCTAATTTTCAAACAGTGCCCCCTAGTACAGGACTCACCCACAAGAGAAAACATCCTTTCCACATTCACCTTGTCAAGACCGTTCAGAATCTTGTATACTTCAATCAAGTGGCCCCTCACTCTTTTAAACTCCAGTGCAGGCAAGCCCAGTCTGTCCAACCTTTCCTCATCAGACAACCCGTTCATTCCAAGTATCAATCTAGTAATCCTCCTCTGAACCACCTCCAACGCATTCACATCCTTCCTTAAATAAGGAGACCAAAACTGCACACAATATTCAAGATGTGGTCTTACCAATGCCCCGTATAACTGAAGCATAACATACTTGCTTTTATTTTCAATTCCTCTCGTAGTAAAGGATAGCATTCCATTAGCCTTCTTTATTCTTTGCTGTACCTGCATGCTAACCTTTTGTGACTCATGCACTAGAACACCTAGATCCCTCTGCACCTCAGAGTTCTGCAGTCGTTCCCCGTTTAAGAAATACTCTGCTTTTTTTATTCTGCCTGGAGTGAGCTAGCTATAAGAACGCAGATCAGCAATGGGATATTTTTTCCCAAAGGAGTTTTTTTTATTATTCATTTCATGGGAGGTGGGCGTTGCTGGCAAGGCCAGCATTTGTTGCCCATCCCTAATTGCCCTTGATAAGGTGGTGGTGAGCTGCCTTCTGGAACTGTGGAAGTCCATCTGGCGTGGGCATACCCACAGTGCTGTTAGGAAGGAAGTTCCAGGATTTTGATCCAGCGACAGTGAAGGAACGGCGATTTAGTTCCAAGTCAGGATGGTGGGTGGCTTGGAGGGAAACTTGCAGTTGATGATGTTCCCATGCATCAGCTGTCCTTGTCCTTTTAGGTGGGAGAGGTCGTGGGTTTGGAAGGTGTTGTTGAAGGAGGCGTGGTGAGTTGCTGCAGTGCATCTTGTATATGGTACACACTGTGCATCGGTGGTGGAGGGAGTGAATGTTTAAAGTGGTGGATGGGGTGCTGATCAAGCGGGTTGCTTTGTTCTGAATGTTGTTAAGCTTCCTGAGTGGTGTTTTTTGCACTCATCCAGGCAAGTGGAGAATATTCCATCATACTCATAATTTGTGCCTTGTAGGTGGTGAACAGACTTTGGGGGTCAGGAAGTGGGTTACTCGCTGCAGAATTCCAAGCCTCTGACCTGCTTTTGTAGCCACAGTATTTGTATTTGCTCCAGTTCAGTTTCTGGTCAATGGTAACTCCCAGGATGTTGTTAGTGGGGGATTCAGCGATGGGTAATTCCTTTGAATGTCAAGGCAGATGGTTAGATTCTTTCTTGTTGGAGATGGTCATTGCCCAGAATTTGTGTGGTGCGAATGTTACCTGCCACTTGCCAGCCAAAGCCTAACTATTGTCTTGCTGCATATGGACACGGACTGCTTCAGTATCTGAGGAGTTATGAATGGTACAGAACATCGTACAGTTATCAGTGAACATCCCCACTTCTGACCTTATGGAGGGCAGGTCACTGATGAAGCAGCTGAAAATGGTTGGGCTTAAGACACTACTCTGAGGCACTCCTGCAGCAGTGTCCTGGGGCTGAGATGGTTGGCCTCCAACAACCACAACCATCTTCCTTTGTGCTAGGTATGACTCCAACCAGTGGAGAGTTTTCCCCCTTGATTCCCATTGACTTCAATTTGGCTAGGGCTGCTTGATGTCACACGGTCAAATGCTGTCTTGATATCAAGGGCAACCACTCTCACCTCAGCTCTTGAGTTCAGCTCTTTTGTCCATGTTTGCACCAAGACTGCAATGAGTTCAGGAGCCGAGCGGCCCTGGCAGAACTTAAACTGAGCAGCTTTGAGCAGATTATTGCAGTTTAAGTGGCGCTTGATAGCATGGTGGATGACACCTTCCATCACTTTGCTGATGATCGAGAGTAGACTGATGGGGCAGTAATTGGCCGGGTTGGATTTGTCCTGCTTTTTGTGGACAGGACATGCCTGAGCAATTTTCCACATTGCCAGTGTTGTAGCTGTACTGGAACAGCTTGGCTAGGGGCACAGCAAGTTCTGCAGCACAAATCTTCAGTACTACAGCCGGGATGTTGTCATAGCCTTTGCAGTTTCCAGTGCCTTCAGCCATTTCTTGATATCATGTGGAGTGAATTGAATTGGCTGAAGGCTGGAATCTGTGATTCTGGGGATCTCAGGAGGAGGCTGAGATGGATCATCTACTTGGCACTTCTGGCTGAAGATGGTCGCAAATATTTCAGCCTTTTCTTTTACACCGATGTGCTGGGCTCCTCCATCATTGAGGAAGGGCATATTCGTGGAGCCGTCTCCTCCTCCAGTTAGTTCTTTAATTGTCCACCACCATTCATGACTGGATGAGGCAGGACTGCAGAGCTTTGATCTGATCCGTTGGTTAGCTCTGTCTATTGCATGCTGTTTTCACTGTTTAGGGAATCAAGTATTCCTGTGTTGTAGTTTCACCAGGTTGACACTCATTTTCATGTATGCCTGGTGCTGCTCCTGCCATGCTCTCTTGCATTCTTTTTGACCCAGGGTTGATCCCTCGGCTTGATGGTAATGGTAGAGTGAGGGATATTCTGGGTCATGAGGTTACCCATTGTGGTTGAATACAGTTCTGTATGGATCCCCAGTTTTGAGCTGTCAGATCTGTTCTGAATCTCTCCCATTTAGTATGGTGGTAGTGCCACACAACACAATGGAAGGAATCCTCAGTGTCATAGAGTTATACAGCATGAGAAACAGGCCCTTCGGCCATCGTGTCTCTGCCAACCATCAAGCACCTAATTATTCTAATCCCATTTTCCAGCATTTGGCCCATAGCCTTGTATGCTATGGCGTTTCAAGTGCTCATCGAAATACTTCTTAAATGTTGTGAGGGTTCCTGCCTCTACCACCTCTTCAGGCAGTGCGTTTCCGATTCCAACCACCCTCTGAGTGAATTTTTTTCCCTCAAATCCCCCCTAAACCTCCTGCCCCTGACCTTAGATCCATGCTCTGGTTATTGCCCCCTCTGCTAAGGGAAAAAGTTTCTTCCTATCTAACTTATCAATGCCCCTCATAATTTTGTATACCTCAATCATGTGTACCCCCCCCCCCCCCCCCCACCCCCAGCCTTCTCTGCTCTAAGGAAAACAACCCTAGCCTTTCAATCTCTCTTCATAGCTGAATTGCTCCAGCCCAGGCAACATCCTGGTGAATCTCCTCTGCACCGTCTCCAGTGTAATCACTTCCTTCCTGTAGTGTGGTGCCCAGAACTGTACACAGTACTCCAGCTGTGGCCTAACTAGCGTTTTATACAGCTCCGTCTTAACCTCCCTGCTCTTATATTCAATGCCTCAGCTAATAAAGGGAAGTATCCCATATGCCTCCCTAACCACCTTATCTACCTGTGCTGCTGCCTTCAGTGATCTATGGACAAGTACACCAAGGTCCCTCTGACCCTCTGTACTACCTAGGGCCCTACCATCCATTGTATATTCCCTTGCCTTGTTAGTACTCCCAAAATTCATCACCTCACACTTCTCCAGATTAAATTCCATTTGCCACTGCTCCGTCCATCTTACCAGCCATCGAAATCATCCTGTAATTTAAGGCTTTCCTCCTCACTATTAAGACACCACCAATTTTCGTGTCATCTGCGAACTTACTGATCATACCTCCTATATTCATGTCGAAATCATTAATGTACAGTACAAACAGTAAGGGTCCCAGCACCGATCCCTGTGGTAGGCCACTGGTCACAGGCTTCCACTTGCAAAAACAACCCTCAACCATCACCCTCTGCGTGAAGACAGGACTTCGTTTTCACGAGGACTTTGCAGTGGTCACTCCTACCAATACTGTCATGGACTGATTCATCTGCAACAGGTAGATTGGTGAGGAAAAGGTCTGGTAGGTTTTTCCCTCTCCTCACCACCTGCCACAGGCCCAGTCTGGCAGATATGTCTTTCAGTACTGGGCCAGCTCGATCAGTAGTGGTGCTACCGAGCCATTCTTGGTGATGGACATTGAAGTCCCCTACTCTGAGTACATTCTGTGCCCCTGCTACCCTCAGTGCTTCTTCCAAGAGGCGTTCAACATGGAGGAGTACTGATTCGTTAGCTGAGCGGGGGTGGGGGGGGAGTGCAGTAGGTGGTAATCAGGAGGTTTTCTTGCCCGTGTTGACCTGATGCCATGGGACTTAATGGGGTCTGGAGTCAATGTTGAGGAATCCCAAAGCAACTCCCTCCTGACTGTATACCACTGTACCGCCACCTCTGCTGAGTCTGTTTTGCAGTTGGATGTAAGGAATGTTTCCGTGAGTATGACTATGTCAGGCTGTTGCTCGACTAGTCTGCGGAACAGCTCTCCCAATTTTGGCACAATCCCTCAGATGTTATTAAGGAGGATTTTGCAGGGTCGACTGGGCTGGGTTTACTGTTGTCATTTCTGGTGCCTAGGTCGATGCCGGGTGTTCCTTCCGGTTTTATTCCTTTTCAACTTTTGTGTAGCAGTTTTGTACAACTGAAGGGCTTGCTAGGCCGTTTCAGAGGGCAGTTAAGAGCAAACCACAATGTTGTGGGTCTGGAGTCACATGTAGGCCAGACCAGGTAAGGACGGCAGATTTCCTTCCCTAAAGGACATTAGTGAGCCAGATGGGTTTTTACAACAACCGATGGTAGTTTCATGTTCACCATTACTGAGACTAGCTTTCAATTCCAGATTTTTATTAACTAATTGAATTTATTAATTGAGTTTAAATTCCACCAGCTGCTGTGATGGGATTTGAACTGATATCCCCAGAGTATTATTATAAAAGCAAAATACTGCAGATGCTGGATATCTGAAACAAAAACAAAAAGTGCTGGAAATACTCAGCAGATCTGGCAGCATCTGTGGAGAGAGAAGTAAAGTTAATGTTTTAGGTCTGTGACCTTTCATCAGAATGTTCTGATGACCTGAAACATTAACTTTGCTTCTCGCTCCACAGATGCAGCCAGAGCTGCCGAGTTTTTCCAGCATTTTTTGTTTTTGTCCCCAGAATATTAGCCTGGGTCTCTTGATTACTAGTCCAGTGACATTACCATTATGCCACTATCTCCAAATGTAGATTGCAAATTTGCAGAAGAAATATATATCTTTTTTTTTAAAAAAACTATTTTGAGTTTCAGAATGCTGTGGATAAAAAGGCTAGTACTAAACTAAAATTGAAAGAGTGTTTTTTGAAAAATAAAATCTGATTTTTTTGGGGCTGGTGTTGGGAGCACTCGATACAAAGAGTGGTGGAATTCTGGAAAGTTGTTCCTCAAACACTGTTGAGGCTAGATCAATTGAATTTGAAACAGATTTCTGTTGTATTAGTGTTAAGGGATATGGAGCAATGGTGGATAAATCGAGTTAAGATACAGATCAGTTATGATCAAATTGAATGGTGAAACAGGGTCCAAGGGGCTGAATGGCCTACTATTCCTATGTTTCTACAATAATGAAGAGCCTTCACTTCAGGTCTCTTTACCCTCTGGCTGCTACAGTGATGCAGCTGGCAGGGCTAAACCATCTATGTCCTGGAGCAGGTCCAGTCATTTCAATCATCACTGCAACTTCCCACCAACTCAGGAGCTGATTCACTCCTGCCCTGTCTCGATGTATGCTACTGGCAAAATATGTGGGTATACCCAGGTAGCTAATGTGTGGCATCTATAGTGCATTGGGGAGCTTTCTTCAGCCAGCACTGAAGAATAGTCTGAAATTGCTACATTTTTATTTGTTCCTCTGCAAATCAGTTAAAACTGTGACCCCATTTTGCTCAATTAGGTTGTCTTTTAAGGTGGTAAAAGCAGTAGCTTTAGCTCAGTGTATTAATTTGCCATGTTTGTTTGGAACAGAGCCATTAACAGTGGCAGTTCAGGAAAAACCTTTATTTCTATCCTTCAAAAGCATATAGGATTGTGTTCTGACTAAATTGCAGACCAGACCAGGGAAGTATTGTATGTGATCAGCCAACTGCCAACAAAATCTGGCAAGAAGAGAGAGTGTGATCTGTCCTTGTCTAAGAACTAAGACCTGTCATTAACTCCTAACTCGGAATATAGATCAGAAGTTAAATATGAGCTCATTCACATAAGAACTAAAAAGGTGCAGTTCTTCCCACAGCTCCCACCCATCCAACTGCAGACGACAAATTTCTCTGCCCTTCTTTACAACCTTGAGGGAAAATGAGATGCAGTTGCTCTTAAAAGTGAAATGAGCTCTTGACATTTTCTTTTGAAAGATTCTTCATGTCTCTCTCTATTTTAAACAGTAATTATTATATAAAAAGGCCATTGTTATACATTCAGAAGCAGCCAAACGAGTGCCTATAGGCCATTAAGGTAATGAGTCCTGTTGATTTGGTTTTAAGTTACATTGATTGCAAACATTCTGAAAGGCAAATTCATTTTGGTTTCAGTATACGTATAATTTTCCCTTCTGTTCATGTTCAAGTTTACTCTTTAGGTTCCGCCCCCCCCCCCCCTCCCCCCGCCCCCCCCAAAACACCTCTTGCATGTTCTGTAGAAAATGACCATGTGAACTGTAACTGGGTCTCTACATATATTTCTCTGTAACTGATTACTAGGAGATGAGAGATGTTTGAGAGTTCTGTGGATTGGCCGCATTATAGGATGGGCTCTTTGTCAGCAGATTTGTCTTGCAACTATGGTTGGAAAATAGTTTCCATGAGCAGACATACTCATGAGCCAAACTAAAAACAGAAAATGCTGGAAATATTCAGGTGTGGCAGCATCTGTGAGAGGAAGAAGCAGAGTTAATATTACAGGTCGATAACCTTTCATCAGAAGTGGTTCCTAAGAGCCAGAATCTTTGCCTTTGTGTGCACCTCTTTTTGGGTTAGTGTTAATAATTAATCGAATCAGGATGTATTGATCGCTGAGGAATGTGTGGGGTGCTAGGCATTTTACAGGAGCATTTTCAAACAAATTTAACACCTAGCTATATATGGAGAAAATTTGAGAAAAACTTCACTTGGCTGTTTACATGCCTCTTTTGCAGGAAATCAACCGAAACTGAAAGCCTTTGCTATCCCAGTAGATTTCTATTCAATTTATTATTGCTATATAATTCAGTACTAATTGCATAGTTAGTGTACCAAGAAATGTTTTGCACCACAACCAGTTTACAAGTCAATCTAAATGTAAAAAACAGAAAAGACTTTATTTTATATCATTTGATGAAATTGAACAATGTATGCTTATCCTTATAAGAAATTTGAGTGGATTAACTTTATATAAACGAAAAGGGCTGACTTAAAAAAAAAAAATGTAGGCCAATTATTCAAGTGTCTTTCTATACTAACCTGTTTTGGTGTGGAAAAACGGGGCAGGGGTTTAAAACTGCATCTCCATACTGACTTCACAATCTTATGCTGCAGATCCGAGATCAGTCGCGTGATCTTCAGGGCTAAATGAATCCACACATCTCTCCCAGTGAACAGTTTGGATATTCCCAGACATCTGGGATTGGATGGTCTGGTTGTTGTCTTGGCAGGAGTTAAAGGGTGTGGTGGAGGAGTGAAAGGAAAGAAAGTAGGGGTGATATATCAGGAGCACCAATGCATGATGGCAGAAGATAGATGTGTGTCAATTTCTACTTTTCTCCACTTGGTGCTTCCCACAGAATGACAGCTGTGTTCTCAATCTCATCTTTGATTCTGTGTGGAAACACAAATTAGAGACCCAATACCACCCACAGGATGGTGGAATCATTTGTCCTGTGCCCCGGGCCTACTGGTGGCTGACTCAAGAAAGGCCTTTGCAAAGGCTTGGCTTCATATTCTCCATTCTGCAACCACATGTTCCAGGGAAACTACTACAGGGAGAAAAATAGAGGAATCCTGTATCTTTTTTCAAAGCAGAATGTAATTAAATTACTGTAAAGACAGAAAATGCAATTTTTAAAACTGCAACTGGGAAGCATGATATTTTGCATCAGTATTTTGCATTTAAATTGAAGTAGGAGCTCCGTCTGATGGAACTCAATGGGAAATAGTTTAATAACCTAGAATTCTATACTCTGATGTAGTCTACAATGAAACTCTTCTGCAGTTTGCTCTCGTTCCCATCACTCAGTTCACAGAGCAGTGAAGTTGCTTGTTACTTGTCCATCAGAACTACATGAATGTGACTAAAATTAAGAAATTGTCTGTGAGCTTTTCTTTGTTTTTATAGAGCTCATTTATGCATCATTCATCAATTTTATTTTATGTTTTACAAATGTCAAACATGAAATCCTTTAAATAGCGCTCAAATATTGAAAACGTTTCAGCACTAATTAAGGACATGTTCTTAATTTATTGTACATCTCTTAAGAAAGGATAAGAACACAGTAAATGGCCCTACACTAACTGTGGTCGAACTCTGATTACACTCACTGAAGTTTTAAAGTTAGTTTTATTGTGTACCTTGTCTCAAAGTTTTTTTGTAGTTTTCTTATCCTTTCTGTGTTTACCTGTTATTTAATCCTGTCTCACCTAAACATTTCAGAGCTGGTTTTAACTGGTGATCTAAATTTCTCTATCTAAATGATTGCCCTTTTTCTGCTAGATAATTAAATTGTTTCAAGAAACATTCTTACCTTCATAGTTTTATATAAAGCTAAGATTTGTAATACAACTCCAACCTTACAGATTTGCTCTGTTTATGATATTGCTATTGTAAACATCATATGAATATTTTCCACATTCACTATGAAATCTTCATGGCATTCTGAAAGAAAGGGCTTACTATTATGCTAGAAATAGCAACCAACAAAATCGGTTCCCATTGTGACCTGTAGAGAAAATCCTAGATGCACTAAAACAATGGCTTAATTTTTGTGGCAACCTTATATAATTTATTTTCTATTTGAAGGTGAGAAAGGGTTAAATACGAGGATGGTTATTCACGTTCAGTTTGCTTGTACAGTTTGAAGCATGATGAGGCATGGTGGTGCAGCATGTACTTAATGCATACAGACTGAACATGAGAAACCATTGTCATTCTTTCTGAATTTTCAACTTTTCTCTTTTTTTTCTCTTTTTTCACTCTTCCTCTTTCTAATGTATTACTTTTGTCACTCTTCTTTTCATTTGCTGGTTTTGGTGCTTTTCTTTTTAATTTCTCTTGTATTTTGTATCTTTGTACTTTATTCAAAATAAACTCCCACCTCCCCCCCCCCCCCTCCCCCAACCTTTTGTATTAAATATTCTTGCCTATTCTTTTTATGCTATGTTTTCTGCATGCTTGTTTTGCTTTCTATCAACCCCCAACCCCCTCTCCTCTGCCATTTCCTACATTCTCCCTTTTCACAGCATTGGAACACGGGAGGTAGTCACACAGAAGAACTTGAGTGGCCTGGTGCCCATCCGTGATTGCAGGCTTGATCCCAGTCTCCTCTATTCCATCCCTTTACTTGCTCTTAGCCCCAATTTAATGATTGTATGCGTCTTTCTGAGCCTGGCGTATCTGCTGGCCAGATTCCGATGCCAATGAAGAGAAGCCATTCTTTTTAAAAATATTTTTTTTTAATTAACAAGCTTAGCTACTTGTTGCTCAGAAGCCACTGAATGGAAGGATGTGCAATAGAATTGTCCACCATTAAATATGCCTTACAAATGTCAAACTTTACACTGTACTTTATGTATATATTTTATCAAAGCTTAAAATAGAGGATGTATGGAAGATTCTATCTATTGTAAACATGAAAACTCTTGTAATAGAAACATATGACCAGTACCTCAGTTTCTTGAAATATACCTAAATCAAAAGGACAGCGCTACATTGTATTTTCAGGAAATTTATTTAAGCCCTTTCTACACATTCTGGTGCAGTCATAACGTTTCTGTTAGCTGTTGTGTGACTGTTCTATTGTAATGTTCTTTTTGTGTTGAGTTCTGAAACCACAGCACTTTCTTGGAAGAAACCGCATAAGTGGTAAAACCTCTTCAAAAATGCTTGTCTGTATTTAACAAAAAAAATTGTATTTAGAATTATTTTGAAATATTACAATAACCTTTTAAAATGTATGTTGGCCATTTTTGGGATAACTTGCTTCGTGACTTATGCAACTTGCTTACATACATGCTTTGCCATTAAAGATCTGTTCAGACATCTGGGCAGATATCACATGACCGTTAACTTGCTTGTGTAAATGCAAAGGCATCTATTGTACTGCATTCTGCTTCTGTATTATAGCACACCCATTTAGTCTGTATGAGTGAGTAAATCAATAACTTTTCTGTTTGGTTTAGATCTGATGCAGGGTTATGGAGGAAGAGCAGGAAAGTGGGACTAAGTGGATAGCTCTTTCAAAGAGCCAGCCCAGTGAGCCAAATGTCCACCACCTGTGCTGTGGTTATTAAACAAAGGCTCTAGTAAAGTGACTTGCACTTTATTTTTTTTTAAATCTTATATTCTCTTTAATCCTCTTCAGAAGGCAGTGTTTCATGGTTACAAAAACCTCTACGGCCTTCAAGACCTCACCCACATAACTCGTTCTTAAAGTAGACAAGAGAGCATTGATGGGTTTTTGACTATGGAGTCGTATCAGTCCTGCCTTCACGTGTCACCCATGTGACTGTATTTCTAGCAGGGGTCACTGGCTAATCAGAAACTGGGGACCTGCTGATTTTCCACTTCCTAGCTTTTAGGCACCAAAGCCATTTTTAAGCATTCCAAATGTTGCCCTGGTTGCTACTTAATTAGCACAAACTGAAGATCAACCCTGGTCTTGTGGTTTGTTTCCATACTTGCCAATACATTTACCCATTAAATATAAAGTGCAGTTATGTTCAAAATCATCAACTCCTTGCAAGAAAATTAGTACCTCTCTTCTGGCAGCTCTGACCCTATCAGAATCTCTGTGTTGGGCTGCCAGTATTTCCAGTGGCATTCACAAATCTGCAAGGTGGTAGTATTTCAATCATTTTAATCTATTTGAACTGCCAACCTGTAATTGTGAAGTGGGCATAAGTATTTGATGCGACTGAATAGAAGGCTCTAATCAGAAATGATTTTGGGTGTGTTATAATTGGATTCGAACCTGATTTAAAACTAGTTTTTTTTAAACATGGTTATACAAATTTGAATAATCTAATCCTAGTCTATGAAGCACATATTATGTAATCACCACTCACCATTCAGTTGCCTCTTTTCTTAACCAAATACTCATCTTGTCATTGTCTTAAGAGTCTTTTTTAGTATCATTTTTTTTCTTTGCTGCTATCATTCTCTGTACTTGTTTCTTCCCCAGCGAGGGATGTCGCCGAGAAAACACAATGAAGAATGTTGGATGTCGCAAGTACGCATTTAATACTCTACAATTGAAGGCTTTTCCAAAACATTACAGGCCACCAGAAGGAACATTTGGAAAAGTCGACACTTAAAATAGGGATAAAACCTTAACCAAATGTAACTCCTGTGAATGACAACTCGTTTATAGTGATAGTTGTGGGGCTTTTACAATGAAACGTATATAGTGAAGATAGCTGTCAACCAAAAAGGTAGTTTGTTGATCAGTTAAATGTTTCTTGAAGATGTAAATGTTCCACACAATCACCCAATTTGGTCTTGTACCTCTGTATATGTAGAGCATGCTCTTTGGACTAGTTTGTCAATATGTAATATAGTACATGTTAGAGTAGATTGTGGAGTTACCATTTTTTTTTAATAGTGTAAAAAAAATTAGAAGCACACAGGAAAGAGAGGTCCCTCAAATACTCCGTGAAAACAGTACACTATAGCGAGGCGGTAACCATTGGTATTGTGGAGAGTTAAGGGTAATCGGTTTCAACT
The DNA here is from genome assembly GCF_036365525.1 of Heterodontus francisci. Taxonomy (NCBI): domain Eukaryota; kingdom Metazoa; phylum Chordata; class Chondrichthyes; order Heterodontiformes; family Heterodontidae; genus Heterodontus; species Heterodontus francisci. The sequence continues at coordinate 25,070,288 of NC_090376.1, read as the reverse complement.
GCATGTACATTTCAAGTAGCTTATTAGAGACTTGGTTTCATGTTTCACCAAGAACAGGTAGTACAGGTTTTGAAAGCGTGCTTCTTTGCTACTTTTGGGAGTGACAAAGAAACATTTGCTTGAACTTCCTTCCCAATTTACAGCCACCAATAAAGTCAAACCAAAACAACATTGTGAATGGCATTAACAGTTAGACTACCCAAGCCAATAACATTAGCTCCTGCTGTATGGAATGTACTTGCTTTCCTATTCAAAGCAGTAAAAGCACAGGCTGGTTATTTTCTTTTTGGAAATGTATGCTGTTAAGTCACAGATCTGAGTTTTGTCCTAAGGGCATTTAGTTCATACAAGAAACAACACTGTGAATCCAGAAAGAGAAAAGGACAGTTTTTTTTTCGTTTTCAGAATTTGCCCTGATGTTGCAAAATTTTGAGTCAGGGATGGAAAAAGGCCTTGCAACTCATTGAAGCTCATCTCTCTGCCCTACCCCAGCTTCCTTCACATTAGGAACATACAGACTTGCTTTAAATGTTTTGTTACCATTCCAGTTTCTGCAACCAGATCCCTTTATACATGCTGTTCAGTAATTATTTATTAGCCATAGTCATAAAGCAATTCATGTTGCTTAATATTGAGCTAATAAATCCCTTTATTTCTTGCCCTATTTTATTTGATAAGCCCTTGTATAAAAGACTTGCTTTACTTTTTTTTGCTTCAGAATGATATTGTATTCATATGACTGTGAGCTCAGCTACAATGTTATTACAACCGCTAAGAAGGGAATGCATGCTGAAGCTGTTGATACTCTTGATTAAACATACCATTTTGGTCAAACCATTTGTACTTCCATGCAATTTGGTTGATTTTTAACCAAACATGCATGGTTGCTGCACATTTTTTTGTTTCCTCACATGAAGGATGTCCTGAAGTACTTGGCTTCTTTGAAAGATGTGGGATTGTTTAAATGCTGCTGATCTGAATCATTGAAGAGTTATATAATTGTTAAAGTAGTTTGAAAAGTTACAGTTTGATCTATGGCATCCAGAATGCAGTACATATCTGCCAGGCTGCGAACATTCCAAGTGCTTCTGTGCAATTAGACAATATATAGGAGTTAAAGTTGTATGAATTTTTGCACTTAAAGGCATATATTTGCATTAAAGCCCTGCTCTTAAAAGTAACGGTTCTTGTGCGTAAAGCCCCAAATAAATGAAGTAAAATAAATTTTTATTACACTGTTAATTTTGTGAAGGGAATTTCACAAAATTTATTTCTAAGGTTTACAAAGTTTTTAACCTTTTTATGTAGAATATATTGTTTTACAAGATGCAAGAGAAAGTTGGCACTGGATGTAATTTTGCAAAAAGCACTGTGTGGAAGGATATTGTAAAACTTATTCTTTCTCTGTGTAATCTCTGCTCCAAAAGCGTTGCATTGCATATAAAGGTTCTTCCCATATTCCTTACGGAACATACAGGACATAGAATTAAGAAACCCAAACACACCACTGATGTCACTAGAAGACCACACAGTCAGAATGAAGATGTAGACAGCTCTGCAGAACAAGTTTGTTCATTTTTATTTTAGTTTGCATCTTTCTGAATAAGGCAATTTGTGCAACTTTAGAGCCTTGTTCCAATTCAAAAGCATGCATCAAAAGTTTCTACTCTTGAGTAGAAAATCGTCTGCTTGGAAAGCTGAAAGGGCCATACTTGAATATTATAATAGAAGAAAAATTAAGTTGTACTTGAACACACTCAATTATGTTGTATTATACTGATAAAGTCTGCCAATTCTGTAAATTAACAGATGTGTAATGCATATCTTATTAGCCATGTTGACTTGGATGCAGTTATGGTTTAAGCCACACATTTTTAAAAATGTATATAATGTATAGAAAATAGCATTCCGTCCGAAACCATTCACGTTTCATGTAATCTTTTTACAAATTTTATTTATTTATGTTTGCAGTATTCAAACTGTTAAGTTTTTTAACCAGTGGAATTATTTTTGTTTCCTGACCGATCGCATTAGATTTAAGTAAGCTGTATAATGTATTCTCCAAGTGCTCACCTATGGTATGAAATATTAAAAAGGAAACTGACAAGTTGCTTGTACTCAGTTGTGCTGCAGGTTTTTGTTACATACAGCAACAAGTTGAAATTATTACTGGATTTGGTCATGTTGTGCTGCAGAGGCAAGACTTATCCTGTCCCAGAATGGCATTCCATGGGTAATATCAACATTAAATCAGCTCACACAGCCATGGCATTGTCTCATTATCTCTGCATATACAAGTGGTGATGGACATTGAAGTCCCCTACTCGGAGTACATTCTGTGCCCCTGCTACCCTCAGTGCTTCTTCCAAGAGGCGTTCAACATGGAGGAGTACTGATTCGTTAGCTGAGGCGGGGGGTGGGGGGGGAGTGCAGTAGGTGGTGATCAGGAGATTTTCTTGCCCGTGTTGACCTGATGCCGTCGGACTTAATGGGGTCTGGAGTCAATGTTGAGGAAGCCCAAAGCAACTCCCTCCTGACTGAGGTGCCGCCACCTCTGCTGAGTCTGTTTTGCAGTTGGATGTAAGGAATGTTTCTGTGAGTATGACTATGTCAGGCTGTTGCTCGACTAGTCTGCGGAACAGCTGTCCCAATTTTGGCACAATCCCTCAGATGTTATTAAGGAGGATTTTGCAGGGTCGACTGGGCTGGGTTTACTGTTGTCATTTCTGGTGCCTAGGTCGATGCCGGGTGTTCCTTCCGGTTTTATTCCTTTTCAACTTTTGTGTAGCAGTTTTGTACAACTGAAGGACTTGCTAGGCCGTTTCAGAGGGCAGTTAAGAGCAAACCACAATGTTGTGGGTCTGGAGTCACATGTAGGCCAGACCAGGTAAGGACGGCAGATTTCCTTCCCTAAAGGACATTAGTGAGCCAGATGGGTTTTTACAACAACCGATGGTAGTTTCATGTTCACCATTACTGAGACTAGCTTTCAATTCCAGATTTTTATTAACTAATTGAATTTATTAATTGAGTTTAAATTCCACCAGCTGCTGTGATGGGATTTGAACTGATATCCCCAGAGTATTATTATAAAAGCAAAATACTGCAGATGCTGGATATCTGAAACAAAAACAAAAAGTGCTGGAAATACTCAGCAGATCTGGCAGCATCTGTGGAGAGAGAAGTAAAGTTAATGTTTTAGGTCTGTGACCTTTCATCAGAATGTTCTGATGACCTGAAACATTAACTTTGCTTCTCTCTCCACAGATGCAGCCAGACCTGCCGAGTATTTCCAGCATTTTTTGTTTTTGTCCCCAGCATATTAGCCTGGGTCTCTGGATTACTAGTCCAGTGACATTACCATTATGCCACTATCTCCAAATGTAGATTGCAAATTTGCAGAAGAAATATAACTATTTTGAGTTTCAGAAAGCTGTGGATAAAAAGGCTAGTACTAAACTAAAATTGAAAGAGTGTTTTTTGAAAAATAAAATCTGATTTTTTTTGGGGCTGGTGTTGGCAGCACTCGATACAAAGAGTGGTGGAATTCTGGAACGTTGTCCCTCAAACACTGTTGAGGCTAGATCAATTGAATTTGAAACAGATTTCTGTTGTATTAGTGTTAAGGGATATGGAGCAATGGTGGATAAATCGAGTTAAGATACAGATCAGCTATGATCAAATTGAATGGTGAAACAGGGTCCAAGGGGCTGAATGGCCTACTATTCCTATGTTTCTACAATAATGAAGAGCCTTCACTTCAGGTCTCTTTACCCTCTGGCTGCTACAGTGATGCAGCTGGCAGGGCTAAACCATCTATGTCCTGGAACAGGTCCAGTCATTTCAATCATCACTGCAACTTCCCACCAACTCGGGAGCTGATTCACTCCTGCCCTGTCTCGACGTATGCTACAGGCAAAATATGTGGGTATACCCAGGTAGCTAATGTGTGGTATCTATAGTGCATTGGGGAGCTTTCTTCAGCCAGCACTGAAGAATCGTCTGAAATTGCTCTGCAAATCAGTTAAAACTGTGACCCCATTTTGATCAATTAGGTTGTCTTTTAAGGTGGTAAAAGCAGTAGCTTTAGCTCAGTGTATTAATTTGCCGTGTTTGTTTGGAACAGAGTCATTAACAGTGGCAGTTCAGGAAAAACCTTTATTTCTATCCTTCAAAAGCCTATAGGATTGTGTTCTGACTAAATTGCAGACCAGACCAGGGAAGTATTGTATGTGATCAGCCAACTGCCAACAAAATCTGGCAAGAAGACAGAGCGTGATCTGTCCTTGTCTAAGAACTAAGACCTGTCATTAACTCCTAACTCGGAATATAGATCAGAAGTTAAATATGAGCTCATTCACATAAGAACTAAAAAGGTGCAGTTCTTCCCACAGCTCCCACCCATCCAACTGCAGACGACAAATTTCTCTGCCCTTCTTTACAACCTTGAGGGAAAATGAGATGCAGTTGCTCTTAAAAGTGAAATGAGCTCTTGACATTTTCTTTTAAAAGATTCTTCATGTCTCTCTCTATTTTAAACAGTAATTATTATATAAAAAGGCCATTGTTATACATTCAGAAGCAGCCAAACGAGTGCCTATAGGCCATTTAAGGTAATGAGTCCTGTTGATTTGGTTTTAAGTTACATTGATTGCAAACATTCTGAAAGGCAAATTCATTTTGGTTTCAGTATACATATAATTTTCCCTTCTGTTCATGTTCAAGTTTACTCTTTAGGTTCCGCCGCCCCCCCCCCCCCCCCCCCCACCCCACCCAAAACATCTCTTGCATGTTCTGTAGAAAATGACCATGTGAACTGTAACTGGGTCTCTACATATATTTCTCTGTAACTGATTGCTAGGAGATGAGAGATGTTTGAGAGTTCTGTGGATTGGCCGCATTATAGGATGGGCTCTTTGTCAGCAGATTTGTCTTGCAACTATGGTTGGAAAATAGTTTCCATGAGCAGACATACTCATGAGCCAAACTAAAAACAGAACATGCTGGAAATATTCAGGTGTGGCAGCATCTGTGAGAGGAAGAAGCAGAGTTAATATTACAGGTCGATAACCTTTCATCAGAAGTGGTTCCTAAGAGCCAGAATCTTTGCCTTTGTGTGTACCTCTTTTTGGGTTAGTGTTAATAATTAATCGAATCAGGATGTATTGATCGCTGAGGAATGTGTGGGGTGCTAGGCATTTTACAGGAGCATTTTCAAACAAATTTAACACCGAGCTATATATGGGGAGATGACTGAACACTTAGTCAAAGAGGTAAGTTTTAAGGAGTGTTTTGAAGGAGGAAAGAGGAATGGGAAAATGGAGAGATTTAAGGCAAGAATTCAAGTTTAAGGCCTCAGTAGCCGAAGGCATGGCTGCCAATGGTTAGAGGAATAAAAGCAAAATACTGCGGATGCTGGAAATCTGAAATAAAAACAAGAAATGCTGGAACCACTCAGCAGGTCTGGCAGCATCTGTGAAAAGAGAATCAGAGTTAACGTTTCGGGTCAGTGACCCTTCTTCGGAACTGACAAATATTAGAAAAGTCACAGGTTATAAGCAAGTGAGGTGGGGGTGGGGCAAGAGATAACAAAGGAGGTCTAGATTGGACCAGGCCACATAGCTGACCAAAAGGTCACGGAGCAAAGGCAAACAATATGTTAATGGTGTGTTGAAAGACAAAGCATTAGTACAGATTAGGTGTTAATACACTGAATATTGAACAGCAGCAAGTGCAAACCTGAAACAAAACAGTGGATAAGCAAACTGAACAAACCAAGATGAAATGAAATAAATGCAAAAAAAAAAATGGTAAAAAATGTAAAAAAGAATGTAAAAAAAAAAGGAAGAGAAAATAACTAAAAATGAAAGTAAAATGGGGGGCTGTTATGCTCTGAAATTATTGAACTCGATGTTCAGTCCGGCAGGCTGTAGTGTGCCTAATCGGTAAATGAGATGCTGTTCCTCGAGCTTGCGTTGATGTTCACTGGAACACTGCAGCAATCCCAGGACAGAGATGTGAGCATGAGAGCAGGGGGCAGTGTTGAAATGGCAAGCAACCGGAAGCTCAGGGTCCTGCTTGCGGACTGAGCGGAGATGTTCCACAAAGTGGTCACCCAGTCTGCGCTTGGTCTCCCCAATGTAGAGGAGACCACGCTGTGAGCAGCGAATACAGCATACTACATTGAAAGAAGTACAAGTAAATCGCTGCTTCACCTGAAAGGAGTGTTTGGGGCCTGGGATAGTGAGGAGTGAGGAGGTAAATGGGCAGGTATTACACCTCCTGCGATTGCAGGGGAAGGTGCCATGGGACGGGGACGAGCTGGTGAGGGTAATGGAGGAGTGGACCAGGGTGTCGCGGAGGGAACGATCCCTTCGGAATGCTGACAGGGGAAGGGAGGGGAAGATGCGACTGGTAGTGGCATCACGCTGGAGGTGGCGGAAATGTCGGAGGATGATCCTTTGGATATGGAGGCTGATGGGGTGAAAAGTGAGGACAAGGGGAACCCTGTCACGGTTCTGGGAGGGAGGGGAAGGGGTGAGGGTAGAGGTGCGGGGAATGGGCCAGACATGGTTGAGGGCCCTGTCAACCACAGTGGGGGGAAATCCTCGGTTGAGGAAAAAGGAGGTCATATCAGAAGCACCGTCATGGAAGGTAGCATCATCAGAGCAGATGCGTCGGAGACGGAGAAACTGGGAGAATGGAATGGAGTCCTTACAGGAGGTAGGGTGTGAAGAAGTGGAGTCGGTGGGCTTATAATGGATATTAGTAGACAACCTATCCCCAGAGATGGAGACAGAGAAGTCGAGGAAGGGAAGGAAAGTGTCAGAGATGGACCATGTAAAGGTGAGAGAAGGGTGGAAATTGGAAGCAAAGTTGATAAAGTTTTCCAGTTCGGGGCGGGCGCAGGAAACGGCACCGATACAGTCATCAATGTACCGGAAAAAGAGTTGGGGGAGGGGGCCTGAGTAGGACTGGAACAAAGAATGCTCGACATATCCCACAAAAAGACAGGCATAACTAGGACCCATGCGGGTACCCGTTGCGACACCTTTTACTTGAAGGAAGTGCGAGGAGTTGAAGGAGAAGTTGTTCAATGTGAGAACAGGTTCAGCCAGGCGGAGGAGGGTGGTGGTGGATGGTGACTGGTTGGGCCTCTGTTCCAGGAAGAAGCGGAGAGCCCTCAAGCCATCCTGGTGGGGGCTGGAGGTGTAGAGCGATTGGACGTCCATAATGAAGAGGAGGCGGTTGGGACCAGGAAACTGGAAAATGTCAAAATGACGTAGGGCGTCAGAAGAGTCACGGATGTAGGTGGGAAGAGACTGGACCAGCGGAGAAAAGATAGAGTCTAGATGGGAAGAAATAAGTTCAGTGGGGCAGGAGCAGGCTGACACAATGGGTCTGCCGGGACAGTCCCGTTTGTAGATTTTGGGAAGGAGGTAGAAGCGGGCTGTCCGTGTGGGACTATGAGGTTGGAAGCTGTAGAGGGAAGATCTCCAGAGGAGATGAGGTCAGTGACAGTCCTTTGGACGGTGGCTTGATGTTCGGTGGTGGGGTCATGGTCCAGAGGGAGGTAGGAAGAAGTCTCTGTGAGTTGGCGTTGAGCTTCTGCAAGGTAGAGGTCAGTACGCCATTCGACAACAGCACCACCCTTGTCTGCAGGTTTGATGACCATGTCGGGGTTAAACCTGAGAGAACGGAGTGCCTCAAGTTCAGAGGGGGACAGGTTAGAGTGAGTGAGGGGGGCAGAGAAATTGAGATGACCAATGTCTCGCCGACAGTTTTCAATGAAGAGATCAAGAGCGGGTAAGAGGCCAGGTGGAGGGGTCCAGGTAGAGGAATTACAATAAGAAGAGCAAGAAGCCCCCGATTAGAGAATTGGAGGAGTGAAAGCATCTGAGGTTTGTAGGGTTGGAGGTTAGAGAGAGGGAGAAGCAAGGCCATTGAGGGATTTGCAAACAAGGAAGAGAATTTTAAAATTGGGGCATTGTTTAACCTGGAGCCAGTGTAGATTAACAAACAGAGGAGTTATGGATGAATGGGACTTGGTAGGAGTTAGGATATGGGCAGCAGAGTTTTGGATGAGTTGAAGTTTATGGAGGACGAAAGATGGGAGGCTGAACAGGAATGCATAAGAGTAGTCAAGTCTAGAGGTAACAAAGCCATGGATGAAGGTTTTCGCAGCAGTTGGGCTGAGGCGGGGCAGAGTCTGGCGGTGCTATGGAGGTGGAATTAGGCAGTCTTAGTGATGGCATTAGACATTGGCCAGAAGGTCATCTCCTGGAGACAGTGGACGGGTCGACTGAGGTGGTGGTGAGCTTGTCAGCATACATGTGCAATCTGGCATGTTTTCAGATGATGTCACTGAGGAGTTGAAATTATTACTGAATTTGGTCATGTGCTGCAGAGGCAAGACTTATCCTGTCCCAGAATGGCATTCCATAGGTAATATCAACATTAAATCAGCTTACACAGCTATGGCATTGTCTCATTATCTTTGTATATACAAATGGCTTTATTTAACTGAAGTCAATGTGGCTTTATGGTAAGCATCCCATAACGGATGCTGTAGCACCTACAGATAGCCATTAATTTTGGCAATTCCCCACCCCCCCCCCAAGGTTTGGCTGGAGGTTGATTGAGAGAAGTGGGTATTCTCTGACACATCTCACCATATAGTGAAACTTGTGCGTGAGCCATAACATTGAGTATTTCTTGACTATCTGAGTAGGAAGGTATTCACAGCCCAGTGGAACCCCGTCCTCATCTAGTGTACACCGATGCATACTTGCATTGTATCTGGCCTGCCTCACCAAATTTCTTTAAGGCTATTACTGAGCCCAAAATAAATCCTTAGGCTTTAAAATTCAGGCATGCGATAACACTAACCTCTGATCATCTAAAATTCCCTTTATTTTAGACATTTAATTTCACATGATGCATTCTAAAATAAAAATTGTTAATCAATTAGCCCACTCATACACTATCATCTTTCACAAATAATAAAGGCTCTAAATAGTGTATCATGAGTATTAAGGGGGATGGAGTTAGGATACAGATCAGCCATGATCTCGAATGGTGGAACAGGCTTGAGTGGCTCTGGATAGTAAGATCCAACCCAGATTTCTAATCTAATATTTTACCCCCCTTTTGGAAGGTATACCCTCTTCCAACCCACCATCCAAATCTCCTCAATGCAAGCATCCACAATTCATTTGTGCACTTGTGGTGGTATTTAAGCAGAAATGGCCCTGATTTACTGTTTTAAAACTAAAGGAATTTCATGAATGCAACATATATGATGGCTAATGCAGAGAATTGATCACACTTACAATGAAGTAAAGTATGTGGTAAGGAGTCACAGAAAATATATATTCAAGAATGTGATAAATGGCACAAGATAGAACATGCCAGGAGTTAAGATATCCAAGGGTTCTTCAGAAGACTAAGGTGCTCCTTTGTGATGATGCCCTCATCTTGGGGTTCTGATCCTATTTTTGTTTTCAATCTCTCCTTAATGGATCAGTTAAGTGCATACATTGTTTTGTTTGAAAAACTCAAGCGGAGGCTACTGTGGCCGGACAGTAGGAGTTTATTCAATGCTTGGGTGCTCAATTTAATAGTTGATCCCACTTCACAAGATCGATAAGGATAAAGAAGGCCTTTTAAACCCATTTAAACATGTCATCCTAGAATAGCAACCCTATTGTCCACCCATTGTACCCCTTAATGATTCTTGAAATGCAATGAATGCATTTGTACAGTACCTTTCATGTCCTCATGGCCCACAAAGCACTTCAGACAATGAATTATTACATCGCAATTATTTCAGCTAATTGCATTTTTGATTAGTAAATAATTGACTAATAGACACTGGTTGGGTATGTATTCTTGATATTCATTTGCAGGACTCATCTTTATGCTTGTTGGTAAAATGGCAAGACGAAGCACATTATAGTAGTGTTCCTTGATTATTGTGTCTCCTTTCACTTCCCTGGCTACTGCTCATCAGTTTGCTAAAATGGTGTGTAACACAGCTTAAAAACAGCAGCTTTCAGCACAATGAGAACAAGTTGCTGCCAAACTGAAAAACTCAACCAATAACTACTTAAAGCCAGCAGAAGAAAGCGAGATCAAGTGGGCATGTCATGCCAAATGAAAAGCAGCATCCACTCGTGTTCAGGATGAAAAACATGGGTGAGTCTGAAGTATTTTGTGCGAGTCAACATTCTCAGCTTTCATGCTGCTGAAGCTAAAGTGCATGCTTACAACTGCTGGACAAAAAAAATCCTAGAAGCTGCATTAAGATATGCTCTGTTTGATAAACTCACACCACAATTTCAAAGTTTGGTAAATGAATGATAGATTGCTGAAAAAAGAGACATGTTGTTGAAGCTTTTTGTTTTGCACTCATCTGGGTAGATGCAAGAATGCCAAATTTCAAAGGGAGCAACAATTTATACTGCATGAGGAAAGGGTGCCGATTGGTTGGCAAGTCAACTGGTTGAAGCATTGCCATGGAGAATGCACCAGGGAATTATTGTTCCTCGGGCTTTTGTTTACTTCAAAAAAAAAAGGCACAAGGCCAGTTAAACTTCCCCATTTGAATAAACAACAGTAAAAATAACAGTTAAAGACGTTGCTTATGTAACTTTATGACTGTACTAAACCTATTTTTAAGTTCTAGATCTGTATATTTGTTTTTTTTTAAGTCTTGCCCCTGGTGTTTTCTTTGTCCTGCTTCTGGTGTTTACGCCACCCCTCCTTTATTTTTCTACTAATTCTCCCGAATATTTTATTGTCGGAAATGTTTAGCTCCTAGTCCTGCAATGCTGTCCTGCACTAAGCCATGTTTCTGTTAATGCTATTATCTCATATTCCCGCATTGCAATATTTTTTCAAGTTTACCAATATTCATGATACTTTGTGCATTTACCTGAATACAGCTCATACATGCCTCTGCATGTTTGCCAATATGTTGATCCCTCTTCTTTCTGATCTGATCTTTATCAGGATTTTCCTTTCCTGATTCAATATTTGATCAATTTGGCTTGTAAATAATTTTAGAGTTAAAATATATTATGTTGGCTTGATTTTAAATTTGGTTCCTAAGATGTTAACTTCCAGAAGTGATTCAGAATTTTTATGACGATCCTTGGGTGGGGTACTGCCAGGTAAAGTAACTAACAGTATTAGTTATGTTTACAGTACCATATCAATTTGAGATAATGGGAGGTCATTGGCACATTCAAATGCATTTACTATGGCTCCTATGCCAAGGAATCATAGAATGGCAACAGCGCAGAAGGAGGCCATTTGGCCCATCATGACTGTGCCCGCTCTCTGCGAGAGCAACTCAGCTAGTCCCACTCCCCTGCTCTTTCCACATAGCTCTGTAAATCTTTCCTCTTCAGGTAATTATGCAATTCCATTTTGAAAGCCATGATTGAATCTGCCTCCACAACATTCTCAGGCAGTGCATTCCAAATCCTAGCCACTCGCTGTGTACAAATATCACGTCACCTCTGGTTCATTTGCCAATTACTGTAAATTGGTGTCCTCCAGTTGAGGCCAAACAAGTGTTTTATACAGGTTCACCATAACTTCCTTGCTTTTGTACTCTATGCTTCTATTTATAAAGCCCAGGATCTTGTATGCCTTATTAACTGCTTTTTCAACCTGCCGCATCACCTTCAACAATTTGTGCACATAAACCCCTGTGTCCCTCTGCTCTTGCACTCATTTAGAATTGTATCCTTTAATTTATTATTGCCTTTCCTCGTTCTTCCTGCCAAATATATCACTTCACACTTCTCTGCATTAAATTTCATTTTCCATGGTTCTGCCCATCCCACCACCCTGCTTATGTCCTCTTGAAGTCTATCACTATCCTCCTCACAGTTCACAATAGATGCAAGTTTTACGTCAACTGCAGATTTTGAAATTGTGCCCCGAACGCCCAAATCTAGGTCATTTAATATAGTTCAAGAAAAGCAGTGATCCTAATACCAACCTGTAGGGTACCCCACTATATTCCATTTGCAAGTCTGAAAAGCAACAGTTCACCACTACTCTATTTCCTGTCACTCAGCCAACTTAATAACCATGCTGTCAGTGTCCCTTTTATTCCATGGGCTTCAACTTTGCTGATCAGCCTGTGATGCGGCACTTTAGCAAGCACCTTTTGGAAGTCCACGTACATCACATCAACCACATTACCCTCATCAACCCTCTCTGTTACTTCATCAAAAAAACTCAATCAAATTAGTTAAACATGACGTGCCCGTAACAAATCTGTGTTGGCTTTCCTTAATTAATTCACATTTGTCAAGTGCATCTTCATTTTGTCCCAGATTATTGTTTCTAAAAACTTTCCCACCACTGAGGTTAAACTGATTTCCCTGTAGTTGCTGGATTTATCCTTGCACCCTTTTTTGAACAAGGGTATAACATTTACAATTCTCCAGTCCTCTGGTACCACGCCGAAGGAGACTATGAAAAGCCCTGGTTGGACCACACATGCAGTACTGTGAGCAGTTTTGGGCACCACACCTTAGGACGGATTCATTAGCTTTGGATCACGTGCGGCTGGACTCCAAGGATTAAATTATGAGGAGAGATTACACAAACTAGGGTTGTATTCCATGGAATTTAGATGGTTAAGGGGTGATTTGATGAAAGTTTTCCAGGCGTTAAGGGGGATAGATAGGGTAGATAGAGAGAAACTATTGCTACTGGCGAGGGAATGAAGGAAAAGGGGGCATCATCTAAAAATTAGAGCCAGATCTTTCAGGAGTGAAATTAGGAAACACTTCTACACACAAAGCGTAGTAGAAGTTTGGAACTCTTTTGTAAACAGCAATTAATGTTGGATCAATTATAAATTTTAATTCTGAGTTTGATAGATTTTGTTAACAAAAGGTATTAATTGATATGGGCCAAAGGCAATATATGAAGTTAGGTTGCAGAGCAGCAATGATCTCACTGAATGGCAGAATAGGATCGAGGGGCTAAATGGCCTCTTCCTGTTTATTTGTTTTACAAAACAATTATGATTCTGATGTATGTACAATAGCTTTTTTGTCATAGATTTGCATCTTATATATGGTATTAAAACACCTATTTTGAAAAACCACACACACAAAAAATTCGAGTCACTGTAAAAGGTTATCTTTGAAAGCACACTGTACCTTTACCCATAATTTTCACCATCTACCTCTGTCCTCAGCAAACTTTTAGTACCCGAAGTACATTTTTGCACACATTTTCAATTTTTATATACTTGTGAAGTGTTTTACCACGTAATTATCATTCTTACTCATGTATAACCTTTTTGTCATACATCTTATACAGGATATAAAAACATTCATGACATAATTTTGACCTCTGGCAAACTTTTAACACTTGAAGCACATTTTTGCACACATTTTCAATTTCTGTGTTTCCATGAGTACATGTTACACCCAGGATCTGCACATTAGGAGCTGCAAGAGCCATCATCATGGCTTGGGCATCATCAAACACAGTTGACATCTACGAGTAACAGCTTCTTTGCCATCTTAGATTCAATGGCCGAAAAATAAGTAAGATTGAGTTTCAAATAGTACCAATTGGTCTGATGTTCTGTGCTTAATACTTCTCTGGTCGCATTGAACACCGATGAATGTCTGTGTGCAGCTGTAAGTGGAATGAATGGCAAGCACTGTTCATTTGCTGCTGGCTGCAAACTCGGGCTGTTCTATGAATATGAAGTTGATGATGTACTTTCACATTCCTCATCCCCACCGCTTCTGGTTAAGTGCGCGACAACGAGGCCCAAGTTCCTGGGTCTCGGTATTTTGTGGACTTTATACTCGCAGTTTTCCAAACTCACTATCAGATACAATTTCTATCCTGACATCTGCTAATATGTAGAATTTTCCTGTTTTTAAAATGAACAGTTCACTGCAAAATTACGTGAAGCAACTAAACAAGAATTTCAGCACCAAATAACTCAATATGAACCAACTATGCGAGCTTGGGGAATTTTCCACTTCCAGCTTTTTTTGAACAACTTTTCTGAACTTTCGCAATTCTCAGGCTGTTCCGGAACAATAACCTTGACAGGAACGAGTGGTATAAATTTGACTTGGGCAGAAGTTCAAAAATGGGCGATAGCAAATTGGCAGCCTGTTTTACACTCTGTCGATTTTCTCCTCAAAAGTGAATAAAACAATTTTTTAGCATTTCTGGAGTTGACACATCACTAGAGTCACTGAAGAATCCTGAGTGAACTATTTTCTCGATAGCGTCCTTCATGTGTTCAGCCCCTAATTTATATATTTAAAGCAGCTAACGCTTGCTTTAGGCATCCCGAGAACAGCCCCTAAAGTTTGCTGTGGGTCCAACAAATGCGTGGATTGGGTACCAACCATCTCACTGCTAAGCTGCAATGCTTTGCACCCCCTCTAACTGCTTCACAAACCACTGACCACCTCCAGGCGCTTACCCATTGTCTCTCGAGACAAGGAGGCCGAAGAAGAAGAAGAACTCGAACCAAACCATTAAGTTCAGCCAGGTGTCCCAATGCTATGGAATACCTGTATATTTATATTTATATTTTATCCATATAAAATGTTCAAGGCCCACACAGGGTGCTGATAATTTGAGAGTCTGCAGTCATTCCGAACAAAACCAGTACAAAAATCATGACTTTAGTTCGCAATTTTTTTTTCTCCTGTTCGGTTCAGACTCTCAGTGCGATCACAATGCTGATCTTCTCCTGAACCTCTCCTTTTGTGCTGTTCCTCTCCTGGACCTCACTTTATGAGGAGGGCAAGTTTCTGCTTGTGTTGATTTTTAGTTTACTGAACATATTGGACATGAAGAGGCAAGGGAGGGGCCATTGGTGAAGTTCTTTGTTTCCTCTCATATTAGAATTGTCATACAGAAGCAGAGATGTCTCATTTCTAGCATTAATGCCAGTCAGTTCAGTGAAGCTGACATAATGAGGTAGGCCCATATCAAATTTTGCAAAATGTATCATTTTGGTATAAGTAGTTATTCGGAAAGGTAAATCTGGCAGTGAAAATGGTATTAAAAACATGAAATGTTGGAAATACTCAGCAGGTCTGGCAGCATCTGTGGAGAGAGAAGCAGAGTTAACGTTTCAGGTCAGTGACCCTTCATCAGAATTGGCAAAGTGAAAATGATATTTTGTGCATGTATCACATGGAAAATAAATCAGTTGTAATTAGCCACATCTCATTCATATTTACTTATGGGTCCACATTCAGAAAGTTAGGAGAAATGCATCTGACGGTATATGAAAGATCTCCCTATCCAGTCTGAGGGAACTTGTTTTGATTCCCAGATGACACTCCAAATTCACTAAGTGTTGGAATATGTAATGAAGGTTCTCTCCAAATGATAGGCTAACGTTAAGTCTGCTGAAATCGCAAGATTATCTAGCACAGACCTAAAACTTGTAACATTTGTCTCTCGTGATTCCTGCACTCCTGTCCTTTTTGCTTTACGTTCATCTTCCTTAACTTGCTTCTCCCTCCCCTCCCCATCCCCAATATGTTATCTTAAACCATCCACTCTAGGATGTAAAAGCAAAATACTGCAGATGCTGGAAATCTGAAATAAAAACAAAGTGCTGGAAATACTCAGCAGGTCTGGCAGCATCTGTGGAGAGAGAAGCAGAGTTAACGTTTCAAGTCTGTGACCTCCTCCCACAGGATGTTACTCTCCCAATGAGGATATCAGTCCTAGGCTCATTCACCCTGTTTTGCCCAGTCCTGTTCTGGAAACTGTCCCAATGTCCTTGGAATCTTGACGTTTGCCTCCTATACTTTCTGTCCAACCACCCGTTTAATGCTTACTATTGCTATACTGACTAGTTAATGGCACCTGGAATAATTCAAAGATTACTACTCCCAAAGTCCTGCTCTTTAATCTGTCTTCTCTGTTGAAATACCTATTGCAAAGCCTGACTTCCATATCTACTTGTGGATTGGTTCAAACATGAACCATGAATTCTGACTTATCCCTCACTAAAAAATATTGCATCCAATGTATAATATCCTTTACTTTGACACTGGTAAGGTAACATGCAATCAGGACTCTGCTTGTGTCTACAGAATCATTTGACTATTACTTGACAATGGGATCCTTTCTTACTACTGCATTTCTACCCTTTAGTTTCAGCAATCACAGTTTGCTTTCCTCTGAATTCTTGTCATTGCTAATTCAATACTCTTAAGTCTGTTTTGGTGATGTTGAAGGAGTGTTGACTTTTGGGTAGTGCCAAAGTATCTCTTGCATCCACTTGGTCAGAAAGACAGAAACTCATTTAACATTCTCTCTGAAAGAAGGTACCTCTGATAATGCAGCATTTCATCTGTGCGGCACCAGAGTGCCAGCCTAGAATGGGTTTTGAACTCCTGATCTTCTGACTTGGATTGCTACCAGTGATCCAAGCTGACAGTTTTTGAATGATTCTTTTAGGTGTGAAAGGAGTTAAGTAGAATTACACAGAATTTTACAGCACAGAAACAGGCTAGTTGGCCCAGCAGGTCTATGCCAGTGTTTATCCTCCACTTGCCTCCTCCCACCAAGTTATATTGCTGGTGTTCTATAGTGTGAAATACTGTGCTCAAACATTTATCAGGCAGTGACCATTTGCTCTGGTGAGTAAGTGGTGCTGCACATCGTTCATGTTGGTTTGTGTGGGTTGTGTTTTCCTGCTGAGGTTGTAAAGAATCAAATAAAAACAATAACTTTGTTGTCTCTGTCATATTTGAGACAGCTTTCTTCATCCATCGCTTTAACATGTGGCATCATGAGATTCTAAAAGAACATCCCAGAAATTGCTAGGAAAGTAATACCGAGTTACAGCGTTCACCATTATTGGTGAGTAAAAGAAAACGGCAATTTGTGGTGCAGAAGACATACAAATCGCCAGATATTACTGGATGAGTTGTGCCACTCCACCATCAGCCTCGCAAAAATGAGATCATATTGTTTGTCTGAAAATGGCAGATGATGATTGGACTAAGGCAGAGGCTGGTGAGATGGAAAGTGAGGCCAAGTCTATCATGATTGTGAAAGGAGAAGAAGGGGATATGTGCAGAAGCATGAAAAATGGGATGGACCCAATCAAGGGTCCTGTCGATCAGAGTAGAGATTAATATTTGGCTAGAGAAAATAAAGCATACTTGAGTAGCTCTGCTGTGAAAGATAGAGTCATCAAAGGAGATATGATGGAGGCAGAGAAACTGAGAGAAAGGAATGGCATCCCCATAAGCAAAAGATTTTGTGATAAGATTTGGTATTGCCAGGATTAGACTTGAGAGAATGGAATACTACGAGTTAAGAGAGAGTATGAAAAGAGACTGTCAGCTAACATAAAAAGGAATCCCAAAGTCTTCGATAGGCAAATAAATAATAAAAAAGTGGTAAAAGGAGGAGTAGCGCCGATTAGGGACCAAAAACGGAATTTACACATAGAAGCAGGGAGAATAGCTGAGGTATTAAATGAATAATCTGTCTTTACCAAGGAAGATGATGATACCCAGGCCATGGTGAAAGAGGAGGTAAGTAATATACTAGAAGGATTTAAATTTGATGATGAGGAGGTATTAGATAGGCTGTCTATACTTAAAGTTGATAAAGCACCAGAACTGGATGAGATGCTTCCAAGCAAACTGAAGGAAGTGAGAGTGGAAATTGCAGAGGCATTGGCCATAATTTTCCAGTCTTCCTTAGATTCAGGGTTGGTGCCGGAGGACTGGGAAATTGCAAATGCTACACTTTTGTTCAAAAAAGGGTATAAAGATAAGCCCAGCAACGACAGGCCAGTCAGTTTAACATCAGTGATGGGTAAACTTCTAGAACCAATAATTCTGGACAAAATTAATAATCACATGGACAAATGCAGATTAATTAAGAAAAGCCAGCATGGATTTGTTAAGGGGAAATCGTTTTTAACTAACTTGGTGGAGTTTTTTGAAGAGGTAACAGAGAGGGTTGATGAGGGCAATGCTGTTGATGTGGTGTACATGGACTTCCCAAAGGCATTTGATACAGTACTGCACAACAGACTTGTGAGCAAGGTTATAGCTCATAGAATAATAGGACAGTAGCAACAAGAATACGTAATTGGCTGTGTGACAGGAAACAGAGTTTAGTGATTAATGGATGTTTTTTGGGCTGGAGGAAGGTTTGTTGTAGAGTTCCCCAGAGGTCAGTGTTGGGGCCCTTGCTCTTCCTGATATGTATTAATGACCTAGACATTGGTGTACAGGGCACAATTGAAAAATTTGCAGATGATATGAAAATTGGAAGCATTGTGAACTGTGAGGAGGATAGTACAGAACTTCAAAAGGACAGGGACAAGTTGGTGGAATGGGCAAACAAGTTGCAGATGAAATTCAATGCGGAGAAATTTGGAGTGATTCATTTTGGTAGGAAGAACATGGAGAGAAACTATAAAATTAAGGGTACAATTCTAAAGGGGGTGCAGGAGCAGAGGAACCTGGGTGTATATGTGCATAAGTCATTGAAGGAGGCAGGACAGGTTGAGAGAGCAGTTAATAAAGCGTACAGTATCCTTGGCTTTATTAATGGAGGCATAGAGTACAGGAGCAAAGAGGTTATGTTGAACTTGTATAAGACACTAGTTCAGCCTCAACTGCAATATTGTGTCCAGTTCTGGGCGCCACACCAGGAAAGATGTGAAAGCATTGGAGAGAGTACAGAAAAGATACATGAGAATGATTCCAGGGATGAGGAACTTCAGCTATGAAGATAGATTGGAAAAGTTGGGACTGTTTTCCTTGGAGAAGAGAAGGCTGAGAGGTGATTTGATTGAGGTATTCAAAATCATGAGGGGTCTGGACAGTGTAGATAGAGAGAAACTGTTCTCACTCGTGAAAGGATCAAGAACAAGAGGGCACAGATTTAACGTATTTGGCAAAAGAAGCAAAGGCGACATGAGGAAAAACTTTATCGCGCAACGAGTGGTTAAGGTCTGGAATGCACTGCCTGAGGGTGTGGTGCAGGCAGGTTCAATCAACACGTTCAAAAGGGAATTAGACTGTTATCTGAAGAAGGAAGAATGTACAGGGTTATGGGGAAAAGGCAGGAGGGTGGCACTAGGTGAATTGCTCATTTGGACTGCCTGTGCAGACACGATGGGCCGAATGGCCTCCTTCTGCAAAATCACAGTTCTGTGATTCTGTGAAGCGAGAGATCTATTCGCAAAGCAAGGAAATGGAGAAACCGACATGGCTAATTTCATTACAAGTACAAGCTTCGACCCACGTCCTGGAAGAATCAACAATAACAGAAGATATTTGTTTTCCCTTGCAGTCTGAGGCAGCTCGCCTGTGTAGTTGATTTGCAGTCGTTCCCATGGTCCCTTTGGGGTTTTACTAAGAAACATGGCTCAATTCTTTTGAGAGGGAGGATTGTAATGTGCACAGGGGAGACAATTGTCAAGGTGGGGCCTTGATGTAGTCTTTCCGCTGAGTCTATTTGATACAGTCTCAAAAATCATGATCACCTATAATGAACAGAAAATCTATTGTGGCTCGTCTAGAGAGCCCCAGAATGGGTTAATCTTCACAGCATGCATTTATCAATGTTCTCATTTCTTTCTGCAACTATGTGGTGTGTAATTGGTAAATATCCATTCAAGTTAAATCTTGACTTTGAAAAGAAAAAATGGCTTGCATTTCACGGCCACTGGATGTCTCAAAAGCGCTTTACAGCCAATGAAATACTTTTAAAGTATAGTCACTGTTGTAATGTAGGAAAACTCTTGACTTTGGAAAAAAAAAACGAATGCAACATGTCTTTGCATTCAGATGTCAAATGGAAGGGATTGTTTGCTTCTTGGCTGTTAGAACCCTTGTTGAAACGGGAAGTGGAGTCAGCCACCACAACAGCAGTGTCAGACATTTGCATGCAATTTTTAAAAAAACTGTGATTTTGAAAAAGCACAAATTGATTTGAAACAAGCTATCATCCTGTAACAGTAACCTTGTAATTCTCCAAAGCTCCCTTGTACTTTTGGTTAACTCTTTGATTTAACAGTGGTATAATGTATTATGTGGATCTACAAAACTTGCTCCAATCAATTTAACTTAAAATACAATTTGCACAAATATGATACAAAGTAATTGATATGATTTACCCAATCAAATGCATAACAGATTTGTGTACCGCCAAAACAACTTTCAGCCTAAATGGATCTAGGTTAGTCAGCTTTGATTTTTTTTTATGTTATTAATGTATTCTTAAGTTTTTCAAACACTATCGGTGAAGGTACAAATATTTTTGCAGTCTTTACCATTGCTACCTGAAGTGATTGCACTATAAGAATAAAAAACTTGCACCCTTAAGAAATGCAAATCTGTTAAATCAAGCAGAAACCACTATCGATAAGAATACAATTGCTATGCCATTGTATTTCTATGAAACACATTCCTATTGAGGATGTCTGAATTTCATTTAAAAATAATAATGCAGTGTTCCCTGGCTTTGCCTCATTGTTCTCAAGGATATAATTACAGATGTTTCAGATTGAACCCCAAACTTTGTTAAATCATTTATCCCCATTTTGTAATTGAGAGATGTTCTCTACTTCTTTTATTAATTATTTGGTATGCAATACAGTCCAAAGACAAGATTATGAGGGTTATGTCAACGTCCCGATGGTTATTCATTATCAAACTTAATCAAGTACATCCATAATAAATTAACTGTTCTAATTTCTTTAAAAATAGCATCAATTACTCAAATTCAATTCAGACTCAAAAATGTAACGATTGAATGGCCTTGATGTTGCAGTCAGCAGTAAAGGAACAATGCTTGCTATTTATTCCGCATACAGCTGCCCACAGACTTTACGTGGACTGTTGCGAAGCAACTTACAGTTAGCAGGAGTCCAGTATAGCACAGCCTTTTCTACAAGTGAATTGGGACATGTGTGAACAGGGCAAGTAACAGCGTGTCTCTTCAACCAATCAGATTGAAGAATCTTTGTTGAGGCACTGATTGTCTAACCCAAGAAATGTAAGTTTGAATATTTAATTCAATGTCAAATCATTGTAAAGCGAGTGAAATAAAGAGAGGGAAAGCAAGTTGGGGATTAAGAGAGAGAAATAAAAGAGACAAAGAAAAAAAAATTAAATCACCATCAATAATTAAAATTGAAATGAATGAGACTCCACATGTATGAAAGTAAATTTTCAGTGCCAGAGAGTTTCTTTTGTAGTAATTAAAACTTACCACGCCATTAAAATCTTATTAACACTTGAACGGACAAGGCCTTTCTTTTTCTGGTCTGTTCAATCAGTATCTAGTTGTTAAGTATTGCATCTTCATGCCCTTTCCAAATTTGAATGCCGAGTCACTCAACGAGGTGCCGGTGTAGCGAAGCTTGTGCAGGAGCCAGGCAAATTGGATAGCAACTTCCTGATTTCCGCAAATTTCTAATTATTTAGTTTTACTTTTAACTCTGTTACTGTGTATTTAATTCCTTCATTCTTTTACTCTCCTTTGCAAGATCCTGAAAACAATCCTTGTACCACAACTTTGGTTCTGCTTCCTTCAGAATCTGCAGAAAGCCAGTTTTAAGTATCTGGACTAATTCACCAAAGGATTTGTCTTTCCCCACAGATCACTAATATTTAAAGATGTCTTGCTGTGTCATGACGTGTATGCATCTCTATATTCTCCTAGATTCTCCCTATTTCCTGAACCTGCCATCTAATGGGCCTATCTAACTTAGGGATGGCCAGTCCCCAGTTAGACGCTCAACTTAAAAGCTCAATTGTTTCTACTTCTACCTAACACAAGTAAGGTTTGGTTTATATTGAATATTGTTATATATCCCTATTGCCCTTATGTGGAGGTACTATAGAATATTGTCACACATCATTTACCTCTAATAAAAGTTCAAGGATTAGGAAACACAAACATCTGGGTAATACTTCTTTATCAAATCAAGTTAATGATATAATAAAGCACAACCCCTTATTAGCAGTGGATACGAGATATATTCACATACCAAGGTCTCCTTCAGGATTCATCTTCTGCAAGAAGTTCCATTGTCTTGTATCTTTTGGTAGTTTAATTACAAAGGGCAAATGTGGGTACCATTTGTCATCATGTCCTGTGTGTACACTGCTGACACATAAGGTCCTTTAGTGGTAATATTATTGCTACCAATTGGCGTGCCTGTCTTTGATGTCTTAGGATGTTTGTTACACTCTGGACATTCTATACAAGTGCTCATGAGTTCTTTGTAGCATTCGAAGTGTTATCTCTTCCCAGTAATTCATAACCCAAAATAAAAGCAAAATACTGCGGATGCTGGAAATCTGAAATAAAAACAAGAAATGCTGGAACCACTCAGCAGGTCTGGCAGCATCTGTGAAAAGAGAAGCAGAGTTAACGTTTCGGGTCAGTGACCCTTCTTCGGAACTGACAAATATTAGAAAAGTCACAGGTTATAAGCAAGTGAGGTGGGGGTGAGGCAAGAGATAACAAAAGAGGTCCAGATTGGACCAGGGCACATAGCTGACCAAAAGGTCACGGAGCAAAGGCAAACAATATGTTAATGGTGTGTTGAAAGACAAAGCATTAGTACAGATTAGGTGTTAATACACTGAATATTGAACAGCAGCAAGTGCAAACCTGAAAAAAAAACAGTGGGTAAGCAAACTGAACAAACTAAGATGAAATGAAATAAATGCAAAAAAAATTGTAAAAAATGTAAAAAAGAATGTAAAAAAGGAAGAAAAAATAACTAAAAATGAAAGTAAAATGGGGGGCTCTCATGCTCTGGGAAGAGACTGGACCAGCGGAGAAAAGATAGAGTCTAGATAGGAAGAAATAAGTTCAGTGGGGCAGGAGAAGGCTGACACAATGGGTCTGCCGGGACAGTCCCGTTTGTGGATTTTGGGAAGGAGGTAGAAGCGGGCTGTCCGGGGTTGTGGGACTATGAGGTTGGAAGCTGTAGAGGGAAGATCTCCAGAGGAGATGAGGTCAGTGACAGTCCTTTGGATGGTGGCTTGATGTTTGGTGGTGGGGTCATGGTCCAGAGGGAGGGAGGAAGAAGTGTCCGTGAGTTGGCGTTGAGCTTCTGCAAGGTCGAGGTCGGTACGCCATACGACAAGAGCACCACCCTTGTCTGCAGGTTTGATGACCATGACGGAGTGTCTCAAGTTCAGAGGGGGACAGGTTAGAGTGAGTGAGGGGGGCAGAGAAATTGAGATGACCAATGTCTCGCCGACAGTTTTCAATGAAGAGATCAAGAGCCTGTCTCTGTCCTGGGATTGCTGCAGTGTTCCAGTGAACATCAACGCAAGCTCGAGGAACAGCATCTCATCTACCGATTAGGCACACTACAGACTACCGGACTGAACATTGAGTTCAATAATTTCAGAGCATGACAGCCCCCTATTTTACTTTCATTTTTAGTTATTTTTTTCTTCCTTTTTTTTTTTACATTCTTTTTTACATTTTTTACAATTTTTTTTGCATTTATTTCACTTCATCTTAGTTTGTTCAGTTTGCTTACCCACTGTTTTTTCAGGTTTGCACTTGCTGCTGTTCAATATTCAGTGTATTAACACCTAATCTGTACTAATGCTTTGTCTTTCAACACACCATTAACATATTGTTTGCCTTTGCTCCGTGACCTTTTGGTCAGCTATGTGGCCTGGTCCAATCTGGACCTCCTTTGTTATCTCTTGCCCCACCCCCACCTCACTTGCTTATAACCTGTGACCTTTCTAATATTTGTCAGTTCCGAAGAAGGGTCACTGGCCCGAAACGTTAACTCTGCTTCTCTTTTCACAGATGCTGCCAGACCTGCTGAGTGGTTCCAGCATTTCTTGTTTTTAATTCATAACCCAACCCCTATTCATATCACAATACTCCCTACAATCTCCTTGACTAATTTACTCGAGACCTCTTCTCGTGAATGGTTAATGAGGTAATATCTCTATATTCCAGGCTTGCACCTTATAGAGCCGTCATGGCCAATGCAATCAAACTTTAATATGTGGATATATATGTTATATTAACAAAAGCCTAACTGGTACATTCACACATAAACTGAGGCCCCTGCTAAGGACAATTTTTTCAGGCCCAGGTAGGGTAATGTCAGAAGGAATAGTGAAAATTTAGTGAGGTGAGGTTCAAAGGAAAAATAGGGGATCAGAAGACAGGCTGGCAACCAAGAGTTTCTCAATGCTGTTATGGTGAGGCCATGTGTAAACCCAGGCCTGGATAATAAGTAATCTCCTACACACTGAGACACTGCCACCAAAGTGAAGGAAGGGGCCAGCATCTTTTTTGTACAGTTACAATTAGGATACAACATGCTGTTTTGCATGTTTCTCAATGTGGTTCTAATGTCATCAAGTTACCCAAAAACTCTCAATATTCTGGCATAAGTTTATAAATTAACGCAGGCCTCTTTTCTAAAGGAAATGGGGCTTCCCTTTTTTACTGTAGGCAATGGTCGTGTAAACCAAATAACCCAATTGTTATTAAAAAGAGCAAAGAACTGTGGATGCTGGAAATCTGAAACTTCTACATTCTACATTGATGAGACCAAATTGAGACTGGGTGGCCGCTTTGGAGAATACCTCCGTTCAGTCTGCAATTGTGACCCCGCACTTCCACTCACCTGTCATTTTAATTCTCTGCCCCACTCCCACTCTGATCTTCCTGTCCTTCGTCTCTGACACTGTTCCAATGCAGTTCAAGGTAAGTTCGAGGAACAGCACCTCATCTTTCAATTAGGCACTTTACAGATTTCTGGAATTAACACTGAATTTAACAATTTTAAATCATAACCTGTGCCCCCTTTTTTGTTTTTGGATGGCAGCTGTTGGTGACAATGTTTCCACCTCCTGTAGACACAACTTTTGTTTCTTTCTTGCTCTATTAGCATCTCTTTTTTGCCTTGCACTGTAATTTCTTTTGTCATATGATCTCTCCTGCTGTCCACCCTGTCACAGACTTTCCCTTTTGTTCTTTCCGCCCCTTCCCCACACCCCTTTTCCCTGTCTTGTTTAAAAACTGGTACATCTCTAAGCACTCCCAGATCTCACAAAAGGTCATCGACCTGAAATGTTACCTCTGCCTCTCTCTCCACCGATGCTGCCAGACCTGCTGCATATTTCCTGCACTTTCTGTGTTTAACCCAATTCCTCACATTACCTTCCTGTCTGATATGTAGGCTCCTTGTATCCAACTGTTAGTCAGCAGCTTATTTGATCATGGTATGCTTCACAGTCAAGCCAACTCGTCAGTATGGCCCAGTCACAGATTGCCTGCACCAACTCGATATTAGGAGAGTTGCTACATCTTTTTGTACTTGAAAAGAATGCTATCTAAATTGTAAACATTCATAAACTCACTTCTGGATCCTTGGGACTCTGTGGAATCTGGGCACAGTCAAAATCCTCATTGTGCTTCATTCTAAACCCAATCTGGTATCACTAGGCCTTTTTTTTAAAACCCAACTCAACATATGTTTTGGAAAATAGCCTGGAGGATAAGACTTCCAAAACGTCAATAGGTTTGGTTGCATTTCTGGGCGTAAACCGAACGTCCGGATTAAATAAACCCATCAAATTCCAGCAGATATAGGAAGCCAGAAGCTCGAGTTAATCAGCTCCAAAGCTGTTTTCTGAAGGTAAGTGAAAAACGTTCAATAGCTGAACACTTACTGTACCTTATTAAATAAAAAGAAAAACAAATTGGACGGGAACAACAAACCTGGTGAGTGGAATTTCTTTTCTACTGCAATGATCGTTGAATCTCTTGAATTTGGTTGAAGAATCTCTTAGAAAATGAATATGGTTTAATAGTGGATTGTGCACAGAAACATACACGTTAGTTCAATAACTTTAACAACCTTAAAAGAAACATTTTCACCAAACTTGATAAAGAACATCTGGGGAATGAACTTATCCACTTGCTGTGTGTTTCCAGCATTTGCGGTGTTTTTTTTTTACCTGATAAAGAACGTTTTCTTTTTGGGCTCAAGGGTCCTGTTGATAAGTTAGTTGCAAATGTGTACTTGCGCAGCTTTAAACTGCGGTGAGTACTCCGATTTAAAAAGAGTTTTAAAAGTAGACAAAATTTGTTCGAAAATTCTGCACATACACAGCAGGTCAGCTGGTATTTTGAAAAAGAAGAAGTTTTGGTTAAAAAAAACATTAGAAATGAAAGTTGAAATGGAACTGTGTGGCATTTTGGGGCTTCTTGTGTGGGTCTGTCACATGAATTTACCGCCTTAGCTATTTTCACGTTCCTTTTAATGTATTTTGAAGGCCTTGCTCAAATCATCTTTTATATAAACTATCAATTGTCCTGTTTTTGTAATAGACTCTGCAAGCCATTCAATTCATTAGGAAGCTTGTTATTGCAACTTTTCCCCTGCCTTCTGTTCAACACGAATTCAAAGCTTTCTCATCTCTACTTTTTCAATTGTGATGAAGGGTTAACCCATTCTCTCTCTTTACAAATGCTGATTGTCCCCGTGTTCGTTCCCAGTGTTTCTTGATGTTACTTTTCCAGCATGTGTCTGTCTTTATAAGTGGTGTTATATGGACTTTCAATTTTGTTAAGAATTGAAACATTTTAAAGAAGCGCGCTTTCTTAAAAATGGGGACCAACCCAAAATAATTGTCCTAATGAATTGAAGGTACAAATCCATCACAGTGCAATTTTAAAGGAGCTTTAGCTCTGCAAATTGCACGGAAAAACTTGCTTATCATGCCATGCTTCAATGTAACTTCAATGCTGTCTCCTACATCAAACAAATGAGCTGAATTTCTGTTTATCATTATATTGCTGGACTAAATTTAGTATTTGACGGATCAAGAGAGGATTATTTTTCATGACAACATGGCGGACAGTTAAATGATTGAAAGTGCTGCAATGTGAGAGATACACAGGTTGTTACTGTATTGTTGATAGATCTGAGAGATGGGGAAATGCTATCGTATAGTTTTCTGTTTTTAAGTGTGAAACATTTTGTTTTAAGTATGTTTTTAGTGAATTTTTTTAAGTTTTTAGGGGGGCAGTTTCCATCTGAGTGGGACGATTGGAGAATGTGTCCCAGCCCGTCGGAGGAGAAATGTTTTGACATGCAAATTTCAGGGCACTTCCAGTGGGTGGAAAGATCGTGATTTGAAACCACCCTACCCGGCGGTTATAGAGCAGCCAGGCACCTTCAAAATACATTCGCCAGTGTCGTCCTCTATTCCCACCTGCCGAGACAATATGCCCACTTGACCAAGGCATAGGTTTTATTAATCCATGCCAATCAAGGTCCCAGACAGCATTCGGAACACAATGGCATTTTAACAGCAAAATACTGCAGATGCTGGAAATCTGAAATAAAAACAAGAAATGCTGGAAATACTCAGCAGGTCTGACAGCATCTGTGGAGAGAGAAGCAGAGCAAATGCTTCAGGGCTCTGCTTCTCTCTCCACAGATGCTGCCAGACCGGATGACTATTTCCAGCATTTCTTGTTTTTATTATAGCCATACTGTGGATTGAGCAAAGCACCCATTGCAACAGCCCCACATAGTAAAATCTCTTGGGGAAGAAGCAAAATTCCTTCAAAGTTAAGATTTGAACCTAACTCTGTGGGGCTAGGAGGAGCAGGGGAACCCATATTTCATGCCTGCCACACAATATGTAACATTATTTGGAAGAACTTGATGATCAATGTCTACAAAGAACAGTACAGCACAGGAACAGGCCATTCGGCCCTCCAAGCCTGCGCCGATCTTGATGTCTGTCTAAACTAAAACCTTCTGCACTTCCGGGGTCCATATCCCTCTATTCCCATCCTATTCATGTATTTGTCAAGATGCCTCTTAAACATCACTATCGTACCTGCTTCCACCACCTCCCCCAGCAGAAAGTTTCAGGCACTCACCACCCTCTATGTAAAGAACTTGCCTCGCACATCCCCTCTAAACTTTGCCCCTCGCACCTTAATCCTATGTCCCCTAGTAACTGACTCTTACACCCTGGGAAAAAGCTTCTGACTATCCACTCTGTCCATGCCACTCATAACTTTGTAAACCTCTATCATGTCACCCCTCCACCTCCGTCGTTCCAGTGAAAACAATCTAAGTTTATCCAGCCTCTCCTCATAGCTAATATCCTCCAGACCAGGCACATCGAGGTAAACCTCTTCTGTACCCTCTCCAAAGCCTCCACGTCCTTCTGGTAGTGTGGGGACCAGAATTGCACGCAATATTCTAAGTGTGGCCTAACTAAGGTTCTGTACGGCTGCAGCATGACTTGCCAATTTTTATATTCTGTGCCCCGACCGATGAAGGCAAGCATGCCGTATGCCTTCTTGACTACCTTATCCACCTGCGTTGCCACTTTCAGTGACCTGTGGACCTGTATGCCCAGATCTCTCTGCCTGTCAATACTCCGAAGGGTTCTGCCATTTACTGTATACTTCCCAACTGTATTAGATCTTCCAAAATGCATTACCTCTACGATTTACAGTTTTCTTGGTGAATGGATGGAAATATGAAATTAGATTCCCCTACAACTAAAAATTGAGAATCCCATGCAATAAAAATAAAGTTTGACTTACTCAGTTACAATGGACTAGATATTAACTTGGAGGTAGGGAAGAAGTGAGGGGAGGGTCTGCTCAGTCTGTGAAACCCGAAAGTCCTTCAAGACGCGCCCAGCTCAGTCAGTAGTGGTGCTACCTAGCCTCTCTTGGTGGACATTGAAGTCTCCTACCTGGGGTACATTCTATGCGCTTGCTACACTCAGTGCTTCTTCCAAGTGATGTTCAACATGGAGGATTACTGATTCATTAGCTGAGAGAGAGCAGTAGGTGGTAATCAGCAGGAGGATTCCTTGCCCATATTTGACCTGATGCCATGAAACTTCATAGAATCTGGAGTCAATGTTGAGAACTCATAGGAACACAGGAAATAGGAGCAGGGGAGGCCATTCAGCCCCTTGAGCCTGCTCTGCCATTCAACTACATCATAGCTGATCTTCTACCTCAATGCCATTTTCCCACATTATCCCCATATCCCTTGATGCCTTTAATATCTAGAAATCTATCAATCTCTGTTTTGAGCAAACTCAATGACTGAGCCTCCACCATCCCCTGGGGTAGAGAATTGCAAAGATTCACCACCCTCTGAGTGAAGGAATTCCTCCTCATCTCAGTCCTAAATGGCTTACTTCTTATTCTGAGACTGTGTCCCCTGGTTTTAGACCCACCAGACAGGGGAAACATCCTCCCTGCATCAACCCAGTCAAGTCCTCTTAAGAATTTTTTATGTTTCAATGAGATCACCTCTCATTCTTCTAAACACGAGAGAATACAGGCCCAGTCTCCTCAATCTCTCCCCGTAGTACAATCCTGCCATTCCAGGACTTCGTCTGGTGAACCTTTGTTGCACTCCCTCTATGACTCCCAGGGCCACTCCCTCCTGACTGTATAACACTGTGCCACCACCTCTGTCTGTCCTGCTGGTGGGAGAAGACACACCCTGATGGATTGGAGGAGTCTGGCTCATTGGTTGTAAGGTATGATTCGGTGTGTATGATTATAAGGCTGCTGCTTGACTAGTTTGTGGGACAGCCCACTCAATTATGGTACAAGCCCTGAGATGGAAGTGAGGAGGACTTTGCAGTGTCAACAGGATTAGGTGTGCCTTTGTCAAGCCTGAATCTGGTATAAAAACAAGAAATGCTGGAACCACTCAGCAGGTCTGGCAGCATCTGTGAAAAGAGAAGCAGAGTTAACGTTTTGGGTCAGTGACCCTTCATCGGACCCTGAATCTGGTATGTAGGTTACTGCTGGGTGGTCTATCCAGTTATATTCTTATAGTTTTTTCTAGCCATTTTTGAAACAACTGACTGGCTGGCTAGGTCATTACAGAGGGCAGTTAAGAGTTAACCACATTTCTGTGGGTCTGTAGTCACATATAGGCCAGACTAAGGATGACAGGTTTCCTTCCCTAAAGGACATTACTGAACCAGATAGGTTTTTATGCAATCCAGTAGTTTCATCATCACTGTTACTGATACTAGCTTTTTAATTCCAGATTTATGTAACTAATTAAATGAATTTAAATTCCCCAGTTGCTATAGTGGGATTTGAACTCATATCTCTGGATCACTGGACCACTATGCTACCATACCCCATACAGAGGCCAGAATACTTGGCTGGCCAAGCTTAAAGTTAAAATGGCGGTTAAATATGAGACACACAGCCTCATTAAATTGCCAACCTGCCTCCTAGGAGTAGTTTGGTTGCCCATTTCCTCTCCCTCACCCCCCAACTATTCCTTCTCTGTTAAAACTGGAAGTGGGCTGATTGGAGTTGAGGTTCAGATTTTTAGTATTTTAACATCCCATCTGGCCAAAAGCTGTCTATCTTTTTTTGGTTGGGAGTGGGGGCGCTGTTAAAATTCCCCTACAAATCAATGGCCCGAACTGTAAGTAGACTAAATCGAGATTTAAATGCTCAAACCTCCAGTTGAAATTTGAGAATTCCATCTAATGAGAATGGAATTTAACTTCTTTGTCACTGGTAAACCAATGGTGCTGTTAAAAAGCTAACATTGTAATTAAAACTTTGTGAAGGTTACATTTTTGCAAGAATCTATAATCCAAGGCAGATGGACTGTGAACTTATAAATCCTGTGCAGAATCACTGAATCATTCCTGTCCTTTCAATTTACTGAATTACTAAAGAAATTATTTTATATTCTTAACTCACTAGTTGAATGAGCCACCTTTCTTGTTGTGTTCATTTGAGTTCCAGGATCTATTTTCCTTGCACTATTGAGTCTGGTAATTAGCAAAGTTCATGAAGTAATGGTTAGTGCTTTGGTACACTGAGCAATGTATATTGTAAAAATAAGAATATATCCTTAATATATATATTTAATCAATCCTTAAGTTTTGTTTCGTTCCATTTTAAAACATCAAGGCTTTTTTTTTTGTTTATTTTTCAGCCATATCTTCACCATACACCATTCCCCTGCTAAGAGAGTAGGCCAGCAAATAACTCCAGGTCTCTACTGCTCAGTAACCAGTCACTGGCAAATGCAGAAGGGTTGCTCAGGCTGACTCTTCCTTCTAACTTGACAACAGAGCTGAAATTGAGAACTTAACATATTTTTAAAAACCTGGATACAAAAATGCAACAAGTTGTGAACCAGATGGGTGAGTGTTATGTTTAAATAAGAAAAAAGAAATTTGAGGGATAACTTTCATAGTTGTGGGCTGCTAATAATGGAAATGTCTCTGAGGAAGAAAAATCCAGAACTAGTAAACAGATGAACCTACTTGTGATCCGAAACGTATTCTGATCCTAACGTGAAATTGCAATGCACCAAACCACTTTATGTGGAATTCAAGATAGAAGCGCAGCACTTCAATATAAAGTCCTGATTCATCCATCAAATATTTACACATGCTATGAATATTTATCAAAAATTCACAAATTTTAGGGATTTAAATGCATGTATATAGTGTAAAATAAAAACAGGAAATGATGGAAATGCAGATCAGATCATTCAGCATCTGAAATAAAGATCCTTCATCACACCTATCGCATTATGGTGTCTTCTGTATTTTGATTAGAACTTTCTCCAATTAAACATTGGGAAGACCAAAGCTACCAAAAACCACTCCCCTCAGCTCTGACTTTATCCTCCTTCCCTGAGTGCTCATTCAGACCAAATCTGATTGTGAACAACCTCTGTGCCCTGTTTCGTCCTGGGTTGACCTTCAAATGCTATATCTTCTCCACTATCAAGGCTTCTTAATCCATATTCAATCTTTCCTCACTCCCACTGACTGAAAATGTTAGGCATGCTTCTCTCCCATGCTCCGATTTACACAAATTCCAACCTCTCCAAAAATCTGCCTACTGGTTCCTGCTCTGCACTAAATCCCATTTGCCCATCATCCCTATCCTTGACAACCTCCATTGTCTTCCTGTGCTCCAAGACATCCAATTCAAAATCCTGTCCTTATTTACAATTCCTCACCTCAGCTCAGTTTACGTTTGCAGCCAAAACCTACCCGACCCTACTCTTTGGTCCCCCTGGCCTCCTGTGCATCCCCCATCGATGGCCCACATCTACCCCCATCATCAAAAGAGTATGCCTTGAGTATCCTGGCTCTTGTTTCTGGAACTTGCTCCTTAAACCCATCCACATTGCTAATTCTCTCCACACCTGTTTGTTGATCCTGCCTTCAGTCATCTATACTAACCCTTCCACCATTACAAGTCAATGCTTATAGGTAGAATGGCTGATAAATGAACAAAAAGCTTGTTTGCACTTCACTGAAATCCTTATGATCCACACATAAAGGAGCCAGTCCTCCTGACCTTTGCTTCCAGATATTGCCCATTTTCAAGACACCAAGGTCAGGAGAAAGGGGTCAAAGACATGTTTTGCTGGGTCTCCACTCACTGACTGTTGCACTGGAATGTCTGGCTTTCCCTTGGGTTGGAGACAGTGGAGGGTGGGATGAGAAAAGGTGGGTAGCAGAGCTGCATCTGATAAAAACACTGCCCTATTACATGTAAATGAGGCAGTGAGGAACATTTCCAGCCTCCTGACTCATTTTCTTTCTTGGTCGCCATCGGATACTGAAGTGGACGAGTGCCCAAATAAGGCAGGTGATGGGGCTTGAACAGATTCAGAGAATCTGTCGATATCCTGGCGGTGCAGCTCAGAAATTGAAAAAGCAGCTTGTTCGAGAGCAGCAACCATAAGGCCCCAGTACCAGTGGCTAGGAATACAACTGGAGGTCTACAGCTGTGCTTCAATATCCTCCCCCTTTAGCATTACTAAAATCTGTGCCCTCAGCCATGTGGGGCAGGAAATAATAGTGTCTTGGGCCACAACAGTGGGGAAGACCAGTAAAATGAGTCCTATCATTTATTGGTTTTTGGTTGAATTATCAACCAACCTAAAAAGTACACTTTAAACCCTTAAGTCATCAATTATTATTAAACTTTACATTGTTAAACAGTGCCTTTTTAAAAAAAAACTCTCTGGATTTCAGATTCTAAGATGCCAAAGAAGCTGTTACTTTTAGATGTCGACTGTGGGGTGGATGATGCCCAAGCCATGATGATGGCTCTTGCAGCTCCTAATGTGCAGATCCTGGGGATAACATGTACTCACGGAAACACAAAAATTGAAAATGTGTGCAAAAATGTGCTTCGAGTGTTAAAACTCTGCCAGAGAATGGAGGTAGGTGATGAAGAGCGCGTGTACAATTATCTGTGAGTGTGATTTTTTTTTTGTGCTTTTTGTTCAGTAACAACTCAGTTCTTGGAGAATAAATCAAATGTATAGCTTCTAATTTTTTTTGTCAAAATGCTTACTATTGTTTCCAGTTTATGGTTACATTGAACATTTGTATATGCGCATGCGTACATTTGAATTATTTTGTCCATGTTTATAATAAAAATGATGCCTCTTTTACTTCTGTTGCAGACTTTCTCTTACATCTCTGTATTGTGTTCAATTGAAAATAGATATCACTATTATAGATATGATGCATACAATCTGTGTGTGTATGTGCGCATATAATTTAAAAGTGTTACATATTGGAGTGGCGCAGTGGTTAGCACCGCAGCCTCACAGCTCCAGCGACCCGGGTTCAATTCTGGGTACTGCCTGTGTGGAGTTTGCAAGTTCTCCCTGTGTCTGCGTGGGTTTCCTCCGGGTGCTCCGGTTTCCTCCCACATGCCAAAGACTTGCAGGTTGATAGGTTAATTGGCCATTATAAATTGCCCCTAGTATAGGTAGGTGGTAGGGAAATAAAGGAACAGGTGGGGATGTGATAGGAATATGGGATTAGTGTAGGATTAGTATAAATGGGTGGTTGATGGTCGGCACAGACGCGGTGGGCCGAAGGGCCTGTTTCAGTGCTGTATCTCTAAAAAAAAAAAATATTTATTAATACAACATTACAAGCGTGGTATGCTTGTATGCTTTTCTTCATTCCGATTTAGGAAATTCTATTTTTTCCCAGCAGTATTCTTTTCCCAGGTTTTCCCCCTCCGAATTAGAAGCCAGAGTAATGCAGGTTAACAGTTTTACCCATAGAAATGGCCCTTGAAATCCTCACCCACCCAATACCTTGTGCCATCAGTGGATGCTGACATGGTATGCGCTCCTGGGAAGTGTGGTGGCTGAGTCAAATCCTGTCTTTGATACTGATGTGCATTTTCTGCTAGAGTGTTGCTGAATTGTGATCATGAGTTTGAAATCTATCTTATTTCCTCACTTCCTAATCTGAGGTATTGGACTCAATTATAGCTTAGTACATGCCAACAATACTGAATCAGGAATTGCCTGCTTTTTTTACAGCTCACTTGCGCATTCGTCTGTCCAGTTGCCAACTAAGCCCTTTAGGGGAGCTGTTCTATAAAATTATTTTCCATCCCTCTTACATTTACATTGTTTTTACTGAACAGCAGACATAATCTATGCTTAGTGTTTCTGAAAACTATTATTCCATGTCTGCACAGATTCCAGTCTACCGGGGTGCAAGTACCTCTCTCCTTGGAGAACTTCTGCATGACCCTGCTTACCATGGAGAGGACGGGCTGGGTGATGTTCCAGACCCTAATGCTCCAGGGTTGGAATACCTGCAAGCTGAACATGCAGTGAATGCCATGATCAGGATAGTCACTGAGCATACTGGTCAGGTGAGATATGCAGTTTTTGGGAAAGCAAGATTTGGTGGCCAGAGGCTAACAGTATTTACTTTAGAGGCACATTACTGTCTTCAATGCAGGAAACTTGAGGGAGCTAGTCTTTTGCATTGGGTCAGGGTTATGGGCTAATGAGAGACAGAGGGTGTTGGGAAGGTTATCTTGGGAGAGGCGCAAACAATCAAGGAAATTTGCACTTAGCGATATTTTGGTGTGAAACCAGCATAATTCTGTTACATGCCAATTCGTTCAGAAAAATAAATGCGCCTCGTTAAAGTTACAGGAAATTCTAGTCCATGTAGTCTAATCATGAACAAGTCAAAATTCGCTTAATGAGGAAGAATGTTTGAATGTCTCAACTACAATTTGAGCTAGTAAATTCTCCAGTTTTTGTAAATAAGGAAAGTGAGCTACTGTATTGGGATTTGAGTTATCTCTAATAACAAAACACTTTTATTAACAGTTCTTAAGTAGGTTGAATAGAGTTAAATACTCTGAAGCTTGAAAAAGTCTACAAACATTGTGGCGTTTTTAATCCTAATGTAAAAATAATTCTTCATACTATTACAATGTGCAAAGGACTGAATGCCTCACTCTTACTACGCTAAGACACTTTCGATCATCTTGTAGGTCTGCCTTGTTGCTGTTGGACCCCTGACCAATGTGGCCCTAGCTGCTAAAATGGACCCCACTTTTCCTTCAAAGCTGAAGTGTTTGTATATCATGGGAGGAAACATGGAAGGTATGTCAGATAGCCAGCTTTACAGATACAAAATACTGCAGAAGTTGGAACTCTGAAATAAAAACAGAAAATGCTGGAAATACTCAAGATCTGGCAGCATCTGTGGAGCGGGAGACAGAGTTAATGTTTCAGGTTGATGACCTTTTATCAGCCTGCTTTGCAGCACTGTCTGAGATAAGAATATTGAGCACATGTAGCTAGCGCATTGATAAATGTACTGCCCCAGTGTGGAACTGAGTAAGGCAGGTCCCAGGATCTATCTCCAGTTTTGTTGATTTAGCAAAGTATATCAGATTGTGTTCCAGCTTCTGAATTCCATTCACTGACCCCTGCAGTAAGTTTTAGGCATGAACATCAGGAGAGGAAAGGATTGCGCTCAGTTTTGCTGCCCCTCATGACAAAATATCCTGCCAGGACATTGTCCTAACACATTAAGAATGGGTGAGGTACCAAACTGCTACATGTGCATGTGGAGCCATATGCCACCACCAGTACCTTCCCTACCTACCCACAGATGTGTGTCTGCTAAAGTATCTGTGATTTTTTTGTTTTGCTTGACAACCACCCTCATGGCCTCCCTGAGCAAGATGGCTAATCAGTACTACATTATGTCAATTTTGTGCTCTCAAACTTTACCCCAACTTTTTTTTTCAGCAAGAGGGAATGTGAGAGTCTGCAGTGAGTTTAACTTTGTCACAGATCCAGAAGCAGCTTCCATTGTTCTCAGCCACTTTACATGTCCCACTTATATTGCCACCTTAGAATATAGTCTCCGCCATCGACTACCATGGGTAAGTTGTTCAAAATATACAATAACATTCTCAAAACTAGAGGTTATTGCTGCACATGCACATTCTGTTTTATGTTATTGGGCTTGTCAACATCGGAATTGGTGTCAGCACAAATATCCTCATACTTAGTTTCCTATCGAATAGAATACAATGAAATCATTCTAGTTTCTTCATCCCTTTGACAAAAGCAAATCCAGATATACAAGATATGTCAAGCCCTCACTTCTAGTTATCTCTGAAACTCTAAAATAATTACTTATTTTTGTGTGCTGCCAAAACTTAAGGGAGTGATGATGTATGAGAAAAGATTGACTATCTTCTCAAAAAGAAAGGGCTGCGATGGATATGTTTTAAACTATGAAAGATTTGGCCAAATTGGATCCAAGTAAGCTTTTCTGCTGTACACAGAATATAAAGACACGAGGGTACGTTTGTGCAAATATATGCCCACTATACGCAATGGCTTTTTGCAGATTTTTTAGCTCACCATTGAATAAACTAGAATGCATGCAATGCAATGCAACTAGCCTAATTAAATCACAGTGCTTGCTCAATACAAACTGTAATCCTACACCAAGTAGAGGGGATTAGAAGAGCTTGCTTGAGTACACAAAAGGTACTTGAACATTAAAGAGAGGTTTTTTTAATATTAGTTCTTGCATTCAGTCCAGCTTAACAGTGTACAAACTCCTGAGTAAACTGTTTCTGCCTGGAATAAATAGAGCACTTAAGACGCTATAACTGCCAACTTTGAAATTGTTGTTAATGCAAGTGGATAATTGTTATCGCTTTTTTACTGATATAAGCAATTGTTCATTTCAAACATTGTCGTTTTAAGTGGTGGGGGGTAGTATTTACAAATCATGAACAAAAGAAAATACAAAATGCAGGAGGAACTTTTTATTAAAAGGTTGCCAATGTGCGGAACAGGTTACTGGCATGGGTGGTGGAACAAAAAACCTTAATGAGCATTGGAAGGAATCAGGCAGTGTGTTGTCGAAAACTGGGATTCAGAGTTATTAGAAATGCATCAAGGGAATATTGTGGATATGTGGGCTGGAAAGTCTTCTAGTGACTGGAACTGTTATTATGTTTCTATATCACTTTTTTAATTGCAGGACTTTTTTCAGAAGTGGATAAATCAAAATACTGAAAAGGCTCAATTCATGAAGAAGATAACTGCACTTACTGCTAAGTTCACCAAAGGTGATCAAGGCAGTAAAGAGTTGCATTTTGGTCATGGGTTTGTATCCTGTGATTCATATGCAATGGCTGCTGTGATTGATGAGTCTGTTGTCACTGAACATGCACAGTATGGGGTAAGCGTGGAATTGCATGGATCATTGACCAGAGGGATGATGGTTCTGGATACCTTAGACCTACTAAAACTTAAACATAAAGCGATTGTCTTTCTGAAATGTGATATGGAGAAATTTAAGCAGCTGCTGGTTAATGCTCTGAAATAGGATGCCACAGGCTTCAAATGACAGAACAAATAAACAGTGCCAGAGACATACATTTTATATAGTGCTAATGAGGAGTATAAACTTAATTCAACTTTAAACAACACATTCCTAATATTTAACTAGCATGAGTATACTTCTAAGCTTCTAAATGGGCACTTATTATAACCTGACAAATATATGTCATAGTTAAAATGTTTACGCACACTTTCCGACTAATGCCAGGTAAAGGGTTAAATAATAGAACTAAATGAATATCGTGGAGAGTAGTTTCATTACCTTAATAATAAGCAGAACTTTCCCTTGAGAGGTTAAACGGATGGTGTAGGAAAAATGGACTGGAATTTATATATTTGTCGCATTTACATCACCCGACTCTGCCTCACCTCGTTCATCTGCTGTTAAAACCCTCATCCATGCCTTTGTTCCCTCTAGACTTTACTATTCCAGTGCTTTCCTGGTGGTCTCCCATCTTTCACCCTCCATAAACTTGAGGTCATTCAAAACTCTTTTGCCTATATTCTAACTCGCACCAAGTCCAGTTCATCCTTCAGCCCTGTGCTCACTGACCTACATTGGTTTCCAGTCCGGCAACGGCTCAGTTTTAAAATTCTTGTTTTCAAATCCATCCCTATATCTGTATCTTCCTCCAGCCCTAAACCCCCTCTGAGATCTCTGCACTCCTCCAATTCTAGCCTCTTTCACAACCCTGATTTTCATCGCTCCGCCATTGGCAGCTGTGCAGACAGTCCTGAAAACCTACCTATTTGACCAAGCTTTTGGTCATCTGTCCTAATATCTCCTTATGTTGCTCAGTGTCAAATTTTGTTTGATCATGATCCATTAAATGCATGAGGATGTTTTACTATATAAAGGCACTATATAAATGCAAGTTGTTTTCTTTGTTTATTGAGATGCTTAACTGACTCTGATCAGAGATTTGCATTTCAAGGACACTATTCTCTTTCTTGAACTTTCAAGTTATCAAACTGTATGTGAAGAACAATATAGTTATAGAAAGCTGTCTGCATTTAATCCGATGGAGAAAAAGGTTATATCTTTATAAAAATGGGCTTTGTTTCTACTGAATCTGGTGTATTAGCTTTGGATTTCAATAGGTAATAGTACCCAAGTATGTTGTGAATCAATACAAAATAAAAGTAGCATGCAACTAAACTGTTTTAATGTATTTATTTCCAGACAGTCCTGAATCAGTGCATTGAGGTTTATTGCAAAATTGTCTTCTTAGTTCAAATAACCATCAGAGGGCAAGGTCTCCACCAGGCAGTATAGCTACCATTCACAGAATTTGTGAAAGGGTGGTCTAAAAAATTGCGTGGCTTTCATTTCTGCTTGGTCCCTGCTAAAAATGTGGCCCTGCATATATTTTCCCACCCAGTGGTACTTCCATCCATTATTACCAGGTATTAAAGGGAAGCTGGTTGAAGTCCTAATTTACAAGCACAGAAAATATTTTTGAGGTTATATTTTTTCCAGATTTTGAAATTACTCTTTTGTACATTGGCCGCAGTATTTACTTGAGGGCATGAATAGAGTGAGGGGGAGGATTTCTAGACAGGTTTCCCAGGACTATTAACTGCAGGACGTCTTTTAATTTTTTTCAGTAGGTTCCTGCCTGACAGCCAGGCTGATTGACAGGGTTCTGAAGAAGGGTCACTGACCTGAAATGTTAACTCTCCTTCTCTCTCCACAGATGCTGCAGACCTGCTGAGTATTTCCAGCATTTCTTGTTTTTATTTATGATTGACAGGCTGGCTGCCTAACAGGTGGTAAAGCAGCTGAGGAGCAGTTGCCAGGTAAGTCAGAGATCATGGGGGTTGAAGGGCTGGGATATCGGAGTAAGCAGCCAGAGATCGCGGGGTGGTGGGGGTCAGAGATCACTGGGTGTGGGGAACAGATATCAAGGTCAGCGGGGTTTGGAGATTATGGAGGGGGTCAGAGATTGGGGGTGCCGGGGTGAGGACCAGGGATTTCAGGGGTTGGAGTCAGAGATTGTAGGGCTTGGAAATTGCGACTGGTGACAGTTGGCGATCACTGGATGCTAACGAGCTAAGTTGGTTGGGCCTGGAGAAAACAGCCTTGTTCCTCCTGGCCCACAAGCAATGCTGTAAATGCATTTACCTAATGAATCCAGCCCTTCCTGCTTCCTTTTGCCTACTATGATCCCCGGTTCCTGGGAAACTTTTGTTAAAAATAAAAGATCTTTAAGAGTAGAGATATGGAGCCTCCTTAAAAGATTTTACCTACTGACCCACCTCTTGAGAGCAGATTGGTCACCTGCTCCCCATCCAGCCTCTGTTCAAACCAGACGTGGGCAGATTTGACATGGGTTGGAGTTGGATATGAAATTTAAAATTTTTTAACTTCCCACCCAACCCAAGTTAAAGTGACCTCCATTGTTACCCACTAAAGTTTCATGTATTTTCCATATATTTTCTGAATTAGAACTAGGTGGAAATGCTCACATAATAGCAGCAGGATCATTGTTAGCAATATAACAGAGGAACTGAGTACACAAACTCTTTCCAAGAGTTTTGCAAAAGAGAATGATCCTTAAAAAAGATGACATCAGTAAACTATCTCCCACATTACAAATATTCATTCCAACTGAGGTACATCTAACTGGAAATTATACCAAGTGATTGCTGGTAATTGCCTTTTATTCAAGTTACTGTTACCTTACCACTGGGAATATACTTTGAAAGCACCTTAATCACAGTATTTCATGCTTTAAGTCACAGAATCACAGAATTGTTATAGCACAGAAGGAGGCCATTCAGGCCATCGTGTCCACTTTAGCTCTCCGAATGAACAATTCACTTAATGCCATTTTCCTGCCTTCTCCCCATAACCCTGTACATTCTTTTCAGATAACAGTCTAATTCCCTTTTGAAAGCCTCGATTGAACCTACCTGCAACACATTCTCAGGGAGTACATTCCAGACCTTAACCACTTGCTGCGTGAAAAAGTTTTTCCTCATGTCGCTTTTGCTTCTTTTGCCAATCACTTTAAATCTGTGTGCTCTTGTTCTTGAACCTTTCACGAATAGGAACAGTTTTACCCGATCTACTCTGTCCAGACCCTTCATGATTTTGAACAGTAAACTATCTCCCACATGGGCGGCACAGTGGCGCAGTGGTTAGCACCGCAGCCTCACAGCTCCAGCGACCCGGGTTCAATTCTGGGTACTGCCTGTGTGGAGTTTGCAAGTTCTCCCTGTGTTTGCGTGGGCTTCCTCCAGGTGCTCCGGTTTCCTCCCACAGCCAAAAGACTTGCAGGTTGATAGGTAAATTGGCCATTATAAATTGCCCCTAGTATAGGTAGGTGGTAGGGGAATATAGGGACAGGTGAGGATGTATAGGGGCAGGTGAGGATGTGGTAGGAATATGGGATTAGTGTAGGGTTAGTGTAAATGGGTGGTTAATGGTCGGCACAGACTCGGTGGGCCGAAGGGCCTGTTTCAGTGCTGTATCTCTAAATCTAAATCTTTCAACACTTCTATCAAATCTTCTCTCAGCATTCTCTTCTCCAATCTATCTTGATTAACTGAAGTTCCTTATCCCTGGAACCATTCTTGTGAATCTCTTCTGTACTGCTTCCAATGCCTTTACATCTTTCCTAAAGTGCGGTACCCAGAACTGGGCGCAATATTGCAGCTGAGACTGAACTAGTGTCTTATACAAATTCAACATGACCTCATTGCTCTTGTACTCTATTATATTGCTGTTTCTCTCCCCATGTTAATCTGAGTTCTTTTTGCCTTCAGTCTGGTTCAGTAAATATACCGAGTCGGATGTGTAGGTAAAATTACTTTATTTGCGTAGTCGCCAGCGGACTTACTCTGAGAACAGCGGCACTGACTCCACCAGAGTCTGTCGGGTCCCCCCCAGAGTAAGTGAAGTTTGTGATACAGGTACTACTGTTTATACATTAAGATTCATGCTACACCTCCTTGTTTAACCAATCAGTGCGGTACAATTCGACTTCACCCACGTGGTGACATGCAGTACATCTGTTACTGAGGTTACAATACACTCCATTCTCAATACATACTTGTTACTAATAAAATATTGTTTTGTACCAGCAAGATAAAAGAAAGCGGATAAGCAAGCTAATTAACAAGAGCATAGGAATCATCAATAACCATGCTGGTCTCACTCCCTACATGGATCATGAGTCTGTCTCTACCTTGTGACAAGTAATTGCGGAGCATCCTGCTATCTCTATTAGGTTTACATTCCTGAGTGTTTCGTGCAGTGTGCAGCTACATCAAGTAGTGGCGTTCACGAAGATAAGAGGGGCCTAGCACTCCTTATCACTCACACAGGGATGGACATCATTTGATTCACAGGAGTCCATTTGTTCCAAACCACAGGGAGTCACACAATCAGGCCATAAAGAACAGATGTCCTGGCAGTTACCAGTGTCAGCTAGTCTTTACTGTCTCACACGCTCTGCCTTTACTTTTAACTATTTCATTGTGGTTTCTGCTACTTAAAATCAAAGCTCAGCAAAGCTACTATTCCTAACTTGGCTATATTTCCCATTAAGCATAGTGCCATGCCTTTCTGCTCACTTCCACACCCATTGATGCTGCTAGACCTGCTGAGTATTTCCAGCACTTTCTGTTTTTATGTAATGGTTATGATACTAGCTTGAAGAGACAATAAATTTATCTTCGGCAGTGTTTCAGTGAGTGAATTGAAGGAGTCCTCCTGTGCCACCATGATGGATCTATGCACAACTCTGCAGCCCACTCCTCCAGATTGATCTGTGACAGAGACCCTAAAGGTTGTTTTGCTTTCTACGATGGAGGCTCAGATGACTCCCACTGAGGCCTTGAAATTGGAAACCCAACCTCTCACCAAAAAATTTAGAAATATGTTTGTTAAACACAGTTTACATAGAATATACAGAATCAGGCAATTCAGTCCAACTAGTTCATTACCAGTCTTTATTCGCCACTTGAGTTTTTGCAAATATCTTTAAGGAAATTAAAAAATATTCCTGCCTATATGTCATTCCCTACCAATGCAGGATGCCTGTCTTATACATAGTATTGTGTGAAAATCAGGTGCAGGCTTCAGAAAAATTGACTTCTAATTTTAATTTACATGTCTCTTCCTTCCGACTTCTGTGGGAAAAAACAGTAATAATACTTCTTTGCAAAGGAATGCAGTGTCTCAGATCAACTTGCGATAGAACCCATGCCAAAACCAGGTGAGGAAAAGTTGGGAAATCTAGTCCAATGGCTGGAATTTTACAACAGGGTGAGGCCCCACCCACCGTCCAAAAAGTTGGGGGCGAGCCCGCCTCTGCCAGGCCTGGAAGCCAGGCTATGCTTTTACGTTGCCCAGGCCTTTAATTGGCCTTGAGTTGGACTTACACCCCACTGAGGCAGGATGGCTTGCCTCCAAGAGCTGCCAGCATATCAGCGGGCAGGCAGCTCTTCAGTCCCAGCAGCGCCACTGGGAGCAATTGCCACTGCTGGGACTGCACCCAGCAAGAGGAGCAGCAATGGACAAAGCCCTGAAATTAAGGTTACTGTTGGGGCCTTGCTGGGGACAATTGGCTGGACCCTGGTGAGGCAGGGTGGGTCAGGTGAGTGAGGGGGGGTTGCTCCAGCAGGGATGGCTTGTGCCATGTGGGGGGCCCTCCATGCGACACAGAATGCCCGATCAGGACCCCCATACCCGTCACAAGGTAGGCCACGAAGGGCCTTAATTGGCCTGGGGCAGATGGGCTGTTTGTCACCTCCCCTTGCTGATGGTAAAACTGCAGCCAGGCGGGAAGGCACCCTTCCACTGCTTCCAGACCACTCCAGCTGTGGGGGTAAAATTCTGGCCACCATCTCTGAATTGTCCTCCATGTTCTCTTATTTGTGAGGTTAGATTGCCTTTCAAACCTCAAAAGTGAGACGTTTAAGTGTCATATTTTCGATTTTCAAAGTTGCACACTGGTCATTGTGTTTGTTGTACCACTTGAAGGGTTGTGTAATAGTTATTATTCCAAAATTTTGTTTGAATATGAGTTCTACAACCAAAACTGGATGGTAAATTCACTCCCTGCATGTCAAAGTATAGTTGGAACCCAAGTTCAGAGAAACTTGATGCATCTCCTTCGGCAAGGGAGGCTTTTGTGTGAAGAATGATGTTCCAGGTTAACTATGTGTTCATTAAAAGTTCTAAAAGAAAACCTCAATTATTGTCTAATTCCATGATATGCAGCTAGAATGTTTTTGTGTGCAGTGAGAAATCCGAACATAGCAAACAATTGGACTGCATTTAATAAGTTGAAAATGCTATTTTTCAGTTTTAAATTGAATACGTTTTTAAAAAGGCAAGCCTGCTTGATAGCTCCATCCAACGTATGGGAATATATGGAAAATAAAGGATCACGCTTGCCTACTTTGTGAAGAAGCCATTGCAAATATTTGCGGAGTGTCAACGGTTAATGTGCAAAGGTTGAGCAACTTTTAAAAATCTCTACAGAGACGAAGGGCAACAAAACATTTTCGATTAATATTTTACAAACTTTACAAACACCAAGCTAATAATCTTCTCGACCAAAGTACTGTGCAGTGTTGATGCCTCACTCTTGGTATAATTTTGGTATAACTGCCTTTGCTTTGAACTTTGCAGTGTGATGTGAAATAAATGTCATTAGAATAGCAGACGTAAACTGGTCACCAGGAAGGAAGGAAAAAGCCGGTTTGGTCAGAGGCTGGGAAGGCTTTACTTCCAGAGACCAGTGCTGTGCTGGAAGAGCAGACGT
Source organism: Heterodontus francisci (assembly GCF_036365525.1). Classification (NCBI taxonomy): domain Eukaryota; kingdom Metazoa; phylum Chordata; class Chondrichthyes; order Heterodontiformes; family Heterodontidae; genus Heterodontus; species Heterodontus francisci. The sequence goes on along the minus strand of NC_090376.1, from coordinate 25,025,726 downwards.
AGAGAATCGGCCTTCACATCTTCAATGCTGAGGTATTATTGTAGGCAGTGACCAAATGTACGAGCTGCAAATTATCTCAAATGGCTGTTAAAGTGCGTATCTGTGCGGCGCCCCAACATCCTGCCAGTGGAGAATGTGATTCAAAGCCAAGGTCTCCTTCTCGATGTTACTCACTCCTCCTAATACTGTTGAATAGCATTTCACTAACAGCTGAGGCTGTTCACAGTGATTTCCAGGACCAATTTATGCTAACTTTCATTGCTGCACGTAAACAACTAGCCAAAAGTGTACTGTCATTATTTTTGTACTGATTTTATCAGGAACGAGACCAGATTCTCAAACTACCGGCAACCTGTGTGGGCCTGCGACGTGGGACACCTAGTTGAACTTAATGGTCTCCTTCGTCTGATGTGAATATTTGGTTTGAGGATTGACAAATATTAAAGAAACAAGGTTTAGAAATTAGTACGCATTGCACCTTATTTATCAGGAGTTAGAGGGGTGTAAAGCATCGCAACTTCGCAGTGAGATGGCTAGCACCCAATCTGTACATTTGTTGGACCCACTGCAAACTTTAGGGGCTCTTCTCGAGCACCTAAAACGAGCGTTAGCTGCTTTAAATATGTAAATTAGGGGCTTCATGCATGAAGGACTCCATCGAGAAAATAGTTCACTCAGGATTCTTCAGAGAAGTGTCAACTTCAGAAATGCTAAAAAATTGTTTTATTCACTTTTGAGGAGAAAATCGACAGAGTGTAAAACAGGCTGCCAATTTGCTATCGCCCATTTTTGAACTTCTGCCCAAGACAAATTTATACCACTCGTTCCTGTCAAGGTTATTGTTGCGGAACAGCCTGAGAATTGCGAAAGTTCAGAAAAAGCTGAAAGTGGAAAATTCCCCAAGCTCGCATAGTTGGTTCATATTGAGTTATTTGGTGCTGAAATTCTTGTTTAGTTGCTTCACGTAATTTTGCAGTGGACTGTTGGTTTTAAAAACAGGAAAATTCTACATATTAGCAAATGTCAGGATAGAAATTGTATCTGATAGTGAGTTTGGAAAACTGCGAGTACAAAGTCCACAAAATACCGAGACCCAGGAACTTGGGCCTCGTTGTCGTGCACTTAACCAGAAGCGGTGGGGATGAGGAATGTGAAAGTACATCATCAACTTCATATTCATAGAACAGCCCGAGTTTGCAGCCAGCAGCAAATGAACAGTGCTTGCCATTCATTCCACTTACAGCTGCACACAGACATTCATCGGTGTTCAATGCCACCAGAGAAGTATTAAGCACAGAACATCAGACCAATTGGTACTATTTGAAACTCAATCTTACTTATTTTTCGGCCATAGAATCTAAGATGGAAAAGAAGCTGTTACTCATAGATGTCGACTGTGGGGTGGATGATGCCCAAGCCATGATGATGGCTCTTGCAGCTCCTAATGTGCAGATCCTGGGTGTAACATGTACTCATGGAAACACAGAAATTGAAAATGTGTGCAAAAATGTGCTTCGAGTGTTAAAAGTTTGCCAGAGGACAGAGGTAGGTGGTGGAAATTATGGGTAAAGGTACAGTGTGCTTTGAAAGATAGCCTATTTACGGTGACTAGAATCCCTTTATTAACGTGTTTTTTTTCAATTAATGTTTTGATCATATATAGGAGATGCAGATCTAGGACAAAAAAGCTTTGGTATATATGTAAGAATCATAATTGTTTTGTAAAACGTATAAACAGGAGTAGGCCATTTAGCCCTATGAGCCTGTTCCACCATTCAGTGAGTTTTTATTATTTGTTTCATAGGATGTGGGCATAGCTGGCGAGGCCAGCATTTTGTGCGCATCTCTAATTGCCCTTGAGAAGGTGCTGGTGAGCTGCCTTCTTGAACCGCTGTAGTCTATCTGCAGTTCCAAGATTTTGATCCAGTGACAGTGAAGGAACGACGATATAGTTCCAGCTCAGGATGGTGTGTTACTTGGAGGGGAACTTGCAGATGGTGATCTTCCCTTGCGTCTGCAGCCCTTGTCCTTCTAGGTGGAAGAGGTCGTGGGTTTGGAAGGTGCTGTCAAAGGAGGTGTGGTGAGTTGCTGCAGTGCATCTTGTAGATGGTACACACTGCTGCCACTGTGCATCAGTAGCGGGCGGAGTGAATTTTTAAAGATGGTAGATGGGGTGATAGTCAAGCGGGCTGCTTTGTCCTGGATGATGTCAAGCTTCCTGAGTTGTTAGAGCCACATTCATCTAGGCAAGTGGAGAGTATTCCATCACACTCCTGACTTGTGCCTTTTCGATGGTGGACAGGCTTTGAGGAGTCAGGAGGTGGGTTACTTAACAGAGAATTCCCAGCCTCTGACTTGCTCTTGTAGCCACGTATTTATGTGGCTGGTCCAGTTCAGTTTCTGGTCAGTGGTACCCCCAGGATGTTGATAATGAGGGATTCAGCAATGGTAATGCCGGTGGATGTCAAGGGAGATGGTTAGATTTCTTCTTGTTTGAGATGGTCATTGCCTGGCACTTGTGTAGCATGAATGTTACTTGCCACTTATCAGCCCAAGCCTGAATGTTGTCTAGGTCTTGCTGGATATGGATATGGACTGCTTCAGTATCTGAGGAATTACGAATGGTACTGAACATTGTACAATCATCAGCGAACATCCCCACTTCTGACTTTATGATGGAGGGAAGGTTATTGATAAGCAGGTGAAGATGGTTAGGTGTAAGACACTACCCTGAGAAACTCCTGCAGCAATGTCTTGGTACAACCACAACCATCTTCCTTTATGCTAGGTATGACTCCAACTGATGGAGAGTTTCCCCCCAATTCCCATTGACTTCAATTTGGGTAGGGCTCCTTCATGCCATACTCAGTCAAATGCTGTCTTGATATCCAGGGCAATCCCTCTCACCTCACCTCTTGAGTTCAGCTCTTTTGTCTATGTTTGGACCAAGGCTGCAATGAGATCATTACTGATCTGCGACCTAACTTCTGTCAATCTCAAAATTATTTACAATTGATACTTTATCAATTGCCATTTGTGGAAACGCATTCCAAACTTCTACCAGCTTTTGTGTGTAGGAGCGTTTCCTAATTTCACTTGTGAAAGGCCTGGCTCTGATTTTTAAATTATGCCCCTTCACCTAGACTCCATAGCCAATGTCAATATGCTCTCTTTATTTGCCTTTATATGTTCTGCTTAATATCTTGAAAACTTCAATCAAATGACCCTCAACCTTCTAAATTCCAGGAAATACAACCTTAGTTTATTTATTTTTTTATTTAGAGATACAGCACTGAAACAGGCCCTTCGGCCCACCGAGTCTGTGCCGACATCAACCACCCATTTATACTAATCCTACACTAATTTCATATTCCTACCACATCCCCACCTGTCCCTATATTTCCCTACCACCTACCTATACTAGGGGCAATTGCTAATGGCCAATTTACCTATCAACCTGCAAGTCTTTGGCATGTGGGAGGAAACTGGAGCACCCGGAGGAAACCCACAGTTTGTGTAATCCTTGGAGCCCAGGTATCATTGTGATAAATCTACGCTGTATTCCTTCCAAGGCCCGTATATCCTTCCTGAGGTGTGGTATCCAGAACTGCTGCCAGTACTCCAAGTGTGGGCCAATCTGGGCTTTGTACAGCTAAGCATGACTTCTACCCCGATGTATTCTAGTCTTCTAGATATAAACTCCAGCATTCCAATCGCCTTTTTGATTATTATCTGTATCTGCTTATGAAATTTTAATGATCTACCTACCTGGACCCCCAAGTCTCTTTAGATCTCTGCTTTCCCCATTTAGAAAGTACCCTGTTCTATCCTTTTTAAGTTCAAAATGTATGACCTCACATTTACCTACTTTGAAATCCATTTGCCACAGTTTTGCATATTCACTTAATCTATCAATATCTCTTTGTAATTTTATGCTTTCATATATACAGCTTACAATGCTGCCTATCTTTATGTCATCAGCATATTTGGATATGTGGCTTTCTATTCAATCATCTAAATAGTTAATAAATATGGTGAATTCTTGAGGCCGCAACACAGATCCTTGTGGGACACTACTGGTCATATTCTGTCAATTTAGAGTACCAGCGTTTTATCCCAACTCTCTGTCTCCTGCCATTCAGCCAATTTCCTAAACAGGTCAGTAATTTGCCTTCAAATACATGGGTGTCAACTTTAGCTAACAGACACTTATGAGGGACTTTATCAAATGCCTTCTGGAAGTACATATAAATAACATCCATAGATATCCCCTGTCCACTACTTTAGTCACCTCTTCAAAAAATTCAATCATGTTCGTCAGGCATGACCTACCCCTTAGAAATCCACACTGAATCTCTCTGGTCAGCTGAAATTTTTCATGGTGTTCAGTCACCCTATCCTTAATTATAGACTCTAGAAATTTCCCGACAACACACATTCGGCTAACTGGTCTATAATTCCCTGGTTTTCCTCTCTCACCTTTCTTAAATAGTGGAGTGACATGTTCAATTTTCCAATCTAAAGGATCGGTTCCCAAATCAAGAGAACTTTGGAAGATTATATTATGCATCTGCAATGTTTGGACTTATGTCCTTTAAAAACCCTGGAATGAAAACCATCTGGTCCTGGGAGTTGTCACCCTTTAGTGCCTTTATTTTCTTTATTACTGTTACTTTGCTTATGTTAATTTTGGTGAGTCCCTGATTCAATATTAGTTTCCTTGGGACTTCTGACATGCTGACTTCTGCCTCCGTAAAGGAAATGTAATTATCCGACATGTCCATCATTTGCTGATTTTCATTGACAATATCACCGTTATCAGTTGTCAAGGAGTCCATATTGCTCCTAACCACCCACTTTTTCTAATATAATTGTAATTTTTTTGTGTTAATTTTGATATCCCTTGCAAGTTTCCTTTTGTACTCCCTTTTTGTAACTTTTAGTATTTTGTCACCCTTTGCTGTTCTTTGTATCTTCCCCATTTGCCAGGATCTGTGCTATTTTTTGCTTGCTTTTTTTCCCTTTTAGTTTTATGTTGCCTCTTACCTCTTTAGTTGTCCATGGCTGTCTTTTTTGGCAAGTAGAACAGTTGATGTTTGTAGATTAGTGCATGGTGTTCAAAAAATAATTTAGTGTGATATAGAACCAGTTTATACCCCGAAGGGGCAAGAGTTCTACTTGCCAAAAAAGAACTGGTTAAAAAAGTGGTTGAGGGGAAGGAGACAGAGACTAGGGATAATTGGTAGGTACTCTAATTAGCAGGATGTGATTAGTGGTGACCCCAAGGATCTGTGTTGGAGTCTCAAATATTCGGTATTGTAAGTAGTGTAGATGGAAGAATAAAATTACAGTGCATACAGGAGAGCTTTTTGAGCCAGCACGTAGAAAGTCCTACAAGAGAAGGGGCGGTACTGGACTTGATCCTAGGGAATGAAGCTGGACAAGTGGTGGAAGTGTCAGTGGGGGAGCATTTTGGGGATAGTGACCATAACTCTGTAGGACTTAAGGTAGTTATGGAAAAAGACAAAGATGGAAATAAAGGTACTGAATTGGGGGAAGGCTGATTTCAATATGATAAAACAGGATCTGGCCAAAGTAGACTGGGAACAGCTACTTGTAGGAAAGTCTACATCAAACCAGTGGGAGTCATTCAAAAAGGAAATAGTGAGAGTTCGGGGCCAACATGTTCTCGTAAAAGTGAAGGGTAGGTCAACAAGTCCAGGGAACCCTGGATGTTAAGGTATATAGAGGATTGGATCAGGAAAAAAAATGAAGCTTATGCCAGATTCAGGGGGCTGAAAATAACAGAGGCCCTAGAGGAGTGTAGAAAGTGTAGGGGGTACTTAAAAAAGTAATTAGGAGCGCGAACAGGCGTCATGAGAAAACATTGGCGGGCAAGATAAAAGAAAATCCAAGGCATTTTATAAGTATATGAACGGCAAGAGGATAACCAGGGAAAGAGTATGGCCCATTATTGACCAAAGTGGCAATCTGTGTGTGGAGCTGGAGGACATAGGTGAACTTTTAAATGATTACTTTTCGTCTGTGTTCACTATGGAAGAGGATGATGTAGCTGTAGAGATCAGGGAGGGGGATTGTGATATACTCAAACAAATTAGCATTGAAAGGGAGGAGATATTAGCGGTTTTAGTGGGCTTAAAAGTGAATAAATCCCCAGGCCCAGATGAGATGTATCCCAGCCTGTTATGTGAGGCAAGGGAGGAGATAGCAGGGGCTCTGACACAAATTTTCAAATCCTCTCTGGCCACAGGAGAGGTGTCAGAGGACTGGAGGATCGTGAATGTGGTACCAATATTCAAGAAGGGTAGCAGGGATAAACCAGGTAATTACAGGCTGGTGAGTCTAACATCAGTGGTAGGGAATCTGTTGGAAAAAATTCTGAGGGACACGATTAATCTCCACTTGGAGAGGCAGGGATTAATCAAGGACAGTCCGCATGGCTTTGTCGGGGAGATCATGTCTAACAAACTTGATTGAATTTTTCGAGGAGGTGACTGGATCTGTAGATGAGGGTAAAGCAGTTGATGTAGTCCACATGGTCTTCAGTAAGGCTTTTGATAAGGTCCAGCAAGGGAGATTGGTTAAGAAAGTAAGAGCCCATGGGATCCAGGGCAATTTGACAAATTGGATCCAAAATCGGCTTAGTGGCAAGAGGCAGAGGGTGATGTTTGAGAGTTGTATTTGCGATTGGAAGCCTGTGACCTGTGGTGTACCACAGGGATCGGTGCTGGGACCCTTGCTGTTTGTAGTGTATGTTAATGATTTAGAAATGAATATAGGAGGTTTGATCAGTAAGTTCGCAGATGACATGAAAATTGGTGGTGTTGCAAATAATGAGGAGGAAAGCTTTAGATTACAGGACAATATAGATGGGCTGGTAAGATGGGCAGGGCAGTGGCAAATGGAATTTAATTCTGAGAAGCGTGAGGTGATGCATTTTGGGAGTACTAACAAGGCAAGGTAATATACAATGGGTGGTAGGACCCTAGGAAACACAGAGGGTCGGAGGGACCTTGGTGTACTTGTCCATAGATCACTGAAGGCAGCAGCACAGGTGGTTAGGAAGGCATATGGGATACTTGCCTTTATTAGCTGAGGCATAGAATATAAGAGCAGGGAGGTTATGGTGGAGCTGTATAAAATGCTAGTTAGGCCACAGCTGGAGTACTGTGTATAGTTCTGGTCACCACACTATAGGAAGGATGTGCTTGCACTGGAGAGGGTGCAGAGGAAATTCACCAGGATGTTGCCTGGGCCGGAGCATTTCAGTTATGCAGAGAGACTGGATAGGCTAGGGTGTTTTCCTTAGAGCAGAGAAGGCTGAGGGGAGACCTGATAGAGGCATACAAAATTATGAGGGAAGAAATTTTTTCTCTTAGCGGAGGTGTCAATAACCGGAGGCATAGATTTAAGGTAAGGAGCAAGAGGTTCAAAGGGGATTTCTAGAAAATATTTTTCACTAAGAGGGCGGTTGGAATCTGGAACACACTGCCTGAAGGGATGGTAGAGGCAGGAACCCTCACAACATTTAAGAAGTATTTGGGCCAAGTGCTACAAAATGGGATTCGAATAGATAGGTGCTTGATGGCCGGCACAGACACGATGGCCAAACGGCCTGCTTCTGTGCTGTGTAACACTTTGGCTCTAACATTAAGAAGTATTTAAATGAGCACTTGAAACGCCATAGCATACAAGGCTATGGGCCAAATGCTGGAAAATGAGATTAGAATAGTTAGGCTTGATGGCCGGTGCGGACACGGGCCAAAGGGTCTGTTTCTGTGCTGTATAACTCTGACTGTATGAGATATTGATAGATTAAGTGAATGGGCAAAACTCTGGTAAATGGATTTCAGGGGAGGTGGTGGCATAGTAGTATTGTCACTGAACTAGTAATCCAGAGACCCAGGGTATTGCTCTGGGGACATGGGTTTAAATCCCACCACAGCAAAGGTGGAATATGAATTCAATTAATAAATCTGGAATTAAAAAGCTAGTCTAATGATGGCCATGAAACCATTGTCGATTGTTGTAAAAACCCATCTGGTTCACTAATGTCCTTTAGGGAAGGAAATCCGCTGTCCTTACCTGGTCTGGCCTACATGTGACTCCAGACCCACAGCAATGTGGTTAACTCTTACATGCCCTCTGAAATGGCCTAGCAAACCACTCAGTTGTACCTAACCGCTACGAAGTCAATAAAAAGGCATGAAACTGGACGGACCACCCGGCATCGACCTAGGCACCAGAACGGACAACGGCAAACCCAGCCCTGTCGACCCTGCAAAGTCCTCCTTACTAACATCTGGGGGCTTGTGCCAAAGTTGGGAGAGCTATCCCACAGACGAGTCGAGCAACAGCCTGACAGAGTCATACTCACGGAATCATACCTGACAGACAATTTCCCAGACACTCCCATCACTGTCCCCATGTATGTCCTATCCCACTGGCAGGACAGACCCACCAGAGGTGGTGGCACAGTGGTATACAGTAGGGAGGGAGTTGCCCTGGGAGTCCTCAACATCGACTCTGGACCCCATGAAGTCTCATGGCATCAGATCAAACATGGACAAGGAAACCTCGTGCTGATTGTCACCTACTGCCCTCCCTCAGCTGATGAGTCAGTACTCCTCCATGCTGAACAGCACTTGGAGGAAGCACTGAGGGTGGCGAGGGCACAGAATGTACTCTGGGTGGGGGGACTTCAATGTCCATCACCAAGAGTGGCTCGGTAGCACCACTACTGACCGAGCTGGCCGAGTCCTAAAGGACATATCTGCTAGACTACGTATGTGGCAGGTGGTGAGGGAACCAACAAGAGGGGAAAACATACTTGACCTCATCCTCACCAATCTGCCTGCCGCAGATGCATCTGTCCATGACAGTATTGATAGGAGTGACTACTGCACAGTCCTTGTGGAGACGAAATCCTGCCTTCACATTGAGGGTACCCTCCTTCGTGTTGTGTGGCACTACCACCGTGCTAAATGGAATAGAGTTTGAACAGATCTAGCAATGCAAAACTGGGCATCCATGAGGTGCTGTGGGCCATCAGCAGCAGCTGAATTGTACTCAACCACAATCTGTAACCTCATGGCCCGGCATATCCCCCACTCTACCATTACCATCAAGCCAGGAGACCAACCCTGGTTCAATGAAGAGTGCAGGAGGGCATGCCAGGAGCAGTACCAGGCATACCTCAAAATGAGGTGTCAACCTGGTGAAGCTACAACACAGGACTATCTGTGTGCCAAACTGCGTAAGCAGCATGCAATAGACAGAGCTAAGGGATCCCAGAACCAACGGATCAGATCTAAGCTCTGCAGTCCTGCCACATCCAGCCATGAATGGTGGTGGACAATTAAACAACTAACTGGAGGAGGTAGCTCCACAAATATCCCCATCCTCAATGATGGGGGAGCCCAGCACATCAGTGCGAAAGATAAGGCAGAAGCATTTGCAACAATCTTCATGCGGAAGTGCTGAGTTGATGATCCATCTCGGTCTCCTCCTGAAGTCCCCAGCATCACAGATGCCAGACTTCAGCCAATTCGATTCACTCCGCTTGATATCAAGAAACGACTGAAGGCACTGGAAATGCTATGGGCCCTGACAGTATTCCGGCGATAGTACTGAAGACCTGTGCTCCAGAACATGCTGCGCCCCTAGCCAAGCTGTTCCAGTACAGCTACAACACTGGCATCTACCCTGCAATGTGGAAAATTGCCCAGTTATGTGCTGTACACAAAAAGCAGGATAAATCCAACCTGGCAAATTACCGCCCCATCAGCCTACTCTCAATCATCAGTAAAGTGATGGAAGGTGTCATCAACAGTGCCATGAAGCGGCACTTGCTTAGCAATAACGTGCTCAGTGACGCTCAGTTTGGGTTCCGCCAAGGCCACTCACAGCTCCTGACCTCATTACAGCCTTGGTTCAAACATGGACAAAAGAGCTGAACTCAAGAGGTGAGGTGAGAGTGACTGCCCTTGATATCAAGGCAGCATTTGACCGAGTATGGCATCAAGGAGGCCTCGCAAAACTGAGGTCAATGGAAATCAGGGGGAAAACCCTCCACTGGCTGGAGTCTTACCTAGCGCAAAAGAAGATGGTTGTTGGAGGTCAATCATCTGAGCTCCAGGACATCACTGCGGGAGTTCCTCAGGGTAGTGTCCTAGGCCCAACCATTTTCAGCTGCTTCATCAATGACCTTCCTTCAATCATAAGGTCAGAAATGGGGATGTTTGCTGATGATTGCACAATGTTCACCACCATTCGTGACTCCTCAGATACTGAAGCAGTCCGTGTAGAAATGCAGCAAGACCTGGACAATATCCAGGCTTGGGCTGATAAGTGTCAAGTAACATTCATACCACCCAAGTGCCAGGCAATGACCATCTCCAACAAGAGAGAATCTAACCATCTCCCCTTGACATTCAATGGCATTACCATCACTGAATCCCCCACTATCAGCATCCTAGGGGCTACCATTGACCAGAAACTGAACTGGAGTAGCCATATAAATACTGTGGCTACAAGAGCACGTCAGATGCTAGGAATCCTGAGGCTCACCTCCTGACTCCCCAAAGCCTGTCCACCATCTACAAGGCACAAGTCAGGAGTGTGATGGAATACTCTCCACTTGCCTTGATGGCTGCAGCTCCAACAACACTCAAGAAGCTTGACACCACCCAGGGCAAAGCAGCTGGCTTGTTTGGCACCCCATCTACAAACATTCACTCCTTCCACCATCGACGCACAGTGGCAGCAGCGTGTACCATCTAGAAGATACACTGCAACAATGCACCAAGGCTCCTCAGACAGTAACTTCCAAATCCACGACCTCTACCAATTAGAAGGACAACGGCAGCAAATGCATTGGAACACCACCACCTGCAAGTTCCTCTCCAAGTCACACACCATCCTGACTTGAAACTATATCGCCGATCCTTCACTGTCGCTGGGTCAAAATCCTGGAACTCCCTTCCTAACAGCACTGTGGGTGTACCTACCCCAAATGGACTGCAGCGGTGAAAGAAGGCAGCTCACCACCACCTTCTCAAGGGCAATTAGGGATGGGCAATAAATGCTGGCTTGGCCAGCGACGCCCAAATCCCATGAATGAATAAAAGAAATGTAGGCAAATGTAAGGTCATCCACTTTGAACTTAAAAAGGGTACTTTCTAAATGATGGAAAGCTAGAAACAACACAGGTCCAAATTCACTTGTAGAGTCCAGCTACATTGATCATTAAAATTTCATGAACAGGTACTGACAATTAAAAAGGCTAATGGACTTTATATTTAGAAGACTAGAATACAAGTGGGTAGAAGGGGGTACAGTGGCCTTGGTGGGAGTGCAGATTTACTAGAATGATACCTGGACTCCACAGGTTTAGCTACAAGGAGAGATTGAACAAACTAGGGTTGTATTCCCTGGAATTTAGAAAGTTAAGATGTGATTTGATCAAAGTTTTCAAGATATTAAGGGGAACAGATAGAGTACATCGGGAGAAACTATTTTTGTTAGATGGAGAGTCTAGGACTAGGGGCATAGTCAAAACATTAGAGCCAAACCTTTCTGGAGTGAAATTAGGAAACATTTCTTCACGCAAAGGGTGGTAGAAGTTTGGAACCTCTTCCGCAAACGGCAACTGATGCTAGATCAATTGCAAATTTTAAAACTGAGATTTTGGTAATCAAAGCTATTAATGAATATAGGTATATGCAGTTAGGTCATAGATTCGCATGATTTCATTGATTGGCGGAACAGGTTTGAGGGGCTAAATGGCCTACTCCTGTTCCTATGTTCCTTTTTCTCCTTCCTGGTTTAATTGCTTTACATCTTCTCGTTTTCCCTTGACTTGTATTGCCTAAACACAATTTCTGACTGATACTTTACTTCCTTCCCTTTTGTTTGTTTTTGAACCATTATTAATGCCACCTTTTCCCCCAGTTACTCGTTTAAAGTCCTTGTGACCATCCTTTTTATCCTTGAATTTCACACATTATATCTGCTATTTTAACTTTAAGTACTTTCAAGACATCAAGTTTATTTCTAATTTTTGACTACCCTTGCGATTTATCCTTTTAAAAAGTCCCTGGTTCAGCTTAAGCAGCATTATAATATTTTCTTTTTAAATGTGTACATGTTTTGTCTGATCAGATGTGTAGAATTAAAGCTGTCAGTACAAAGGAGGAAGAATTGCTCTGCTTGCCAAGTGTAACAATGTAAATGCATGCAGAGAAAAATGGCGCCAAAATTTCTGGTCCTAGGAAGGTAGAACTAGGTTGGATATCATGAGGTGTTGGGGGTGGGTGAATAGGGGAGGAGAAGTGGGGGCGGGGTGGGGGGGGTGGTGTCAGAATTTAAAGTATCACCAGGTTCCAATGGTCAAAAGTTCTGATGGGTGAGACGGAGATTCTTGTGCTCATCCCCTCCCACCCTGACCTCACTAAAAGATGCAGAATTGATGGGATGATCCCAATTAAAAATCTCAAGAGATCCACTTTCCTGTGGCCAATGTAAAAATGCCTGCATAGTGCGGAATTTGGGGTCTAATATAAGTTTACCACTACCAGTCAGTCACTGAATGATTTCTTTTAGGAAACACCAGGAGAACGGAGTTTTTTTATGGCCCTCTTCCCTCTTCCCACCTGAAATATCAGCAAGGCGCCTGGCAGGGCACACACCTAGGCAGTGCGATAGAGGTTATGGTCATTCAGCACTTCTATGTGACCTTGTAGCTGGGATTTGGGTTGAGGTCAGCACTGGGCCAGCTTAGTGGCCAGAAATTGAGCCCTGTGGCAGAGGAGAGCCTTGATGAATTCCAGAGCCCATGTGTTTACACAATTTCATGACATGTAGCAACAACTGTAGTTCATCCGCCATAGGATTGTTAAAAGATTTTTTATCTTTATAATTGCAGATACCTGTGTACCAAGGTGCAGGTACCTCTCTCCTTGGAGCTCAGCTAAATGCTGATCATTACCATGGAAAGGATGGGCTGGGTGATGTTCCAGACCCTAATGCTCCAGGGTTGGAATACCTGCAAGCTGAACATGCAGTGAATGCCATGATAAGGATAGCCACTGAACATCCTGGTCAGGTGAGATGTATGAGTTTCAGGAAACAAAATTCTAGTGGTCAGTAGAACATAGGAACAGGAGTCGGCCATTCAGCCCCACAAGCCTGTTCGGCCATTCAGTTAGATCATGACTGATATGTATCTTAACACCATTGAACTACCTTGCTTCCATAACCCTTAATACCCTTACCTAACAAAAATCTATCCATCTCAGTTTTGAAATTTTTAGTTGACCCAGTCTCAATAGCTTTTTAGGGGATGAACTTCCAGATTTCCACTACAGCTTTTGTGAAGAAGTGCTTTCTGACATCACTACTGAACGGCCTAGCTCTAATTTTAATATTATCCCCTTCTGGAGGAACTAGTTTCAATTTACCTGAACTTTATAATGGATACTGATACTAACATACTGACAGAACAAATATCTCCCACAGCCAGCTGGGAGGACTGAATAGTCCACGTTGCCTTTCACATCTAGCTATTCAAGGATTGGCTGCCAACATTGTCTATACTTTGTATGGACATGACTGGTGATGTCAGATTTTGCACAAGGTTGCATCTAGTGAGGATAGCTCAAGCTTGTTTAATAAGAACAAGCATGTTTGAACATCAGGCTGGAATTTGAACTATTGATGAAACAAATCCGGATATAAAGCTAATTAACATGTAAAATAGAGAAAAAATGAAAATAATATGGTATATTTTACAGTTGTTCAAGCCTACTGTAACTTTAACATCTCTCAGACACTGATAAGCACTTGTTTGTTATCCTACAGGTCTCTCTTGTGGCTATTGGTCCCCTGACCAATGTTGCAATGGCATTTAAAATGGATCCCACCTTTCCATCGAAATTAAGACATTTGTACATCATGGGAGGAAACATGGAAAGTATGTCATATACCTTGTTTGCATCATTCTCTTCAACTGTGGTGGTTGGGGGGGATGGAGGATAGTGGTCTTTGTACCTGAACCTGATCCAGTCCTCACCTGATAGACATTACATGTACTTTCGTTCATCATGGGGTGAGGGATTTGTTCTTCCCCTGTCCTAGGCAAAGTGCCTGACTGGCTGACGTGAGCTGACAGGAGAAAGCAGGGAAAAAGCTGATAGCTTCCTGGACTTTATGGCGCAGCAGCCAGCCATGTGTCTATTTACCCAATGTGTCATTAGGGAAACTGAAAATAATATTCTATAGATTAGAAATTTAGGACATTTATCCCATTGTATGCAACTAATTCCATATTGCTGTTGCATACAATTTTCCTAACGCTGTGATTATTTTACAATAATTCATATTCAGCTTTTTTTCCCACCAAAGCTAACCATCTAATGGCTCTGAAGCTTCTTTCAGCTACACTATCACGCTGACCAGACAGCATTTCCTGTGTTAGTAAACTAAATCTGAAATAACCATATTAAATGCATATAGCAGATATTGCAAATTTGTTCTGCCATACCTTCGGGTTCAGTGGCATCAGTCATTCTCATAAGCAGTCTGAACTCCTTACTTTTGTGGGAGTTGACTCACTCAGCCCTAAATCTGCTTGTACAATGGCATGGTCCAAGTCTAGCAATAGTACCCCTTTGCGTCTTGAACAATATATTCATGTCTCTCACATCTACTTTTTCAATATCCAAAGGTTTCAAACAAATCAATATGCCACTTCATTTCATTTCATAGTCATTTGTTTTAGTCGATTCAACTGGTATTCATATAAGAACATAAATAATGAAAACATTACATCTCTCTACATTATTGAGTTGTCATAGAGTCGTACAGCATAGAAACAGGCCCTTCGGCCCACCGCGTCCATGCCAACCATAATGCCTATCTATACTAATCTCACCTGCCTGCATTAAGTCCATATCCCTCTATGCCTTGCTCATTCAAGTACCTGTCCAGATGCCTCTTAAATGTCGCTACTATTCCTGCCTCCACCACCTCCTCAGGCAGCTCATTCCAGATACCCACTATTCTTTGTGTGAAAAATTTACCCCTTTGCTTCCCTTTAAACCTCCTCCCTCTCACCGTAAATCTATGCCCTCTAGTTTTTGTCACCCCTACCATGGGAAACAGACTCTGGCTATCTACCTATCTATGCCTCTCATAATTTTATATACCTCTATCATGTCCCCTATCAGCTTCCTTCGCTCCAGGGAAAACAGACCCAGCCTATCCAATCTCTCTTTATAACTCAAGCCCTCCAAACCAGGCAACATCCTTGTGAATCTTTTCTGCACCCTCTCTAGCTTAATCATATCTTTCCTGTAGTGCGGTGACCAGAACTGCACACAGTACTCCAAAAGCGGCCGAACCAACGTTATGTACTACTGTAACATGACGTCCCAACTCTTGTACTCAATGCCTCGGCTGATGAGGGCAAGCATGCCATACGCTTTCTTCACCACTCTGTCAACCTGTGTTGCCACTTTCAGGGAACTATGTACTTGCACCCCAAGGTCTCTCTGCTCAACAGCACTCCCCAGGGCCCTGCCATTCACTGTATATGTCCTCCCCTGGTTTAACTTCCCAAAATGCATCACTTCACACTTGTCTGCGTTAAATTCCATTTGCCACTCCCTTGCCCACTTTCCCAGTTGATCTATATCCTGTTGTAACCTTAGACAACCTTCTTCACTGTCCACTATACCACCAATTTTGGTGTCATCTACAAACTTACTAATCATGCCCCTTACATTCACATCCAAGTCATTAATATATATGACAAACAACAGAGGGCCCAGCACCGATCCCTGCGGCACACCACTGGTCACTGGCCTCCAATCTGAAAAACAACCCTCCACTACCACCCTCTACCTCCTATCACCAAGCCAATTTTGTATCCAATTTGCTAGCTCACCCTGGATCCCATATGTTCGAACCTTCTGGACCAGCCTACCATGCGGGACCTTGTCAAAGACCTTGCTAATGTCCATGTAGACAACGTCCATCGCCCTGCCCTCATCAATCCTCTTGGTCACCACCTCGAAAAACTCAATCAAATTCGTGAGACACGATTTCCCACGCACAAAGCCATGCTGACTATCCCTAATCAGACCATGTCTTTCCAGATGCATATAAATCCTGTCTCTCAGAATCCCTTCCAATAACTTTCCCACCACTGATGTAAGGCTCACTGGCCTGTAGTTCCCTGGCTTATCCCTGCTGCCCTCCTTAAATAAAGGCACAACATTAGCTATCCTCCAGTCTTCCGGTACCTCACCCGTGGCTAACGATGATACAAAAATCTCTGCCAGGGCCCCAGCAATCTCCTCCCTTGCTTCCCATAGCATCCTAGGATACACCTGGTCAAGCCCTGGGGATTTATCCACCCTAATGCGCTTCAAAACCTCCAACACCTCCTCCTTTGTAATGTTGATATGCTCCAGGATATCGGTGTTCCCTCCCTTGAACTCACTAGCTTCCATGACCTTCTCCATGGTAAATATGGACAAGAAATATTCATTTAAGATAGAATCACAGACCTCGCCCATTTCCCGTGGCTCCACACATAGATTGCCACACTGATTCTTAAGGAGACCTACTCTCTCCCGAGCTACCCTTTTACTCTTAATATTGAATCTTCAGGATACTCCTTTATCTTATCTGCCAGGGAAATCTCATGGCCCCTTTTTGCCCTCCTGATTTCCTTCTAAAGTGTAGTCCTACATCCTCTATACTTCTTGAGGGACTAGCTTGATCCCAGCTGCCTATATCTGACATATGCCTCCTTCTTTGTCCTGACCAGACCCTCAATATCCCTCGTCAACCAAGGTTCCCTAAACTTGCCAACCTTGCCCTTCCATCTAACAGGAACATGCCGGCCCTGAACTCTTCCTATCTCACTTTTAAAAGCCTCCCACTTGCCAGACGTCCCTTTACCTGTAAACAGCCTCTCCCATTCAACTTTTGAGAGTTCCTGTCTGATGCCATTGAAATTAGCCTTCCCCCAATTTAGGACTTTAACCTGAGGACCAGTCCTATCCTTATCCATAACTATCTTGAAGCTAATAGAGTTATTGTCACTGGTCCCAAAGTGCTCCCCCACTGACACATCAACCATCTGTCCATCCTCATTTCCGAAGAGGAGGTCGAGTGTAGCCCCTTCTCTAGTCGGGCCATCCACGTACTGCTTCAGAAAACTATCTTGGGCACACTTAACAAATTCTTCCCCATCTGATCCCTTAGCACGAAGGCAGTCCCAGTCAATATTAAGGAAGTTAAAATCACCTACTATTACAACCCTATAATTCCTACACCTACCTGTGATTTCCCTACATATATATGCTCCTCCACTTCCCTCTGACTATTGGGGGGCCTATAGTATGATCCCATCAAAGTGATCACTCCTTTCTTATTTCTAAGTTCTACCCATATGGCCTCGCTGGACATTCCCCCCCAGGATATCCTCTCTAAGTACTGCTGTGATGTCCTCCCTAATCAATAGTGCAACTCCCCCTCCTCTCTTACCTCCACCTCTGTCACGCCGGAAGGATCGGTACCCTGGAACATTGAGCTGCCAGTCCTGCCCATCCCTCAACCACATTTCCGTAATAGCTATAATATCCCATGTACCGATCCATGCTCTGAGTTCATCTGCCTTACCTGTAAGGCTTTTTGCATTAAAGTAAATGCAGGTTAGCCTACCAGACCTTCCACGCTCCCTGTCCTGCCCCTGCCCGGCCTGCCTACTGGACTTTCTTCCTTTAACCTGTACATTTGCCTCAACTATCTCATCTGAGAGACTACTACTTTGGGTCCCACCCCCCTGCAAGACTAGTTTAAACCCTCCCAAGTAGTAGTAGCAAACCTCCCCGCAAGGATATTGGTCCCCCTCCAGTTTAGATGCAACCCGTCCTTCTTTTACGGGTCACCTCTGCACCAAAAGGGATCCCAATGATCCAAGTAGCTGAAGCCCTCCCGCCTACACCAGCTCTTCAGCCACGCATTCATTTGCCTAATCCTCCTATTCCTACCCTCACTAGCACGTGGCACAGGGAGTAATCCTGAGATTACAACCCTTGAGGTCCTGCTTTTTAACCTTCTGCCTAACTCCCTATATTCACTTTGCAGGGCCTCATCTCTCTTCCGTCTATGTCATTAGTACCAATATGGACCAGGACCTCTGGCTGCTCACCCTCCCCTTTCAGAATGTCCTGCAGCCGCTCCGAGACATCCTTGACCCTAGCACCAGGGAGGCAACATACTATCCTGGAGTCTCATTTGTGGCCACAGAAACGCCTATCTGCACCCCTTACAATAGAATCCCCTATCACTATAGCTCTTCCAACCCTTTCCTCCCCTGCTGCACAACAGAGCCCTCCATGGTGCCACGAACTTGGCTGCTGTTGCTGCTTTCCCCTAGGAAGTCATCTACCCAACAGTATCCAAAGCGGTATGTCTGTTTGAGAGGGGGATAGCCACAGGGGACTCCTGCACTACCTGCCTGCCCCTACTACTTCATCTGGTGGTCACCCATCTCTTTTCTGCCTGTGCGGCCATTACCCGCGGTGTGACCACCTCCCAAACGTGCTATCCACGACATCCTCAGCATCGCTGATGCTCCACAGTGAATCCACCCGCAGCTCCAGCTCTGTAATGCGGGTAGCCAGTAGCTGCAGCTGGATACACTTCCTGCACACATGGTCACCAGGGACACTGGAAGCGTCACTAGAATGAGCATTCTTGGTTGGTTCAGATGTTGGTTCTGAATCCTAATCTATGTAGCTCAGCTCCGTTGATCTGTGAATTGAAACCCTTGAAAGCTAAGTTGAACTCAGCAGTCATACTTTTAAACAAATATTGCACCAAAGACTTCCCATGGTAACATTTTCAGAATTACTGAAAGGTGACAATGGGTATCTTTATGTGTTTGTTTGCTTAAAGTATACACATATTTACATTGTTAGGTAGTTGATAATTCCATCCATATAAATTCATATTTTCACCAGACTGTTAAATGTGCTTGGATTAAGAAGCCTTGAAATTTGTGATGAAATTAATTTAATTTGAAGGTTTTATCTTTTTCAGAATTCTGTCCTTTAACCAAGGGCAGGACCTCTTAATGCAGCAGCAATGAATATGAGTGATCACTAGAATAATTATTCTTGCCCTGTTGAGCTGTGAATTGAAACCCTTGAAAGTTTAGTTTAGTTTTAGTTTAGAGATACAGCACTGAAACAGGCCCTTCGGCCCACCGAGTCTGTGCCGACCATCAACCACCCATTTATACTAACCCTACACTAATCCCATATTCCTACCACATCCCCACCTGTCCCTATATATTTCCCTACCACCTACCTATACTAGGTAGTAGGGGCAATTTATAATGGCCAATTAACCTATCAACCTGCAAGTCTTTGGCATGTGGGAGGAAACCGGAGCACCCGGAGGAAACCCACGCAAACACAGGGAGAACTTGCAAACTCCGCACAGGCAGTACCCAGAATCGAACCCGGGTCCCTGGAGCTGTGAGGCTGCGGTGCTAACCACTGCGCCATTGTGCCACCAAAGTTAGGTTGAACACAGCAGTATTATTTTTCACAAATATTGCACCAAGGTTTCCCATGGAAACATATTCAGAATTTCTGAAAATGGGTATCATTATATGTTTGATTGCTTAAAATACACACATGGTTTAGAATGTTGGACAGTTGTCAATTCCATCCAATAAAAATATTTTCACCACTGCTAAAGGTGACTAGATTAAGATTTTAAAGTTGTGATGGAATGAATTTTATCTTTTTCAGGCAGGGGGAATGTGACAATGTGTTCTGAGTTTAACTTTGCAGCAGATCCAGAAGCAGCTTATATTGCCCTGAATCGTTTTGCATGCCCCATCTATATCGCAACTTGGGAATATTGTCTTCGTCATGCACTGCCTTGGGTAAGCTGTTGAAAAAACATCTTAACAAATATAAAATTGAGACCAGTGATACATGTACACATCTTTTGATTTAGAAAATGAGAACTTGATCCTGAACATAAGGTGAATGTCAGGTGAAAGTAGGATTGTGCTCTGCTGTGGATGCTTAAAAATATATTGTTTTCTCTGCTGGGTTTTATTTACCTGCCTTCTATAAAGAGGAAAAGCAAAGTAAAGCCGCCACGCGGTAAATGCAAGTAACTGCAGAAGGCTGATACTGGGATCTTGGGGGTGAATTGCTATGGCCTGAATTTTATTAGCATGCTGCACTCTACGGCGGTGCACTTTCAACTTGGCGGCCTTCCGGCATGGAAGTGCCACGAGGAGCCCCATGATATTACGTGTGGAGGCTCATTTAAACGGAGGGGGCAGAGTGGTTGCCCCCGATGACATAGAGGGAGCGGCTGCTGTGTTCCCGGCAACAACGTCCGGCGCCAACACGCAGGTGTGGACACCATTTTTAAAGGGCTGCAAGTTCTTAGGAGAAATTTTAATTTTTAAAGTGATATTGCAAATCATTATTCATTAAAACTTAAATAAATAATGGAGGCCCTTTCCCCACCCCCCCCCATGTTTTTTTACAGGACGTTAGCAGAAAATTAAACTTTATTACCGACCCACACATCCCCCCCCACCCCCACCAACCTCTTAACATTTGCCTTTCAACCCTTTCCCACCATCCCCACATCCAATAAAAATTGTTTTCCCTGCTCCCCCACCCCTCCTAAACCTGAGCACATAATTTTTTCACTTTGCCTCCTTGGGTGCGATTCTCCTGCCACCTTCTCTGCTTTTGCCAAACCATCCATCTCCCGCTTCTTTTTTAATCCTTAAAACTCACCTATTCACCCCTCCCAATATCTCTTTCTTTAGCCCAGCATTCATTTTCTTCCTCATGCATCTGTAACTGTCTTGGGACTTTTCTTTCTACAATCAAGGCACTGTATATCACAAGTTGTTTTTGATAGCTTGAGGTTAGAATCATTGGACATTGCAAAGAAGGAGGCTATTTGGCCCATCGTACCTGTGCTAGCTCTTTGAAAGATCTATCTGACTACTGAATCTGCTTCCACCACCTTTTCAGGTAGTGCATTCCAGATCACAACAACCCAATGAGTAAAAAATATTTCCTGATGTTGGCTCTGATTCTTTTGCCAATCATCTTAAATCTGTGTCTTCTGTTTACGGACCCTTTTGCCACTGCAAACAGTTTCTCCTTATTTACTTTATTTACTTATTTCTCCTTATTACAAACTATTTGTGATTTTGAACATCTCTATCGAATCTCTTAATCCTTTCTGTTGTCAGGAGAACAACCCCAGCTTCTCCAGTCTCTTCAACATAACTGAAGTCCCTCATCACTGGTGCCATTCCACTAAATGTATTCAATATCCTCCCCAAGGCCTTGACATCCTTCCTAAAGTGTGGTGCCCAGAATTGATCACAGTATTCCAGCTGAGGCCTAACAAGTACTTTATAATGTTTTAGCATAACTTTCTTGATTTTGTACTCTCTTTTCAACCGTCTTCTCAACTTGTCCTGCCGCCTTCAAAGATTTGTGTGCACACCTCACCCCCGCCCCCCCCCACCCCCCCATGTTTCTGTTTTTGCACCCCATTTAAAATTGTACCATTTAATTCACAGTACCTCTCCTCATTCTTAGGACTAAAATCATCACTTCACCCTTCACTATGTTGAATTTCATCTGCCATGTGTCTGCATATTTTTCTAGTCTGTCTATGCCCTCCTGTGTTCTTTTACTACCTTCCTCGTCATTTACTACATTTTTGAGTTTCATATCTGCAAACTTTGGAAATATTCCCTGTATCCTCATGTCCAGATCATTAATATATATCAATAGTCCTAATACCGACACTGGGAACATTTCTGTATACGTCCCTGCAGTCTGAGAAACAGCCGTTCACCACTACTCTCTGCTTTCTGTTCCTTAGCCAAATTTATATCTATGCTGTTTCTGTCCCTTTAATCCCGTGGCTTTAATGTTGCTAACAAGTCTAATATATGGCACTTTGTTATATGCCTTTGAAAGTGCATAAATACTGATGCTATCAGAGCAGGTCAGAGGCTGGGAAGTCTGTGGTGAGTAACCCACCTCCCGACTCTCCAAAGCCTGTCCAACATCTACAAGGCACAAATCAGGAGTGTGATGGAATACTCTCCACTTGCCTGGATAAGTGCGGCTCCAGCAACACTCAAGAATCACGACACCATCCAGGACAAAGTAGCCCGCTCGATGGGCACCCATCCACCACCTCAGTATTCACTCCCTCCATCACAGATGCACAGTGACAACAGTGTGTACCATCGACAAGATGCACTGCAGCAACTCGCCAAGTCTCCTTCAACAGTACCTTCCAAATCTGTGACCTCTACTACCTGGAAGGACGAGGGCAGAACACTACGACCTGCAAATTGCCCTCCAAGCCACACACCATCCGGACTTGGAACGATATCGCCACTCCTTCACTATCGCTGGGTCAAAATCCTGGAACTCCCTTCCTAACAACACTGTGGGTGTACCTACACCACATGGACTGCA
Source organism: Heterodontus francisci (assembly GCF_036365525.1). Lineage (NCBI taxonomy): Eukaryota > Metazoa > Chordata > Chondrichthyes > Heterodontiformes > Heterodontidae > Heterodontus > Heterodontus francisci. The sequence goes on along the minus strand of NC_090376.1, from coordinate 25,003,134 downwards.
GCATTTCAAAAAGGTGGCTCACCGCCACCTTTTGAGGGCAATTAGAAATCGGTAACAAATGCTGGCCTTGCCAGTGACGCCCACATCCCAAGAAAAAATGTTAAAAAATCAATCACACTACCCTTATCAACCTTGTTACTTCATCAAAGAGCTTGACCAAGTTAGTCAAGCACGATTTGCCTTGAACAAAAACACACTGACTTTCATTTATTAGCTCATACTTTTCCAAATGTCAGTATTTTTCTCTCAGTTTATTGTCTGTAAAAGCTTCCCTACCACTGAAACCCAGCTGACTGGCCTATAGTTACTGGGTTTATCCCTCTCCCTTTTTTTAAACAGAAGTATAACATTTGCAATCCTCCAGTCCAGTGGCACCCCACCCATATCCAAGGAGGATTGGAAGATTTTTGGCCAGAGCATCCACAATTTCCACCCTTACTTTCCTCGGTAACCAGGGATGCATTCCATCCAGACTGGATGACTGAGGACTGCCAAACATTTAAGTACATCCTCTTTATCTGTTTTTATCTTGCCCAATATCACTCCTTTTGGCTCCTTCTTTACTGCTACATTGGCAGCATCCTCTTCTCCTGTGAAGACAGATACAAAGTACTCCTTTAGTACATCAGCCATGCCCTTTATGGTCCCAGCCTTCCATTGAGTACCCTTTTACTATTTATGTGTTTATAAAATACTTTTGTGTTCCCTTTTATGTTAGCCGCTAATCTGTTCTCAGACTCTCTTTTCCCGTTTTATTCCTTTTTCTATATCTTCTGTGTACTTACTGTATTCAGCTTGGTTCCCTGTCAGTTGTCATAAGCCTTCCTTGTCTGTCTCATTTTAACATCTATATCATCAGTAATCCAGAGGGCAAAGCTTTGGATGACCTTCCTTTCCCCCTCTTAGGAATGTGTCTACTCGAACCATATCCTTGTTGAAGGCCTTCCATTGTTCAATTAATGTTTTGCCTACCAATATTTGATACCAATCCACCTGGACCAGATCTCATTTCAACTCAGGTTGAGGACCAGACGTGTTTGGACGGATTTTGAGGGAGAAAGCAGATGTGTTCTAAAATGTGCCACCTAACATACAAATTTTTTATCTACATAAATCTGATTGCTGGATGTGATGGGCTTGTACACTCGAAAAGTAGATGGTGGGGAAAATGAAGAAAGGAGTGCAGACATTAAAGAAGTTGTACATAAGTTTGTGAGCCATCTTTCCTTCATCCTGCATATTAAGAATTTTAAATCCCAAGCTTGGTGTCACCAAGCTGCAATTTCCTGATATACTTCATGTTTTTTCTTTTGAGTCTTTGTAGTGTAAGCACTTTGGGCCTTCATGTTGGTTCCTCAATAATTGATAAAAGGATCTTATAGTATTTTCATAACCTACAGGAACATTATGAAATACTGACTTAATTGAATCAAATATTAATTGTTTTGTGCTCCCGTTTGTTTGCTGGATCTTCAGTACGTTCCCTAAGAAAAAGCACAGCTACTATAGAAACACCAATATTTTCATATGAGCAGTACTTTGCACTTGCTGATATTAAATCTCAACTGCCATTATTCTGCCACTTACATATTTGTCCAACTCATTTTGTAATTTCTGAGGTGCCTCCTCTGAATCCACAACTTCTCCTAATTTGAAACTACCTACAAATTTGGCCAATTTGAATTCACTGATCTTGCTATCGAGATAGCCCATTCTACAATTTTAAGATTATGCTGTCGATGCTACTCCTTTTCCATTTCAGGTTTGCCGAGCAGGTACTGAATCTGCCTCCCTTCTTAGAATCATAGAATGATACAGCACAGAAGGAGGCTGTTTGGCCCATCATGCCTTTATCTGCTCTTTGGTAGAGCTATCCAATTAATCCCATTCCTTTGTTCTTTTGCCGTAGCAGATGTGATCTAAAATGTGCCACCTAACATACAAATTTTTTATCTACATAAATCTGATTGTTTACCCTTCAAGTATTTATCCAAGTAGTACACAGGCAGTTTAAATCATTTCACAAATGTAGAGGACCAGTAATTCATGGCTGATATTAATTAATTATGAGGTTGTTACTGAGTGAAATAAACCCAATAATTGCCAGTATAATACTGTGGGTCTGTATTTTATACATCATTACAGTGTTTTTGCTTTTTCATAAATGCTGTAAATGTAAAGCCAGTACATTTACAATCCACCCAGAAACCACAAGCAAAGATGTCAACATATGGATTTTAACCTTGACAATTTATTTTTTGGTTTTGATTTGAATAGAATGAATATAAGATGACTTGAAAGTTGCTCAAAGTTGATGACCTTTTTTGTCCATGACAGGAGTTTTTTAAGGAGTGGGTAAACCAAGGCACTGAGAAAGCTTCCTTAATGAAGAAGATAACTGCACACAGTGAAAAATTTGCCAAAGACAGGCAAGGCAATAGAGAGCTTTATTTTGGACCCGGCTTTGTGTCCTGCGATTCTTTTGCAATGGCGGCTGCTATTGATGAAAGTATTGTTACTGAATATATACGATGTGGAGTAAGCGTGGAGTTACAAGGATCAGTGACCAGAGGCATGATGATCGTGGATACAGTTAACCTACTGCAAAAACAAAATAAAGCTTTTATTATGACAAAATGTGATATTGAGAAGTTTAAGCAGCTCATGATGTCTGCTCTGAAATAGCAGGTGTGATAGCAAAAAGAAAGTTGAATACCAGCATCAGTGGATCGGGCTGGGCCTCCCGGCGTCTGTCTTTGTGGTGGGCCTCTGCCAGATCATCATCCGCCCCCTCCCCACCCCGCCACGGAGCCCAACGTTGGGGGCTCGGTAAAATCCAGCCCATTATCACATTGCTGTGTATGGATGTTTGCTGTGACTACACTTCAAAAGTTCTTCATTGGCTGTAAAACACTTTGAGATATCCAGTGGCTGTGAAAAGTGCTATATAAATGCAAGTCTTTTTTCTTTCAAAGTAAGAACTCTACTAGTCAGAGATTCAACAGGGCCAGCAAGGCAAATATTTGGCTGCAGAAATCTCAAGGATGCATTAAACTGAAGTAGGATTAATAGAACACGGCAAGAAATGCAACTGGGCAGGAATGTAGATTTGAGTGGGGTTCCATTTCTTCCTTTGAGTTTGAGTAGAATCTGTGCATTTTAAACCAATATTGAGAATTGTACCTGAGCAATGTTGTATTTGACTTAAATGTTAACCTTAACTGTTGAATATTTGGCTCAATGTTGACACTTGGGTAAGGGCTTTGATAGGAAGATCTAGTTCTCCAAAATGGTCAACATGTATTTATAAATTTATATTTATGCGTCTTATTTTGATGTTCCTTGCTGAAAGGTTTATTGTTTGTTGCCTCATGTTTGCAATTCCCCATCTCAATAAATTACTGAGCTCTTTTGCGCTCACCTAGTCTACTACGGTATTTGTACCTCATTGTCTTAGTTTTTCTTTTCGCTTTTGTTTGCTCTTTCATATTTTATTTCAATTGTATTTAGTACAATCCTCTTAAAGTTCTTAATTTCACTTTTTCTCTTTGAATGCTTTCTTCCACTAACTGGGCTGTGGTAAAGCAATGAAGGAGAAAGACTCTTTTGAGTGCTGCACTTTGGCTTTCAGTTTTATTTATTGAACTCTCTTGTATGATATTAAGATAAGGAGATAAGAGAAAACATTAAACTAAAATAAAAAGCATGCTAAAAGACAAATAAAGCACAGATGCTGGAAACTGGGAAATATAGAACAGCAAAGGGTGACAAAACAGGTAGTACAAGCGGATAAAAGGCAGTATGGAATGAAACTTGCAAGGGATATCAAAATCAACACAAAAAATTGTGGACTCCCGTGCCCACTTTCCCCTTATTCTTTTCTCTGTCCCTTGTGCCAGAAGTTATCTGGGTAACATTTGTACAGTCATTCAACGGCATTGTCCAGTTGTAATCCTTGTTTTCAAACACACCATCCATAGTAAATTAAAGTTACTAGTACCATTAACTAAAACAGCACCTGAAAAAGAACTGGGAATATCATTGCATTCATTACACTAGTAGCGGTCCGGCTCTATTTGAACAATGACTCCTATCAGTTTACATCTCCAATCTGATCTAAAGTTGTACAATCGTTTTCGATTTCAGCAGTGTGATGGTTAATAGAAACACAGAAAATAGGAGCAGGAGTAGGCCATTCAGCCCTTTGGGCCTACACCGCCATTCATGGCTGATCATCCAAACTCAGTGCCCTGTTCCCGCTTTCTCCCCGTATCCCTTGATCCCTTTAGCCCTAAGAACTATATCTAACTCTTCCTTGAATATATTTAATGATTTTGTCTCAACTGTTTTCTGTAGTACAGAATTCCACAGGTTCACCATTCTCTGGGTGAAGAACTCTCATCTCAGTCCTAAATAGTTTATCCCTTATCCTTAGACTGTGACTTCTGGTCCTGGACTCCCCCACCATCGGGAACATCCTTTCTGCATCTAGTCTGTCCAGTCCTGTTAGAATTTTGGAGGTTTCTATGAGATCCCCTCTCATTCTTCTAAACTCTAGCGAATACAAGTCATACATCAGTCCTGCCATACATAAGAATGTAAGAACTAGGAGCAGGAGTAGGCAATTCAGCCCCTCGAGCCTGCCCCACCATTCAATACGATCTCATTGCGGCCTCAACTCGACTTTCCTGCCGAATCTCCATAACCCTTCAACCCTTTAATTAAAAATCTGTCTATCTCCTCCTTAAATTTACGAAATGTCGTGGCATCCATCGCACTTAGGGGTAGTGAATTCCACAGACTCATGACTCTTTGAGAGAACTAAACTAAACTAAACTAAAGAAGTAATTTCCCCTCATCTCTGTTTTAAACTGCTTACCCCTTATCCTAAAACTATGATCTCTCATTCTAGATTGCCCCACAAAAGGAAACATCCTCTCTGCGTCTTCTTTGTCAATCCCCTTAATCATCTTGTATACCTCAATTAGATCTCCCCTCATTCTTCTAAACTCTAGAGAGTAAAGGCCTAAACTGTTCAATCTCTCTTCATAAGACAAACCCCTCATCCCTGGAATCAATCTCGTAAACCTCCTCTGAACTGCCTCCAATGCAACTACATCCCTCCTGAAGTAAGGGGACCAAAACTGTACGCAATACTCCAGGTGTGGTCTCACTAATGCCTTGTACAGTTGCAGCAACTCTTCCCTACTTTTATATTCTAGTCCTTTAGCAATAAATGCCAAAATTCCATTTGCCTTCCTTATTACCTGCTGTACCTGCATACTAGCTTTCTGCGATTCATGCAGGAGGACACCCAGATCCCTCTGCACCGAAGCACTCTGAAGTTCCTCTCCATTTAGATAATTTGCCTTTCTATTCTTCCAACCAAAATGGATAACCTCACACTTATCCATGTTAAACTCCATCTGCTAAATTTTGGCTTATTCACCTACCCTATCCATATCCATTTGTACATTTCTTATTTCTTTATTGCAACTTACTATCCCACCTATTTTAGTGTCATCTGTAAATTTGGCTATAGTGTCTTCTATCCCTGCATCAAAGTCATTAATATAGATTGTCAATAGTTGGGGCCCAAGGACTATGGCACCCCACTAGTTACATCTTGCCAACCAGAAAAAGACCCATTTATCCCGACTTTCTGTTTTCTGTTGGTTAGCCAATCCTCTATCCAAGCTAATAAATTGCTGCTAACTCCATGTGATCTTACCTTGTGTATTAACCTTTTGTGTGGCACCTTATCAAATGCCTTCTGGTAGTCCAGATAAACTACATCTACAGGATCCCCATTATCCACTTTGCTTGTCACAACTTCAAAGAACTCTAGCAAATCAGTCAAACACGATTTACTCTTCATAAAACCATGCTGACTCTGATGGATTGCGTTTTGACGTTCTAAATGTCCTGTTATTACTTCCTTAATAATGGATTCTGACAATTTCCCAATGACAGATGTTAAACTAACTGGTCTACCATTTCCTACTTTCTGCCTCCCTCCCTTTTTGAATAAGGGCATTATATTAGCTTTTTTCCAATCCACTGGAACCTTTCCCGCATCCAGGGAATTTTGGAATATTATAACCACTATCTCCACTGCCACTTCGTTTAAGACTCTAGGATGTAGGCCATCAGTCCCTGGAGACTTGTCTGCCTTCAATCCCAATAGTTTGCTCAGTACTTTTTCCCTAGTGATGATTTTTCTAAGTTCCTCTCTTTCTGTCACCTCTGCATTACCTGTTACTCTTGGGATGGTACTAGTGTCCTCCACTGTGAAAACTGAGGCAAAATACTGATTTAGTGTCTCTGCCATTTCTGTGTTCCCCTCTATTAACTCCCCAGTCTCATCCTCTAAGGGACCGACATTCACTTTAGCTACTTTTATATACTTATAGAAGCTTTTGCTATCTGTTTTTATATTTTGCACTAGTTTTCTTTCATAATTTACCTTTGCTCTTTTTATTATTTTTTTGGTAACCCTTTGTTGATCTTTAAAAGTTTCCCAATCTTCCAGCCTGCCACTGGCCTTTGCAATATGGTATGCCTTAGTTTTTGTCTTTATGTTATCCTTAACTTCCTTGCTTAGCCATGGATGTTTTTTCCCCCTCTTAGACTCTTTCTTCCTCTCTGGAATATATTTTAGTTGCCACTGCTCATCCATGTCCACAATAATCACTGAATTATATACATGCAATCACTCAAATCTCATAATCGCAATTATATATTCATTTAATCACCGAACATCAATACTGCATGAGTGAGATCATTCCCTACAGGATGTTAAATTACGATTGCCCTGATGGATATTATCATGCATACTTGTCAAATCTCTGACAAAATCTTAGATCAATTTCCAAGTAGGACCAAGTAGCTTTGTTACATAGAGCATATAGTGGTCTCTTATTGTCACTCAGGTAAACAAAATTTACAACTGGAAACGCAACTTGTTGGGTGCCATTTCATGGGTACAGGATCACAAACAAACAACTGTAAAACTGGACGACCTCCAAGTATGACTGAACCATTTAGGCTCAAATGGTCCAGCAGCCAATTCTGGTTGAATAAAGATCAAACGATTAAGCTTACTAATTCATTCAGTCTTGATTATACATTTTGGCAAAGGCTGACCTACACTGCCTTGTTTAACCCCTGCAGTGCTAAGTTTCCTGATGCCATCAAGACTAAGTAGGTATTCTGGCTGAAATTAACTGAGGCATTAGTTACCATCTACCAGTCCTCAGTCATCATAATATTTGTACCAATCCCTTCATTTCAGCCTGGATCACTTCCAGTAATTTATTTTTGAGAACCACTACATCCATTAAGTTTAGTAACCCTCTGTCAACCCACATGGATCCCAAGATAGTACTGAACAATTGTTACGACCGAGGCAAAAGGAGTGCCCTGTCTTTTCTAGTTTCACCTCCACAGGTCACAACATCTATTTAAATGTTTACTCGGTTATTGATACAGCCAATCATATACTCTATTTGTTTCTTTCCCAGAACAAAATACACCAACCAGGTGTCTTTAATAAACAACAAAATTATCAGTTTATTATAAAACAAGACTTAACTAGTAACGAAGCAAAGCATTAACACACTGATTAAAATATGAAAGTTCTCTTTTTAAAAACTCCCCAACTACACTCACATACACTGGAAAAAAATACAGAAATTCACTCTGCAGAGGGCTGTTACAAAATAAAGACAAGTAAAAATACTTCGCCAAATACTCGCTAATTCTTGACAAAAAATAGAAAGAAGATATGGAAGTTGTGCCTTTTTTGGTCTGGCATCTGGGTATACGGAGAAGGGTCACTGGGATCATTTCAGAAGTAGTCCGTTCTGGAGATGTCGAGAATTAATCTAGTAGTCTTTCTAGGAGAAATGTGGCATCAAGGCTTTTCCCACCAAAACACACTTGAATCGCAGGATTTTTTTTCAGCTCCTCGGGAGCTATACGGCACCAGTGATTTTTTTCCCTCACTGGATCCTGGCAGGATTTCTTCAGAAAGGTACAGAAGGAGGTGATTTGGGTGATTTCTTCTTGGCAGGAAAACACCAACTGTCTTCAAACATTTCATACCACAACAACTAAAACTGAAAACAATGTTCAAACTTCAAACAGTGAGTCAACTTCCTGACCTTCATAAACCTTGACATGTGGCTTCTCTGTAACAATTTTATTTCCAGGTCACCAAGGGCTCTGCAGTTTTCTGAGCCCAAATCACGGGTGGCCTCCAGCACAGGTGGCTTTCAAACAATATCCTGTCCTGTCGATGAACTTGGTAAAAAAAAAACACATCCATGGAATCTTTTCAGTTTTAACACAAGCCCTCAAAACATAAAATATTTTTAAAAATGGAAGCACTTTCATAACATAATCCTCCTAAATGTCAGGTAAATCTTGTGTGTTTGAAAAAGCAACTCATATCAATTTATCATATCAATTCCAATTTCAGAAACAAATGATGCCCAATATATAAATATACATTCAGCAATACAAAAGTTGTTTGGTGAATAAAATAAAAACAGCTGACAGCAAAAAGGGTTAACAGCAGTATGGTTACCATTAGCAGAATTCATGCAAGTGGGGTGTGAAAAACTTCATCGCTATCATTTCTGTTGGTCCCTGCTAAAAATGTGGGAATTTCCCACCATTATGACCAGGTGTTAAAGGGAAGCTGGTTGAAGTCAAAATTTACAGGCGCAGAAAGTATTTTTGAGATTGTTTTTTCCAGATTTGGAAACCACTGTTTTGTGCATTGGCCTCGATATTTACTTGAGGCTATGAACAGAGCAAGGAGGAGGATTTGCATATGGGTTTCCCAAACCTTTAGCAGGATTTAACTGCAAGACATCTTTTACATTTTTGCAATAGGTTTCCCACCCCGCCAGTCAGGCAGCTAGCTGAGCAGCACTTGTCAGGTAAGTCTGAGATTGCAGTGGTGGCAAGGGGTGGGCGGTCAGATATTGGGGTTGGGGGACAGAGATTCTGGTGGGATTTGGGATCATAGATTGTAGATTTCAGGGGCAGCAAGGGAGTCAAATATGGGGAAGGAAACTGCAGGGGATGGGCACAAACGAAATGTGGAGCTTATTCAAGGAGCAGCTAATGCATGTCCTTGATAAGTATGTACCTGTCAGGCAGGGAGGAAGTTGTCGAGCAAGGGAGCCGTGGTTTACTCAAGAAGTTGAAGCGCTTGTCAAGAGGAAGAGGGCGGCTTATGTTAGGATGAGACGTGAAGGCTCAGTTAGGGCGCTTGAGAGTTACAAGCTAGCCAGGAAGGATCTAAAGGGAGGGCTAAGAAGAGCAAGGAGAGGACACGAGAAGTCATTGGCGGATAGGATCAAAGAAAACCCTAAGGCTTTCTATAGGTATATCAGGAATAAACGAATGATAAGAGTTAGAACAGGGCCAATCAAGGATAGTAGTGGGAAGTTGTGTGCGGAATCAGAGGAGATAGGGGAAGCGTTAAATGAATATTTTTCGTCAGTATTTACAGTAGAGAAAGAAAGTGTTGCCGAGGAGATTACTGAGATACAGCCTACTAGGCTAGATGGGATTGAGATTCACAAGGAGGAGGTGTTAGCAATTTTGGAAAGAGTGAAAATAGATAAGTCCCCTGGGCCAGATGGGATTTATCCTAGGATTCTCTGGGAAGCCAGGGAGGAGATTGCAGAGCCGTTGTGGTTGATCTTTAAGTCGTCATTGTCGACAGGAGTAGTGCCGGAGGACTGGAGGATAGCAAATGTTGTCCCCTTGTTCAAGAAGGGGAGTAGAGACAGCCCTGGTAATTATAGACCTGTGAGCCTTACTTCGGTTGTGGGTAAAATGTTGGAAAAGGTTATAAGAGACAGGATTTATAATCATCTTGAAAAGAATAAGTTCATTTGCGATAGTCAGCACGGTTTTGTGAAAGGTAGGTCGTGCCTCACAAACCTTATTGAGTTTTTCGAGAAGGTGACCAAACAGGTGGATGAGGGTAAAGCCGTGGATGTGGTGTATATGGATTTCAGTAAGGCGTTTGATAAGGTTCCCCACGGTAGGCTATTGCAGAAAATACGCAAGTATGGGGTTGAAGGAGATTTAGAGCTTTGGATCAGAAATTGGCTAGCTGAAAGAAGACAGAGGGTGGTGGTTGATGGCAAATGTTCATCCTGGAGTTTAGTTACTAGTGGTGTACCGCAAGGTTCTGTTTTGGGGCCACTGCTGTTTGTCATTTTTATAAACGACCTGGATGAGGGTGTAGAAGGGTGGGTTAGTAAATTTGCGGATGACACGAAGGTCGGTGGAGTTGTGGATAGTGTCGAAGGGTGTTGTAGGGTACAGAGGGACATAGGCTGCAGAGCTGGGCTGAGAGATGGCAAATGGAGTTTAATGCGGAGAAGTGTGAGGTGATTCACTTTGGAAGGAGTAACAGCAATGCAGAGTACTGGGCTAATGGGAAGATTCTTGGTAGTGTAGATGAGCAGAGAGATCTTGGTATCCAGGTACATAAATCCCTGAAAGTTGCTACCCAGGTTAATAGGGCTGTTAAGAAGGCATATGGTGTGTTAGCCTTTATTAGTAGGGGGATCGAGTTTCAGAGCCACGGGGTCATGATGCAGCTGTACAAAACTCTGGTGAGGCCGCACCTGGAGTATTGCGTGCAGTTCTGGTCACCGCATTATAGGAAGGATGTCGAAGCTTTGGAAAGGGTGCAGAGGAGATTTACTAGGATGTTGCCTGGTATGGAAGGAAGGTCTTACGAGGAAAGGCTGAGGGACTTGGGGTTGTTTTCGTTAGAGAGAAGGAGGAGGAGAGGTGACTTAATAGAGACATACAAGATAATCAGAGGGTTAGATAGGGTGGATAGTGAGAGTCTTTTTCCTCGGATGAGGATGGCAAACACGAGGGGACATAGCTTTAAGTTGAGGGGTGAAAGATATAGGACAGATGTCAGAGGTAGTTTCTTTACGCAGAGAGTAGTAGGGGCGTGGAACGCCCTGCCTGCAACAGTAGTAGACTCGCCAACTTTAAGGGCATTTAAGTGGTCATTGGATAGACATATGGATGTAAATGGAATAGTGTAGGTCAGATGATCGGCGCAACATCGAGGGCCGAAGGGCCTGTACTGCGCTGTAATATTCTAAAAAAAAAAAGTTGGGGGTGGTGGGAGTCAAATATTGCGGCTGGGGGTTAAAGATCATGGGGGAGTGGAATGGAGATCGTGGGTGGATTTGGAACTTGTGGGGTGGTATGCATTAAGCTTGTTGGACCTTGAGGAAACACCCCTGCTCCTCCTGGCCCACAAGCAGTTCCGTAAATACATTTACCTTGTGGATTCAGCCCTTCTTGCCGCCTTTTACCTGCTGGGATTTCCATCCTGGGAAACCCGGTCAACTTTAGTTAAAAACAGATGATATATAAAAATGAACTCACAGTCTCCTTAAGGTTTCACTGACTGACTTGTCTCCTGACTGCAGATTGGTCATCAGCCTCCTTGACCTGTCTTCGTTAATACTGCAAATGACAGTACTAGAGGAGGTTTGATGTCTGATTTAAGATTTTAAAATTTTTTACTTCCCACCTGACCCAAACCCACCCGATTTTGGGAGGTCAAAATTAACCTCGTTGTTTCCCACTAAAGTTTCATGTTATTTCCCTGCATTTTCTGAATCAGGCCAAGGTGGAAATACTTACATAATGTGAACAGCAGTCAAATCATTGTTATCAATATAACAGAGGAACTGAGTACACAAACTCTTTCCAAGAGTTTTGCAAAAGAAGATTATCCTTGAAAAAATGACATCTGTAAATTGTCTCCCACATTACAAATGTTCATTCCAATTTAGGATGCTGCATGACATCTAACTGGAAATTATACCAAGTGCAATGCCTTTACACAAGTAACTTAATTTATTGTTGGGGACGTACTTTGAAAGTGCCTCAATCACAGTATTTCGTGCTTACAGTGGTATAAGATGAACAAGTACATGACATTACAGTCAAATTAGCCACACCTGAGCATGTCACCAACCAAATCTCCAGGCCCTGGCAATGACTGTGGGAAACTGACTCCACATGGATCACCAAGAAACCAGTGCAGAAACGTGACACCTGAGGCAAGGAGCCCTGCTGCCAGCTTGCCTCATAGGTTTGGTACTGTTAGTGGCAGGCCAGGATATCTGCACACAGCAATGTCTCAAAAAGACGATTCACCATCCGAAGTTTATAGCAGACTGATTGTGTGAAGACTAACATGCCTACTGTAAGTAGCGGGCACTGTACTTAAATAATAATCTTAATGCCCTGTTCAGCTTAGCTAGCAACTTCATCTTTTCAACTTGACTGCAACTGGAGGGTGATATTGCTGCCCATTCTCACCTTATTGTTGCATTTCCCAAACTGGTGGAGACCCTTGATGGTGACTATTTCTTTTCTGCCACCACAACTTGCTTCTACCTATCTATGCCCTGTGACTTACTTCATAATACTTCTCCAAGTTCACTAACTGCATCCTGTAGGATGTGTACATCTGTGCTGGTTCTCACAAAGGTTGATGAAGGTGATGCAGGGTGCTATGAGATACTGTGTTGTACAGGCCTATTGACTGTGCTTCAGGCCGCTGTTCCATGACTACAATGACAGAAAAGTTATAAATGTTACAATGCTACCTTAAAGAGACAATAAATTTGTCCTGGGTCTTATTTCAGTGACTGATTTGAAGGAGTCCTATTAACCACTTCTGCACTGCCACGATGGATGTAAGTGCAACACTGCATTCCTCCAGACAGATCTGCGACAGAGACTGTAAGAATAGTCTTAGTTTCTGCGATGGAAACTCTGACGACTGCAAGTAAGGCCTTGAGATAGGAGACCCGGTCTCTCCAGCAAAAAACCTGAAAAAAAATTGTTTCTAAAACACAGTTTACGTAGAATATACAGCATAGAAACAGGCCATTCCACCCAACCAGTCTATACCAATGTATATGCTCCACTCATTTTTCAAGCATATTTTGCCAACATCTGTAAAGGTAATCTAAAAATATGCCTGCCTTTCTGTCACGGCCATCGCTGGATGCTTGTTTTATACCTAGTATTGTGTGAAAATGAGGCACAGACCTGAGGAATATCATTTGGACATAATCTTAGTTTGTGTTTTACTTCCTACCAACGCCATGACTTCTGGGGGAAAATCAATAATATTTATGAGGGAAGGAATGGAGTGTGATATGTCTCAGATTGACTTGTGATAGTACACCCATCCCAAAACCAGGTATGGCAATATTGGGAAATCTAGTCCAATGCCTCTGAATTGTCCTCCAAGTTACCATGTTTGCACTTCAAACCTCAAGAGTCAAGCATTTAAGTGTCATATTTATATTTTCAAGGATGGTCATTGTGTTTGTTCTGCCACATGAAGGCTCATATAATTGTTTTTCTCCCCAAAACTTTATGTTTTAATATAAGTTCCACAACCAAAACTGGATCATAAATTCACTCCCTTCCCAAAATTTCTTAATGAAAACCTCAATTCCCTCTCATTGTCTAATTTCATGCTGTGGAGCTAGAATTTTGCTACCTATGGATTTTTGTGTGCAGGAGGAAATCCAAATATATAAAACAATTGGACTGCATTTATAAAGTTGATTTTTTAAATTAAGTTTTTAGAAATCAAAACTGCTAAACAAATCCAAGCAATGTATGATAGAAAAAAGGGCTCACACCTACCTTGTGAGGAAAGCTATTACAAATATTTGCGCAGGATCAACAATTGAGCAATGTCAAAAGTTAAGCATATCTGATTTCTAAGGAGACAAAAAAACAACAAAACACTTTCAATTGATACTTGGTGCTTGGACTCACCAACTTTACAACCTTCTCTACCAAGTACGTAGTATGCAGTGTGGATGCCTGACTGTTAAACAACCCATAATTTTGGAATAATTACCTTGGCTTTGAATATTTACAATGTGATGTAAAATAGCAGAGATAAACTGACATCTAGGAAGATTGGAAATAGGCTGTTGGATGAAGCAATCCGATTGCTGAGCTCCTGCCCACCCATAGTGGGTAAAATCAGGGACTCAGGTGGCTCAAATTCCTGGTATCTGGGCTGGTCTGTGCTGTGCTGGAAGAGCAGATGCAGGAAATTGACAGTGGGGCTTCACAGGGATGTAAAGCATAGAAATTTATCAGTGGAATAGTGTGCATGCAATCTGAGCATTCGTTGGTCCCTCTGCTAAATTTAGGGTCCCTTCCTGGGGTGCCAAAAACGGATGTTAGCTCCCTTAAATATGTAAACTAGAGACTTAATGCTTGAATGATTCCATCAAGAAATGCGTTTACTCAGGATTCTTCAGCGATCTCTGCGGCTGCCAACTCCAGGTATGCTACAAACTGTTTTAGTCACTTTTGAAGAGAAAATCCAGCGGAGTTTAAAATAGGCAGCTAATTTGCAATTGCCTATTTTTAACTTCCATGCAAGACAAATATATACCACTTGTTATGGTCAAGATTATTGTTGCAGACCAGCCTGAGAGCTGTAAATGATCAGAAAAAGATGAAAGTGACACATTCCCCAACCTTACCCTGTTGGTTTACATTGAGATATTTGGTTCTGAAATTCTTGTTTACATTGCTTCATGCAATTTTTGATAATTTTTGCAGTGAAATCTTGATTTTAAAAACAGGAAAATTGTACATATTAGCAAATCGCAGTACAGAAATAGTATCTATCAGTGGGGGTTGGAAAACTGACAGTATAAGTCCACAAAACACTGGGACGTAGGAGCTAGGAGTGAGAAAATACATTCTGCCTCATTGTTGTTCAGTTAATCAGGAACGGTAGGGACGAGTAATATGAAACTACAACATCAACTTCGCATTCATATAGTGGCCCAGATTTTGCAGTCACCGTTCATTAGCCTTACAGTTGCCTACAGACATCCACCAGTGTTCAGCACAACCAGAAGAATTAACTCCAGAATGTCAGACCAAAGGTACTGTTTTAAACTCAATCTTACTTATTTTTCGGCCATAGATTTTAAGATGGCAAAGAAGCTGTTGCTGTTAGATCTCGACTGTGGTGTGGATGATGCCCAAGCGATGATGATGGCTCTTGCAGCTCCGAATGTGCAGATCCTGGGTATAACATGTACTCATGGAAATACTAAAATTGAAAATGTGTGCAAAAATGTGCTTCGAGTACTAAACATTTGCCAGAGGAAAGAGGTGCGTGATGAAAATTATGGGTAAAGTACAGTGTGCTTTATATTACTAAGGGAAATAGCAACATCTTATTGGGCCAATCAAATGCAGACATGTTAAATTATGTACTTGAAATTCATACACAGTGAAACAGCTGTGTGAATTACATTTGCTTTTTTAACTTGAAATATTTGCAAGCCATCAAGTTTCTTTCTAATTCTTGACTACCCTTATGAACTGCCCTTTAACAAAGTCCTTGGTTCAGTTTGAACTGCATTACAGTTTTGTAAAATGTTTTGAATGATCAGATGTGTAAAATTAAAGATTCAGTACAAAGGAGGAAGAATTGCTCCTCTTACTTTGTGTAACAAGATAAATGCACTCATTTCTGAATTTAATGTGGGCATTGAAGGTGGGGTGGAGGGACAGAGAATCGCTGGGGATCCATCTGCCCAGAAATCCAGCATCGTGACATTGGTTCTGGATATTGTCCGTGGTGGGGAAGCACCATGGAGGTATTGCTGCCCCAAAGCGACGGGAAGCTATTTTAAATTGCTGGAATGCTCATTTAAAAGCATTTAAATGTAATTAATTCCAATTTAATGATTGGTCCTCAATTTTGTGAATGGCGGGTGGTACTCACATGCCTTCGGGTTCATGCCTGTTAAAACCTGACGGCATCAAGGTGAGAGGCCACATTGCCATGACGGGTAGGCAGCTTTGAGCATTGTTCCATAGGGGAAGAGGGGGGTTCGGAGGCCATTATGGGATTGTGTTGCTTTGCGCTCTGCAAGGGAGTCTGGGGTCACTGCAAGAGAGTTGGGGTCTCGGGGGCGCTGCAAGGGGGTGCAGGGTCTTGGAGGTTCTGCAAGGGTGTCTGGGGTCTCAGGGACTGTGCAAAGGGGTTCATTGTGGGTTATGGTGCGGCGTAGTATAGGGTTGACAGACTGCTGTGTAATGTGTTTGGTCGCTCACACTGCTGGAAGAGGGTGGGCCATCATCAAGGTTGGGCTCTGAGGTCCGTCAGCGACTCCGCCGAAAGAATTGTCAGAACCTCAGTTGTTAAGGCAGGGTCGTCTCTGCATCGACAGCATTCTGCAGGCCCACAGGTCACCTGGCATGGGTCTCATACACCCAGTATTTCTGGACCCCTATGGCGTGACCCCCATGATGCGGCGTCACCAATGGAGGAAGGAACAACAGGCTTCTGGGCCTGTCTGTGAAGCTCCACAATGAGAGCAGCAGCAGCCAGCCATTCCATGGATGGCCCCCAGTGCCACAGGGTGTACCAGTCTCGGATCAGCTACCTCCAAATGTCAGAGCACATTGTCAGCAAAAACTATGGCTCTCCAGGGAGGCTGTCACCGACTTATGCACCCTGCTGCAGGACAATTTGTGACCTCTTGGATTTGGGGGTTACCCTTTGCAAGTGGCCCTGAAGATCATCATTGCACTAAACTTCTACGTTTCTGGATCTTTCCGCCAGTAACATATGTGGGGTCTCTCAGGCAGCAGCCCACCTCTGCATCAAGAAGGTGAGTAATGTCCTGTTCAAGAGGGCCGGTGACTATGTGCACTATCGGAACAACTCTGACAGGCTGATAGGGCCATCAGATTCAGAGCCATTGTGATTTCACTGGGTGCAAGGTGTGATAGATTGCACGCATGTGGCTATCAAAGTTCCCACGGACCAGCCAGCTGCTTTCATCAACAGGAAGGGCTTCCATTTAATCAACGTTCAACCAAAAGCATTTCCAGCAGGTGAGTGCCCACTTCCCGGGAAGCAGCCATGATGCTTATATACTTCAACAGTCCCAGGTGTTACAGCTTTTCAGGCCTCCCCGCTCGCCTTCAGGGATGGATTCTCAGCAACAAGGGCTACCCATTGAAGACATGGCCGCTGAAGCCTGTGAGGAACCCTCGCAATGCAGCGGAGAGGTACAGCAATTGCCACGGCTGTACCCGAGCGACCATCGAGCAAGCCATTAGGCTGCTGAAGATGAAATTCCATTGCCTTGATCGATCTGGTGGAGTCCTGCAGTATGCCCGCGTGAGGGTATTGTGTATTGTGGTGTTCTGCTCTGCTCTACACAATCTAGTACTGCAGAGGGGGGAGGCCTTACATGATGATGAGATGCCTGAGCAACAAATCCAACGATGAGGAGGATGCAGAGGAGGAAGAGGGACAAGCAACAATGGACGGTGAAGACTCTGCACAGGAGGCCTGACGCATTGTGCAACGTGCAAAGGAGCCAAGAGACAGCCTCATAATGTCCTGTTGTCAGCCACCCTGATGTCCATTCATAGAGAGTCAAATAAAGGCTCACCTTAATGCATGAACTTGTTGCCTTCTTTCCATTTGTTTTCCCTGACCTGCGAGCAGCTGCAAGGCGCATATAAAACAGCCACCCGATGCGTTATCACGTAAAAAAATTAAAGGCCCCAACATTCCTGGGCCTCGGAAGGCAGAACCAGAGTGGATGTCATGGGAGGGTACAGGGAGGAGAGGCAAGGGAGAGGTCAGAATTTGATGTGGGACCAGGAACTGATGGTCAGAAATTCTGTTGGGTGAGGCGGGTGCTTCTTGTGCTCATCCCCGCCCATCCTGGCCTCACTAAAAGATGTGGGACTGGTGGGATAATGCACCCCATTAAAACTTTCAACAGTTCTACCTTTCCTGTGGTCTACGTCAAGAATGTCTCCATAATGCGAAGATGGGGTCCAATATTAGTTTACCACTACCGGTTGATCCCTGAGTGAATGATTGCCTTTAGGAAGGCAATACCATGAAAATGGAGATTTTTTTAATGGCCCATTACCTCCTCTCACCTAAATAACAGTAAGGGCCCTGGAAGGGCAGATGCCCAGGCAGTGCGAAAAAGGGTATGGTCACCCACCTCTTCTATGTAAGTGACCTCATACCTAGGATTTAGGGTGAGGTCAGCATCAAGCCAGACTGGTGGCCAGAAATTCTGCCCTGTGGCATGTCTGGTGGTAGACTAGAGCCTCGATGAATTTCAGAGCCCATGTGTTTACACACTGTCATGACATGTAGCAACAACTGTAGTTCAGTCCCATAGGACTGTTAAAGATTTTTTATCCTTATAATTGCAGATACCTGTGTACCGAGGTGCAGGTACCTCTCTCCTTGAAGATCAGCTAAATGCTGATCATTACCATGGAAAGGATGGTCTGGGTGATGTTCCAGACGCTAAAGCTCCAGGGTTGGAATATCTACAAGCTGAACACGCAGTGAATGCCATGATAAGGATAGCCACTGAACATCCTGGTCAGGTGAGATGTGAGTTTCAGGAAATAAAATTCTAGTGGTCAGTGGAACATAGGAACAGGAGTCAGCCATTCAGCCCCATGAGCCTGTTTCTCCATTCAATTAGATTATGGCTTATATGTATAACCTTGGTTCTGTAACCCTTAATAACCCTAACTAACAAAAATTTACCATCTCAGTTTGAAGTTTTCAAATGACCTTCTCTCAGCATATTTTTAGGGTAGAAATTTCCAGATTTCCACTACACTTTATGTAAAGATGTAGGAGCAACAGGGTGGTGGTGATAGGAGATTTTAATTTTCCCAACATTGACTGGGATTCACTTAGTGTTAGAGGTCTAGATGGAGCAGAATTTGTAAGGAGCATCCAGGAGGGTTTTCTAGAGCAGTATGTAAATAGTCCAACTCGGGAAGGGGCCATACTGGACCTGGTGTTGGGGAATGAGCCCGGCCAGGTGTTTGAAGTTTCAGTAGGGGACTACTTTGGGAATAGTGATCACAATTCCG
This sequence comes from Heterodontus francisci, assembly GCF_036365525.1. Taxonomy (NCBI): domain Eukaryota; kingdom Metazoa; phylum Chordata; class Chondrichthyes; order Heterodontiformes; family Heterodontidae; genus Heterodontus; species Heterodontus francisci. Next base: position 24,984,123 of record NC_090376.1, on the reverse strand, counting down.
TAAGTTTTAGAATACTCATGGACAAAGACGAGAGTGGTCCTAAAGGAAGAGTGCTAAATTGGGGGAAGGCCAACTATACCAAAATTCGGCAGGAGCTGGGGAATGTAGATTGGGAGCAGCTGTTTGAAGGTAAATCCACATTTGATATGTGGGAGGCTTTTAAAGAGAGGTTGATTAGCGTGCAGGAGAGACATGTTCCTGTGAAAATGAGGGATAGAAATGGCAAGATTAGGGAACCATGGATGACAGGTGAAATTGAGAGACTAGCTAAGAGGAAAAAGGAAGCATACATAAGGTCAAGGCAGCTGAAGAAAGACGAAGCTTTGAAAGAATATCGGGAATGTAGGAGCAATCTGAAACGAGGAATTAAGAGGGCTAAAAGGGGTCATGAAATATCTTTAGAAAACAGGGTTAAGGAAAATCCCAAAGCCTTTTATTCATATATAAGGAGCAAGAGGGTAACTAGAGAAAGGATTGGCCCACTCAAGGACAAAGGAGGAAAGTTATGCATGGAGTCAGAGAAAATGGGTGAGATTCTAAACGAGTACTTTGCATCGGTATTCACCGAGGAGAATGACGAATGTTGAGGTTAAGGATAGATGTTTGATTACTCTAGGACAAGTCGGCATAAGGAGGGAGGAAGTGTTGGGTATTCTAAAAGGCATTAAGGTGGACAAGTCCCCAGGTCCAGATGGGATCTATCCCAGGTTACTGAGGGAAGCGAGAGAGGAAATAGCTGGGGCCTCAACAGATATCTTTGCAGCATCATTAAACATGGGTGAGGTCCCGGAGGACTGGAGAATTGCTAATGTTGTCCCCTTGTTTAAGAAGGGTAGCAGGGATAATCCAGGTAGTTATAGACCGGTGAGCCTGACGTCAGTGGTAGGGAAGCTGCTGGAGAAGATACTGAGGGATAGGATCTATTCCCATTTGGAAGAAAATGGGCTTATCAGTGATAGGCAACATGGTTTTGTGCAGGGAAGGTCATGTCTCACCAATTTAATAGAATTCTTTGAGGAAGTGACGAAGTTGATTGATGAGGGAAGGGCTGTAGATGTCATATACATGGACTTCAGTAAGGCGTTTGATAAGGTTCCCCATGGTAGGCTGATGGAGAAAGTGAAGTTGCATGGGGTCCAAGGTGTACTAGCTAGATGGATAAAGAACTGGCTGGGCAACAGGAGACAGAGAGTAGCAGTGGAAGGGAGTTTCTCAAAATGGAGACGTGTGACCAGTGGTGTTCCACACGGATCCGTGCTGGGACCACTGTTGTTTGTGATATACATAAATGATTTGGAGGAAAGTATAGGTGGTCTGATTAGCAAGTTTGCAGACGACACTAAGATTGGTGGAGTAGCAGATAGTGAAGGGGACTGTCAGAGAATACAGCAGAATATAGAGAGATTGGAGAGTTGGGCAGAGAAATGGCAGATGGAGTTCAATCAGGGCAAATGCGAGGTGATGCATTTTGGAAGATCCAATTCAAGAGTGAACTATACAGTAAATGGAAAAGTTCTGGGGAAAATTGATGTACAGAGAGATTTGGGTGTTCAGGTCCATTGTTCCCTGAAGGTGGCAACGCAGGTCAATAGAGTGGTCAAGAAGGCATACGGCATGCTTTCCTTCATCGGACGGGGTATTGAGTACAAGAGTTGGCAGGTCAGTTGTATAAGACTTTGGTTCGACAACATTTGGAATACTGCGTGCAGTTCTGGTCGCCACATTACCAAAAGGATGTAGATGCTTTGGAGAGGGTGCAGATGAGGTTCACCAGGATGTTGCCTGGTATGGAGGGTGCTAGCTATGAAGAGAGGTTGAGTAGATTAGCATTATTTTCATTAGAAAGACGGAGGTTGAGGGGGGACCTGATTGAGGTGTATAAAATCATGAGAGGTATAGACAGGGTGGATAGCAAGAAGCTTTTTCCCAGAGTGGGGGATTCAATTACGAGGGGTCACGAGTTCAAAGTGAGAGGGGAAAAGTTTAGGGGGGATATGCGTGGAAAGTTCTTTACGCAGAGGGTGGTGGGTGCCTGGAACGCATTGCCAGCGGAGGTGGTAGACGCGGGCACGATAACGTCTTTTAAGATGTATCTAGACAGATACATGAATGGGCATGAAGCAAAGAGATACAGACCCTTAGAAAATAGGCGACAGGTTTAGATAGAGGATCTGGATCGGCGCAGGCTTGGAGGGCCGAAGGGCCTGTTCCTGTGCTGTAATTTTCTTTGTTCTAAAGATGTGCCTTCTGACATCACCACTGAACAGCCTCGCTCTAATTTGGTTTTGCCCTACTTGTTCTTGACTCCCCTACCAGACGAGCTAATTGCTCTTTATTTACCATAAAAATATCTTTAGGTGGGAACTTTAAAATGGATACTCATACTGGCATAACAAACATATTGCCCTTCACATCTAGCTATTCAAGGATTGGCTACCAATATGGCCTATACTTTTTGTGTTTTGATTGGTGATGTCAGATTTTGCACAGAGTTGCATCTAGTGAGGATAGCTCAAGCTTGTTTAATAAGAACAAGCATATTTGAACATCAGGATGGTATTTGAACTACTGATGCAACAAATCAAAATATAAAAACTAATTCTTAGTATAAATGCATGTGTAAAATTGAAAAAGAATGCAAATAGTATCTGTTATATTTTACAAGCCTACTGTAACTTTAACATATCGCAGACACTGTGATAAGCACTTGTTTATTATCCTACAGGTCTCTCTTGTGGCTATTGGTCCCCTGACCAATGTTGCCCTGGCATTTAAAATGGATCCCACTTTTCCATCGAAGTTAAGACATTTGTACATCATGGGAGGAAACATGGAAAGTATGTCATATACCTTGTTTGTGTCATTCTCTTCAACCATGGGGGCTTCACACCTGAACCTGATCCAGTTCTCACCTGATATTCATTTCATGTACTTACGATATAATCAAGTTGTGATGGACTTTTCTTCCCCTGTCCTACAAAAAGTGCCTGATTGGCTGATGTTAACTGACTGGAGCAAACAGGGATCAAAGCTGATAGCTTCCTGGACTTTATGGCTCAGAAGTGTGTCATGTGTATATTATCCAATGAGTTATTAGGGAAACTCTGAAAATAATATTCTCTAGATTAGAAATTTAGAAAGTTTATCTCACTGTATGCAACTGATTCCTTGGGCATAATTTTAACTGCCAAGGGCGTGGTGGGGGGGGTTGGGGTTTGCGATTTGGAAGCGAGCATGGGGGCTGGAGGGGTGGGTGGTTAAAGTCAAGAAGAGTACCGGCGGGTCAGAAATCCGATTTTATCTCGCCCACTTCTGGGTTTTACTGAGGCAAGTTTGGAAGAAAGTGGGAAACCCCCATGGATCTGTTGGATAAGTAATTTAAATATTTAAATAATCAATTAATTGTGCATTTAACCCAGGATTCATCTTTAACAGCCAGCACACAGGTTTCCCAAGCTGTGTGGAATTCAGCAGTGTCAACAAAGCAAGCAAACAGCAGGAAGCCATTCAGGCTTGAAAGCTTTTAAACAGTGAAATTGCCTAGCTACTGATCAGCCTAGGTGAAAGGCTTGTACTCATAGCACTTGTTCTGAGAGCCTGATTTCACTGCTTCAGAGATGATTTCCAAATTTTTGGAACTTATTTCACCTATCTTGGACTTCACTCACTTTGATCTGAACTTCACTGCTGTCAGCCTTCACTGCAGCATGGGACCAGCTTATGCAGCTCAACCTTGGGCCTCTGATGAGGAACAAAGGGAACATCAGCAGCAATACTAACAGCAGCAGCAGCAGCAGAATGCACCAGCTGCCTTCTCCGCTGCTACATGCCATTCCACAGGACAGTGAGGATGGACACAGAGCTCCAGCTTGAAGGAGGCGATACCCCAACACAGGATATACAGCCAGAGAATCAGTTTTCTCAACATATCTGAGCACTAGTGCCTCATGAGGCTCAGGCTTTCATGGTAGGTCATTGCTGGCATCTGCAGCCTCCTGGAGCAAGGCCTCCTTCACTGTCTATACCAAGTGGGCAGACACCTGCCAGTGGCTGTCACGGTGGTACTCAATGGAGGGCAACCTCCGGTTCTCTGCCTCTCCCTGGAGCGTGCGCTCTCTTCTGCAACAAGAGAAAATAGAGTTATGACTGTGAGAAATAGATTGTCTGGAGAGGAGGGAATGACAACAGTTGTGGAGGGTGATTGTGAAGAATAAGTGCGGGATGTCAAAGATGAGTATAAGTGTGGATGTCAGCTGTTCAGATGGGAATGAGAGGCTTCCTGGAGAGAGAGGAATCAGTGGAGCTGCAAGGTGTGTTGGTCTGAGGAGTGCTGTGCAGGAGAATGCTGGGGAAGTCAGAGAATGGGGGTTGACATCTGAAAGTGGGATACCACTCACCTTTCCTGTCCTATTAAAGCATTGAACATCTTGGGGCATTGTATCAGGTTCGAGAGACCACACTTTGGCTACTCACTCCTTGGCCACTTCCATCCTTACCTGCTTGGTTTGAGAGGCTGGTCTCCCTCCTGACTGTGGGAAACAGCACTTCACTTCAGTCCCTCAGATCCCTAATTAGTTAAATAAAACACAATAAACATGGCAGGGCAGGTGATGTGTTGCAGTTGGAGCACGTGGGAGCTGGTGGACACCAATGTGATCCACAGCAATCACATCTGCATAAGTGTATGGAGCTCAAGGAACTTCAACCCAGAGTTAATGAGCTGGGGTCTGAGTTTTGGACACTGTGATGCATCAGGGCGGGGGAAAGTTACCTGGCCACTTTGTTCCAGGAGGCATTCACACCCCCTTACGCTAGGCAGCAATGGTGGAGCCGCAGCCCTTGTACTTGTATAACAGGTTTGAGGTTCCTGCAGCTTGTCTGGACGAGAGTAGGGACTGCAGGGAGGATGAGCAAACTGACCACAGCACCATGGTACAGGGGGCCATTCAAGTGAGGGGCGTAAAAAGGAATGTAGTTGTAGTAGGGGACAGTATAGTTAGGGGGCTAGATACTGTTCTCTGCAGCTGAGAGTGTGAGTTCCAAAGGCTGTGTTACCTGCCAAGTGCCAGAGTTAAGGACATCTCCTTGGGGCTGGAGAGGAACTTGGAGTGGGGGTGGGGGGCGGATCCAGTTGTCGCAGTCCATGTGGGTACCAAAGACATAGGTAGGACTAAGAATGAGGTTCTGCTGAGGGAGTAAGAGCAGCTAGGGGCTAAATTAAAAAGCAGAACCATAAAGGTAATAATCTCTGGATTACTACCTAAATCATGAGCAAATTGACATAAGTTAAATAAGATCAGAGTTGAATGTGTGGCTAAACGATTGGTGTGGGAGAAATGGATTTTGGCACTGGCACAGTACTGGGGAAAGAGGGAGCAGTACCATTTGGATGGCCTTCACCTGAACGTCACTGGGACCAATGTATGATATGATAGCCATTACTGAGACATAGATGCAAGGTGACCAAGGCTGGGAACTAAATATTCAAGGCTATTAGACATTTCGGAAGGATAAGAAGAGAAGAAAATGAGCTGAGGTAGCTTTGTTAATAAAGGATGAGACCAGTGCAGTCGTGAGAAATTATCTTGGCACAGAAGATCAAGATGTAGAATCAGGGTTTGGGTGGAGATAAGAACTAGCAAAGGTGGTGCAGAAGAGAACAAAAGGGAAGGTGTGTGATAGGGCAGAGGGCAGGAGAGATTAAATAAGAAAGATGTCATGGGACAAAGGCAAAGAGCATGTTAATAGTTCCAGTTAAAGACAAAGCATTACTCAAAGAGAGTGTTAATGGCAGAATAATGAACAGCTCTGTCCAAAAGCACGTGAAAAACAGACACATGGTTAAAAAATAAAATAAAGTAAAATACTTGAAAAAGAAATGAAAAATAAAAAAAAGGCCAGGCATGTTCCGAAATTGTTTGAACTCAATGTTGAGTCCGCAAGGCTATGGAGTGCCTAATCGAAAGATGAGGTGATGCTCCTTGAGCTTGCGTTGACGTTCACTGAAGCACTGCAGCAGTCCAAGGACAGATATGTGGGCATGAGAGCAGGGTGGTGTGTTGAAATGGCGCAACCGGAAGCTCGGGATCATGCTTTCAGACTGAACGGAGGAGTTCTGCAAAGAGGTCACCCAATCTGCGTTTAGTCTCCCCAATGTAGAGGCAGAGCAGTTTTGAGCAGTGAATACAGTATACTAAATTGAAGGAAGTACAAGTAAATCGCTGCTTCACCTGAAAGAAGTGTTTGGGGTCTTGGATGGTGAGGAGGTAAAAGTGCAAGTATTACACCTCCTGGGATTGCATGGGAAGGTGCCATGGGAAGGGGGCGAGGGTGTTGCAGAGAGAATGATCCCTTTGGAATGCTGATGGGGAAGGGAACATGTGTTTGGTGGTGGCATCATGCTGGAGGTGGCGGAAATGGCAGAGCATGATCCTTTGGATATGGAGGCTGGTGAGGCGGAAAGTGAGGACAAGGGGAACCCTGTCGTGGTTCTGGGAGGGAGGGGAAGGGGTATGGGCAGAAGTGCGGTAAATGCGTCAGACATGGTTGAGGGCCCTGTAAACCACAGTGGGGGAAATTCCTTGGTTGAGGAGAAAGAAAGACATGTCAGAAGCACTGTTGTGGAAGGTTGCATCATCAGAGCAGATACGTCGGAGACCAAGAAACTGGGAGAAGAGGATGGAGGCCTTACAGGAAACAGAGTGTGAGGAAGTGTAGTCAAGTGCAGGCTATTTTCAAACTGGTAATGTGTAATGAGACAGAATTAATAAATAACCTCATGGTAAAGGATCCTTTAGGCAAGAGTGATCATAACATGATTGAATTTCACATTCAGTTTGAGAGTGAAAAGTTTGAGTTTGAACCTAATGTCTTAAACTTAAATGAAGGCAATTACAAGGGTATGAAGACAGAGATGGCTAAAGTAGACTGCGAAAATAAATTAAAAAGTAAGACAGTAGAGAAGAAGTGGCAGATATTTAAGGAGATAATTCATAACTTTTAATAAAGATATAGTCCATGCAGATAGACTCTATGAGAAGAATGCATCATCTGTGGCTAACTAAGGAAGTTAAGCGTCGTATCAAATTGAAAGAAAAGGCATATAATGCTCCAAATATTAATGTTAGGCCAGAAGATTGGGAAAATTTTAGAAACCAGCAGAGGATGACTAAAAAATAAAGAGGGAGAAATTAGAATATGAGAGCAAGCTAGCAAGAAATATAAAAACAGACAGTAAAAGCTTCTAGAAATATATAAAAAGGAACAGAGTAGCTAAAGTAAGGGTCAGCCTTAGAAGATAAGACTGAGGAATTAACAATGGGAAACAAGGAAATGGCAGAGACTTTGAACAAATATTTTGTATCTATCTTCAAGTAGAAGACACAACAAGCATCCCAAGAATACTAGAAAATCAAGATGCAAAAGGGAGGGAGGAACTTAAAACAATCACTACCACTAGAGAAAAAGTACTAGGAAAACTAATAGGACTAAAGGCTGACAAATCCCCTGGACTTGATGGCCTGCATCCTAAGATCTGAAAAGAAGTGGGTGCAGAGATAGTGGATGCATTAGTTGTGATCTTCCAAAATTCCTTAGATTCTGGAAAATTCCCAGTGGTTTGGAAACCCGTAAATGCAACACCTCTATTCAAGAAAGGAGGGAGACAGAAAGCAGGAAACTATAAACCAGTTAGTCTAATGTCTGTCACTGGGAAAATGGTGGAATCCATTATGAAGGAAGAAGTAGCAGGACATTTAGAAAATCATAATGTAATCAGGCAGAGTCAACATGGTTTTATGAAAGGAAAATCATGTTTGACAAATTTATTAGAGTTCTTTGAGGATGTAACAAGCAGGGTGGATAAAGGGGAACAGTAGATGTAGTGTATTTGGATTTCCAAAAGGCATTCAATAAGATGCCACATAAAAGGTTACTGTAAAACATAAGAGCTTATGGTGCTGGGACTAATATATCAGCACAGAGAAAGGATTGGCTAACTAACAGGAAACAGAGTCGGGATAAATGGATAATTTTCAGGTTCGCAAACTATAACTAGTGGAGTGCCACAGGGATCAGAGCTGGAATCTCAACTATTTACAATCTACATTAATGACTTGGATGAAGGGACCGAGTGTATTGGAGCCAAATTTGCGGACAATACAAAGATAGGTAGGAAAGCAAGTTGTGAGAACACAAAGTGTCTGCAAGGATATAGTGATAGGTTAAGTGAGTGGGCAAAAATTTGGAAGATGGAGTATCATTTGGGAAAATGTGAGGTTGCCCACTTTGGCAGGAAGCATAGAAAAACAGTATTATTTACATAGAGACATCAGCATGCGACAGTACAGAGGGACCAGCGTGACCTTGTACACGAATCACAAAAAGTTAGTATGCAGATACAGCAAATAATTAGGAAGGCAAATGGAATGTTGGAATTTATGGCAAGGAGGATGGAGTATAAAAATAGGGAAGTCTTGCTACAACTGGACAGGGCATTGATGAGACTGCAACTAGAGTACTGTGTACAATTTTGATCTCCTTACTTAAGGAGAGATATACTTGCATTGGAAGCAGTTCAGAGAACGTTTACTAGGCTGATTCCTGGGATGAAGGGGTTGTCTTATGAGGAAAGGTTGAGCAGTTTGGGTCTATATTCATTGGAGTTTAGAAGAATGAGAGTTGATCTTATTGAAACGTATAAGATTCTGAGGGGGCTTGACAAGATGGTGAGAGCATGTTTCCCCTTGTGGGGCACAATTTCAAAATAAGGGGTCTGCCTTTTAAGACAGAGATGAGGTGAATTTCTTCTCTCAGAGGTTCGTCAATCTTTGGAATTCTCCTCTCCAGAGAGCGGTGGAGGCTGGGCTATTGAATATATTCAAGGCTGAATTAGACAGATTTTTGATCTACAAGGGAGTCAAGGGGTATGGGGGCTGGCAGAAAGTGGAGTTAAGGCCACAATCAGATCAGCCATCAGGTCCAGGGGACTTCTCAAGGAGCCGAATCTCCTATTTCTTATGATCCCAGAGCAGGATTTCCAGGGAAGAGTCAGAGACCCAGGGGAAGCCTTTCCACATCTCATTCCTGTGGTCGCTGAAGTGGCAGGAAGCAACGTAGAATTCAACCACTCTGACCCCTCTGGGGTCCCTTTAACTTTAAAAATCCTTCCTTTGACAGAGTGTGGTTTGTCATCACGCCCACACTCTGTGATTGGTAGGGAAAGCGGAACGGGATGCTAATGCTGTGGCTGAGTTATAATGCCATTGGAAAGCCTGCTGCTGAAACAAACAGGTTCACGACCCAATGCCAGACCCCTGCTCCTACCCCACTCACTGTGAATGGATCTATTTCAATAAAATTCTGCCCCATATCTCTGTTGTGTACAAAGTTTTCCAGTTCCCTAATTATTTTACAATAATACATATTCAGCTTTACCTGCATCCCATTTGTCCAACCAAACTTAATTTTTTTTTATTCATTCATGGGATGTGTGTTACTGGCAAGGCCAGCATTTATTACCCATCCCTAATTGCCCTTGAGAAGGTGGTGGTGAGCCACCTGCTTGAACTGCTGCAATCCATGAGGTGTAGGTACACCCACGATGCTGTGAGGTAAGTAGTTCCAGGATGGGCAGCACAGTGGCGCAGTGGTTAGCACCGCAGCCTCACAGCTCCAGCGACCCGGGTTCAATTCTGGGTACTGCCTGTGTGGAGTTTGCAAGTTCTCCCTGTGTCTGCGTGGGTTTTCTCCGGGTGCTCCGGTTTCCTCCCACAAGCCAAAAGACTTGCAGGTTGATAGGTTAATTGGCCATTATAAATTGCCCCTAGTGTAGGTAGGTGGTAGGGAAATATAGGGACAGGTGGGGATGTAGTAGGAATATGGAATTAGTGTGGGATTAGAATAAATGGGTGGTTGATGGTCGGCACAGACTCGGTGGGCCGAAGGGCCTGTTTCAGTGCTGTATCTCTAAAACTAAAACTAATTTTGACCCAGCAAGTGCAAGAATGGTGATATAGCTCCAACTCAGAATGGAGTGACTTGGAGGGGAACTTGCAAATGGTGGTGTTCCCATGCATCTGCTGCCCTTGTCCTTTTAGGTGGCAGAGGTCATGGGTTTAGAATGTGCTGTCCAAGGAGGCTTGGCAAACAGCTGCAGTGCATCTTGTAGATGATACACACTGCTGCCACTGATAGAGGGAACAAATGTTTACTGTGGTGGATGGGGTGCCAATCTTGCAGTCTGCTTTGTCCTGGATGGTGTAGAGCTTCATGAGTGTTGTCGGAGCTGCACTGATCCAGGGAAGTGGACAGTATTCCATCCTGACTTGTGCCTTGTAGATGGTGGACAGGCTTTCAGGAGTCGGGATATGAATTACTCGCTGCAGAATTCCCAGCCTCTGACCTGCTCTTGTAGCTACAGTATTTACACAGCAAGTCCAGTACAGTTTCTGGTCAATGGTAACCCCTAGGATGTTGATGGTGGGGATTCAGCGATGATAATACATTGAATATCAAGAGGAGATGGTTAGATTCTCTCCTGTTGGAGATGGTCATTGCCTGGCATTTGTGAGGTGCAAACGTTACTTGCCACTTATTGGCCCAAGCCTGAACGTTGTCCAGGTCTTGCTGCAGGTGGACATGAACTGCTTCAGTATCTGAGAAGTTGCAAATGGTACTGAACACTGTGCAATCATCAGCGAACATCCCCACTTCTGACCTCATGTTGGAGCAGCTAAAGATGCTTGAGCCGAGGAGACAACCCTGAGGAATGCCTGCAGCAATGTCCTGGGGTTGAGATGATTAGCCTCTAACAATCATAATCATCTTCCTTTGTGCTAGGAATGACTCCAACCAGTGGACAGATTTCCATTGACTTTAATTTTACTAGGGCTCCTGATGTCACACTCAGTCAAATGCTGCCTTGATGTCAAGGGCAGTCACTCTCACCTCACTTCTGAAATACAGCTCTTCTGTTCATGTTTGGACCAAGGCTGTAATGAGGCCTGAAGCTGAGTGGCTGTTGCAGACCCCAAACTGAGCATCAATGAGCAAGTTATTGCTGAGTAAATGCTGCTTGATAGCACTGTCGACGGCCCCATCACTTTGCTGATGATTGAGAGTATATGATGGAATGGCAATTGGCTGGATTGGATTTGTCCTGCTTTTTGTGGGCAGGACATACCTGGACAATTTTCTACATTGTCAGGTAGATGCCAATGTTGCAACTGTACTAGAACAGCTTGGCTAGGGGCGCAACTAGTTCTGGAGCACAGGTCTTCAGTGTGCAGCCAGGATGTTGTCAGTGCCCTTAGCCTTTCCAGTGCATTGAACCATTTCTTGATATCACGTGAAGTGAATCGAATTGCTGAAGTCTGGCATCTGTGATGCTGGGGACCTCAGGAGGAGGCAAAGAAGGATCATCCACTTGGCATTTCTGACTGAAGATAGTTGCAAATGCTTCAGCCTTGTTGTTTGCACTGTTGTGCTGGGCTCCCCATCATTGAGGATGGGGATGTTTGTGTAGCCTCCTACTACTGTTGTTTAATTGTCCACCACCACTTACAATAGGATATGGCAGGACTGCAGAGCTTTGATATGATCCGTTGGTTGTGGGATCGCTTAGTTCTGTCTACACCATGTTGATTCCACTGTCCAACATGTAAGTAGCATTGCCAGATTGGCATCTTATTTTTAAGTATGCCTGGTGCTGCTTCTGGCATGCTGTCCTACACTTCTCCCTGGCTTGATGGTAATGGTAGAGTGAGGGATAAGCTGGGCAATGAGGTTACAGTTTGTGGTTGAATACAATTCTGCTGCTGCTGATGGCCCACAGCGCCTCATGGATGCTGAGTTTTAAGCTGCTAGATCTCATTTAGTACAGTGGTAGCGCCACACCATATGATGGAGGGAGTCCTCAGTGTGAAGACGGTATTGTGACTTAGAGGCCTGCTCAGGTCGGGAAAAAAGAACCGACCTGAACCATAGCGGTCCCAAGCCCGACCCAGCCCGAGCCCCTTTGATTTTGCCTGAGTACGAACTGACCCAAACCTGCCCGACTTGACTCGACCCAACCCGACCATCCCTTTACTTACCTTCCGACTGGGAAGCTCCACGAAGCTGCAGCGCATGCGCAAAGATGTCATAGTGATGTCACTCGTTCACTACGCAGACTCAGTTTCGTCCCGGACTCCCAGCTCAGGTAAGTTTTTTAATTTCAATACTTACCAGCAGACCACTTACCGTGTGTGTCCAACCTGACCCGACCCAACCTGGACTTGGCCCGACCTGACCCGAGCCCGAAAGCCAGACCCTGAAGATGAGCCCGACTCGACCCGACCCCGACACATGTCGTCAGGTCCCTTCGGGTTCGGGTCAGGTAGCAAGCCTCCACTGCGGCTCACTCTTACCAATACTGTCGTAAGCAGGTGCATCTGCATAGGAACATAGGAGCATAAGTAGGCCGTTCAGCCCATCGAGCCTGTGCCACCATTCAATTAGATCATGGCTGATCATCTACCTCAATGCCACTTTCCTGTACTATCCCCATATCCCTTATTGTCAGTTGTATCCAGATATCTATCAATTTCTGTCCTGAACATGCTCAATGATTGAGCTTCCACAGCCCTCTGGGATAGAGAATTCCAAAGATTCACCAACTTCTGAGTGAAGAAATTTCTCCTCATCTCAGTTTTAAATGGCCTACCCCTTTATTCTGAGACTATGTCCCCTGGTTCTAGACTAACCCGCCTGGGGAAACATCCTATCTACATCCACTCTGTCACGCCACGTAAGAATTTGTAAGTTTCATTCTTCGAAACGCTAGGGAATACAGACCCAGTTCCCTCATATCTCTCCTCATAAGACAATCCCGCCATACCAGGGATAAGTATGGTGAACCTCTTTTGTACTCCCTCTATGGCAAGTATATCCTTCCTTAGATGAGGAGACCAAAACTGTACACAGCACTCTAGGTGCGGTCTCACCAAGGCTCTGTACAATTGCAGCAAGATTTCTTTACTCCGGTACTCAAAACCCCTTGCGATGAAGGGCAACATATCATTTGCCTTATTGATTACTGCACCTGCATGCTAGCTTTTATAGTGACACATGAACAAGGACACCCTGGTCCCTTTGGATATCAACACTTCCCAACCTGTCACCATTTAAGAAATACTGTTTTTCTGTTTTTTTCTACCAAATTGGATAACTTCACACTTATTCACATTATATTCCATCTGCCATGTTTTTGCCCATTCAATTAGCTTGTCCAGGTCCCCTTGAAGTCTCCTTGCATCCTGCTCACAACTTACATTCCCGCTTAGTTTTGTGTCATCAGCAAATTTGGAAATTTAGTTGATGCAACAGGTAGATTGGTGAGGACAAGTAGGTTCTCTCATCACCTCTCACAGGCTCGGCCAGCTCGGTCAGTAGTGGTGCTGCCAAGCCAATTTTGGCGTTGAACATTGATCCCCACCTAGAGTACATTCTGTGCTCTTGCTACCCTCAGTATTTCTTCCAAGTGGTGTTCAACATGAAGGAGTACTGATTCATCAGCTAGGGAGGGCGGTACGTGGTAATCAGCAGGGCATTTCCTTGCCCATGCTTGACTTGATGCCATGAGACTTCATGGGGTCTGGAGTCAATATTGAGGACTTCTATGACCACTCCCTCCCAACTGTATCTAATGGCTCAGAAACTTCTTTGAACAAAACAATCATGCTGACCAGACAGCAATTTCCTGGGTTAGTAAACTAAATCTGGAGTAACTATATTCAATGCATATAGTAGGTGTTACAAATTTGTCATGCCCTACACCTGTTTGTACGACAGCATGAACCAAGTGTAGCAAAGGTACCCAAATAAGACAGTCATGTCTTTCACATGTACTTCTTCAATCTCCGAAATCGGACTGAGAACACACTTGGAAAGAAGAGGCTTGACACAAATCAATATGCTGCATTATTTCACAGCCATTCGTTTCAATCACTACAACCTGTCTTTTTGTAAGGACAGAAAACAATGAACACATTAGACTTTCCCACATTAGTGGGTTGTCTTACATGATTTAAACAGAACAGCTCCTCTGAATTCTGTCCTTTAACCAAGGGCAGGACCTCTTAATGCAGCAGCAATGAATATGAGTGATCACCAGAATAATTATTCTTGCCCTGTTGATCTGTGAATTGAAACCCTTGAAAGTTAGGTTGAACACAGCAGTAGTATTTTTCACAAATATTGCACCAAGGTTTCCCATGGAAACATATTCAGAATTTCTGAAAATGGGTATCATTATATGTTTGATTGCTTAAAATACACACATGGTTTAGAATGTTGGACAGTTGACAATTCCATCCAATATAGATAGTTTCATATAGATACTAAATATTTTCACCACTGCTAAAGGTGACTAGATTAAGATTTTAAAGTTGTGATGGAATGAATTTTATTTGAAGGTTTTATCTTTTTCAGGCAGGGGGAATGTGACAATATGTTCTGAGTTTAACTTTGCAGCAGATCCAGAAGCAGCTTATATTGTCTTGAATCACTTTGCATGTCCGATCTACATCGCAACTTGGGAATATTGTCTTCGTCAGGCACTGCCTTGGGTAAGCTGTAGAAAATACATTTAAACACAAAATCAAGACCAGTGAATAAATGTACACTTCTTTTGTCACATATGTGGATTATGTCTGTTGCATTAACTGGAGAAAAAAAATGAGCAAATTGTAATGGATGTCATCTTAAAGCTGAAGATTATTGATGGGTTTTTAAAAATTATAGGCTCGAAATTGCTATTGATGGTATTAGTAGATGCATTCATAAGACATTGCTTTGCTTTAAAGAAGGCATTACCCATAAAAAATGTTTGCGTTGGAAAAGCACATGAAAGAATATAGGAACATGGTAATCATTAGTGCGCTAATATCAGCAGCTGCAATTTCTACGCTATTTGTCACTTTTTTAAAATGGTGTCCGAGCGCAAGTACTGATTTAGAAAATAAATTTATCCTGAACATGAGGTGGATATCAGGTGAAAGTAAGATTGTGCTCTGCTTTGGAGGCTTAAAAATAGATTGGCTTCCCCTCCTGATCTTTGTTTATCTGCCTGCTGTAAAAAAGTAAAGCAATTTAAAGCTGCCACAACAAGCAACTGCAGCAGACTGATGCTGGGATCTTAATAATGAATTGCTATGTTTCAATGTGCTGTTAGGTAGTATACAAGAATTCAAGCAAATGGTAAAATTTGTATCAGGAGGGGAGTAAAGGGCTGCAAATTTTGGCTCTGTAGTGCCCCCAGAGCTGCCGCTATGGAAGCTAGAGGCCTTCAAAATGGCAGGTGCAGTGATTCTGGCCACTTCCGGCATGGCAAGCATGGCATACTATGCTGGGAAGGGCGGTAATGTGAGTGTGCCATGCAAATGCCAGAAACTTGCACACTGGGCACATCTTGACATTAATGACATTAAATCATGCTGATTTGACCACACTCTTGGGGCCACGCAGGTCACACAGCTGAACATGCAGGGGGAAGCGTCCACTAGCGCTATTTAAAGGGCCAGGTATCCAACTTGCAGCTAAGGTGATTTTCACTTACTTTTGCTCTTGCAAAGTTTGTAGAAGTACTATGATGTGTTCTTGGTGACTTACTGGTTTTGGAAGGGAGTGTTCCTGCACCCTGACAGGGAGGTCAGAGGAATTTTGTGACTTGTCACTGCCACTGGCAGCGCCATCCTCACCCTGCCGTAAGGCTGCAGGCTGGGTTGTAGAAGGTGGCACAGTTCAGTGACCACCTCGTTGGTGAAATGCAGGCACCTCAGACACTGCTCCTGGCTGAGGTGGAAGTTAGAGAAGTGTTCCCAAAAGACCATTGGTGTGTAGGACCTCCTAGAGAGAGGCCTCCTCCTCATCCCTCTGCATACTGCCTCCCCGGTCTGCTGTGCTCCATTTCCAAATCATGCTGCAGCTTAAGAGGGGCTGCAACTGTTGCCCCCATTAATTAAACAGACTTGCTCTGGAAAGGCCAACTAATCTGCTGACCAGCACCACACTCTTGAAAATCCAAAAGGTTTGCAATATTTCTCCAATAATACAACAAAAGTCAAAAGCACTTCACCTGGAAGTTGGATGGTTAGCCCTTTAAATAGCCCTAGTTGGGGGGGGGAGGTGAGGGTTGTTCCTCATGAAGCTGAATGACTATTCAGCTGGAAGTGCTAAAGAGAGAGTGTTAACTGGATGCGCGTGGACCAAAATGGCAGATCATGTACCAAGTCAGCTTTAGAGACTGTTTGATGTCATCATCCACCCACTGCAAACTTCGGGCAGGCGCAAAGCACGTTCACGCTAGCAATCTGATAGTCAGGGCATGCAGCGCGGGCTGTGCCGGAAGAGGTCAGAAGTATTTCGTCCGACATTTCCTGCATTCGGGACTTCTGTAGCGCAAGCAATGGTGGAACTATATGGCTGTATTTCATTACCACTGTCTCTGCTTCCCTTCTTAGAATCATAGAAATGATATAGCACAGAAGGAGGCCATTCAGCCCATTGTGTCTGTGCTGGCTCTTTGGTAGAGCTATCCAAATAATCCCACTTTTTTGTTCATTTCCCATAGCACTGTAATTTTTTCCCTTTAAGTATCTGTCCCATTACTACACTTGTAGTTACAAGTTGTTTGAATCATTTCACAAATGTAGAGGGCCATGACTTATATTAATTAATTGTCTGGGTTGTCATGAGTAAAATGAACCCAATAATCACCAGGGTAATATTGTAAATCTGTATTTTCCACATCATTAGTGTTTTTGCTTTCTCATAGCTACTGTACATGTAAAGCTAGTGGCACAATTCACCTCGTAACTACAAGGAAAGCTGTCAACATATTAAGATCTTCACTCTTATGATGAGGAGTTCCATGTGTTACAAAGGATTTTAATCTTTGAAAGCTTATTTTTTGGTTTTGAATTGAATGGAATATGAGATGACTTGGAAGTTGCTCAAAGTTAGTTGATAACATTTCCCTTTGTCCATTACAGGAGTTTTTTAAGGAGTGGGTAAATCAAGGCACTCAGAAAGCTTGCTTCATGAAGAAGATAACTGCACACACTGAAAAATTTTCTAAGGGCAAGCAAGGCAATAGAGAGCTGTATTTTGGATCTGGCTTTCTGTCCTGTGATTCTTTTGCAATGGCGGCTGCTATTGATGAGAGTGTTGTTACTGAATATATACGATATGGAGTAAGCGTGGAGTTACAAGGATCAGTGACCAGAGGGATGATGATCGTGGATACGCTTAACCTACTGCAAAAACAAAATCAAGCTTTTATTATGACAAAATGTGATATTGAGAAGGTTAAGCAGCTCATGATGTCTGCTCTGAAATAGTGGGCTTAATAGCACCAGCAAAAAGAAAGTTGAACACAAGCATCAGTAGATTTTCAAGTGTGCATATTCCTTCTTTGCTTTTTGGTGGCAAGTTACCTTCCCTGTTTCTTACTAATTTACTAGAATGTTTCTTACATTTCTTTCTTTTCTCCCCCTGCCCTTCTAATTTTCTCCTGAAGGCATAGAGTAGGATTCAGTGAGCCCTAGGTGTCCTCTTGAATCTCGTCCAAGCTGTTACTCTTAATGTATGAGTGCAGATATTGAGTATTGGCAGACTATTGCTCATGATGGCATCACAACCAAATCTGATCCACAATTGCCCAATTTCTATACTTGCACTCCAGCAAGAATTGTGAATAGATAGTGAGAAGGAGCAGAAAACTTGACTGAATTTCTCTTCCTTCCCAGAGAAAATTGTAGAGCTTTTACTGCAAGATCAACTATCTCAGCTCAGACTAGAAACATTGCATGCTAACTTTACCCACTGGCTCAGTGGGTGAAGGTAGGGTTCAGCAAAACACTAACTACACAACTTGCATTTTTATAACTCCTGTAACGTAGTAAAACATTTCATGGCGCTTCACAGGAGCAGAAGACAAATAAAATGGACATTGAGTGAAAGAAGGATACATTAAGATAGGTGACCAGAAGCTTAGCCAGAGGTAGGTTTTAAGGAGCATCATAAAGTAAAAGTGGAGACATAGAGAGGTTAGGGAGGGAATTCCATGGAGGAACTGCTAGTGCAGCTTTCAACTTTAGTATGAACAGTTACCTTCTCAACTTATTAATTTTCTAGGATAAGTGGGTTGAGTTTTTGAACAAGAAAGTCATTAGAACAAGAGCATAAACAAGATGTAGATTGTGATTTTATGCTGCTCCATTTGCAGCCAATTAATGGGATTGTGACAATGGACTAAATGGCTCCTTTTGTGCTGCTAACAATTTAAAAAAAATTCATTCATGGGATGAGGGCGTTGCTGGCTAGGCCAACATTTATTGCCTATCCCTAATTGCCCTTGAGAAGATGGTGGTGAGCCGCCTTCTTGAACGGCTGCAGTCCGTGTGGGTAGGTACACCCACAGTGCTGTTAGGGAGTTCCAGGATTTTGACCCAGCGACAGTAAAGGAAAGGCGATATAGTTCCAAGTCAGGATGGTTTGTGGCTTGGAGGGGAACTTGCAGGTGGTGGTGTTCCCGTGCATCTGCCCTTGTTCTGTCTAGGTGGTAGAGATCGCACATTTGCAAGGTGCTGTCTAAGCAGCCTTGGTGCGTTGCTGCAGTGCATCTTGTAGATGGTACACACTGCTGTCACTGTGCGTCGGTGGTGGAGGGAGTGAATGTTTGTGAATGGGGGGCCAATCAAGCAGGCTGCTTTGTTCTGGATCGTGTCAAGCTTCTTGAGCGTTGTTGCAGATGCACCCATCTAGGCAAGTGGAGAGTATTCCACCACACTCCTGAGTTGTTCCTTGTAGATGGTGGACAGGCTTTGGGAGTCAGGAGGTGCGTTACTCGCCGCAGGATTCCTAGCCTCTGACCTGCTCTTGTAGCCACAGTATTTATAGGGCTACTCCAGTCAGTTTCTGGTCAATGGTAACCCCAGGATGTTGATATTGAGGGATTCAGCGATCATAATGCCATTGACTGTCAAGGGAAGATGGTTAGATTCTCTGTTGTTGGAGATGGTCATTGCCTGGCACTTGTGTGACGCAAATGTTACTTGCCACTTACCAGCCCAAGCCTGGATATTATACAAGTCTTGCTGCATTTTTACACGGATTGCTTCAGTATCTGAGGAGTTGTGAATGGTGCTGAACATTGTGCAATCATTTTTATTTTATTTATTTATTTTTTATTATTTTTATTTTTTAAAATTTTATTTTTATTTATTTTTTTATTTAGAGATACAGCACTGAAACAGGCCCTTCAGCCCACCGAGTCTGTGCCGACCACTAACCACCCATTTATACTAATCCTACACTAATCCCATATTCCTACCACATCCTCACCTGTCTCTATATTCCCCTACCACCTACCTATACTAGGGGCAATTTATAATGGCCAATTTACCTATCAACCTGCAAGTCTTTGGCTGTTGTGGGAGTACCATCATGTCAAGGAGTATAACGATTCATCAGCAAACATCCCCACCTCTGACCTTATGATGGAGGGAGGGTCACTGATGAAGCAGCTGAAGATGGTTGGACCTAAGACACTATCGTGAGGAACTCCTGCAGTGATGTCCTGTGACTGCGAAGATTGACCTCCAACAACCACAACCATCTTCCTTTGTACTAGGTACAGCACCAACCAGCGGACAGTTTTCTCCCTGATTCCCATTGACTCCAGTTTTGCTATGGCTCCTTGATGCCATACTCGGTCAAATGCTGCCTTGATGTCAAGGGCAGTCATTCTTCCTCACCTCTTGAGTCCATGTTTGAACCAAGGCTGCAATGAGGTCAGGAGCTGAGTGGCCCTGGCGGAACCCAAACTGAGTAGGTTATTGCTAAGCAAATGCCGCTTGATAGTGCTGTCAATGACACCTTCCATCACTTTACTGATGATTGAGAGTAGACTGATGGGGCAGTAATTGGCCAGGTTGCTTATCCTGCTTTTTGTGTCAAGTGCATACCTGAGCAATTTTCCACATTGCTGGGTAAATGCCAGTGTTGTAGCTGTACTGGAACAGCTTGGCTAGGGACACGGCAAGTTCTGGAGCACAGGTCTTCAGTACTATTGCTGGAATTTTGTCAGGGCCGATAGCCTTTGCAGTATCCAGTGCCTTCAGTCATTTCTTAACATCACACATAGTGAATAAAATTGGCTGAAGACTGGCATCTATGATGCTGGGGACTTCAGGAAGAGGCCAAGATGGATCATCCACTCAACACTTCTGGCTGAAGATTGTTGCAAAGGCTTCAGCCTTATCTTTTGCACTAATGTGCTGGGCTCCTCCATTATTGAGGATGGGGATATTTATAGAACCACTTCCTCCCGTTAGTTGTTGAATAGTCCACTATCATTCAGGACTTAGATATGATCCGTTGGTTATGATACTTTGTCTCCACAAGGATTGTGCAGTGGCTACTAGCTGTCATGGACAGTTGCATCCGCAGCAGGCAGATTGGTGAGGACCAGGTCAAGTATATTTTTCCCCTTCTTGTTGGTTCGCTCATCACATGCCGCAGACCCAGTTTTAAGCAGCTATGTCCTTTCGGACTCAGCCAGTCCTGGTGCTATCGAGCCACTCTTGGTGATGGACATTGAAGACCCCCACTCAGAGTACATTCTGTGCCCTTGCTACCCTCAGTGCTGTTCAACATGGAGGAGTACTGATTCAGCAGCTGAGGTAGTAATCAGCAGGAGGTTTCCTTGCCCATATTTGACCTGATGCTATGAGACTTCATGGGGTCTGAAGTCAATGTTGAGGACTCCCAGGGCAACTCCAGCCCACTGTGCCACCACACCTCTGCTGGATCAGGATATACCCAGGGATGGTGATGGCAATGTCTGGTACACTGTCTATAAGGTATGATTCCATGAGTATGACTATGTCAGCCTGTTGCTTGACTAGTCTGTGGGACAGCTCTCCTAACTTTGGCACAAGCCCCCAGAAGTTAGTAAGGAGGGCTTTGCAGGGTCTACAGGGCTGGATTTGCCATTGTCAATACCAGATGGTCTGCCTGATTTCATTCTTTATTGACTTTGTAGCGGTTAGATACAACTGAGTGGCTTGCTAGGCCATTTCAGAGGGCTTTTAAGAGTCAACCACATTGCTGTGGGTCTGGAGTCACATGTAGGCCAGCAGATTTCCTTCCCTTAAAGGGCATTAGTGAACCAGATGGGTTTTTAGAATAATCGATAATGGTTTCATGGCCATCATTAGACTAGGTTTTAATTCCAGTTTTATAAATTGAAATTTTACCTTCTGCTGTGGTGGGATTTGAACCCATGTCCCCAGAGCAATACTCTGGGTTTCTAGTCCAGTGACAATACCACTACACCACCACCTCTGTGGTTCTGCGATGTGTTGTAAGCTGCATTTGGTAATGTAACACATGTGTTCAAGAAGGCAGAGAATTCTAAACCAGATAACTATGGACCCGTTAATTTAATGACAGTTGTGTGCAGACTCTTACAATCCCCGATTCAAGATAAAATTAACTAGTATTTGGTGTATGGGTTAACTGGGACACTCAACACCGATGTCAGGAAAGTAAGTCATGTTTGAAAAGTTTGCTTTTTTATGAAGAAATGTCCAATTCGATAAGGAGAATGTAGCAGATGTTGCATATATGGGTTTTTGGTTTCTCAAAGGCTTGTAAGAAAAAAACAGGAGTTTGGTCTAACAGGAACTGTAGCAGCATGGATAGAAAGTTGGTTGCCACCAGGAAACAGTTGCTTAGAAATAGGTTATTCGGGTCATCCCAGGGATCGGTATTGGCTCCACTTTTGTTCTCAGTGTATCTGCAGGTGATTTGGACTTGAACATAGAGAAAACAATCTCTTCATTCATATCCAGAGAATCACCTGCAATGGCTTTTCTTCTGGCTGCTACACCGTTGCCTCTGGAGTTCTGCAAGGATCTATCCTTGACCCCCTCCTTTTTCATCTACATACTGCTGCTCCGCAACATCATTGGAAAATACAACAGGTTCCACATGTATGCTGATTACATCCGGCTCCACTCACTACCACACTCTTAACCCCTCCGCTATCTCTGATTTGTCACACTGTTTGTCTGATAACCAGTACTAATTTTTTTAAATTATTTGCCCAGAGGATGTGGGTTTCACTGGCAAGGCCAGCATTTACTGTCCACCCCAACTGCCCTTGAGAAGGTGACGGTGAGTGCCTTCTTGTACTGCGTCAGTCCGTGCAGTGTAGTTACATCAATAATGCTGTTACGTCAGGAATTCCAGGATTTTAACCCAGTGACAATGAAGGAACAGCAATATATTTCAAAGTCAGGAAGGTGTGTAACCTGAGCAGAAATTTCCTCCAACTAAATACCGGGAAGGCTGAAACCATTGTCTTCAATCCCTGCCACAAACTCTGTTCCCTAACCACTGACTCCATTCATCTCCCTGACCACCGTTTGAAGTTGATCCAGATCATTCACAACCTTGGTGTCATACTTGACCCCAAGATGAGCTGCCGACAACATAGTTGATCCATCACCAAAATTACCTACTTCCGCCTTCATGCACTGTTTGATTCAGTCCCAGCCTCAGCTCGGCTGCTGCTGAAACCCTCTTCCGTGTTTTTGTTACCTCTAGATTTGACTTTTAGAATGCTTTCCTGGTCAGCCTCCCGTCTTCCACCCTCTATAAACTTCGGCTCATCCAAAATTCTGCATCCTGTTCACCTATTATCTCTGTGCTCGCTGACCTACATTGGCTCCTGGTCCAGCAACGACTCAATTTTAAAATTCTCATCCTTGTTTTCAACTATCTCTGTAACCTCCTTCAGCCTAATTCTATCTTGTTGTGCATCCCCCATTTTAACTGTTCCACCACTGGCAGTTATGCCTTTAGCTGCCTAGGCCCCAAGCTCTGGAATTTCTTCCCTTAACCTCTCCACCTTTCTCTCCTTTAAAAAGTTCCTTAAAACCTTCCTCTTTGACTAAGCTGCCCTAATCTCTCCTTATCCTGGCTCAGTGGTGCCTCGGACGCTTTACTATGTTAAAGGAGTTATATAAATGAGTTATTGTTGTAGAAATTTGCTGATGACACCAAAGTAAGAATTCTACTAGCCAGAGATTCAACAGGGCCAGCAAGGCACAGATTTGTCTGTTGAATTCTTAAGGGTATATTAAACCTCAGTAGGATTAATAGAACATGACAAGAAATGCAATGGAGGACAATGATGATCTGAGTGGGTTTCTATTTCTTCCTGAGTTTGTGTACAATCTAGGTGTTTTGTCTACATATTAAAGCAGATATATTGAGAATTATACCTGAGCAATGCTGTATTTGACCTAAATGTTAACCATAACCACTGAATATTTGGCTTAATGCTGGCACTTTGGTAAAAGAGATTTCATTGGAATATCTATTTCTCAAAAAGGTCAATATCTATTTATAAATTTGCATTTATGCATCTGCATTTTGATATACCTTGCTGAAACGTTTGTTGTCTGTTGCCTCATTTTTGCAATTCCTTATCTTAATAAATTACTGAGCTCTTTTGTGCACACTACTCTTCTTCTCCTGTATTTGTACCTCATTGCCTTGATCTTCCTTCTTGTTTTGGCATTCTTTGCTTTTTCCTTGTAATTCTCTCCTACTTTATTTGGTACAATCCTCTTAAAGTTCTTAATTTCATTTTTTCTCTTTTAATGGTTTCTTCTCCCACTAACTGGACTATGGTAAAGCAGGCAAAGGAGACCCATTTGTGTGTTGAACTTTGGCCTTCATTAAATTTATCTAATGAAATCTTTTTTATGACATATAATGATAATAACTTGAGATTTGCACTGTGAGTTGACTGCATATAATGTATCCATGTTGTGATGCTCACTTTTTCCACACAAGCTTTTAATATGATCCAGAACCAATCTATACTCTTGAGAGGCATGAGCTCTACCCGCTAAAAAGGTGCCATGGATAACTAAACATAAATCTAAAAGAAAAAGCATACAAGCATGCAAAATATAACACAGATCCTGCCGAATGGGAGAGGTACAAAGAACAGCAAAGGGAAGCAAAATAGATATAGTAAGAGATACAAAAAGAGAGTATGAAATGAAATTTGCAAAGGACATCAAAATCAACACAAAATAGTTTCACAGTTATATTCGAAAAAAAGAGGGTGGTCGGGAGCAATATGGGCTCCTTGAAAACTGCTAATGGTGATAATTTCAATGAAAGTAAGGAAATGGCTGTCATGTTGAATAAGTCCTTTGTGTCAGTATTTAAAGTAGAGGAAGATGCTAGCATACCAAACTTCCCAAAGAAACTAACACTGAATGAAAGACTGAGACCAACCAATATTAACATAAACAAAACAGTAGTGAACAGAATAATGGCATGAAAGATTGACAAATCCCCAGGACCAGATGGTTTCCATCCTAGCATTTTAACTGAAGTAATTTAATTTGATCTAATTTGTGACATACCAATTATTCTAGATTGCTAGATAGGACCACGAAACTTCATATCAACTCTGCTATTCCACTGTCTCACTAATGATCCTAGCAGTAGACAAGCACCAAGTCATAAACTGTAGATACTACAGATGCATAATTGCCTGATGTTTCTATCACATGAATTCTCCAAAATGACACCAGAAAAGTTCACTTGCTAGTCTGTACGTTTAAACCGCAATGCACATCTCCTCTTAAATACCTGATAACAGCATTCAATAAAATCGTAGCAGACAGACCCCATTTCACGAATATGACCCTGTATGAAAACCCTGCACTTTCCAATATCCCCACAAGTTGGAAGAAATAACAAAGCACAATTTTTAAGGAGCTCTCGCTGCACAATTGGGTTCCTTAGCGCTGCCAGTACCGGGTATGCTGGGCAGGACACTAGTGTGGCCGTGCCTTGTATGCACTTGTAGCATGAGAAGTGGTGTGATAGTGAGCTTAATCAACTGCGCAGGTTGATGGCTCCCTGCACCATCAGGAACTCTGCTATCCTGGCAATTCCAAATTCCCACTCAACCTGCTTCTCCCTCCTTAGAGAGAACATGATCTAATTACCTCTCTTGGCATATAGGGCCACTGTCACTGCCAGATGAATTGATGTATGGTGTACCGGAAGATGTTGGAATGTGTGCCCCGCTCATATCGGGAAAGATCTAGTCGCAATAAAAAATGTAATACCTCTGTGACCTTTACAGTCACTGGAAGTGCCGTCCTTGCCCTGGTGTGAGGCTCGAGGTTGTGTTGAAAGAGGTGGCACTTCTGTAACCATCTCCTTGGTGAACCTGTGTTGCGTCAGGTATTGCTCATGGCTCAGATGGAGGTATGAGGTTCTCTTGGAAACCTTTGCTGGGTGGAGTGTTCTGTGGAGAGCCCTCCTCCTCCATCTCACAGAGCTTCACCTCTCTGCAGCCTCTGCTCCATTTGTTGGTCATATTTGCAGACCCAGACTCACTGTAACGATAGCCCCCATACCTTTTACAGACTTCAGGTGACAAAATCTTCTGCACTCCCTGAATGGATGCACAAGCTCACCAACAGACCTGCAAAAACAAACTTGAGTATTTCCACCAACTTTGCAACTGTAGAACTCAAAAGCACCTCACCTGCAATATGGTGTCTGCCCCTTTAAATATTGCTGGTTGGGTGGGCGGGTGGTGGTGCTGCTCCTCGTGCAGTTGAATGCATGGCTCTGCGGGCCCCAAATGTCAAATGGGGAGAGATATAGGAACCATAAGGGCAACCATTCCATCAATGTGCCATGCGCAGCACATCATGTTAGTGGTGGAAGACGAACAAGAACGTAACATTAGAGCCAAACTGGCCACATCTGTTACTATCAACAATCATATTTCCACATCCTGCAATGATCGAGGGAAACTGACTCGAAAGGCTTTAGATCACCACGGAACAAGTGCAGAAATATGACACCTATGCAAGGAGCCCTGCCACCACCATGCATCATAGGGTTGGTACTGTAAGTGTCAGGCCAGGATACCAGAGTTCAACTTTGTTGGTTCCACTGCCTTCCAGTCATCACCTAGACTATCAGCTTTTATGCTGCCTATAGATGTATGAATAAATGACTGCCAGGATGGCTTAGGTGGTAGAATTCTCAGGTTTGAGTCAGAGGGATGTAGGTTCAAAACCAATTGTACACTTGAGGCATCTGACACTTCTGTACAATACTGAGGGACTGCTGCTTGTTTGGCGAATAGTCTTTTACATGAATGTTAAACCTCAGGCCACATCTGTGGATGGGTGTAAAAGATCCCATAAAGACCAGGGCATTCTCCTGGTGTCTTAGCAAACATTACACCCGAGAGCAACAATACATAAAAACAGATTTTCTTGTTATTTATTTGTCTTTCTGGGACTTTGACAAGTTAATTGTGTACTTAACTATATAACACATCACATTTGAGAAGTAATTCATTGGTCTGAAAGTGTTTGGGATGTCTTGAAAGCATTAAGGGTGGTACAGTCCTCACCACTTGCACCGTCCATGCTTATCATAGGCAGCCGCCTATATCGGGCAAATGGCACTAACCACTTGCCATTTCCAATGAAATCAATTACAAAGGCTCTGCTCAGAATATATTAATCAGGTTGCTTATTCAGGCAATTCAATAAGCATTTTGCACCTTGCTATCTTACCCTACATTACAACAGTGACTACACTTCAAAGGTACTTCATCGGCTGTAAAGCGTTTTGAGACGTTCGGTGTTCTTTGGAATTTAAACCATTTCTTGGATCATTCTGAGTCTGTTTTCTTCTGTGTCTCAGTGGGTTTTATTAGGTTAGATTTGGTGGTCATCAGGGTTATACAGTATCAGTATCAGCCAGTAGATGTAGGAGGAGGTGTTCCCCCAGTCATAGAGTGGTTACAGCATAGAAGGAAGCCATTTGGCTTGTCGTGTCCATGCTGGCTCTCTGCAACAGCTACCCAGCTAGTCCCATTCACCTGCCTTTTCCCCTCATGAACAAATATTTTTATTTCTTAATTTTATCTTTAGATAATTATCCAATTTCCTTTTGAATGCCATGATTGAATCTGCCTCCACCACACTTTCAGGCACTGCACCTCATTACTGCATTTCCCAAACTGGCAGGGACTCTTCTTTTCTGCCACCACCTCCTTACCTCTGCCCTGTGATTTACTACATTATACTTCTCCAAGCTTACTAACGACACCCTGTAAGATGTGTACATTGTGCAAGTGCTTGCACAGGTAAATGAGAGTGACACAGGATGTCTAAGATACTGTGTTGGCCTGACCTATTGGCTGTGCTTCTGGCTGTTGTCCAGGCCTACAATGGTAGAAAAATGGTAAAATGTTACAACGCTACCTTAAAGAAACAATAAATTTGTCCTAGACCTTATTTCAGTGAGTGAACTGCAGGTGTCTAACTCGCCACCTTTGTACTGCCATGATGGATGCATTTGCAAACCTGCAGTCCATTCCTCCAAGCCCTAAGGATAGTCTTATTTTCTACAATGGAGGCTCGGGCGACAGCCATTGAGGCCTTGAGATGGGAAACTGCCTCTCTACCAAAAACCTGAGAAAAATATTTGTAAAACGCAGTTTACATAGAACACACAGCAGAGGAACAGACCATTTGGTACATGCCAATGTTTATGCTCCACACGAATTTTCAA
This sequence comes from Heterodontus francisci, assembly GCF_036365525.1. Taxonomy (NCBI): domain Eukaryota; kingdom Metazoa; phylum Chordata; class Chondrichthyes; order Heterodontiformes; family Heterodontidae; genus Heterodontus; species Heterodontus francisci. Next base: position 24,956,436 of record NC_090376.1, on the reverse strand, counting down.
GCAATTTCTTGTCAAAATCTGTAAAGGAAATCTAAAAATATTCCTGCCTTTATTTCACCACCCAGCAATGTTGGATGCTTGTTTGAAACTCAGGGTTGTGTGAAAATGAGGCAATGAACTCAGGAATCTCATTTGCATGCAATTTTAATTGGAGTGTCACTTCGTGGCAAACCAGGACTTCTGGGGGAAAATCAATAATACTTTTATGGGAAGGAATGGGATATGTCTCAAATCAACTTCTGATAGCACCCATCCCAAAATCAGGAAAAGAAAAGTTGGGAAATCTAGTCCAATGCCTCTGGAATTGTCCTCCATGGTTTCTGAGGGTTAAAGACAAAGACAAGGCTCATACCTACCCTGTGAGGAAAGTTGTTGCATACATTTGCGTAGGATCGATGGCTGAGCAAGGTCTAAAGTTGAGTTTTTGATCTCTAAGGAGAGCAAAGACAAGAAAACTTTGGATTAATACTTGGCTCGCCAGGCCTGCAATCTTCTCTACCAAAGTAAGAACTAGGCAGTAATGAACGTTGAAAAATTACCCTTGCTTTGAATATTGACAGTCTGATGTGAAATAAATGACATTTGAATAGCAAAAGTAAACTGGCCACCAGGAAGGATGGAAATAGGCGGTTAAATGAAGCAATCCGTTTGCCGAGCTCCAGCCCGACCATAGATGGCAAAGTCAGAGACTCGGGTGTACTGGAAAGGAAGCTGCCTGGAATCAGACCTCAGGTTTCACATCTTCATTGTTGAGGTATTTTATTGTAGGCGGCGACCAAACCTACCGGCTACACACTGACTTCAAACGGCCGTTAACGGCTGTGCGCGCGTTGCGCGCCAACATTTCGCCACGTGAATGTCCCTCAAGGCTAAGCTCTCCTCCTCAGTGTGAACACTGCTCAAGCTGGATAGCATTTCGTTAACAAACAGCTGAGGTAGTTCATGGAGTCATTTTTCCAGGATCAATTTTATGTGAGCTTTTGTCGCTGCACTGAAAGAGCTGTCATGTCAAAACTGTCATGATTTTCTTTTGAACTGATTTTGTCGGCAATGACACCAAGACTCTCAAGCTACCAGCACCCAGTTTGGGCCTGCAACATTATATGTGTGTGTATTTATATATATATATATATATGTATATATACAAATATTTCATAGTACTGGGACTCTGAGCTCAACTTAATGGTCTCTCCTTGGTCTGATGTGAATGTTTCGTTCCAGGACTGACAGGTATTCAAAGGAAGGTAGAAGTTAGTATGCGTTGTGCCCTGTTTTTTGGGGGGAATTAAAGGGGCTCAAAGCATAGCAGTGAGATGGACTGCGCCCACTCTGCCCATTCATCCCTCCCATTGCTGAATTCAGGGCCCATTCCCTGGTGTGCCTAAAATTGGCGTTGCTCCCTTAAATATGCAAATATGACTTCCATTGAGAAATTGGGCCATCAGAATTCTTCAATGATCTCCCCCGCAGCTGCCAACTCCAGATATGCCAAAAAATTTGTTTTAGTCAGTTTTGAAGCGAAAATTGGGCAGAGTGTTAAGTGGGCTGCCAATTTGCTATCACCGATTTTGAATTTCTGCCCAAGACAAATTTATGCCACGTGTTACCGCCAAGTTTATTGTTGTGGACCAGCCAGAGAATTGCAAAAGTTCAGAAATCAGTTCGAGAAAGAGGGAAGTGGCACATTCCTCAATCTCACCCAGTTGATATATATTGAGATATTTGGTGCTGAACCAGTGCTTCACGAGTGAAAATTTTTGCAGTGAACTCTTGATTTTAAAAACAGGAAAATTGTACATATTGGCAAATCTCCACGTAGAAATAATATCTAATAGTGGGGATTGAAAAACTGAGTACAAGTTCACAAAACACTGGGACCCAGAGCTTGGGCCTCGGTGACTCAATGGCCACAATACATCCTATTTTGTTGTTTTCAGTTAATCAGGAGTGGTGGGGACAAGTAATATGAAATTGCAACATCAACTTCGCATTCATGTAACAGCCCACATTTTGTGGTCCGTGACAAGTGAAAATTTATTTCTTATGCCTTCTTATTTCTTTATTACACTTACAGGTGCCCACAGGCATTCACCAGTGTTCAGTACTACCAAAGTATTAACTCCAGAACATCAGGCCAATAGGTACTGTTTTAAATTCAACCTTACTTATTTTTTGGGCCACAGATCCTAAGATGGCAAAGAAACTGTTGCTGTTAGATGTCGACTCTGGGGTGGATGATGCCCAAGCGATGATGATGGCTCTTGCAGCTCCTAATGTGCAGATCCTGGGTATAACATGTACTCATGGAAACACAAAAATTGAAAATGTGTGCAAAAATGTGCTTCGAGTGTTAAAGGTTTGCCAAAGGTCTGAGGTACGTGATGAAATGAATGTTTTTATACTATGCATAAGATGCAGATCTATGACAAAAGTAGTTATTGTACATGTGTAAGAATGAGAATTGTGTGGTAAAACATTTCACAAGAATGCAGTAAAAAGCAAAATACTGCAGATGCTAGAAATCTGAAATAAAAACAGAAAGTGCTGGAAATATTCAGCAGGTCAGGCAGCATCTGTGGAAAGAGAAGCACAGGTCTGCAACCTTTCATCAGAAGTGGCAAAGGTAAGAAAAATATTAATTTTAAACAAGTGAAGGTGGGGGGGGGGGGTGGAGGAGGGGAAGCTGCCCTTTGCCCTATCACACACCTTTCCATTTGTTCTCTTTCCCCACCACCCCCCCAGTTCCCCCTTCAATTGCTTAAAACTTAATACTTTTCTTATCTTTGCCAGTTCTGATGAAAGGTCACAGATCTGAAACATTAACTCTGCTTCTCTCTCCACAGATGCTGCCTGACCTGCTAAGTATTTCCAGCACTTTCTGTTTTTATCACAAGTATACAGAATGGTTTTTGCACAAAATAATTTACCTTTTAGTTGTAACTATGAATTTAGTTCATAGAAGTGTTTTTTTCATTAACAGTGATTTTAATTGTCATTCTGGTTGTGGTGACAATGCAATGATTTAGAATTTTACTTATTTTTCTACAATGTTCACATAGCTAGAAAAAACCCTGAGTTAGGGCAGGGGCTGGGAAATGTAATTTCTGCTGGGATGCCTATCTGTTCAGTGGGTTCTACTGTGGATGTTAGTTGAGGACAGTTGAAGGGCCTCATTGCCATTACTTAATAGCCACCGACATGAAGATGGCTCATCTGGGTGAAATACTAAAGGGCTCCAGGTGCCTGTGGAATTATGCTCCATCTACAGGTAAAGATGAGACAACATTGGCAATGTTGGGGGTAGGCAGGCAGAGGAGTCGGAAAGTAATGTTGGGGTCACAACATCCTATTTATCCAATCAGTGTCTTGGCATAAAACTAAATTTGAATCAGTGCTACTACCCCAAGCACTCCCACACTCACTGTATCACCAGGGAAATAGCAACATCTTATTGTTCCAATCTTTTGCAGCCTGAACTTCTGATTATAGTTGTATTACGTACTTGAATTCACATACAGTGGGTGGAATTTTTATTTTAATGAGAGGGCTGGAACATGGGCAGGTGGTCTCTTAAACCCACCCCTCTAGTCGGCATGCTGGTTTCCCGACACGAAAACAATAGGCTCAAAGTTTACAAGGCTGTGCTGAGAGCCGAAGAAGGCAATCCACCCGAGATCGATAAATGGCCAGTAAAGCCACTTAACGAGCTTGTAGTCAGCTCATTACTGGACAGTTTTGAATTTTGTTTGAAAGGCACAGGATCCACGCAGGGTCTCAACCATGACAGGGAGGAGGAGCTGCAGACACAGTTGGGAGCAAGTCAGAATGGCGGGACAGCAACAAGAGGCACCAGTAAAGAGGAAAAGCTCAGAAAAGGCCTTCATTCACAGGCAACCAGTTGTACAGAATCAGGAGAATTATCTGTCATATCTCTTTACTCTTGACAAGAGTGTTTTTTTTGGTGGGGTGTGGGCGGGCCACTTTGGGGGGAGTGGACGGGTACTTCTGTTTACAGGCCTCACGGGTTCATGAGAAGGGTGTTCAGGAAGACTGCACATTCCAATTGAAAGGAAGGAAGGAGATAACAGGAAATGGAATTAAGCTACTCTGAGATAGAATCGACTAGCGATGAAGAGCAGCATCTGCAGGAGCAGAGGCAGACCCCAGGGCAACAGGAGTGCAGGAGTGAGGAACGAGGGCAGAAAGGTAACCAAGATGATATTCTCAGCAGGGGGTTGACCACCAAAGAAGAAGCTATGTGGACACGTCTGAGTATCCGTCCGCAGAGGGTTGTGCCTGTCCAGGCAGATGGTTGCTGACTTGTGTGCCCTCATTGAGGGTCATCCGAGGGTTTGTGGGAACCGTTGCCGTGGCCTTCCTGTGGCTGTAAAAGTCAGTGGTCTTGCACTTTTTTGGAACTGGGTCCTTCCAAGGAGCGGCAGCAGACATTGGTGGCATCTCTCAGACAGCAATATATCATTGCATCACGTAGGTAACAGATGCCCTGTTCAAGAGGGCAGGGGATTACATTGAATTCAAGGTGGATAGTGGCACTCAAAGGGCAGTGGGATTTGCCTCCTTCGCTAGAATCCCTCAGATGCAGCGGATCATCCATTGCACCCATGTGGCCATCAAGGCACTGACTGAATAACCAGGGAGATTCCTGGGATTCCACTTCCTAAATTTCCAGCTGGTATGCAACCATAGCAAGCACTTTATGCAGGTGCGTGCGTACTATCTTGGAAGCTGTCATAACGCCTTCATCCTCTGGCAATCGCATGTGTCACAGCTCTTCATGAAGCAATTGGAAATCTGTGAAAGGCTGTTAGCAGATAAGGCTAATCCCATGAAGCGATTGCTGCTGACTCTGTCTATAACCCTGTAATTGAGCAAGCCATTGGCCTCCTGCAGATGAGATTCAGGTGCCTTGACTGGTCTGGTGGTGCCCTCCAGTACACTCCTCAAGGGTCTTACGCATTGTGGTGATCTGCTGCATTCTCCATAACGTGGCCCTCCAGAGAGGTGTGACTTTGAAGAGGGAGACACACTGGAACAACACAGCTCCTCTGAGGAGGAGGAGCAGAAAGAGGATGAGGAGAAGAAGGAGGCTGAAGAAGAACTGGAGAACGGTCCCCAAGCTTTGCAGGGATGTCACTATGGTAGGCTCAGGAGGCAGAGCGTTTATCAGGATGGCAGGGAAGCTAGGGCCACGCTGATCTAGACACATTTCATCTGAACGATACTCCATCTGCAGGACATTTGGAAAGGAGATTCTCCTTCATCTGAATGAGAGAAAGCATCTGTTATAATCAATATTCAGCAACCTTCCGATGCCACAAACACTGCAATGCTCCAGACTCTCCACTTGACACACTCTTCCCCAACAGATTTCCTTGCCCCGTGAGCTCTTATGCCTTTCTCCATGATGAAATGAAAAAGCACAAACGGGAGCACCTCGCGTGTGTTTCTGCCAGGTGCTCCGGTTTCCTCCCACAGCCAAAGACTTGCAGGTTGATAGGTAAATTGACCATTGTAAAATTGCCCCTAGTGTAGGTAGGTGGTAGGAGAATTGGAGGAAGGTGGGGATGTGGTAGGGAATATGGGATTAATGTAGGATTAGTATAAATGGGTGGTTGATGGTCGGCACAGACTCGGTGGGCCGAAGGGCCTGTTTCAGTGCTCCACCTCTCTAAAAATAAAAAGTCTACCTTAGTGCAACAAGATTCCCAGTGCTTTATTGCATAACATTTTGACATCTTGTACAACAGAAACAACCAAGTCACCCCCAAAGTGGCATCACCGATGCAGTGGCCTGCACTCATGGCCACTCCTACGAGTTTCTTCCCCTGTGGCTGAGGATGAGATGGAAGCAGACTGCTCGCTAGTGCCTGTCTGGGACTAAGATGCCTATGCCGATTGGCCTTGGCGTGGAGGTGCCGGGTCAGGGAACTTCCAAAGGCTGTTGCACCAGCATCACTGCAGAGGCAGCCTCTGTCACAGGGTATGACTCTACAGATGCCTTGTCCATTGGAGGGCCGTGGAGGTGGATGATGATGATGGAGCCCAATGAGGGGCGGCCCCCTCATCACCTTCTGTCACCACCTCATCTCTTTGACGGCATCCTTGATCACTAGAAAGAACCACCAGCTGGGGCGCAGTTGGCATTCACTCCATGCTTCTTTGCACCATTTGTGCCACTGACTAGACAATGCTACTGACTACAGCATGCATTCTGTGCATTCAATGTGCTGTTCCTGCATCCACTCTGAGTGATGCTGCATATGGCTCTCTATAAGGTTGGCCACTCTCTCCATGGAGGAACTCACCCTGTCAAAGCACTGAGACATTGTGCAGTACATGAGATGACTGGAGTCTTCCATTCTCATCCTATGACTCTGCTGTACCTCAGGTAACTCCAACATGTGGGCACACATCTCATGCTAGTTCTCCAGGTAGATCTGCCATCTGTTTTGTGACTCCCTAGGCACTGCATCTCTGCCCTGCTGAGCTTGGCTGCACCTGTCCTCCATCCTCTCAGGGGACTGGCCACAGCTGACTCTGTCTCCCCTATATCCCCCTGCTGTGTGCAAGAAAGATGTGATGATGCAGGCTCTGAGGTGTCTTCCTCCTCTGACTCCTCCAGAACAGGTTGATGGTGTCTTAACTCTTACCCCCTCTGCAGCTGTCCCTGTGGGAGACGTAGGAGAATGTGTCATGAGTAATCTGAAAAATCAACAGATGCTTCTGCTGCTTGAAATAATGAGATGACAGCTTATGCATTGACAACTCATTGCATGGGGAGAATTGCCATGCATCCCCTGAACCTGGGAATGTTGAAATCTTTTCTGTGTTGGACTCCTGTTTCTTTGACTCTAACGTCCCGGTGACTTGCCACTCTGACCAGAGCAAGGGCTAGGTCCTCGAAATGCACCAGTGACGCAAGCTGGGGAACCCCACCGTCCAAATGTGCCTTCTAACTCTCCCTGGCGTTGTTCTCCCATTTGGCCTGTGAGATGAAGAAAGTTGCTGTTAGGACAATGCTTCCCTCCCTTACCATTTGCAGCTTTTCGTTCACATAGGATGTTTCAGACTTCCCAGTTGTCCAGTAACATTCAGATAATGAGCTATACTTATGGGTCAATAAGGCTATGTATACATCTCTCCAATGGTCAGAATTCTATGTGCCCTCACAATGCCCCTCACTTTTGCATTTTTGAGACTGCTGACCAGGAGGCATGCCATCTGGGTCTATCTTTGGACTCACCTTGCCAGACCTAAGCAGGTCATTGAAATGTTTCCTGCACTGGAGCCAGAAATTAATGCAAAATTGGGGTCCCAACTCCAGAATTGAAATCCCGCCCAGTGAAACAGTTGTGTGAATTGTATCTGCTATTTTTAACTTTAAACATTTGCAAGCCTTCAAGTTTATTTTTAATTCTTGATTACCCTCATGATTTATCCTTAAAAAGATCTCTCGTTCAGCATGAGCTACATGTCAGTATTTTGTTTTTAAATGTGTGCATACTTCGTCAGATGTGTAGAATTAAAGCTTCATTACAAAGAAGGAAGAATTGCTCTGCTTGCTTCGTGTAACAATGTAAATGGACTCAAGAGAAAAATGCCCCCAACATTCTTGGGCCTTGGGAAGACAGAACCAGGGCAGATGTCATGCAATGCAGGGCGAGATACCTTTCCTGTGGCCAATATAAAGAATGCATGATGTGGAAGTTGGAATCTAATACATATTTAGTACTGCCAGTCAATTGTTGAACAGGAATACACCCACCCTAAAGAGCAGGATGACACCTGGAAGGGCAGATACCCAGGCAGTGCAATAGAGGGTATGGTCATCCACCTCTTCTATCTAAGTGACTTCATATCTGGGATTTGGGATGAGGTCAGCATCAGGACAGACGTCCTGCTCTGAGGCATGTCTGGTGGCAGGTCAGAGCCTCGCTGAATTCCAGAGCCTATGTGTTTACACAATGTCACGGCATGTAGCAACCATTGTAGTTGATCCCACATAAGTGTTGTTAAAGATTTTTTTCCTTGTGCAGATCCCTGTGTACCGAGGTGCAAGTGCCTCTCTCCTTGAAGATCAGCTAAATGCTGATCATTTCCACGGAAAGGATGGTCTGGGTGATGTTCCAGACCCTAATGCTCCAGGGTTGGAATACGTACAAGCTGAATTTGCAGTGAATGCCATGATAAGGATAGCCACTGAATGTGCTGGTCAGGTGAGATGTATGAGTATCAGGAAATTAAATTCTACTGGTCAGTGGAACATAGGAACAGGTGTAGGCCATTTAGCACTTCGAACATATCCTGTCTTTCAATTAGATCATGGCAGATATGAATAATAGCACCGTTTAACTGCCTTGATTCTATCATCCTTAATAGCCTTACCTAACAAAAATCCATCAATCTCAGATTTTAAATTTCCCATTTACTTAGTATCAACAGCTTGTTATGGGGGAAACTGCCAGATTTCCACTCCATCTTTTGTGAAGAAGTGCTTTATGACATCACCACTGAACAGCCTAGCTCTAATTTTAAGATTATGCTCTCCTGGACTCCCCTACCAGAGGAACTAATTTCTCTCTTTTTACCCTATCAACTCTTTTAGGTGGGAACTTTAAAATAGATATACTGACAGAACAGATATCTCCCACAGCCAGCTAGGAAGACCAGATAGTCTACATTGCCTTTCACATCTAACTGTTCAAGGATTGGCTGCCAATATTGCCTGTACTTTTTGTGGACTTGACTGGTGATGTCAGATTTTGCACAAGGTTGCATCTAGTGAGGTGGCGAGGACAACTCAAGCTTGTTTAATAAGAACAAGCATGTTTGAACATCAGGCTGAAATCTGAGCTACTAATGAAATAAATCTGAATATAAAACTAATTCTTAACATGTAAAATAAAAAAAAATGAAAATAATGTTATTTTACAGCTGTTCAAGCCTGCTGTAACTTTAACATATCTCAGACACTGTGATAAGCACTTGTTTATTATCCTACAGGTCTCTCTTGTGGCTATTGGTCCCCTGACCAATGTTGCACTGGCGTTTAAAATGGATCACACCTTTCCATCGAAATTAAGACATTTGTACATCATGGGAGGAAACATGGAAGGTATGTCATATACCTTTGAAATACTCAGCAGGTCTGGCAGCATCTTTGGAGAGAGAAGCAGAGTTAACGTTTCAGGTCAGTGACCTTTCATCAGAACAGTTCTGATGAAAGGAAACTGACCTGAAATAAAAACAAGAAATGCCGTAAATACTCAACAAGTCTGGTAGCATCTGTGGAGAGAGAAGCAGAGTTAACGTATCAGGTCAGTGACTCTTCATCAGAACTGGCAAAGGTTAGAAATGTAATAGGTATTAAGCAAATAAAGTGGGGGTGGGCAAGAGATAACAAAAGTAAAGGTGTTGATTGGACAGGGCCACAGAGAATAACAGACCAGAAGGTCATGGAGCAAAGGCAAACAGTATGATAATGGTGTGTTGAAAGACAAAGCATTAGTGCAGAGAGGGTGTTAAAGGACAGAAAAAAGCCCTGGCCTAAAGCACAAACATGAAAAAACAGTGGGCAGGCACATGGTAAGAAAAATGAATGATGAAACAAACTAAAATAAAATAAAAAGAAAAAAGAAAAAAATAACTGAAAATAAAAAGGGGGGCCTATCATGCTCTGAAATTATTGAACTCAATGTTCAGTCTGACAGGCTATAGCATGCCTAATCGGTAAATGAGATATTGTTCCTCGAGCTTGCGTTGGTGTTCACTGGAACACTGCAGCAAGCCCGGGACAGATAAATGTGGGCATAAGAGCAGGGGACTGTGTTGAAATGACAAGCAACCGGAAGCTCGGGGTCATGCTTTCAGACTGAGTGTAGGTGTTCCGCAAAGCGGTCACCCAATCTGCATTTGGTCTCCCCAATGTAGAGGAGACCACATTGTGAGCAGCGAATACAGTATACTAAATTGAAAGAAGTACAAGTAAATCGCTGCTTCACCTGAAAGGAGTGTCTGGGGCCTTGGATAGTGAGGAGAGAGGAGGTAAAAGTGCAGGTATTCCACCTCCTGCAATTGCACAGGAAGGGGGTGAGGTTTTGGGGGTAATGGAGGAGTGGACCAGGGTGTCACGGAGGGAAGGATCCCTTCGGAATGCTGGCAGGGGAGGGGAAGGGAAGATGCGTTTGGTAGTGGCATCACGTTGGAGGTAGCAGAAATGGCGGAGCATGATCCTTTGGATGTGGAGGCTGGTGGAGTGGAAAGTGAGGACAAGGAGAACCCTGTCGTGGTTTTGGGAGGGAAGGGAAGGGGCAAGGATTGAGGTGTGGGAAATGGGCCGGACACAGTTGAGGGCCCTGTCAACCACAGTGGGGGGAATCCTCGGTTGTGGAAAAAGGAAGACATTTCAGAAGCACTGTCATGGAAGGTTGCATCATCAGAGCAGATGCGTCGGAGATGGAGAAAACTGGAATGTTAACTCTGCTCATCTCTCCACAGATGCTGCCAAACCTGCTGAGTATTTTCAGCACTTTTTGTTTTTATTTCAGATTTCCAGCATCTACAGTATTTTGCTTTTATTATTACGTCATATATCTTGTTTGCATCATTCTCTTCAACTGTGGTGGGTGGTTGTGGCAGGTGGGGAGGAGGGGGGGAACGGTCTTCATACCTGAACCTGATCCAGTCCTCACCTGATAGACTTGTACTATTACAAGTACTTTCAAGATTACATGTACTTTCGATAATCAAGGGGTGGGGGATTTGTTTCTTCCCCTGTCCTAGGCAAAGTGTCTGACTGGCAAGCAGGGAAAAAATCTGATAGCTTCCTGGACTATATGGCTGAGCAGCCAGACATTTGTACATTTACCAAATGAGTCATTAGGGAAACTCTGAAAGTAATATTCTCTAGATTAAAAATTTAAGACACTTATCTCACTATATGCAACTAATTCTGTATCGCTGTTGCGTACAGTCTCCCTACCGCTGTGATTATTTTACAGTAATTCATATTCAGTTTTTTGTCCCCCCTATTTGTCCTACTAAAGCTAATCATCTAATGGCTCTGAAGCTTCTTTGAACTATACAATCATGCTGACCAGACAGAAATTTCATGTGTTAGTAAACTAAATCTGGAATAACTATATTAAATGCAGGTGTTACAAATTTGTTCTGCAGTAGATAGCTTTGAGGGTCAGTGGCATCAGGTATTTTCATAAACAGTCTGAATTCCCTACTTTTGTGGGAGTTGATACTCAACCCTAATTCTGCTTGTACAATGGCATAATCCAAGTCTAAAAATAGTACCCCATCGCATCTTGAACATGATATTCATATCTTTCATATGTACTACTTCAATCTCCAAAGGCAGACACGTATACACTTGGTGAGAAGAGGTTTGATACAAATCAATATGCCACTTTATTTTACAGCCCTTTTTTTCAATCATTGCAGCCAGTCTTCATGTAAGGACATAAAATAATGAATACATTACACTCCCCCACATCAGTGGGTTGTCTTACATTACTTAAAATAGCTCCTCTGAAGTCTGCTCTTTAGCCTAGGGCAGACCTCCTTATTGCAACAACAATGAATGTGAGTGATCACTATAATGACCATACTTGGTTGGTTCAGATGCTACAGCTGAATTCTAATCTATGTGGCTCAGCCCATTGACCTGTAAATTTAAACCCTTGAAAACTAAGTTGAACTCAGCTGTAGTATTTCTAACAAATATTGCACCGAGGTCTCCTCATGGAAGCATATTCAGAATTCCTCACTTGTGACAATGGTTATCGTTAAGTGTTTGATTGCTTGAAGTATACACATATTTACAGAATTGCATAGTTGATATCCAATATTCATATTTTCAGATAAATGCTAAGCATTTATTTTCACAAGACTGTTAAATGTGCCTGAATTAAGAAGCCTTTAAAGTTGTATTGGAATGAATTTCATTTATCTTTTTCAGGAAGGGGGAATGTGACAGTGTGTTCTGAGTTCAACTTTGCAGCCGATCCAGAAGCAGCTTATGTTGTCCTGAATCATTTTGCATGCCCCATTTATATCGCAACTTGGGAATATTGTCTTCGTCATGCACTGCCTTGGGTAAGCTGTTGAAAAAGTATCTTAACAAATATAAAATCAAGACCAGTGATACACCTGCAGATCTTTTGATTTATAAAATGAGAAATTGATGCTGCACATGAGGTGGATGTAAGGTGAAAGAAGGATTCTGCTTTGGAGGCTTAAAAATAGAGTGGTTTTTCCTGCTGGTTTTTATTTACCTGCCTTCTATAAAGAGGAAAAGCAAAGTAAAGCTGCCACACGGTAATTACAAGTAACTGCAGAAGGCTGATGCTGGGATCTTGGGGGTCAGTTGCTATGTTCAGTGTGCTGTTAGGTAGCATGCAAGAATTCAAGCAAATGGTAAAATCTGTATCAGGAGAGGCGTAAAGATGTTTCAATGATACAGCTGTTTTGTAGTGTACTGTATTGAACTGGCTGATTGTATTGTGATAGCTAAGCGTTTGTATACTGCTCTACTGCCCTTACTGTTGGGAGATGTAAAGAAAGTTTCAACTAGTAAAGACCTCATGTAGTTTTACACTGTGAATACAAAACAGAATAATGGCGACAAGGTGGAATTGATTTTCTTTCACATCTCATTCGAGAGATTAAAGTCTGAAAAACATTGTAACACACTTTTTGGAACTCCCAAATTGATTTTGAGGAAGTTTGGGCGATTTGAAAGATTGCTCTGCGTGCGTCTGCAATTCATGCTCAAGTACAACTCGATGAGTATGAATTAAAAAAATATGGCACTGAAGACATATTTTGGGACAATGAGGGAATTCAACCTTAACAAAGAGGACTGATGTAATTACGAACAAAGGTTATACATTTGGCAAAAAGCTAATAAAATGGGGGATGATGATAAAGTGGATGTTTTCCTTACCATGATGGGGCCAGATGTTGAGACCCCAGTACTTTGGACTGTTCTGAAATAAATGAGATTCTGGACTCATATATGGCACAACTATGAATGAAATTGCACTTCGTGTTGCATTTTGTGAAAGGAAGCAGTTGCCAAGTGAGTCTGCTGCTGATTATATTCTCAAATTAAAGAAACTCTATTGTCGCTGTGGTTAAGGCATGAATTTATTAGTCAACCTTAGAGACACGTTCGTTGGAGGTCTAAAGAACTAAAATAAGCTGTGATGAGGTCACAGCCTTGGAAATGACAGGAACAGATAGTTGCAGATTGCAAGGAAGATCTTTTCCTGAGCTGGCAGTGGAGGTCCACCGGATTTTAGCTGGAACCAGGCCATGGCAACCACGTCCACAGACTCAGAGTCAGAAATTTAGATGCTACCATTGCCATGGTAGCCACCAATCATGTAAGTGCCCCTATTTCCAGTCAAAGAGCTGTGCATGTGGGAAAGTCGGTCGTATCCAGATGGCATGCAGGAGCAGAGGGAACAGACTGCTCCAGGTTGCATTAAAGCTCCAGGTCGTAGCAAGGTCAAGGTTGTGGTAGACCTAAAGCTAGCCCATGCTCCTGGAAGTATTTGAATCGGCACATGGTAGATATGGAAACAGAAGTTGATGTTATCAAGCAAGAAAATCAAGAGTTATACTCAATCAGAGAGCAAGAAAAACAGCAGATGGAAGTTGAGAGAAAAAGGGCTGAAGATATAATTCCAGTGCCCACAATAAAAATGAAAGTCGGAGATTCACAATTTACCTTCATTGTGAATACAGCTGCAGCAGTGTCTGTTATCTTAGAAGAAGAGTACAAGAAGTCCCTGAGTCACATTATGCAAAACTGGTGTGAAACTGACTAGTTATTCCAATAACAGTATTCCAGTGTTAGGTGAAGTTAGTGTTAGGGTGGAATACAATGATACATCCTATGACTTGCCATTTCTTGTAGTAGGAGGGAAGAAAGTCTCCCGGATGGAACGAAATTGGTTTCAGAAAATACATTTAAACTGGGCCATGTTATTTACAGTAGGGATCAGGGATGTCAACATCTGACATTGAGGAAGTGAAGACTGTGTTTAATTTTTGCCAGTGAGTTATCTGTGAATTATTTTACATAGACAAATGACAGTGTCTGCCAGAGAAATGAGTGAAGAAACTCGCAGGGATGTGGTGTTCAGTAAAGTACTCAATTATGTTATGAATGGCTGGTCTAAAGAGTGTGATGATGAGAAATTGCAGGAGTATTTCACACATGGATATGCACTGAGTGTACATCAACGCTGTCTCCGATGGGGTTTGAGTCATTATTCTGCGAAGGTATAGGGAGAGTTGTTAAAGGAACTTCATCAAGAGCACACAGGGATAGTAGGTATGAAAGCAGTAGCAAGAAGCTGTTTTTGGTATCCGAAGGTATATAGAGATATTGAAGAGCTGGTGAAAAGTTGTGAAGTGAGTCTCAGAATGAGAAATGTAAACCATGGGAACGAGTACATGTTGATTTCTTTGAAGTGGAAGGTAAAGAGTATTTGTTTTGGTCGATAGCTATAGCAAGTGGATAAATGTTGAGTTTATGTCCAATGTGGTGGCATCACGCTGGAGGTGGCGGAAATGGTGCAGGATGATCCTTTGAACGTGGAGGCTGGTGGGGTGGAAAGTGAAGACAAGGGAAACTTGTCGCGGTTCTGGGAGGGAGGGGAAGGGGTGTGGGCAGAAGTGTGGGAAATAGGTTGGACACAATTGAGGGCCCTGTCAACCACAGTGGGGGGAGATCCTTGGTTGAGGAAAAAGGAAGACATGTCAGAAGCGCTGCTGTGTAAGGTTGCATCATCAGAACAGAAGCATCGGAGACCGGGAAACTGGGAGAATGGGATGGAGTCCTTATAGGAAACAGAGTCAGGAATTGTAGTCAAGGTAGCCATGGGAGTCGATGGGCCTATAATGAATAACAACCTATCCCCAGTGATGGAGACAGAGAAGTCAAGGAAGGGACAGAGATAGACCATGTAAAGGTGAGAGAAGGGTAGAATTTTGCTTCTTTTGCATCTCGGGGAGCAGTACCTCATCTTTCAATTTGGCACTCTGCAGCCTTGCGGACTCAACATTGAGTTCAACAATTTCAGAGCATGACTGGCCTTTTATTATTTTTTATTTCTTTTTTTTTTAATTACTTTATTTTACTTTTTAACCATGTGCCTGTTTTTCATGTGCTTTTCGACAGAGCTGCTTGTTATTCTGCCATTAACACTCTCTGGACTAATGCTTTATCTTTCACCACAACCATTAACACGCCCTTTGCATTTGTCCCATGACATCTTTGTTATTTAAACTCTCCTGCCCTCTGTCCTAACACACACCTTCCCTTTTGTTCTCTTCCCCACCACCGCCACCCCTTCTCTTGCTTAAAATCTAATACTTTTCTTACCTTTGCTATTTCTAATGAAAGGTCACAGACTTGAAGTGTTAACTCTGCTTCTCTCTCCACAGATGCTGCCTGACCTGCTGAGTATTTCCAGCACTTTCTGTTTTTATTTCAGATTTCCAGCATCTGCAGTATTTTGCTTTTATTTTAGTGTTTAATTCACTGCCACTTCTCTTCCAGGAATGCTTACCATGAAGAAGTTCTGCTGTTCTCTCTGACGGGATTTCCATTTGTCTCTTTTACCTTGTTTACCTTCATTGCTTTCTATTTTGCTCCTGTTGTTGATAAGCTGTCTACCAAAGCTAATTTTCACAGCCACATCTCCTTCCTCAGCGACTGTCTCCAGCTCCGACTTATTCCATGTGGGTTCCAACTGAAGTTCCATCCTTCATGTTTTGCATCCACCCAGGATTACAGGTATCTCCGAGAAACACGACCTTCCTCGGACTACTGTTCTCGCCGCATCCTGAGATCCACACTCAGTGCCATGTGCCACTACATGTACATACTTGACCTCTCTTCCAGAAGCATGATTCACCTTAACTCAAAACTGTTCTGCTCCATAGTTTCATTTCATCCTTCGTCTTATCCGACGCATTGACAAAAAACTTTTTTTCTTGCTTTCAGGCATTAAGGAACGCAAGCTCCAGCAGCTCATAGGTACCGACACCCCTCCAGATCCTTCTTCCCCTTCACTTCGCTCTGACCCCATCCCTCCTCCTAATCTCACCCCTGGCCTTGTATTCAGAGTACCCTCTGCCCTTCCCATCGCTGATGCTGTATGATCTGTACTTAACAAACAACTCAGTTTAATCCCCTTACTACGCCCCCATCAAATGAATTTCATGTTCGGCATGACGTTGCGTTGTTCTTCCATCGTCTTCAGCTCCGGGCTCCCTTCTTTGAGCAGAAGTCCTCCCTCTGACCAGCAGACCCTTTCACCTTCCTCCAGTATTCTCCCTCCACCTGGACCTCTCCTCTGGCCTGTTACCCACTCTTTATCTTTTCATTGAGAACTGTTGGCGTGACATCGGTTATCTCAATTTCTGTGCTCCCCTTGTTCACCATAACCTGTCTGCCTCTGAACTTGCTACACTCCATTCTCTCAGGCTTAACCCCAACGTTGGGATCAAACCTGCCGACAAGGGTGGTGCTGTTGTTGTCTGGCATACTGACCTCTACCTTGCAGAGGCTGAGCGCCAACTCTCAGACACTTCTTCCTACCAGCCCCTGGAAAATGACCCCACCACCGAACATCAAGCCTGTCTCGAGGACTGTCACTGATCTCATCTCCTCTGGAGATCTTCCTTCTACAGCTTCCAACCTCACAGTCCTGCAACCGTGGACAGCCCGCTTCTACCTCCTTCCCAAAATCCAGAAACAGGACTCTCCTGGTAGATCCATTGTTTCAGCCTGTTCCTGCCCTACTGAACTTATTTCTTTCTATCTTGACTGTATCTTTTCTCCCTTCGTCCAGTCTCTTCCCACCTACACCCATGACTCTTCTGCGCCCTACGTCATTTCGACAATTTCCAGTTTCCTGGCCCTAACCGCCTCCTCTTCACTCCTGACGTCCAATCTCTCTACACCTCCATCCCCCACCAGGACGGTTTGAGGGCTCTTCGCTTCTTTCTTCAACAGAGGCCCAACCATTTCCCATCCACTTCTTTGACCAGGAGTCCTTCCCCAGACCAGCGGACCCTTTCACCCGCCTCCAGTATTCTCCCTTCCTCAACTTCTCTGTCTCTAGCTCTGGGGACTCCATCCCATTCTTCCAGTTTCTCTGTCTCCGATGCATCTGTTCTGATGATGCAACCTTCCACAACAGCGCTTCTGACATGTTTTCCTTTTTCTCCAACCGAGGATCTCCCCCCACACTGCGGTTGACAGGGCCCTCAATCGTATCTGACCCATTTCCCGCATTTCTGGCCTCACCCCTTGCCCTCCCTCACAGAACTACAACAGGATTCCCTTTGTCCTCACTTTCCATCCCACCAGCCTCCAGATCCAAAGGATCATCCTGCGCCATTTCTGCCACCTCCAGCATAATGCCACCACCAAACACATCTTCTCTTCCCCTCCCCGTCAGCATTCCGAAGAGAGCATTCCCTCCGCGATACCCTGGTCCGCTCCTCCATCACCCCTGACACCTCATCCCCTTCCCACAACATCTTCCCATGCAATCGCAGCAGGTGTAATACCTGCCCTTTTATTTCCTCTCTCCTCACCATCCAAGGCCCCAAAGAACAGTACAGCACAAAAACAAGCCATTCGGCCCTCCAAGCCTGCGCCAATCTTGATGCCTGCCTAAACTAAAATCTTCTGCACTTCCGGTGCCCATATCCCTCTATTCCCTTCCTATTCATGTGTTTGTCAAGATGTCTCTTAAACGTCGCTATCATATCTGCTTCCACCACCTCCCCCGGCAGCAAGTTCCAGGCACTTACCACCCTCTGTGTAAAGAACTTGCCTCGCACATCCCCTCTAAACTTTGCCCCTCACACCTTAAACCTATGTCCCCTAGTAACTGACTCTTCCACCTTGGGAAAAAGCTTCTGACTATCCACTCTGTCCATGCCGCTCATAACTTTGTAAACCTCTATCATGTCGCCCCTCGACCTCCATCGTTCCAGTGAAAACAATCCAAGTTTTTCCAACCTCTCCTCATAGCTAATGCCCTCCAGACCAGGCAACACCTCTTCTGTACCCTCTCCAAAGCCTCCACGTCCTTCTGGTAGTATGGCGACCAGAATTGCACGCAATATTCTAAGTGTGGCCTAACTAAGGTTCTGTACAGCTGCAACATGACTTGCCAATTTTTATACTCTATGCCCCGACCGATGAAGGCAAGCATGCCGTATGCCTTCTTGACTACCTTATCCACCTGTGTTGCCACTTTCAGTGACCTGTGGACCTGTACGCCCAGATCTCTTTGCCTGTCAATACTCCTAAGGGTTCTGCCATTTACTGTATACCTTCCACCTGCATTAGACCTTCCAAAATGCATTACCTCACATTTGTCCAGATTAAACTCCATCTGCCATTTCTCTGCCCACTCTCCAACCGATCTATATCCTGCTGTATCCTCTGACAGTCCTCATCATTATCCGCAACTCCACCAACCTTTGTGTCGTCTGCAAACTTACTAATCAGACCAGCTACATTTTCCTCCAAATCATTTATATATACTACAAACAGCAAAGGTCCCAGCACTGATTCCTGCGGAACACCACTAGTCACAGCCCTCCATTCAGAAAAACACCCTTCCAATGCTACCCTCTGTCTTCTTTGACTGAGCCAGTTCTGTATCCATCTTGCCAGCTCACCTCTGATCCCGTATGACTTCACCTTTTGTACCAGTCTGTCATGAGGGACCTTGTCAAAGGCTTTACTGAAGTCCATATAGATAATATCCACTGCCCTTCCTTCATCAATCCTCTTCATCACTTCCTCAAAAAACTCAATCAAATTAGTAAGACATGACCTCCCCTTCACAAAACCATGCTCTCTCTCGCTAATAAGTTTGTTTGTTTCCAAATGGGAGTAAATCCTGTCCCGAAGAATCCTCTCTAATAATTTCCCTACCACTGACGTAAGGCTCACCGGCCTATAATTTCCTGGATTATGCTTGCTACCCTTCTTAAACAAAGGAACAACATTAGTGATTCTCCAGTCCTCTGGGACCTCACCTGCGGCCAATGAGGATGCAAAGATTTCTGTCAAGGCCCCAGCAATTTTTTTCCTTGCCTCCCTCAGTATTCTAGGGTAGATCCCATCAGGCCCTGGGGACTTATCTACCTTAATGCTTTGCAAGACACCCAACACCTCCTCCTTTTTGATAATGAGATGACTGAGACTATCTGCACTCCCTTCCCTAGGCTCATCGTCCACCAAGTCCTTCTCTTTGTTGAATACTGATGCAAAGTACTTATTTAGCACCTCACCCATTTCCTCTGGCTCCACACATAGAATCCCATCTCTGTCCTTGAGTGGGCCAACCCTTTCCCTGGTTACCCTCTTGCTCTTTATATATGTATAAAAAGCCTTGGGATTATCCTTAATCCTGTTTGCCGGTGACTTTTCATGACCCCTTTTAGCCCTCCTGACTCCTTGCTTAAGTTTCTTCCTACTGTCTTTATATTCCTCAAGTGCTTTGTCTGTTCCTAGCCTTCCAGCCCTTACGAATGCTTCCTTTTTCTTTTTGACTAGGCTCACAATATCCCGTGTTATCCAAGCTTCCTGAAACTTGCCAAACTTGTCCTTCTTCCTCACAGGAACATGCTGGTCCTGGATTCTAATCAACTGACGTTTGAAAGACTCCCACACGTCAGATGTTGATTTACCCTCAAACAGCCGCCCCCAATCTAAATTCTTCAGTTCCTGCCTAATATTGTTATAATTAGCCTTCCCCCAATTTAGCACCTTCACCCGAGGACTACTCTTATCCTTATCCACAAGTACCTTAAAACTTATGGAATTATGGTCACTGTTCCATCCAGGTAAAGCAGTGATTTACTTGTCCTTCCTTCAATTTAGTATACTGTATTCGCTGCTCACAATGCAGTCGCCTGTATATTGGGGAGACCAAACGCAGATTGGGTGACTGCTTTGCGGAACACCTCCATTCAGTCCGAAAGCATGACTCCGAGCTTCCAGATGCTTGTCATTTCAACACACCGCCCCGCTCTCATGCCCACACTTCTTTCCTTGGCCTGCTCCAGTGTTCCAGTGAACATCAACGCAAGCTCGAGGAGCAGCACCTCATCTTTCTACTGGCACTCTACAGCCTTGCAGACTCAACATTGAGTTCAATAATTTCACAGCATGACTGCCCTCTGCTCTATCACACACCTCCCCTTTTGTTCTCTTCCTCACCACCCCTCCTTCCCTTGCTTAAAACCTTATTCCTTTCTTACTTTTGCCAGTTCTGATGAAAGGTCACAGACCTGAAGTGTTAACTCTTCTTCTTCTCCTACCACAGATACTGCCTGACCCACTGAGAATTTCCAGCACTTCCTGTTTTTATATTAGAGAAAAGCAAGACAGAGTGAAGATGAATCATGGTACTCAAGGCATGAAACTTAGAGAGTTCAGTGCTGGTCAGTAGGTCATGGTGTAAAGCCACTGAGGTGATAAGGAGAAATATGTATTTGGGGTTGTTGTAAAAAGACCAGGTGCATTCACGTAACTAGTGAGAATTGGAGAAAGACTCCATCAATGTCATGTAGATCATTTGCTTGAAAGTTGAAGTCTGAAAAAGGGAGAGCATGAGAAACCTTCTGTAGTCCAAGTTGCTACAGTCCCAAGAGAAAGTCAGAATGAAAGTGAAAGTCACAAAGAAACTGAAATTTTGCAGATATCACAGAATCCACCGGTTGAGCAAAGTGAGTCAGGGTCTTTGATTAATTTCACAACCCCAACCATTAAGTCATAGAGTCGTAGAGTTATACAGCACAGAAACAGGCCCTTCGACCCATCGTGTCTGTGCCAGCCATCAAGCACATAACTATTCTAGTCCTATTTTCCAGCACTTGGCCCATAGCCTTGTATGCTATGGCATTTCAAGTGCTCATCTAAATACTTCTTAAATGTTGTGAGGGTTCCTGCCTCTACCATCTCTTCAGGCAGTGCGTTCCAGATTCCAACCACCCTCTGGGTGAAAAAAAATTTCCTCAAATCCACCCTAAATCTCCTGCACCTTACCTTAAATCTGTGCCCCTTGGTTATTGACCCCTCTGCTAAGGGAAAAAGTTTCTTCCTATCTAACCTATCAATGCCCCTCGTAATTTAATCGCTGCCCCATATAATTTGTAAGTGGAGTTTGTAGTCAAAATTCAGGGTTGACACAGTCTGAGATGTTGTAACGGAAGAGTCAATCAAGAGGAAGAAGCCATATAGATTAATTGACAGTATGTATGAAGGAAAAAGAAATAAGTTGTTTGTTTCATTACTTCTAGTCAAATGATGATATTTTTGTTGACGACATACTGGTGTTAAGGAAAAACAATTTTTTGCATGTAAATTGCTCTGGAAATATTAGTTATATATATTTTAGTTGTGATTACAGTAAGAACAAGCATGCAAACCAACCTGTGAAATTTCAGAATATTGTTATTGTATTCTGGGAAATTATGTACAAGTATCAATTTGAACTTGAATGTGTAAGTTGTTTTTGAAGGGGGAGGAAGTGTAGTGTACAGTGTTGAACTGGCTGATTGTATTGTGATAGCTAAGCATTTATATCCTGCTATACTATCTCTCTGCTGCCCTCTTTGTTAGAAGGTGTAAATAAAGTTTCAACATGGCTTCTCCCAGTAAAGACCTCATGTAGTTTTACCCTGTGAATACACAACATGTTTAGTCATTAAACCATGAGAGACTCAGCACAAATTAGGGTTGGTGCCTTTACCCAGTAAGACATCAGGGAATCAGAATAGAGTAGGATTGGTGTCTTTACCCAATGAACCTGAAAAGGTTTAATAAATAGACAACTTCTGTTAAATTTGTGGTCCTTGTTTTGTGGAGATCTTTAATATTTGGTATGGGTTGTTGATCCAGACAAGTTTTGTACCTGCGGTTGTTGTAAAGTTAACGTACCGAGAGTACTGAATGTAACAATCCAATACAAGGCACCTGAAGAAAGGGGACAAAGTCCTGTTTACAACCAGGACATGTTTCTTCTTGTCTCTGTGTGACACAAGTTCCCACTGTCCTTTTGTGTGTGCACAATTTGGTTATTGCTCTAAACCTGAACAGTTAACTTTTACTTGGCTTCTTTTGGATGTAACTTTCGCGTCACTTTCCCTGCTTTTGCCAACCCATCCACCTCTATCTCCTTCTTTTATCCTCCTTATGCATCTATGAACTGCTTTGGAACTTTTTTCTACAATAAAGGCACTATATAAATGCAAGTTGTTTTTGACAGATTGAGGTTAGAACTATAGAATGTTACTGCTCAAAAGGAGACTGTTTAGCTCATCATGCTTGTGCCAGCTCTTTGAAAGTGCTTTCTTACTACTGAAACTGCTTTCACTGTCTTTTCAGGCAGTGCATTCTAGATCGCATTTAGCTGAGTAAAAAAATGTTTCTTCATATCGCCTTTGGTTCTTTTGCCAATCCCCTTTAATCTGTGTCCTCTGGTTACCGACCTTTCTGCCGCTGCAAACAGTTTCCCTTATTCAACCTATAAAAACCATATGTGATTTTGAACACCTCTATCAAATCTTTTAATCATTTCTGCTCCAAGAAGAACCCCAGCTTTGCCATGACTAATATTAATTACAAGTTTTTAATGAGTGAAATTAACCAAATAATTCCTGATATAATATTGTAGGTTGGTATTTTCTAGATCATTACACTGTTTTTGCTTTCTTATAGCTGCTTTAAATTTAAATGTAACCCACCTCATATCCACAAAGAAAGTTAACAACATATTAAGATGTTCATTCATATAATGAGGAGTTCCATGTGTTACAATGGATTTTAACCGTGGCAGCTTAGTTTTTGGTTTTGAATTGAATGGAATGAATATGAGATGATTTGGAAGTTGATCAAAATTGATGACCTTTTGTTGTGTCCATTACAGGAGTTTTTTAAGGAGTGGGTAAATCAAAGCACTCAGAAAGCTTGCTTCATGAAGAAGATAACTGCACACACTGAAAAATTTTCCAAAGGCATGCAAGGGAGTAGAGAGTTGTACTTTGGACCCGGCTTTGTGTCCTGTGATTCTTTTGCAATGGCGGCTGCTATTGATGAGAGTGTTGTTACTGAATATATACGATATGGAGTAAGCGTGGAGTTACAAGGATCTTTGACCAGAGGGATGATGATTGTGGATACACTTAACCTACTGCAAAAACAAAATCAAGCTTTTATTATGATAAAATGTGATATTGAGAAGATTAAACAGCTCATGATGTCTGCTCTGAAATAGTGGGTTTAATAGCGCCAGCAAAAAGAAAGTTGAACATAAGCATCAGTAGATTTTCTAGAGTGCATAATGCTGCAGTGTTTTATGGTGGCAAGTTACCTTTCCAGTTTCATATTATTTTACTGATTTTGATTTGATTTGTTCCTTTTTTACCCCCACCCCTTCTCATTTTCTGCTGAAGGCATAGAGTAGAACTCATTGGGCCCTAGGTGTCCTCTTGTATCTCATTTAAGCTGTTAGTTTTAATGTATGAATGCAGATGTTGAATGTTGCCAACTTATTGTTCATGCTGGCATCATGGCCAAATCTGATCCCATCTTTGCCCAACTTCTACACATGCACGTCCAGCAAGGGTCACTGGATAGTCACAAGGAGCAGAAAGCTTGGCTGAATTTCTTTTCCTTCCCAGAGACAATTGTACTGTGAGATCAGCTAACTCAGCTCAGATTAATAACATTAGATGCTACCTTTACCAACTGGCTCAGTGGGTAAAGGTTGAGTGCAGCAAAACAACAACACAACTTGCATTTATATAATGCCTTTAATGTCGTGAAATGTCCCTTGGCACTTCACAGGAACATAATAGGACAAAAGCATTTGACACCAAGTCAAGGAATGATACAGTGAGAGGTGACGAAAAGCTTGGTCAAAGAGGTCAGTTTTAAATAGAGTCCTAAAGGAGGAGAAAGAGGTGGAGACATAGAGAGGTTTAGGGAGGGAATTCCATGGAGGAACTTATAGTGCTGCTTTAAGGTTTATTGTGAACAGTTACCATCCCAACTTATTAATTTTCCAGGATAAGTGGGTTGAGTTTTAAACAAGAATGCCATTTTAAGAGTATAAAGGAAATGTAGATTGTGATTTTATGCTACTCTATTTGCAGCCAATTACTGGGATTGTGACCCATGTCAACCTGCATTTGGCAGTGTAATACATCTGTTCAAGAAGAAAAACAATTATAAACTAGATAACTATGGACCAGCTCATCTAATGCCAGTTATGCACAAACTCTTACAATCCCTAATTCAAATAAAATTAAATGGCATTTCGAAATGTATGGATTTTCTAGGACAGTCAATGCTGATGTGATAAAAGTAAGTCATGTTTGAACAGTTTGGATTTTTTTGAAGAAGTGGCCAATTCAATAAGGCGAGTAGTAAATGTTGGCTACTTTGGATAATGTGCCTCCTAAGAGCCTTGTTGGAAAAATCAGGAGTTTGGTGTGAGAAGAACTAAGGCAGCATAAAGTTGGTTGCTAACGGGAAACAGAGTTGTTTGATTTGAGAAAAGTTGGAAATGTTACCCCAGGGATCAGTGCTCATCTACCTTTGTTCTCACTGTTTCATTAGATGATTTGGACTTGGACATAGGGAAAACAATCTATCCAGTCTTAGCCAGAGAATCACCCATAATGGCTTCTCTTCCCACTCTCACACTGTTGCCTCTGGAGTGCCCCAAGGATCTATCTTTGGTCAACTCCTATTTCTCATCTACATGCTGCTCCTCAGCAACATCATCTGAAAACACAATGGCAGGTTCCACATGTATGTTGACAACGCCCAGCTCCACTTCACCACCACCTCTCTTGACCGCACCACTGTCTCTGATTTGTCAGACTGCTTGTCCAATATCCAGTACTGATTGAACAGAAATTTCCTCCAACTATCTATTGGCAAGGCTGAAGCCATTGTCTTCATTCCCCACAACAATCTCCGTTCTCTAGTCAGTGACTCCAGCCATCTCGCTAACCACTGTCTGAAGCTGAAGCAGATCACTTGTAACCTTGATGCTGTACTTGACCCTGAGATGAGCTTCTGACAACATATCTGCTGCATCAGTAAGACTGCTTACTTCAACCTTCATAGCATTGCCTAACTCTGTCTCTGCCTCAGCTCAGCTGCTGCTAAAACCCTCTTCCATGTTTTTGTTACCTCTAGATGTGACTTACGATGTTCTCCTAGCCAGCCTCCGATCTTCCACCCCACGTACACTTGAATGGATCCAAAACTCTGCAACCTATTTACCTGTTACTCCTGTGTTCACTGACCCACATTGGCTACTGGTCCAACAACGCTTCAAGTCTAAAATTCTCATCCCTGTTTTCAAATCCCTCCATGGCCTCGCGCTCACCTATTTCTGTAACCTCCTTCAGCCCTACACTCTTCAACATCTCTGCACTGCTCCAATTTTGGCCTGTTGCACATCCCCAATTTTAATTGCTGTACCATTGGCGGTTGTGCCTTCAGCTGTCTAGAACCTAAGCTGTGAAATTCCCTCCTAAAGCCTATCCGCCTCGCTACCTCTCCACCTCTCTATCTCTCCTCTTTTAATACACTCCATAAACTCTACCTAAACTGTACTAATATCTCCTTATGTGGCTCAGTGTCAAATTTTGTTTGATAATACTCCTGTGAAGTGCTTAGGGATGTTTTACTATGTTAAAGGTCCTAAATAAATGCAAGTTGTTGTTGCTGTTGTAGAAATTTCCTGATGAAACCAAAGTAAGAACTCTACTAGCCAGAGATTCAACAGGGCCAGAAAGATACATATTTGGCTGTAGAATTCTTGAGTGTACGCTAACAAGACTAATGGAACATGACAAGAAATGTAATGATGAAGTGGGCTTTCATTTCTTCCTATGAGTTTGAGTGCAATCTATGAATTTTTATGCATATTGAACCAGTTATATTGAGAAGAATACCTGAGCAATGCTGTATTTGACCTAAATGTTAGATTTAACTATTGGATATTTGGCTCAATGCTGGCACTTTGGTAAATGCTTTGATTGGAAAATCTGGTTCTCGTAAAGGTCAATATAAATTTATATTTGTGCATCTTCATTTTGATGTTCCTTACTGAAAGGTTTAATGTTTGTTGCCTCATTTTTGCAATTCCCATCTCAATAAATTATTGAGCTCTTTTGTGCTCATCTAGTCTACTTCTCCAGTATTTGTACCTCATTGCCTTGGTTTTTCTTTTCACTTTGGCATCCTTTGTTTGCTCTTTCCTTTTCTCTTGTAATTGTATTTGGTACAACCCTCTTAAAGTTCTTAATTTCACTTTTTCTCAATGAATGCTTACTTCTCCCACTAACTGGACTATGATAAGACGAAGAAGGAGAAAGACCCTTTTGTGTGCTGCACTTTGACATTCATCATTTTTATTACTGAACTTCCTTATATGATGTTAAAAACTTTGAGATTCGCATTGAGTTGGCTGCATATATTGTATCCATGTTGTGATGCTCACTGTTTCCATATGAGCATTAAATGTGATTCAGAGCCAGTCTATGCCAATGAATTCTACTTACCAAAATGTCATGGATGACGAAAGAGGTAAGAGACAACATAAGAAAAAAAGTATATAAATGAAAAAAGTACCTATCCTGGTGAAAGCAGAGATACATAAGAACATAAGAAATAGGAGCAAAAGTAAGCTATTCAGCCCCTGGAGGCTGCTCCACCATTTAATAAGATCATGGCTGATCCTCAACCTTTACTTTCCTACCTGATCCCCAGATCCCTTGGATTCCCTTAATGTCCAAAAATCTATCCATCTCAGTCTTGAATATAATCAATAACTGAGTATCCAAGGCTCACTGGGATAGAGAATTCCGAAGTTTCAAAACCCTCTGAGTGAAGAAATTTCTCCTCATCTCAGTCCAAAGTAGCTGACTGTTACCTTGAAGTTATGCCGCCTAATTCTAGACTCTCCAGCCAGGGAAAACAGCCTCTCAGCATCCATTCCGAATGGAAACACTGGGCAAACAGGAAAGAGACTAGGACAGTCCTATACCACTTCTTTAATTTCATTATTATATGTTTGACCACATTCATGAGACTGGGGATTTGAATACAAGTGACTGGTTCTGAAGTACGGGTCTCAGTCTTTTGTAACTCTCAGCAGGGAGCCTACAATTCCTGATGACTTGGTCTTTTGCGTTATCCTGGGATGAAATACCTTCCATAGGGAGAAGGGTTGACAACATCTTAGGAATATAGGAACTTGCACCTTACTACTTTAAATTAAAAAAAGAAAATCCATGTTATAAGAAGTGAAACCAATAGCACTGAAAGTGAAGTATATAAGTTTTTTTTATTCAGTTGTGGGATGTGAGCATCTCTGGTGAGGCCAGCATTTATTGCCCATCGCTATTTGCCCTTGAGAAGGTGGTCTTGAGCTGTGGAGTGTGCTCTCAGTCTGTGAGGGTATTAGTGGAGTGTGCTCTCAGTGTGGGAGTATTATTGGAGTGTGCTCTCAGTCTGTGAGGGTATTAGTGGAGTGTGCTCTCAGTGTGGGCGTATTATTGGAGTGTGCTCTCAGTCTGTGAGGGTGGTAGTGGAGTGTGCTGTCTGTCTGTGGGTATTAGTGGTGTGTGCTCAGTCTGTGAGGGTAGCAGTGGAGTGTGCTGTCTGTCTGTGGGTATTAGTGGAGTGTGCTTTCAGTCTGGGGGTATCAGGGGAGTGCGCTCCCAGTCTGTAAGGGTATTAGTGGAGTGTGCTGTCTGTGGGTATTAGTGTAATGTGCTCTCAGTCTGTGGGTATTTGTGGTGTGCGCTCTCAGTCTATGTGGGTATTAGTGGATTGTGCCCTTAGTCTGTAGATATTCGTGGAGTGTGCACTCAGTCTGGGGGTATTAGTGGAGTGTGCTCTCAATCTGGGGGTATTAGTGGAGTGTGCTCTCAATCTGGGGGTATTAGTGGAGTGTGCTCTCAATCTGGGGGTATTAGTGGAGTGTGCTCTCAATCTGGGGGTATTAGTGGAGTGTTTCCTCAGTCTGGGGGTATTAGTGGAGTGTGCTCTCAGTCTGGGGGTATTAGTGGAGTGTGCTCTCAGTCTGGGGTTATTAGTGGAGTGTATCCTCAGTCTGGGGTTATTAGTGGAGTGTGCCCCCAGTCCCGGGGTATTAGTGGAGTGTGCCCCCAGTCCCGGGGTATTAGTGGAGTGTGCTCTCAGTCTTGGGGTATTAGTGGAGTGTCCCCTCAGTCTGGGGGTATTAGTGGAGTGTCCCCTCAGTCCGGGGGTATTAGTGGAGTGTCCCCTCAGTCCAGGGGTATTAGTGGAGTGTCCCCTCAGTCCAGGGGTATTAGTGGAGTGTCCCCTCAGTCCAGGGGTATTAGTGGAGTGTCCCCTCAGTCCAGGGGTATTAGTGGAGTGTGCCCTCAGTCCAGGGGTATTAGTGGAGTGTGCCCTCAGTCCGGGGGTATTAGTGGAGTGTGCCCTCAGTCTGGGGGTATTAGTGGAGTGTACCCTCAGTCCGGGGGTATTAGTGGTGTTGTTCAATGTGCTCTGAGTGTTTGGATATTTTGGGGATTGTTGGAGTGTGGCTATTATGGTCTGAGCTCTGAGATTGTTAGAGTCCGCGCTCTCTAGTTGGAGAAATTGCAACAGTTTCCAGGTTATGAAGTGGCGGAAGGGCAGCAAACATGAAAAGGTCAGAGGTCTGCAGGCACTCTAATTAGTTTGCTCATTGGAGTAAATGCTGATGTGGCGGCTGTGGTCGAAGTACAAGGACTAAGTGAAGAGGGTTGAAGTAGCTTTCACCGAGAAACGGTTGTGTAAAAACTTTGTTCAAAGTTGGCAGTGAACAACTAGCAGTTAAGTTTTAAGTTTTACATCAGTGGGGAGGCACTGATACTTTCACAGGTAACCGCAACAAAACCACTTTTAACCCGAATCCTAATTGATACTCAAAGAACAAAGAACAGTACAGCACAGGAACAGGCCATTCGGCCCTCCAAGCCTGCGCCGATCTTGATGCCTGCTGAAACTAACACCTTCTGCACTTCCGGGGCCCATATCCTTCTATTCCCTTCCTATTCATATATTTGTCAAGATGTCTCTTAAACGTCGCTATCGTATCTGCTTCCACCACCTCCCCTGGCAGCAAGTTCCAGGCACTCACCACCCTCTGTGTAAAAAACTTGCCTCGCACATCCCCTCTAAACTTTGCCCCTCACACCTTAAACCTATGTCCCCTAGTAACTGACACTTACACCCTGGGAAAAAGCTTCTGACTATCCACTCTGTCCATGCCGCTCATAACTTTGTAAACCTCTATCATGTCGCCCCTCCACCTCCGTCGTTCCAGTGAAAACAATCCGAGTTTTTCCAACCTCTCCTCATAGCTAATGCCCTCCAGACCAGGCAACATCCTGGTAAACCTCCTCTGTACCCTCTCCAAAGCCTCCACGTCCTTCTGGTAGTGTGGCGACCAGAATTGCACACAATATTCTAAGTGTGGCCTAACTAAGGTTCTGTACAGCTGCAACATGACTTGCCAATTTTTATACTCTATACCCCGACCGATGAAGGCAAGCATGCCGTATGCCTTCTTGACTACCTTATCCACCTGCGTTGCCACTTTCAGTGACCTGTGGACCTGTACGCCCAGATCTCTCTGCCTGTCACAACCATTTACTGTATACTTCCCACCTGTATTAGATCTTCTAAAATGCATTACCTCGCCTTTGTCCGGATTAAACTCCATCTGCCATTTCTCTGCCCAAGTCTCCAACCGATTAAGATCCTGCTGTATCCTCTACAATGCTCATCACGATCCGCAACTCCACCAACCTTTGTGTCGTCCGCAAACTTACTCATCAGACCAGCTACATTTTCCTCCAAATCATCTATGTATAATACAAACAGCAAAGGTCCCAGCACTGATCCCTGCGGACCACCACTAGTCACAGCCCTCCATTCAGAAAAGCACCCTTCCAATGCTACCCTCTGTCTTCTATGACCGAGCCAGTTCTGTATCCAGCTTGCCAGCTCACCTCTGATCCCGTGTGACTTCACCTTTTGTGCCAGTCTGCCATGAGGGACCTTGTCAAAGGCTTTACTGAAGTCCATATGGACAAAATCCACTGCCCTTCCTTCATCAATCATCTTTGTCACGTCCTCAAAAAACTCAATCAAGTTAGTGAGACACGACCTCCCCTTCACAAAACTATGCTACCTCTCGCTAATAAGTTCATTTGTTTCCAAATGGGAGTAAATCCTGTCCCGAAGAATCCTCTCTAATAATTTCCCTACCACTGACGTAAGGCTCACCGGCCTATAATTTCCTGAATTATCCTTGCTACCCTTCTTAAACAAAGGAACAACATTAGCTGTTCTCCAGTCCTCTGGGACCTCACCTGCAGCCAATGAGGATACAAAGATTTCTGTCAAGACCTCAGCAATTTCTTCCCTTGCCTCCCTCAGTATTCTGGGGTAGATCCCATCAGGCCCTGGGGACTTATCTACCTTAATGCTTTGCAAGACGCCCAACACCTCCTCCTTTTCGATAACGCCATGACCCAGACTATCTACACTCCCTTCCCTAGACTCATCATCCACCAAGTCCTTCTCTTTGTTGAATAATGATGCAAAGTACTCATTTAGTATCTCGCCCATTTCCTCTGGCTCCACACATAGATTCCCCCCTCTGTCCTTGAGTGGGCCAACCCTTTCCCTGGTTACCCTCTTGCTCTTTATATACGATTAAAAAGCCTTGGGATTCTCCTTAATCCTGTTTGCCAATGACTTTTCATGACCCTTTTTAGCCCTCCTGACTCCTTGCTTAAGTTCCTTCCTACTTTCTTTATATTCCTCAAGGGTTTCGTCTGTTCCCAGCCTTCCAGCCCTTACGAATGCTTCCTTTTTCTTTTTGACTAGGCTCACAATATCCCTCGTTATCCAAGGTTCCCGAAACTTGCCAAACTTGTCCTTCTTCCTCACAGGAACATGCCGGTCCTGGATTCTAATCAACTGACGTTTGAAAGATTCCCACATGTCAGATGTTGATTTACCCTCAGACAGCCGCCCCCAATCTAAATTCTTCAGTTCCTGCCTAATATTGTTATAATTAGCCTTCCCCCAATTTAGCACCTTCACCCAAGGACTACTCTTATCCTTATTCACAAGTACCTTAAAACTTCCGGAATTATGGTCACTGTTCCCGAAATGCTCTGCTACTGAAACTTCGACCACTTGGCCGGGCTCATTCCCCAATACCAGGTCCAGTATGGCCCCTTCCGTAGTTGGACTATCTACATATTGTTTCAAGGCGCTCTCCTGGATGCTCCTTACAAATTCTGCCCCATCCAAGCCCCTAGCACTAAGTGAGTCCCAGTCAATATAGGGGATGTGAAAATCACCCCCCACTACACCCTGTTACCTTTACGTCTTTCCAAAATCTGTCTACATATCTGCTCCTCTACCTCCTGCTGGCTGTTGGGAGGCCTGTAGGAAACCCCCAACATCGTGACTGCACCCTTCCTATTCCTGAGCTCCACCCATATTGCCTCGCTGCATGACCCCTCTGAGGTGTCCTCCCGCAGTACAGCTGTGATATTCTCCTCAACAAGTAATGCAACTCCCCCACCCCTTTTACATCCCCCTCTATCCCGCCTGAAGCTTCTAAATCCCAGAA
This sequence comes from Heterodontus francisci, assembly GCF_036365525.1. Lineage (NCBI taxonomy): Eukaryota > Metazoa > Chordata > Chondrichthyes > Heterodontiformes > Heterodontidae > Heterodontus > Heterodontus francisci. The sequence continues at coordinate 24,924,664 of NC_090376.1, read as the reverse complement.
CATTTATCTGCCAATCCTGTCCTTCCCTCAACCAAGTCTTTGTAATAGCAACAACATCATAGTTCTAAGTACTAATCCAAGCTCTAAGTTCATCTGCCTTATCGGTTATACTTCTCACATTGAAACAAATGCACTTCAGACCACCAGTCCCGCTGTGCTCAGCAACATCTCCCTGCCTGCTCTTCCTCTTAGTCCTACTAGCCTTATTTATTAGTTCACCCTCAGTTATGTCACCCGCTGTCCAACTGCTCTAGTTCACACCCCCCGCTACACTAGTTTAAACTCTCCCGAGTGCTCTCAGACAATGTGGGTATTAGTGGAGTGTGCCCTCAGTCTTGGGGTATTAGTGGAGTGTGTTCTCAGTCTGTGTGGGTATTAGTGGAGTGTGCTTTCAGTCTGGGGGTATCAGGGGAGTGTGCCCTCAGTCTGTAGGTATTAGTGGAGTGTCCACTCAGTCTGAGGGTATTAGTGGTGTGTGCTCTCAGTCTGTAGGTATTAGTGGAGTGTCCACTCAGTCTGAGGGTATTAGTGGAGTGTGCTCTCAGTCTGTGTGGGTATTAGTGGAGTGTCCACTCAGTCTGTGGGTACTAGTGGAGTGTCCACTCAGTCTGTGGGTACTAGTGGAGTGTGCTCTCAGTCTGTGTGGGTATTAGTGGAGTGTGCTCTCAGTCTGTGGGTATTAGTGGAGTGTGCTCTCAGTCTGTGGGTATTAGTGGAGTGTCCACTCAGTCTGTGGGTATTAGTGGAGTGTCCACTCAGTCTGTGGGTATTAGTGGAGTGTCCACTCAGTCTGTGGGTATTAGTGGAGTGTCCACTCAGTCTGTGGGTATTAGTGGAGTGTCCACTCAGTCTGTGGGTATTAGTGGAGTGTCCACTCAGTCTGTGGGTATTAGTGGAGTGTCCACTCAGTCTGTGGGTATTAGTGGAGTGTCCACTCAGTCTGTGGGTATTAGTGGAGTGTCCACTCAGTCTGTGGGTATTAGTGGAGTGTCCACTCAGTCTGTGGGTATTAGTGGAGTGTCCACTCAGTCTGTGGGTATTAGTGGAGTGTCCACTCAGTCTGTGGGTATTAGTGGAGTGTCCACTCAGTCTGTGGGTATTAGTGGAGTGTCCACTCAGTCTGTGGGTATTAGTGGAGTGTCCACTCAGTCTGTGGGTATTAGTGGAGTGTCCACTCAGTCTGTGGGTATTAGTGGAGTGTCCACTCAGTCTGTGGGTATTAGTGGAGTGTCCACTCAGTCTGTGGGTATTAGTGGAGTGTCCACTCAGTCTGTGGGTATTAGTGGAGTGTCCACTCAGTCTGTGGGTATTAGTGGAGTGTCCACTCAGTCTGTGGGTATTAGTGGAGTGTCCACTCAGTCTGTGGGTATTAGTGGAGTGTCCACTCAGTCTGTGGGTATTAGTGGAGTGTCCACTCAGTCTGTGGGTATTAGTGGAGTGTCCACTCAGTCTGTGGGTATTAGTGGAGTGTCCACTCAGTCTGTGGGTATTAGTGGAGTGTCCACTCAGTCTGTGGGTATTAGTGCAGTGTGCTCTCAGTCTGTGTGGGTACTAGTGGAGTGTCCACTCAGTCTGTGGGTATTAGTGGAGTGTGCTCTCAGTCTGTGGGTATTAGTGGAGTGTGCTCTCAGTCTGTGGGTATTAGTGCAGTGTCCACTCAGTCTGTGGGTATTAGTGCAGTGTCCACTCAGTCTGTGGGTATTAGTGCAGTGTCCACTCAGTCTGTGGGTATTAGTGCAGTGTCCACTCAGTCTGTGGGTACTAGTGGAGTGTGCTCTCAGTCTGTGGGTATTAGTGGAGTGTGCTCTCAGTCTGTGGGTATTAGTGGAGTGTGCTCTCAGTCTGTGGGTATTAGTGGAGTGTGCTCTCAGTCTGTGGGTATTAGTGGAGTGTCCACTCAGTCTGTGGGTATTAGTGGAGTGTCCACTCAGTCTGTGGGTATTAGTGGAGTGTCCACTCAGTCTGTGGGTATTAGTGGAGTGTCCACTCAGTCTGTGGGTATTAGTGGAGTGTCCACTCAGTCTGTGGGTATTAGTGGAGTGTCCACTCAGTCTGTGGGTATTAGTGGAGTGTCCACTCAGTCTGTGGGTATTAGTGGAGTGTCCACTCAGTCTGTGTGGGTATTAGTGGAGTGTCCACTCAGTCTGTGGGTATTAGTGGAGTGTCCACTCAGTCTGTGGGTATTAGTGGAGTGTCCACTCAGTCTGTGGGTATTAGTGGAGTGTCCACTCAGTCTGTGGGTATTAGTGGAGTGTCCACTCAGTCTGTGGGTATTAGTGGAGTGTCCACTCAGTCTGTGGGTATTAGTGGAGTGTCCACTCAGTCTGTGGGTATTAGTGGAGTGTCCACTCAGTCTGTGGGTATTAGTGGAGTGTGCTCTCAGTCTGTGGGTATTAGTGGAGTGTGCTCTCAGTCTGTGGGTATTAGTGGAGTGTGCTCTCAGTCTGTGGGTATTAGTGGAGTGTCCACTCAGTCTGTGGGTATTAGTGGAGTGTCCACTCAGTCTGTGGGTATTAGTGGAGTGTCCACTCAGTCTGTGGGTATTAGTGGAGTGTCCACTCAGTCTGTGGGTATTAGTGGAGTGTCCACTCAGTCTGTGGGTATTAGTGGAGTGTCCACTCAGTCTGTGGGTATTAGTGGAGTGTCCACTCAGTCTGTGTGGGTATTAGTGCAGTGTGCTCTCAGTCTGTGTGGGTATTAGTGGAGTGTGATCTCAGTCTGTGGGTACTAGTGGAGTGTCCACTCAGTCTGTGGGTATTAGTGGAGTGTGCTCTCAGTCTGTGTGGGTATTAGTGGAGTGTGCTCTCAGTCTGTGGGTATTAGTGGAGTGTGCTCTCAGTCTGTGGGTATTAGTGGAGTGTGCTCTCAGTCTGTGGGTATTAGTGGAGTGTCCACTCAGTCTGTGGGTATTAGTGCAGTGAGCTCTCAGTCTGAGGGTATTAGAACATAGAACATTACAGCGCAGTACAGGCCCTTCAGCCCTCGATGTTGCGCCAACCTGTGAAACCATCTGACCTACACTATTCCATTTTCATCCATATGTCTATCCAATGACCACTTAAATGCCCTTAAAGTTGGCGAGTCTACTACTGTTGCAGGCAGGGCGTTCCACGCCCCTACTACTCTCTGTGTAAAGAAACTACCTCTGACATCTGTCCTATATCTATCACCCCTCAACTTAAAGCTATGTCCTCTCGTGTTTGCCATCACCATCCGAGGAAAAAGGCTCTCACTATCCACCCTGTCCAACCCTCTGATTATCTTATATGTCTCTATTAAGTCACCTCTTCTCCTCCTTCTCTCTAACGAAAACAACCTCAAGTCTCTCAGCCTTTCCTCGTAAGACCTTCCCTCCATACCAGGCAACATCCTAGTAAATCTCCTCTGCACCTTTTCCAAAGCTTCCACATCCTTCCTATAATGCGGTGACCAGAACTGCATGCAATACTCCAGGTGCGGCCGCACCAGAGTTCTGTACAGCTGCAGCATGACCTCGTGGCTCCTAAACTCGATCCCCCTACTAATAAAAGCTAACACACCATATGCCTTCTTAACAGCTCTATTAACCTGGGTGGCAACTTTCAGGGATTTATGTACCTGGACACCAAGATCTCTCTGCTCATCTACACTACCAAGAATCGTCCCATTAGCCCAGTATTCTGCAATCCTGTTACTCCTTCCGAAGTGAATCACCTCACACTTTTCCGCATTAAACTCCATTTGCCATCTCTCAGCCCAGCTCTGCAGCCTATCTATGTCCCTCTGTAACCTACAACATCCTTCGGCACTATCCACAACTCCACCGACCTTCGTGTCATCCGCAAATTTACTAACCCACCCTTCTACACCCTCATCCAGTTCATTTATAAAAATGACAAACAGCAGTGGCCCCAAAACAGATCCTTGCGGTACACCACTAGAAACTATACTCCAGGATGAACATTTGCCATCAACCACCACCCTCTGTCTTCTTTCAGCTAGCCAATTTCTGATCCAAAGCACTAATTCACCTTCAATCCCATACTTCTGTATTTTCTGCAATAGCCTACCGTGGGGAACCTTATCAAACGCCTTACTGAAATCCATATAGACCACATCCACGGCTTTACCCTCATCCACCTGTTTGGTCACCTTGTCAAAAAACTCAATAAGGTTTGTGAGGCACGACCTACCCTTCACAAAACCGTGCTGACTATCTCTAATGAACTTATTCTTTTCAAGATGATTATAAATCCTATCTCTTATAACCTTTTCCAACATTTTACCCACAACCGAAGTAAGGCTCACAGGTCTATAATTACCAGGGCTGTCTCTACTCCCCCTCTTGAACAAGGGGACAACATTTGCTATCCTCCAGTCTTCCGGCACTATTCCTGTCGACAATGACGACACAAAAATCAAGGATAAAGGCTCTGTAATCTCCTCCCTGGCTTCCCAGAGAATCCTAGGATAAATCCCATCTGGCCCAGGGGAATTATCTATTTTCACACTTTCCAAAATTGCTAACACCTCCTCCTTGTGAACCTCAATCCCATCTAGCCTAGTAGTCTGTATCTCAGTATTCTCCTCGACAACATTTTCTTTCTCCACTATAAATACTGACGAAAAATATTCATTTAACACTTCCCCTATTTCCTCCGATTCCACACACAGCTTCCCACTACTATCCTTGATTGGCCCTAATCTATCTCTAGTCATTCTTTTATTCCTGATATACCTATAGAAAGCCTTAGGGTTTTCTTTGATCCTATCCGCCAATGACTTCTCGTGTCCTCTCCTTGCTCTTCTTATCTCTCCCTTTAGATCCTTCCTGGCTAGCTTGCAACTCTCAAGCGCCCTAACTGAGCCTTCACGTCTCATCCTAACATAAGCCTTCTTCTTCCTCTTGACAAGCTCTTCAACTTCTTTAGTAAACCACGGCTCCCTCGCTCGACAACTTCCTCCCTGCCTGACAGGTACATACTTATCAAGGACACGCAGTAGCTGCTGCTTGAATAAGCTCCACATTTCGATTGTGCCCATCCCCTGCAGTTTCCTTCCCCATCCTACGCATCCTAAATCTTGCCTAATCGCATCATAATTTCCTTTCCCCCAGCTATAATTCTTGCCCTGCTGTATATGCCTGTCCCTGCCTATCGCTAAGGTAAACCTAACCGAATTGTGATCACTATCACCAAAGTGCTCACCAACTTCTAAATCTAACACCTGGCCGGGTTCATTACCCAGTACCAAATCCAATGTGGCATCGCCCCTGGTTGGCCTGTCTACATACTGTGTCAGAAAACCCTCCTGCACACACTGGACAAAAACAGACCCATCTAAAGTACTCGAACTATAGTATTTCCAGTCAATATTTGGAAAGTTAAAGTCCCCCATAACCACTACCCTGTTACTCTCGCTCCTGTCAAGAATCATCTTTGCTATCCTTTCCTCTACATCTCTGGAACTATTTGGAGGTCTATAGAAAACTCCCAACAGGGTGACCTCTCCTCTCCTGTTTCTAACCTCGGCCCAGACTACCTCAGTAGACGAGTCCTCAAACGTCCTTTCTGCTGCTGTAATACTTTCCTTGATTAACAATGCCACACCCCCCCCCCCTCTTTTACCCTCTTCTCTGTTCTTAGTGAAACATCTAAATCCTGGAACCCGCAACATCCATTCCTGTCCCTGCTCTACCCATGTCTCTGAAATGGCCACAACATCGAGATCCCAGGTACCAACCCATGCTGCAAGCTCACCCACCTTATTCCGGATGCTCCTGGCGTTGAAGTAGACACATTTCAAACCAAGCTCTTGCTTGCCAGTGCCCTCTTGTGTCCTTATAACCTTATCTCTGCCCTCACTACTCTCAACATCCTGCACACTGGAACTACAATTTAGGTTCCCATCCCCCTGCTGAATTAGTTTAAACCCCCCCGAAGAGCACTAGCAAATCTTCCCCCCAGGATATTGGTACCCCTCTGGTTCAGGTGAAGACCATCCTGTTTGTAGAGGTCCCACCTACCCCAGAAAGAGCCCCAATTATCCAGGAAACCAAAACCTTCCCTCCTACACCATCCCTGCAGCCACGTGTTCAACTCCTCTCTCTCCCTATTCCTCACTTCGCTAGCACGTGGCACGGGCAACAACCCAGAGATAACAACTCTGTTTGTTCTCGCTCTAAGCTTCCACCCTAGCTCCCTGAATTTCTGCCTTAAATCCCCATCTGTCTTCCTACCTATGTCGTTGGTGCCTATGTGCACCACGACTTGGGGCTGCTCCCCCTCCCCCTTGAGGATCCCAAAAACACGATCCGAGACATCACGTACCCTGGCACCTGGGAGGCAACACACCAACCGTGAGTCTCTCTCGTTCCCACAAAACCTCCTATCTGTTCCCCTAACTATGGAGTCCCCAATGACCAACTCCTCTTACCCCTTCCCTTCTGAGCAACAGGGACAGACTCTGCGCCAGAGACCTGTATCCCATTGCCTACCCCTGGTAAGTCGTCTCCCCCAACAGTATCCAAAACGGTATACCTGTTGTTGAGGGAAACGGCCACAGGGGATCCCTGCACTGCCTGCTGGTTCCCGCTCCTTCCCCTGACGGTAACCCATCTACCTTCTTCTTTTACCTGAGGTGTGACTGCCTCCCGATAACTCCTCTCAATAATCCCCTCCGCCTCCCGAATGATCCGAAGTTCCTCCAGCTCCAGTTCCCTAACGCAGTCCTCGAGGAGCTGGAGCTGGGTGCACTTCCCGCAGATGAGTCAGCAGGGACACCCTTGGCGACCCTTACCTCCCACATTCTGCAGGAGGAACATTCAACTGCCTTAACCTCCATTCCCACTATTCTAAATTCCCAAGTTAGTAACCAATCACATGATAAAACAAGAAGAGAAATAGAAAAAGCCTTACCTTACCTACACACAACCGAGTCCTTTTTTTTGGTAAGAGGAGGAGGGCGGGTGGGAGACACTACAAGAGTAGTGTCTCGGGTTCAGAAACAGCCCAAATATATAGGTTTCTACTTACCCAGCAGTCCCTGCTCCACCGAAACTCCCGATGAAATTGACTTCCCAGCTGTTCACTCCTCGCTCGCAATGCCTGTGCTCCTGGAAAAGCTGCACAACGAAAAGGTAAGAGAATTTACACAGCCCAAATATATAGGTTTCTACTTACCCAGCAGTCCCTGCTCCACCGAAACTCCCGATGAAATTGACTTCCCAGCTGTTCACTCCTCGCTCGCAATGCCTGTGCTCCTGGAAAAGCTGCACAACGAAAAGGTAAGAGAATTTACACAGCCCAAATATATAGGTTTCTACTTACCCAGCAGTCCCTGCTCCACCGAAACTCCCGATGAAATTGACTTCCCAGCTGTTCACTCCTCGCTCGCAATGCCTGTGCTCCTGGAAAAGCTGCACAACGAAAAGGTAAGAGAATTTACACAGCCCAAATATATAGGTTTCTACTTACCCAGCAGTCCCTGCTCCACCGAAACTCCCGATGAAATTGACTTCCCAGCTGTTCACTCCTCGCTCGCAATGCCTGTGCTCCTGGAAAAGCTGCACAACGAAAAGGTAAGAGAATTTACACAGCCCAAATATATAGGTTTCTACTTACCCAGCAGTCCCTGCTCCACCGAAACTCCCGATGAAATTGACTTCCCAGCTGTTCACTCCTCGCTCGCAATGCCTGTGCTCCTGGAAAAGCTGCACAACGAAAAGGTAAGAGAATTTACACAGCCCAAATATATAGGTTTCTACTTACCCAGCAGTCCCTGCTCCACCGAAACTCCCGATGAAATTGACTTCCCAGCTGTTCACTCCTCGCTCGCAATGCCTGTGCTCCTGGAAAAGCTGCACAACGAAAAGGTAAGAGAATTTACACAGCCCAAATATATAGGTTTCTACTTACCCAGCAGTCCCTGCTCCACCGAAACTCCCGATGAAATTGACTTCCCAGCTGTTCACTCCTCGCTCGCAATGCCTGTGCTCCTGGAAAAGCTGCACAACGAAAAGTTGTGGAGTGTCCACTCAGTCTGTGGGTATTAGTGCAGTGAGCTCTCAGTCTGAGGGTATTAGTGGAGTGTGCTCTCAGTCTGTGTGGGTATTAGTGGAGTGTGCCCTCATTCGGTGGGTATTAGTAGAGTGTGCTCTCAGTCTGGGGGTCTTAGTAGTGTGTGCTCTCAGTCTGTGTGGGTATTAGTGGAGTGTGCTCTCAGTCTGTGTGGGTATTAGTGGAGTGTGCCCTCAGTCTGGGGGTTTTAGTGGAGTGTGCCCTCAGTCTGGGAGTATTTGTGGAGTGTGCCCACACTCTGCAGGTACTAGTGGAGTGTGCTCTCTGTCTCGGGATATTAGTGGAGTGTGCTGTCATTCTGGGGGTTGTAGTGGAGTGTGTCCTCAGTCGGGGGGTATTAGTGGAGTGTACTCTCAGTCTGTGTGGGTATTAGTGGAGTGTGCCCCCAGTCCCGGGGTATTAGTGGAGTGTGCCCTCAGTCTGGGGGTATTAGTGGAGAGTGCCCTCAGTCTGGGGGTATTAGTGGAGTGTGCTCTCTGTCTCGGGATATTAGTGGAGTGTGCTGTCATTCTGGGGGTTGTAGTGGAGTGTGTCCTCAGTCGGGGGGTATTAGTGGTATGTACTCTCAGTCTCTGAGGGTATTAGTGGAGTGTGCACTCAGTCAGGGGGTTTTAGTGGAGTGTGCCCTCAGTCTGGGGGTATTAGTGGAGTGTGCCCTCAGTCTGGGAGTAATAGTGGAGTGTGCCCACACTCTGCAGGTATTAGTGGAGTGTGCTCTCTGTCTCGGGATATTAGTGGAGTGTGCTGTCATTCTGGGGGTTGTAGTGGAGTGTGTCCTCAGTCGGGGGGTATTAGTGGAGTGTACTCTCAGTCTGGGGGTGTTAGTGGTATGTACTCTCAGTCTGGGGGTATTAGTGGTATGTGCTCTCAGTCTCTGATGGTATTAGTGGAGTGTGCACTCAGTCTGGGGGTATTAGTGGAGTGTGCTCTCTGTCTCGGGATATTAGTGGAGTGTGCTGTCATTCTGGGGGTTGTAGTGGAGTGTGTCCTCAGTCGGGGGGTATTAGTGGAGTGTACTCTCAGTCTGGGGGTGTTAGTGGTATGTACTCTCAGTCTGGGGGTATTAGTGGTATGTGCTCTCAGTCTCTGATGGTATTAGTGGAGTGTGCACTCAGTCTGGGGGTATTAGTGGAGTGTGCCCTCAGTCTGGCAGTATTAGTGCTGTGTGCTCTCAGTCCTGGGGTATTAGTGGAGTGTGCCCTCTGTCCGGGGGTATTAGTGGAGTGTGTCCTCTGTCTGGGGGTATAGGTGGAGTGTCGGCTCAGTACAGGGGTATTAGTGGAGTGTGCCCTAGTCTGGGGGTATTAGTGGAGTGTGCACTCAGACCGGGGGTATTAGCGGTGTCGTTCAATGTGCTCTGAGTCTTTGGATATTTTGGGGTTGTTGGTGTGTTAATTCAGTGGCTATGATGGTCTGAGCTCTGAGATTGTTAGAGTCCGCGCTCTCCAGTTGGAGAAATTGCAACAGTTTCCAGGTTATGAAGTGGCGGAAGGGCAGCAAACATGAAAAGGTCAGAGGTCTGCAGGCACTCTAATTAGTTTGCTCACGTGAGTAAATGCTGATGCGGCGGCTGTGGTCGAAGTACAAGGGCGAAGTGAAGAGGGTTTAAGTAGCTTTCACTGAGAAACGTTTGTGTAAAAACTTTGTTCAAAGTTGGCAGCGAACAACTAGCAGTTAAGTTTTAAGTTTGACATCAGCGGGGAGGCACTGATACTTTCACAGGTAACCACAACAAAACCTTTAACCCGAATCCTAATTGACACTCGGCAGACCATCGGTCAGTTTCTGTGCTACGATCTCAAATGAGCCACAAGTAATCGTGCAAAGAGCTGATAGCACAGAAACTAGCCTAAAATAAAAACAGAATGTTGCTGGAAATACTGGGCAAGTCTGGCAGCATCTATGGAGAAAGAGTTCATGTTACAGGCCAATGGCCTTTCATCAGAACTCTGGAACTGGCCACTGGTCTATGCTGGTGTTTTTTTCCCCAACCTTTTTGCTGGCTACAGGCCAGTCAGTTTAACCTCAGTAGTGGGAAAGCTTTTAGAAGTAATGGGCTGGATTTTACCGACTCCCAACCCTGCCGATGTCGGAATTCGTGGCGGGGGTTCCAAAAACTGCCTCTGGCAGAGGGCCGCCACGCACCCAGCTTGTGGCAACGCCTCCCCCTCCGCCTCCGCTCAGCGACGGGGCCCCAATTTGAATATTTAAATAAATTTAAATGATTGAATTAATGAAGCTCACGTCACCACCTGATGTCCCGCTGCGATCTTCAGCTCAGCGGCCGGCGCTCTGTGACACTCCGGCACTTCGGATCCCCGTCCAGTGAAACAAGGTGCAACATTAGTGGGGTGGGGGGTGAAAGGGATCAGTGTTAATGTCATGGGTGTAGGGGATGGTGGGAAGGGTTGTAATTTAAAGTTTGTGAAATTTGGGAGGGGTGAAGGTCAGATGGTAAAGGTAAGTGTTTTGGGGGGCGAAGGGCAGATAATTAATTTAATTGTTATTGGGTGCGTGGGAGAGGGGCAACAGAGATGTATTTATTTATTTTGATTCAATTTACCTGTTTATATTGAAATTAGCCGGTAGGGCTGACAGTCCTTTAAAAATGATGTTACCAGCAGCGCACAGTCAGCTGACACCATTGCTAGGGATGGACAGCCCACCCCCTCCACGTGATCAGGGGAGGGGGGACGGCCCATCCCAGCTATTTAAATCAGTCGCCACACGGAACATTGCAGCAGCTCGATGGCGTGTGGCCCACGAGATTGGCAGCGAGATTGTGAAATTCAGGTTAATCGTCTGGAACAAAATTAACAGTTATTTGGTCAAATATGGATTAATTAGATAGAGTCAGCATTGGTTTGTTAAAGGCAAACTATTTTTAACTAACTTGGTTGAGTTTTTTTGATGAGGTGACAGGGGGTTGATGAGGGTAATGTGGTGAACATGGACTTCCAAAAGGCATTTGATAAAGTGCCACATAATAGGGTTGTCAGCAAAGTTAATGCTCATGGAATAAAAGAGACACTGGCGGCGTGGATATGAAGTTGGTCGAGTGAAGGGAAACGGAGAATAGTGATGAATGGTTATTTATTGGACTGGTGGAAGATATGTCGGTGTTCCTCAGGAGTCGGTATTAGGACCACTGCTTGTCTTGATCTACATTAATGACCTTGACTTGGGTGTGCAGATCACAATTTCAAAATTTGCAGATGACAAAACCTAGAGGTATTGTGAGCTGTGAAGAGGATAATGCTGGCCTTCCCAGGGGCTTTTCCACTGGCTAGAGAATCAATGGCATCACTGAGTTCCGATTTTGTTGGCTGTCTGTCCAGCTCATCCAAGACTGGTAGAGGCTGGGCTGCATTGAGGGCAGTCTCAGTGACAACATTCTCCCTGAAGTACAGTTCTCGGTAGTGCTCAACCCAGCGGTCCATTTGTTTGCGTTGGTCAGTGATTATGTCCCCTGATTTAGATTTGAGGGGGGCGATCTTCTTGATGGTTGGCCCAAGAGCTCTCTTAATGCCATCATACATTCCTCTGATGTTTCCGGTATCTGAGGCCAGCTGAATATGACTGCATAGGTGTTGCCAGTAGTCGTTTGCGCAGCGCCTGGCTGTTCTTTGTGCAGTACCTCTGGCTGCTTTAAGTGCTACGGATGTTAACTCGCTGGTGGCTTTCTTGTAGTTCAACAGTGCAATGCGCTTAGCGGCTATGACAGGTTCCAGCTCTTTATTATGAGATTGAAACCAGTCTGCATTTCTCTTCGCACTTTTGCCGTAGATGGTCAAAGCTGACTCATAGATAGCGTCTCCGATGTGGGCCCACTTGGTCTCAGCATCCCCTGTGGGAGTGTTTTGAAGGGCTGTTACAAGTGAATTTAGAAATTTTTGTAACAGCTGTGGATGAGAAATTCTGCTCGTGTTGATGCGCAGGTGGCCCTTCTGCTTGGAATGATGCAACTTCTTTGGTCTGATTCTAACCTTGCTGCACACCAGGGAGTGGTCGGTGTCGCAGTCCGCACTGTGGAAGCTGCGTGTGATTTGAACACTGTTTAAGGAGGCTCGCCTTGTGACAATGATGTCTAGCTGGTGCCAACAACGCGATCTTGGGTGCCTCCATGAAACCTGGTGACAGGGTTTAGTGTGAAAGAACGAGTTGGTGATGCAGAGGTAATGATAGGTACACAACTCAGGCAGTCTGAAATAATCAAGAGTGCCAAGCCTGCTATACTCTCAGCACTACATGAACTGCTATGCCTGTGCTGGGACGAGGGAACAGTACCTCAGGACATGCGCGATGCCAATATCATCACCCTCTATAAAAACAAAGGTGACCGCGGTGACTGCAACAACTACCGTGGAATCTCCCTGCTCAGCATAGTGGGGAAAGTCTTTGCTCGAGTCGCTCTAAACAGGCTCCAGAAGCTGGCCGAGTACGTCTACCCTGAGGCGCAGTGTGGCTTTCATCCAGAGAGATCGACCGTTGACATGCTGCTCTCCCTTCGTCAGATACAGGAGAAATGCCGCGAACAACAGATGGCCCTCTACATTGCTTTCATTGATCTCACCAAAGCCTTTGACCTTGTCAGCAGACGTGGTCTCTTCAGACTAGTAGAAAAGATTGGATATCCACCAAAGCTACTAAGTATCATCACCTCATTTCATGACAATATGAAAGGCACAATTCAACATGGCGGCTCCTCATCAGACTCCTTTCCTATCCTGAGTGGCGTGAAACAGAGCTGTGTTCTCGCACCCACACTTTTTGGGATTTTCTTCTCCCTGCTGCTTTCACATGCGTTCAAGTCTTCTGAAGAAGGAATTTTCCTCCGCACAATTTCAGTTCAACCTTGCCCGTCTAAGAGCGAAGTCCAAAGTACGGAAAGTCTTCATCAGGGAACTCCTCTTTGCTGACGATGCTGCTTTAACATCTCACACTGAAGAGTGCCTGGAGAGTCTCATCGACAGGTTTGCGGCTGCCTGCAATGAATTTGGCCTAACCATCAGCCTCAAGAAAACGAACATCATGGGGCAGGACGTCAGAAATGCTCCATCCATCAATATTGGCGACCACGCTCTGGAAGTTGTTCAAGAGTTCACCTACCTAGGCTCAACTATCACCAGTAACCTGTCTCTAGATGCAGAAATCAACAAGCGCATAGGAAAGGCTTCCACTGCTATGTCCAGACTGGCCAAGAGAGTGTGGGAAAATGGCGCACTGACACGGAACACAAAAGTCCGAGTGTATCAAGCCTGTGTCCTCAGTACCTTGCCCTATGGCAGCGAGGCCTGGACAGCGTATGTCAGCCAAGAGCGACGTCTCAATTTATTCCATCTTCGCTGCCTCCGGAGAATACTTGGCATCAGGTGGCAGGACCGTATCTCCAACACAGAAGTCCTCTAGGCGGCCAACATCCCCAGCTTATACACACCACTGAGTCAGCGGCGCTTGAGATGGCTTGGCCATGTGAGCCGCATGGAAGATGGCAGAATCCCCAAAGACACATTGTACCGCAAGCTCGCCACTGGTATCAGACCCACCGGCCGTCCATGTCTCCGCTTTAAAGACGTCTGCAAACGCGACATGAAGTCCTGTGACATTGATCACAAGTCGTGGGAGTCAGTTGCCAGCGTTCGGCAGAGCTGGCGGGCAGCCATAAATGCAGGGCTAAAGTGTGGCGAGTCGAAGAGACTTAGCAGTTGGCAGGAAAAAAGAGAAAAGCGCAAGGGGAGAGCCAACTGTGTAACAGCCCCGACAAACAAATTTTTCTGCAGCACCTGTGGAAGAGACTGTCACTCTAGAATTGGCCTTTATAGCCACTCCAGGCGCTGCTCCACACACCATTGACCACCTCCAGGCGCTTACCCGTTGTCTCTCGCGATAAGGAGGCCAAAGAAGAAGAGGATAATGATAGACTTGAAGAGGACGGAGACAGGCTGGTGGAATGGGCAAACACGAGACAGATGAAATTTAATGCAGAGATGTGTGAAGTGATTCATTTTGGTTGTAACAATGAGGAGAGGCAATAGAAATTGAAGGATACAATTCTAAAATGGATGCAGGAGCAGAGGGAACTATGTACAAATCGTTGAAGGTGGTATGCCACATTGATAAAGCATATGGGATGCTGGGCTTTATATATAGAGGCATAGAGTACAAAAACAAGGAAGCTATAGAGAACTTTTATAAAACACTGGTTCAGCCTCAACTGCAGTACTGTGTCCAATTCCGGACACCACACTGTGAGAGCTGGTGCGTGAGCTGCACTGTAGTACGTTGAGATGCCCCTGACTTCTGATATGCTTTGCACTCCTTGCCTTCAAGCTTTATTGGTTGAACTGAGCTGTTTTCCTGCAGTTCTGCCCTCCTGCTATAAATAAGGTGGGGGGTATTAGTGGAGTGTGCTCTCAGTCTGTAGGTATTTGTGGAGTCTGCACTGAGTCTGGCTGTATTAGTGCTGTGTGCTCTCAGTCTGTGTGGGTATTAGTGGAGTGTGCCCTCTGTCCGGGGCTTTTAGTGGAGTGTGCCCTCTGTCCGGGGCTTTTAGTGGAGTGTGCCCTCTGTCCGGGGCTTTTAGTGGAGTGTGCCCTCTGTCCGGGGCTTTTAGTGGAGTGTGCCCTCTGTCCGGGGCTTTTAGTGGAGTGTGCCCTCTGTCCGGGGCTTTTAGTGGAGTGTGCCCTCTGTCCGGGGCTTTTAGTGGAGTGTGCCCTCTGTCCGGGGCTTTTAGTGGAGTGTGCCCTCTGTCCGGGGCTTTTAGTGGAGTGTGCCCTCTGTCCGGGGCTTTTAGTGGAGTGTGCCCTCTGTCCGGGGCTTTTAGTGGAGTGTGCCCTCTGTCCGGGGCTTTTAGTGGAGTGTGCCCTCTGTCCGGGGCTTTTAGTGGAGTGTGCCCTCTGTCCGGGGCTTTTAGTGGAGTGTGCCCTCTGTCCGGGGCTTTTAGTGGAGTGTGCCCTCTGTCCGGGGCTTTTAGTGGAGTGTGCCCTCTGTCCGGGGCTTTTAGTGGAGTGTGCCCTCTGTCCGGGGCTTTTAGTGGAGTGTGCCCTCTGTCCGGGGCTTTTAGTGGAGTGTGCCCTCTGTCCGGGGCTTTTAGTGGAGTGTGCCCTCTGTCCGGGGCTTTTAGTGGAGTGTGCCCTCTGTCCGGGGCTTTTAGTGGAGTGTGCCCTCTGTCCGGGGCTTTTAGTGGAGTGTGCCCTCTGTCCGGGGCTTTTAGTGGAGTGTGCCCTCTGTCCGGGGCTTTTAGTGGAGTGTGCCCTCTGTCCGGGGCTTTTAGTGGAGTGTGCCCTCTGTCCGGGGCTTTTAGTGGAGTGTGCCCTCTGTCCGGGGCTTTTAGTGGAGTGTGCCCTCTGTCCGGGGCTTTTAGTGGAGTGTGCCCTCTGTCCGGGGCTTTTAGTGGAGTGTGCCCTCTGTCCGGGGCTTTTAGTGGAGTGTGCCCTCTGTCCGGGGCTTTTAGTGGAGTGTGCCCTCTGTCCGGGGCTTTTAGTGGAGTGTGCCCTCTGTCCGGGGCTTTTAGTGGAGTGTGCCCTCTGTCCGGGGCTTTTAGTGGAGTGTGCCCTCTGTCCGGGGCTTTTAGTGGAGTGTGCCCTCTGTCCGGGGCTTTTAGTGGAGTGTGCCCTCTGTCCGGGGCTTTTAGTGGAGTGTGCCCTCTGTCCGGGGCTTTTAGTGGAGTGTGCCCTCTGTCCGGGGCTTTTAGTGGAGTGTGCCCTCTGTCCGGGGCTTTTAGTGGAGTGTGCCCTCTGTCCGGGGCTTTTAGTGGAGTGTGCCCTCTGTCCGGGGCTTTTAGTGGAGTGTGCCCTCTGTCCGGGGCTTTTAGTGGAGTGTGCCCTCTGTCCGGGGCTTTTAGTGGAGTGTGCCCTCTGTCCGGGGCTTTTAGTGGAGTGTGCCCTCTGTCCGGGGCTTTTAGTGGAGTGTGCCCTCTGTCCGGGGCTTTTAGTGGAGTGTGCCCTCTGTCCGGGGCTTTTAGTGGAGTGTGCCCTCTGTCCGGGGCTTTTAGTGGAGTGTGCCCTCTGTCCGGGGCTTTTAGTGGAGTGTGCCCTCTGTCCGGGGCTTTTAGTGGAGTGTGCCCTCTGTCCGGGGCTTTTAGTGGAGTGTGCCCTCTGTCCGGGGCTTTTAGTGGAGTGTGCCCTCTGTCCGGGGCTTTTAGTGGAGTGTGCCCTCTGTCCGGGGCTTTTAGTGGAGTGTGCCCTCTGTCCGGGGCTTTTAGTGGAGTGTGCCCTCTGTCCGGGGCTTTTAGTGGAGTGTGCCCTCTGTCCGGGGCTTTTAGTGGAGTGTGCCCTCTGTCCGGGGCTTTTAGTGGAGTGTGCCCTCTGTCCGGGGCTTTTAGTGGAGTGTGCCCTCTGTCCGGGGCTTTTAGTGGAGTGTGCCCTCTGTCCGGGGCTTTTAGTGGAGTGTGCCCTCTGTCCGGGGCTTTTAGTGGAGTGTGCCCTCTGTCCGGGGCTTTTAGTGGAGTGTGCCCTCTGTCCGGGGCTTTTAGTGGAGTGTGCCCTCTGTCCGGGGCTTTTAGTGGAGTGTGCCCTCTGTCCGGGGCTTTTAGTGGAGTGTGCCCTCTGTCCGGGGCTTTTAGTGGAGTGTGCCCTCTGTCCGGGGCTTTTAGTGGAGTGTGCCCTCTGTCCGGGGCTTTTAGTGGAGTGTGCCCTCTGTCCGGGGTTATTAGTGGTGTCGTTCAGTGTGCTCTGAGTGTTTGGATATTTTGGGGATTGTTGGTGTGTTAATTCAGTGGCTATTATGGTCTGAGCTCTCAGATTGTTAGAGTCCGCGCTCTCTAGTTGGAGAAATTGTAACAGTTTCCAGGTTATGAAGTGGCAGAAGATCAGCAAAGATGAAAAGGTCAGAGGTCTGCAGGCACTCTAATTAGTTTGCTCACTGGAGTAAATGCTGATGTGGCGGCTGTGGTCGAACTACAAGGACTAAGTGAAGAGGGTTTAAGTAGCTTTCACCGAGAAACGGTTGTGTAAAAACTTTGTTCAAAGTTGGCAGTGAACAACTAGCAGTTAAGTTTTAAGTTTTACATCAGCGGGGAGGCACTGATACTTTCACAGGTAACCGCAACAAAGCCACTTTTAACCCGAATCCTAATTGATACTCAAAGAACAAAGAACAGTACAGCACAGGAACAGGCCTTTCGGCCCTCCAAGCCTGCGCCGATCTTGGTGCCTGCCGAAACTAACACCTTCTGCACTTCCGGGGCCCATATCCCTCTATTCCCTTCCTATTCATATATTTGTCAAGATGTCTCTTAAACGTCGCTATCGTATCTGCTTCCACTACCTCCCCTGGCGGCAAGTTCCAGGCACTAACCACCCTCTGTGTAAAAAAACTTGCCTCGCACATCCCCTCTAAACTTTGCCCCTCTTACCTTAAACTTATGTCCCCTAGTAACTGACACTTCCACCCTGGGAAAAAGCTTCTGACTATCCACTCTGTCCATGCCGCTCATAACTTTGTAAACCTCTATCATGTCGCCCCTCCACCTCCGTCGTTCCAGTGAAAACAATCCGAGTTTTTCCAACCTCTCCTCATAGCTAATGCCCTCCAGACCAGGCAACATCCTGGTAAACTTCCTCTGTACCCTCTCCAAAGCCTCCACGTCCTTCTGGTAGTGTGGCGACCAGAATTGCACACAATATTCTAAGTGTGGCCTAACTAAGGTTCTGTACAGCTGCAACATGACTTGCCAATTTTTATACTCTATGCCCCGACCGATGAAGGCAAGCATGCCGTATGCCTTCTTGACTACCTTATCCACCTGCGTTTCCACTTTCAGTGACCTGTGGACCTGTACGCCCAGATCTCTCTGCCTGTCAATACCCCTAAGGGTTCTGCCATTTACTGTATACCTCCCACCTGCGTTAGACCTTCCAAAATGCATTACCTCACATTTGTCCGGATTAAACTCCATCTGCCATTTCTCCGCCCAAGTCTCCAACCAATCTATATCCTGCTGTATCGTCTGACAATCCTCATCATTATCCGCAACTCCACCAACCTTTGTGTCGTCCGCAAACTTACTAATCAGACCAGCTACATTTTCCTCCAAATCATTTATATATACTACAAACAGCAAAGGTCCCAGCACTGATCCCTGCGGAACACCACTAGTCACATCCCTCCATTCAGAAAAACACCCATCCACTGTTACCCTCTGTCTTCTGTGACTGAGCCAGTTCTGTATCCATCTTGCCAGCTCACCTCTGATCCCGTGTGACTTCATCTTTTGCACCAGTCTGCCATGCGGGACATTGTCAAAGGCTTTACTGAAGTCCATATAGACAACATCTACCGCCCTTCCCTCATCAATCATCTTTGTCGCTTCCTCAAAAAACTCAATCAAATTAGTAAGACACGACCTCTCCTTCACAAAACCATGCTGTCTCTCGCTAATAAGTTCGTTTGTTTCCAAATGGGAGTAAATCCTGTCCTGAAGAATCCTCTCTAATAGTTTCCCTACCACTGACTTAAGGCTCACCGGCCTATAATTTCCTGGATTATCCTTACCACCCTTCTTCAACAAAGGAACAACATTGGCTATTCTCCAGTCCTCTGGGACCTCACCTTTAGCCAATGAGGATGCAAAGATTTCTGTCAAGACCCTAGCAATTTCTTCCCTTGCCTCCCTCAGTATTCTAGGGTAGATCCCATCAGGCCCTGGGGACTTATCTACCTTAATGCTTTGCAAGCCACCCAACACCTCCTCCATCGGCAGATCATCGGTCAGTTTCTGTGCTACGATCTCAAATGAGCCACAAGTAATCTGCAAAGAGCTTATAGCACAGAAACTAGTCTAAAATAAAAACAGAATGTTGCTGGAAATACTGGGCAAGTCTGGCAGCATCTATGGAGAAAGAGTTCATGTTACAGGCCAATGGCCTTTCATCAGAACTCTGGAACTGGCCACTGGTCTATGCTGGTGGTTTTTTTCCCTACCTTTTTTGCTTGCTGCAGGCCAGTTAGTTTAACCTCAGTAGTGGGAAAGTTTTTCGAAGTAATGGGCTAGATTTTACCGACCCCCAACCCTGCCGACGTTGGAATTCGTGGCGGGGGTTCCAGAAAATGCCTCTGGCAGAGGGCCCCCACGCACCCAGCTTGTGGCAACGCCTCCCCCTCCCCTCCGCTCAGCGACGGGGCCCCAATTTGAATATTTAAATAAATTAAAATGATTGAATTAATGAAGCTCACGTCACCACCTGATGTCCCGCTGCGATCTTCAGCTCAGCGGCCGGCGCTCCGTGACACTCCGGCACTTCGGATCCCCTTCCGGTGAAACAAGGTGCAACACTAGTGGGGTGGGGGGTGAACGGGATCAATGTTAATGTCATGGGTGTAGGGGATGGTGGGAAGGGTTGTAATTTAAAGTTTGTGAACTTTGGGAGGGGTTAAGGTCAGATGGTAAAGGTAAGTGTTTTGGGGGGCGAAGGGCAGATAATTAATTTAATTGTTATTGGGTGCGTGGGAGAGGGGCAACAGAGATGTATTTATTTATTTTGATTCAATTTACCTGTTTATATTGAAATTAGCCGGTAGGGCTGACAGTCCTTTAAAAATGATGTTACCAGCAGCGCACAGTCAACTGACACCATTGCTAGGGATGGACAGCCCACCCCCTCCACGTGATCAGGGGAGGGGGGGACGGCCCATCCCAGCTATTTAAATCAGTCGCCACACGGAACATTGCAGCAGCTCGATGGCGTGTGGCCCACGAGATTGGCAGCGAGATTGTGAAATTCAGGTTAATCGTTTGGAACAAAATTAACAGTTATTTGGTCAAATATGAATTAATTAATTTAACTAACTTCGTTGAGTTTTTTTGATGAGGTAACAGGGGGTTGATGAGGGTAATGTGGTGTACATGGACTTCCAAAAGGCATTTGATAAAGTGCCACATAATAGGGTTGTCAGCAAAGTTAATGCTCATGGAATAAAAGAGACACTGGCGGCGTGGAAACGAAGTTGGTCGAGTGACAGGAAACAGAGAGTAGTGATGAATGGTTGTTTATTGGACTGGTGGAAGATATATGTCGGTGTTCCTCAGGGGTCAGTATTAGGACCACTGCTTGTCTTGATCTACATTAATGACCTTGACTTGGGTGTGCAGGGCACAATTTCAAAATTTGCAGATGACAAAACCTCGAGGTATTGTGAGCTGTGAAGAGGATAATGATAGACTTGAAGAGGACGGAGAGAGGCTGGTGGAATGGGCAAACACGAGACAGACGAAATTTAAGGCAGAGATGTGTGAAGTGATTGATTTTGGTTGTAACAATGAGGAGAGGCAATATAAATTAAAGGATACAATTCTAAAATGGATGCAGGAGCCGAGGGAACTGGGGGTATATATGTACAAATCGTTGAAGGTGGTCTGATACATTGAGAAAGTGGTTAATAAAGCATATGGGATCCTGGGCTTTATATATAGAGGCATAGAGTACAAAAACAAGGAAGCTATAGTGAACTTTTATAAAACACTGGTTCAGCCTCAACTGCAGTACTGTGTCCAATTCCGGACACCACACTGTGAGAGCTGGTGCGTGAGCTACACTGTAGTATGTTGAGATGCCCCTGACTTCTGATATGCTTTGCACTCCTTGCCTTCAAGCTTTATTGGTTGAACTAAGCTGTTTTCCTGCAGTTCTGTCCTCCTGCGATAAATAAGGTGGCATAGGCAAGTGCCGCCAGTCAGTGATAAGAGGCCATGCTGGTTGGAGGGCAGTGTCAGTTAGAATCTTATTTTTCTGAGCTTCTTGAAACCTCCTTGTGGATCCCCAGCTAAGAACCACCCATTCTACACGAGACCCCTTCCATTTCATTTAACCCTATCTGCATATCTATAAAAAGCAAAATACTGCGCATGCTGGAAATATGGAATTATAAAAATACAGAAACTGCTGGAAACACTCAGCAGGTCTGGCAGCACGTGGAGAGGGAAACGGAGTTAATGTTTCAGGTTGGTGACCCTTCATTAGAACTGGACAATCACTCCTGCCTTCCACCCTATCGCCCTTTTGTTCTTGCCCCCAACCCCTTTCCCTGCCTCTGTATTTACTTAAAACGTATTCCAACTGTAACATTTTCCAGATGTTACAACCACGTGAGGAGGTGGGTCACAATTGCCCCTCTAGCCTTACCTCTTATTTCACTGAAACACGGTTTATTCCTTTTTAAACAATGGTTGTACTTACCACCTCAGTGAGTGTTTTACCTTTTACCTTTAATGTGATCATGAAAGAACCAATCTGACAGGTTTTCTTTATCAATGTTGTGCATTCTGGTACACAAGCAATAAGTGCACAAAGGGCTTCTGGCCCACAATGTCACAAGTAGCAAAACCGGTGTTCAGAATAGGCCTCAGGCTTCCTTGCCCAATAGCATGAAGCCCTGGTACTTGAAGGAGCAGACCATGTTCCATCATGTTATCAGCTTCGTAGTCTCTTTAATATTATCTCTTCAAGTGTTAGCCTGAAAAATTTCTATTGCAAAGTAAATGTTGATAAATCTCAATCTTCAGTTGAAAGAAGTTGTGGCACATCCGTGACTTGGTGTCAGAAAGGTGGTCTGATAGCGTGGAGGTGATTATAGGGTCTTGTATATGAGAACAAAGCTTTCTAAAGGGGAATTCTGCTGATTTTCTTTTTAAATGTGAGGGGCAGAGGCCCATAGTTCAGGATACAGCTAGGTTTGAAAGAAAAAGAAAGAGCTTGCATTTATATAGCTCCTTTCCATTGTGTAAAATAGTAACACAACATACGACATGCACACAATACAGACCCACAAACATCAATGTGATGTGATATCAAGTTAATCAGTGTTTAGATGTTGCTTGAGGGATAAATAGTGGCCAGGACACGGGGAGAACTACCCGCCATGGAATATTCTACGTCCACCTAAGAGGGAAGACAGCGATTGGTTTATGGGTACAACATTACCAGAAACATTAACAGTGGGACATCAGACCAATATGTATTGTTTTAAACTTAAACTTCCTCATTTTTTTTCCCAATAGATTCTAAAATGGCAAATAAGAAGCTCTTGCTTTTAGATGTCGACTGTGGGTTGGATGATGCCCAAGCAATAATGATGGCTCTAGCAGCTCCTAATGTGCAGCTCCTGGGTATAACATGTTGTCATGGAAATACAAAAATTGACAATGTTTGCAGAAACGTTCTTCGAGTGCTAAAAGTTTGCCAGAGGACTGAGGTGGGTGATAAACATTACGAATAAAGGAGCAGTGTGCTTTGAAAAACAACCCTTTGTAGTGATGTAAATCCTCTATTCGGTGTAATTTTTAATTATATAGCAGTCCTTTTTTTTACTTTGTTCTAGGGATGTGGGCAACCCTTATTGCCCATCTATAAATGCCCTGAGAAGGTTATCGTAGGCCTCCTTCTTGAACTGGTGAAGACATTGTAATGATGTTACTCCCACAATGGTGTTAGGCAATGAATTCTAGGATTTTGACCTGATGACAATGAAGAAACAAAGGAACAGAAGTAAACCAATCAGCCCCTTGGGCCTGTTCCATCGTTCAATTGGATAATGCCTGATCTGTACCTCAACTCCATTTATCTGCTTTAGCTCCATATCCCTTGATACTCTTGCCTAACAGCTTTGATTGTTTGATTCTACAGCAGCTGTATATTTATCTCTAGTGCTGATTTGCCTTTAATACTAAATTATGATGAATTTGCTTTCTATAAACCTTGCCTGTCTAAGAGCGAAGTCCAAGGTACGGAAAGTCCTCATCAGAGAACTCCTCTTTGCTGACGATGCTGCTTTAACATCTCACACTGAAGAGTGCCTGCAGAGTCTCATCGACAGGTTTGCGGCTGCCTGCAATAAATTTGGCCTAACCATCAGCCTCAAGAAAACGAACATCATGGGGCAGGACGTCAGAAATGCTCCATCCATCAATATTGGCGACCACTCTCTGGAAGTGGTTCAAGAGTTCACCTACCTAGGCTCAACTATCACCAGTAACGTGTCTCTAGATGCAGAAATCAACAAGCGCATGGGAAAGGCTTCCACTGCTATGTCCAGACTGGCCAAGAGAGTGTGGGAAAATGGCGCACTGACACGGAACACAAAAGTCCGAGTGTATCAAGCCTGTGTCCTCAGTACCTTGCTCTATGGCAGCGAGGCCTGGACAACGTATGTCAGCCAAGAGCGACGTCTCAATTCATTCCATCTTTGCTGCCTCCGGAGAAAACTTGGCATCAGGTGGCAGGACCGTATCTCCAACACAGAAGTCCTCTAGGCGGCCAACATCCCCAGCTTATACACACTACTGAGTCAGCGGCGCTTGAGATGTCTTGGCCATGTGAGCCGCATTGAAGATGGCAGGATCCCCAAAGACACATTGTACAGCGAGCTCGCCACTGGTATCCGACCCACCGGCCGTCCATGTCTCCGCTTCAAAGACGTCTACAAACGCGACATGAAGTCCTGTGACATTGATCACAAGTCGTGGGAGTCAGTTGCCAGCGTTCGACAGAGCTGGCGGGCAGTCATAAAGGCGGGGCTAAAGTGGGGCGAGTCAAAGAGACTTAGCAGTTGGCAGGAAAAAAGAGAAAAGCGCAAGGGGAGAGCCAACTGTGTAACAGCCCCGACAAACAAATTTTTCTGCAGTACCTGTGAAAGAGCCTGTCACTCTAGAATTGGCCTTTATAGCCACTCCAGGCGCTGCTCCACACACCACTGACCACCTCCAGGCGCTTACCCATTGTCTCTCGAGATAAGGAGGCCAAAAAGAAAGAAGTTATTTTTCTATCACTCAGTTTACTGTATTTAACCTATCACGTCTACTTATTTATTTTAAACTGATAGTTTTTGATCTTGCTTCTTGTATAGCAATTTTTTCAAATTTAGTAGCCCTTTAATTGACTATATTGTTAAATATTAAACTGTAAATTAATAGTCAAACACTTAGCTTTTATTCTTTGGGCTCTGTTTGTTTCAGGGCTGCAAATGCACAGATCTCCCACATCCTCCCCCGCCCCCCGCACTGTTTTTAAATACTCACTTGAATTTTTCCAGCAATGCTGTGCTCTGTCAGGGTGTTGGCTGACTTGGAAGGGATCTTGGAAGTGATAATGTTTCCACAACAGAGGTTTCGGAGAAGGAGATGCTGTCGAACTAACCTTGGTGGGTTGCTGCAGTGCATCCTGTAGATCGATAATTGGTCGTAGAGAACTTTATCATCTCTCTTTTTTTTTTAGAGATACAGCACTGAAACAGGCCCTTCGGCCCACCGAGTCTGTGCCAACCATCAACCACCCATTTATACTAATCCTACACTAATCCCATATTCCCTACCACATCCCCACCTGTCCCTATATTTCCCTACCACCTACTAGAGGCAATTTATAATGGCCAATTTACCTACCAACCTGCAAGTCTTTTGGCTTGTGGGAGGAAACCGGAGCACCCAGAGAAAACCCACGCAGACACAGGGAGAACTTGCAAATTCCACACAGGCAGTACCCAGAATTGAACCCGGGTCGCTGGAGCTGTGAGGCTGCGGTGCTAACCACTGCGCCACTGTGCCGCACACGGCCACACACATGTCACAAGAGATAACAAGGATGTGAGTGAGGATGTGAATAACGGTGAAGTTGAGGGAGTGCAGGAGAACAGTGAAATTGAAGGAGAAAGAGCTAGGGGAACTTAAATGTAGGTTAAAATCATCAACGACGAAAAATTGGTAGGGATCAGGGTCCTTTAACCACTAAACCGGCAGAGGAAGCCTCTTAAAAAGGAAAATTTTGTTTGGGTTTGTGGACCTTGCTTTGCAGTATTTGGTGGAGTTGTTGATCCAATGAAACTTTGCATCTGCGAGCTAACAATTGGTTAATTCCAATCTTGGCATTTCTTTGCGGACCAAGATTTTGGGAAGGTTGTACTCAGCAGTTAATTACATATTGTATTAATTAATTGTAATAATTGTTAATTACATATTGTAATATTTTATTGTAATGTTAAGGTCCCACGTCTAGCAATTTGTTTGATTTGTGCCATATCAGGCATCTGGAATAGGGCTTCTGAGCAGGACATGACTTTTTTTTAACCAAATTCCCTCTATGTACATTCGCATGGAAATTTTGCTTCCAACACTAGACCTGAGCTCATTACATGTAGCTCCCTTTATTTTCCTTTCTTGGGTGCTTTTTTCCTGTTTTCCCCCACACACCTAGTTATGCCACATTTCTCCTTTCTTGGGTCCTTTGCCTCCCCAATTGCTACCTCAACCCATTGCTACTACCCAGCCTTTCTGCTCTTCTGATACATCCCAGGCTTGAATTGCCTCCTTCCGACCCCCCTCTCTGTTGGCATTCATCAAGGTACCTGTCTCTGCCTTCTCACATGCAGCAATCCCAAATATCCCATTTCCCTTTCTCGCTGCATGCAATGGGGTGGGGGATGAGCTAACATGTCCATTATTCTTCCTGACCCCTTGTACCACTGGCACCTTGGACTCTGCCAGCTGATCAGACACCACAGCCCTCTCTACATTTCCCTCCAGAATGTCTGTTCACCTACAGACAAGGCCCTTGCCATCCACAATAAGAATGTGGATGATTGTGCCTGGCTTTGACTGAAATCTGTTTCATTTTGCCCATCATGAAGCTTCATCTGCTGACTCGTCCCCACCAAATCGCTGTGGAGCCGATGTTCTCTTGATAAAACTACAGATTGGTCACTCGCTCCACTCATCTGGTACTTTCTCCTCCTTTGCCCTCTTCACTTTGTTACACTCCTCTCACCTTTCCTTTTAATATGTTTGTTGTGTATCACTCCTGAAACCCTGCCACAAAATCACAAAATCCACTGAGAGATCCTGCCTACGTTCCTCCCTCAGACTTTGCTCTTTGCCCTCATACATCTCTCTTCATATAAACTCTCATATCCATACTCATGGCCATTCCTTTGCCATTTCCCATGCCCTATACTCCCAATCACAGACTGTCACGACCATTTCATTGTATGCAACATCACCCACATGCCCTCCCCCCACCCTAATCCCTTAAGTGACTTTAGGGCTATTTCAGCATCTTAGCAGGGGAAAAGCCTGATGGAGAGATTCAAACATTGAGTTGTAGGGAATTATTAAGACAGATGTGGGAGGCAACAACATGTTCAAGAACTTTGGAGAGATAAGGGAGGTTTGCATGGTTGAAGGGTTTTTTTTTGATGGCAATTTTGAAAGGAATGGTGTCAGATGGTTTGACTTCAACTAAGAATGAGTAATACATGCTAGCATTGCTCACAACACCCATATCCCAAGATTGAATAAAACTTCAATTGCTATCAAACTTGTTTTGTTTTTCTATTTTTCTTCTCATAAAAATATTAAAAATAAATACTTCCCATTTAATCAGGGCTTTAACTGTCAAACTCTGAAAACATTTTAGAAAATGAAATGCTTTATGGAGTGGAGTGATTGTTGTTTCGTAGGCAAATGCAGTTGCCTTTTTGCACACAGGAAGATCCCACTGAGAACAATAATCAGTTAATCTATTTTTGGGGATATTGGTTGAGGGAAGGTTTTTGGGCAGAACACTCTCACAACTCACTACTCTCCTTTGAGTAGTGCTGTGCGATTTTCAAAGTTCACTGAAACAAATAGTTCAACCCATTATTTACAAATTTCTTTATGCAGTAAACACAATCAGATCAATTATGGAATTATTTAAAGATCTTTCCCTGTCCAGATACCTGTATTCCGAGGTACTTGTGGTTCCCTCCTTGGACAGAGTGTGAATGCTGTAACTTACCATGGGAAGGATGGCCTGGGGGACGTTCCAGACCCTAATGCTCCAGGATTAGAACACTTGCAAACTGAACATGCGGTGAATGCCATGATAAGGATAGTCACTGAACACGCTGGTCAGGTGAGGTATTCGGGCTTTCGGAAAATAAAAACCTTGTGCTCCGTTGAATCTTAAATCCAATAGAAGCTGGATAAGCGGACTTCTGAATCCAGCTTAAAATGTTGGCAATTTAGTTTCAGTTGCTATGAATAAACCGAAGTGATGAGGATGGCTATTGCTTCATCGGGCAGCTTGCTGAACGAAAGACATGAGCAAACGTCCTTATCATTCAATATTTTAGTTAGGTGACCAAATCTGAGGCCATGAATGCAGTTAGCTTTTAATCAGTGTGGGGCATTGGGCTAATAACCAGCCATATTGACTGTCAATTTATGCAGCTTCTATACCCAAATAAATTCCTGTAACTTGTATATTTTGGGTGCCTATTTTGACATCTTAATTGTCCTTTATAGAGGCCAGGCATGTATGTATGGTTAGCAATGGGTACTACCACAACAGAAAAATGTTTTAACATTTCACCAATTTATACATGTTTCTTTGCAACATTTTGTAAATTTTATCTGAACTAAACTTTAAAAATAATTTTAGCCCCTTTTTGATTTTAAAGGAAATAAAATAACAAGTTGCATTTATATAGCACCTTTTTAATGTTGTAAAAACATCTCTGCTGCTGGTCCTTACAGCTGTGCCTCCCCATTTTGGAGGGCAGGTTGGTTCAACTGTGGACTTCACACCCAGTAAAGAATGATTTGCTGCGAGCAAGTTTTATATGGGATATGGCTAGTACCAGGTTCTATCTAATGGGCATACATTTCTATGGATAGATGAACAAGATTGGCCAATTTTATTCAATATTTTAGTGGTGAAGAACCAGTTTAGCTTGATCAATGAGAGAAAGCAAGTTCAGGGTTCAGGGCCAGAGTTTAAGCTTGTGACAAAACAACTCTGAAGACAAAATTGATCCTTCATAAATTGAATGTGTGAATACAAATAGCAAAACTGTCCATTTAAGCTTCATAATACTGGGTCCACTGTGAGTTTTTAACATCTCATTGTTACTATATGAAGTAATGTTATATTATCTTGCAGATCTCTCTGGTGGCTGTTGGTCCCCTGACCAATTTAGCTGTGGCAATTAAAATGGATCCTACATTCTCTACGAAGCTGAAAAATTTGTATATCATGGGAGGAAACATGGAAGGTACACCAGAGAGTCTGGTTCTTTGCTCAGCATGTCTGCAATTCAACAAAGTATTGCAGGTCCATAGGCATGTTGTTATTATGTTGAATAAATCATCATTGATCAAATCATGATTTTGTTGTTCAAAAACGCTATTTTGCTAGGCAGATGTTAAAACAAAATTGTGTTCTACCAAGATTTACGGAAAAACTGATTTTTTCATTCTAATTATAGTTTGTACTTATGGTACATAAATGAATATTTTCCTCGATGTGACATTTATTGAGCTACCTCTGTTGTTATTCAGCATCTTTTTACCAACTTGCATGTATATTTTGATGAACAAAATTCCAGATATCTCCCATGCCTAATGCAAAAATGTCCACTCCTGCACTCACTCCCTATAAACTAAAATATGGTCTTATGTGCAAAGCCATCTGAGATAGGGTGGTCAAGGTGAGCAATGAACCCTTTTATTATTGGTGGGAACACAGGACTTTCACTACATCTCCTGTCACTTCAAAAGAGGGTTGGTATCAGCTGTGCCACCTACTATTATAAGAAGCTAAACTGTTTGGATAAACCAGCAAGATAAGGTCTTTCAACGCTTCCTTGCAGAACTTAAGATTAAACAAATGCTTCTCAGAGAGAGGAACAAGATAATAGTCTGATTTCTAGTGAAATAGGATGCAGTCTCAGGTAAATGTTTACAGAATTGTTTTTGGTTTCTATACTCAAAAGCAAAAAAGACTAAAAGTTACCAGAATTCAAAAATTTGTGCTCGGGTTTTCTGCATCTTCTAAAAACCATTTATCTTAATGAGACTTGCAAGAGAAATACATTTTTGTGATATATTTTATTTTTAATTTTTGTGCTCATCAAGGTGAGGGATGTTAGTGCTGGGCATTGAAACTCTTTCCATTTCAGGCACTCAGTTTCAATGTGGAATACTCCTTACCCAGGCGTAACACAGGCAGAGTAAAGCTGCCTCCAACTCTGCCAGAACAATGTGGCTCAGGGTCAATCTTGTAAGAACTATTGCATCAGTGACATTTTTTCCATTTAGGGAAATTGCCAATTACAGACACAGCAGTGAGTTTTGTGTTGGAGATCCATAGTCACTAGATTGGCAGATACCAATGAATGGCAGCTCTCAAAACAGTTTTTTTTTTCATTCTTGGGATTTGGATATTGCTGGCAAGATCTTGCGTAGATGGGAAGGGACCACTTCATTATCTGAGGAATTGTGAATAGAGATGAAAACTGCAATCATAAGAACTTAAGAAATAGGAGCAGGACCAGGCCATATGGTCCCTCAAGGCTGCTTCACTATTCAATAAGATCATGGAGAATCTTTATCAATTCCACTTTACTATGACAGGTTCGGGTAGGGTACACAAAGAAAAACTGTTTCTATTAGCTAATGGTACAAGGACTGGGGGCACAGATTTAAAGTTTTGGGCAGGAGATGCAGGGGGTATGTAAGGAAGAAATTTTTTATGCAGGGTTGGTAATGGCTTAGAACACTGCCTACAAGGGTAGTGGAAGCAAGGATGATGAATAGAGTCATAGAGTCGTACCGCATAGAAACAGGCCCTTCGGCCCACCGTGTCCATGCCGACCATAATGCCTATCTATACTAATCCCATCTGCCTGCATTAATTCCATATCCCTCTATGCCTCGCTCATTCAAGTACCTGTCCCGATGCCTCTTAAATGTCGCTACTGTTCCTGCCTCCACCACCTCTTCTGGCAGCTCATTCCAGATACCCACTATTCTTTGTGTGAAAAATTTACCCCTTTGATCCCCTTTAAACCTCCTCCCTCTCACCTTAAATCTATGCTCTCGAGTTTTAGTCACCCCTACCATGGGAAACAGACTCTGGCTATCTAACCTATCTATGCCTCTCATAATTTTATGTGCCTCTATCATGTCCCCTCTCAGCCTCCTTCGCTCCAGGGAAAACAGACCCAGCCTATCCAATCTCTCTTTATAACTCAAGCCCTCCAAACCAGGCAACATCCTTGTGAATCTTTTCTGCACCCTCTCTAGCCTAATCACATCTGTTCTGTAGTGCGGCGACGAGAACTGCACACAGTACTCCAAATGCGGCCTAACCAACGTTATGTACAACTGTAACATGACGTCCCAACTCTTGTACTCAATGCCTCGGCCGAAAAAGGCAAGCGTGCCACATGCCTTCTTCACCACCCTGTCTACCTGTGTTGCCACTTTCAGGGAACTATGTACTTGCACCCCAAGGTCTCTCTGCTCAACAGCATTCCCCAGGGCCCTGCCATTCACTGTATATGTCCTCCCCTGGTTTAACTTCCCAAAATGCATCACTTCACACTTGTCTGCGTTAAATTCCATTTACCACTCCCTTACCCACTTTCCCAGTTGATCTATATCCTGTCGTAACCTTAGACAACCTTCACTGTCCACTATACCACCAATTTTGGTGTCATCTGCAAACTTACTAATCATGTCCCTTACATTCACATCCAAGTCATTAATATATATGACATACAACAGAGGGCCCAGCACCGATCCCTGCGGCACACCACTGGTCATCGGCCTCCAATCTGAAAATCAACCCTCCACTACCACCCTCTGCCTCCTATCAGCAAGCCAATTTTGTATCCAATTTGCTAGCTCACCCTGGATCCCATGTGTTCGAATCTTCTGGACCAGCTACCATGCGGGACCTTGTCAAACGCCTTACTAAAGTCCATGTAGACAACGTCCATCGCCCTGCCCTCGTCAATCCTCTTGGTCACCTCCTCGAAAAACTCAATCAAATTCATGAAACATGATTTCCCACGCACAAAGCCATGCTGACTATCCCTAATCAGACCATGCCTTTCCAGACGCATATAAATCCTGTCCCTCAGAATCCCTTCCAATAACTTTCCCACCACTGATGTAAGGCTCACCAGCCTGTAGTTCCCTGGCTTATCCCTGCTGCCCTTCTTAAATAAAGGCACAACATTAGCTATCCTCTAGTCTTCCGGTACCTCACCCGTGGCTAACGATGATACAAAAATCTCTGCCAGGACCCCAGCAATCTCCTTCCTTGCTTCCCAAAGCATCCTAGGATACACCTGGTCAGGCCCTGGGGATTTATCCACCTTAATGCGCTTCAAAACCTCCAACACCTCCTCCTTTGTAATGTTGATATACAGGATATCGGTGTTCCCTCCCTTGAACTCACTCGCTTCCATGACCTTCTCCACGGTAAATATGGACAAGGAATATTCATTTAAGACCCCGCCCATTTCCTGTGGCTCCACACATAGATTGCCACACTGATCCTTATTCTCTCCCTAGCTACCCTTTTACTCTTAATATACTTATAGAATCTTTTAGGATTCTCCTTTATCTTATCTGCCAGGGAAATCTCATGACCCCTTTTCGTCCTCCTAATTTCCTTCTTAAGTGTAGTCCTACATCCCCTATACTCCTCAAGGGACTCGCTCGATCCCAGCTGCCTATACCTGACATATGCCTCCTTCTTTGTCCTGACCAGACCCTCAATATCCCTCGTCAACCAAGGTTCCCTAAACTTGCCAGCCTTGCCCTTCCATCTAACAGGAACATGTCGGCCCTGAACTCTTCCTTTCTCACTTTTAAAAGCCTCCCACTTGCCAGATGTCCCTTTACCTGTAAACAGCCTCTCCCATTCAACTTTTGAGAGTTCCTGTCTGATGCCATCAAAATTAGCCTTCCCCCAATTTAGGACTTCAACCTGAGGATGAGTCTTATCCTTTTCCATAACTATCTTGAAGCTAGTAGAGTTATGGTCACTGGTTCCAAAGTGCTCCCCCACTGACACATCAACCACCTGCCCATCCTCATTTCCTAAGAGGAGGTCGAGTGTAGCCCCTTCTCTCATAGGGCCATCCTCATACTGCTTCAGAAAACCATCCTGGACACACTTAACAAATTCTTCCCCCTCTGATCCCTTAGCACTAAGGCAGTCCCAGTCAATATTAAGGAAGTTAAAATCACCTACTATTACAACCCTATAATTCCTACACCTACCTGTGATTTCCCTACATATATGCTCCTCCACTTCCCTCTGACTATTGGGGGGCCTATAGTATAATCCCATCAAAGTGATCACCCCTTTCTTATTTCTAAGTTCTACCCATATGGCCTCGCTGGACATACCCCCCAGGATATCCTCTCTAAGTACTGCTGTGATGTCCTCCCTAATCAATAGTGCAACTCCCCCTCCTCTCTTACCTCCACCTCTGTCACGCCGGAAGGATCGGTACCCCGGAACAGTGAGCTGCCAGTCCTGCCCATCCCTCAACCACATTTCCGTAATAGCTATAATATCACAATCCCATGTACCGATCCATGCTCTGAGTTCATCTGTCTTACCTGTAAGGCTTCTTGCATTAAAGTAAATGCAGTTTAGCCTACCAGACCTTCCACGCTCCCTGTCCTGCCCCTGCCCAGCCTGCCTACTGGACATTCTTGCTTTAACTTCTACATTTGCCTCAACTATCTCATCGGAGAGACTACTACTTTGGGTCCCACCCCCCCTGCAAGATTAGTTTAAACCCTCCCGAGTCGTGCTCGCAAACCTCCCTGCAAGGATATTGGTCCCCCTCCAGTTTAGATGCAACCTGTCCTTCTTGTACAAGTCACCTCTGCACCAGAAGAGATCCCAATGATCCAAGTAGCTGAAGCCCTCCCGCCTACACCAGATCTTCAGCCACGCATTCATTTGCCTACTCCTCCTATTCCTACCCTCAATAGCACGTGGCACAGGGAGTAATCCTGAGATTACAACCCTAGAGATCCTGCTTTTTAACTTTCTGTCTAACTCCCTATATTCACTTTGCAGGACCTCATCTCTTTTCCTGCCTATGTCGTTAGTACCAATATGGACCACGACCTCTGGCTGCTCACACTCCCCTTTCAGAATGTCCTGCAGCCGCTCCGAGACATCCTTGACCCTAGCACCAGGGAGGCATCATACCATCCTGGAGTCTCGTTTGTGGCCACAGAAATGCCTATCTGCACCCCTTACGATAGAATCCCCTATCACTATAGCTCTTCCAACCCTTTTCCTCCCCTGCCGTGCAGCAGAAGCCTCCGTGGTGCCACGACCTTGGCTGTTGCTGCTTTCCCCTGAGAGGTCATCTCCCCAACAGGAGCCAAAGCGGTATATCTGTTTGAGAGGGGGATAGCCACAGGGGACTCCTGCACTACCTGCCTGCGCTTACTACTCCGTCTGGTGGTCACCCATCTTTTTTCTGCCTGTGCAGCCATTACCTGCGGTGTGACCCCCTCACTAAGCGTGTTATCCACGACCTCTTCAGCATCGCGGATGCTCCACAGTGAATCCACCCGCAGCTCCAGCTCCATAATGCGGGTAGCCAGTAGCTGCAGCTGGATACACTTCCTGCACACATGGTCACCAGGGACACTGGAAGCGTCCCTGATTTCCCACATAGTGCAGGAGGAGCATATCACGGGGCTGAGCTCTCCTGCCATGACTTACCCTTAGGTTAATTAGTTACTCCCTTAATTAAAAAATACTAATTATACTAGGGGCCTTGTTCTACCCAGTCCAATCTAAAGTCCTCAAAAAAAAACACTTTAGTAGTCCTCACCTTATCACCAGAGATTTTATTTTCAACAAAAGAAAACTTACCCCTTATTTTTTGAAGATATTCTAACAGCTGCTACTCACCAACCAATCAGCTTGCAGCTCTCCTGTGATGTCACTGTTGGCCTTTTTTTTTCAAAACTCAGGCACACTGTCGCTGCTCTTTTTAAACACCGCGGGTCTCACTCAGTCTCCTTCTTTCCCGCTGCCGCTGCTCTTTTTAAACACCGCTGGTCTCACTCAGTCTCCTTCTTTCCCGCTGTTGTTGCTCTTTTTAAACACTGCCGGTCTCGCTCAGTCTCCTTCTTTCCCGCTGCCGCTGCACCTTTTAAACACCACTGGTTTCGCT
The DNA here is from genome assembly GCF_036365525.1 of Heterodontus francisci. NCBI lineage: Eukaryota > Metazoa > Chordata > Chondrichthyes > Heterodontiformes > Heterodontidae > Heterodontus > Heterodontus francisci. The sequence continues at coordinate 24,890,630 of NC_090376.1, read as the reverse complement.
CAGTCTCCTTCTTTCCCGCTGCTGCTGCACCTTTTAAACACCACTGGTTTCGCTCAGTCTCCTCCTTGAATGATTTCAAAAGGAAATTAAATGGGCACTTGAGGGAAATAAATTTACAGGGCAACAGGGATAGAGCTGCGGAATGGGACAGATTGGATTGCTCTACAAGGCATGGACTCGAAGGACTGAATGGCCTCCTTCTATGCCATTATGACTCTATGACTCTCTGACTGTCCTGCCTTATTCCCTTATCCCTTGATTCTGTTAATACTCAAAAATCTATCAATCTCAGTCTTGCATATACTCAACTACTGGGCATCCACAACCCTCTGGAGAACAGAATTCCAAAGCTTCACAATCATCTGAGTAAAGAAATTTCTCTTCAACTCAGTCTTAAATGGCTGACTCATTATTTGAGACAATGACCACTAGTTCTACACTATCCAGCCAGGGGAAACAGTCTCTCAGCATCTAGCCTGCCAAGCTGTCTCAGAATTTTATGTTTCAATGAGCTCACCTCTTATTCTTTCCAATCATCAACAAACAGTGCCATTTCTGAGCTTATGATGGAATTCAACTATCTTCTGGTGGCAAAACAATTTTTAATAACTTTGTAATTACAATAATTGACAGATCAAAATGCTTTGCCCCTCCCTATCTCTATAATCTGCTGCAGCTTGACAATCTTGCGACATCTGTGCTTCTCCAATTCAGACCTCTTGAACATCCCCGATTTTAAGAGCTTCACAATTGGCAGCCATACCTTCAGCTGCCAAGACCTAAGCTCTGGACTTCCCTTACTAAACCTCTCTTCCTCTCTCCTCCCATAAGATTCTCCTTAAAACCTACGCCTTTGACCAGGCTTTTGGTCATCTGCCCTAATATCTCCTCATGTGACTCAGTGTCAAATTGACACTCCTGGGAAGCGCCTTGGGACATTTTACTGTGTTAAAGATGCTATATAAATACAATTTGTTGTTGTTGTCACTCCCAACATGTTGGCTCCATTTAGTCAAATGAAGATGTAACTTTCACTTTGAGTCTTGCACTTAAAACAAATTAAACTAAGAAACACACCAAAGAGGAAATAAACAAACCATAGACAAAATTTTGCAATTTTTAAAATATTTGCTTGATAACCTTACTTCCATTCAGGCTGTATTTTCTGTAGACTGCTCAAAATTCAGAAAGTTCTACTGGAATGAAGTTCATGAAGATTTTGCATTATTTTCAGGCAGAGGGAACACAACAGTCTGTGGGGAGTTTAACTTTGTAGCAGACCCAGAAGCAGCTTCCATTGTCCTCAATCAGTTCATATGTCCAACCTATATAGCCACGTGGGAGTACTGTTTACGCTATTCTCTGCCTTGGGTAAGATATTCAGGATATATAATAATTACATCAAAAATGGTCGCACATACACTATTTTATGCTTTTAATTCTGATGAATTTAGTTCTTTTGAAATTCATTCATGTAAAGTGGGCTTTGTTGGCAAGGCTGGCATTTATTACACATACCTAGTGGTCCAGAGATAGTGGTGCTGGGTGGCTCTTCTTGAACTACAGTCCATGTGATGAAGGTGCCCCACATTGTTGGGTAAGGTGTTCCAGGATTTTCACCCAATAACGATATATATCTAAGTCAGAATGGTGAGACTTACAAGGTTGATGGTCTCCCAATGGATTTGCTGCCTTCGTCCTTCTAGCTGGTGGAGATCATGGGTTTGGGAGGTGCTGCCACAGGAAGTTTGGTGAATTGTTGCAGTGCATCTTGTAGATGGTACACAGTGCTGCCACTGTACACCGATGGTGGAGGGAGTGAGTGTTTAGGCTGGTGGATGAGGTGCCAATCAACCGGACTACTTTGGATGGTGTTGAACCTCTTGAATGTTGTTGCAGCTGCACCCATGCAAGCAAGTGGGCAGTATTCCATCTCAATACTGACTTGTGCCTTGTAGCTGGTGGAGAGACTTTGGGGAACTATATGAGCCATTAGCTGTAGAATACTCAGCATCTAACCTGCTCTAGTAGTCACAATGTGCCTGTTGAGTTACTGGTAAATGGTGATTCCCCCCAGGAAGCTAATGCTACTGACTGTAATGCAGAGGTGGTTAGACTCTGTCTCCTGTTGGGGATGACAATTGCCTGGCAATAGTGTGGCATGAATGTTACTTGCCCTTAGGAACCCAAACCTGGATGTTGTCCAGGTCTTGTTGCATGCCTCTCTGGCAAAGTCTTGCGGTATTATCTGAAGAGTTGCGAGTGGAGCTGTAACCAACGCAATCAGCAGCAAATAGTCCCATTTGTGATCTTACTTTCATTATGGCTCTATTTGCTATCGACTACTCAGGATTCAGAAACTTTTAAAGTTCTGCTGGAATGAGGTTCAGTAATTTTTTTTGTATTTTCAGCCAGAGATCTGTTATGTTAAATGAAAAATAAGTATTTCTCTGTTGTAGTGAACATATTTTTATTGAAATTATTTGATTAAGTTATATAAGTAAAATGTTGGTGTCATTGTTGCTTTGTCATATTTTAAAATGGGGATTTTAACAAGAATATGTTCATTGTATGGCGCTGGCGTTGTTTTGCAAATGGGGGAAAGCAATCATTTATGAATGGGGCAGATTTTCATTAAATTATATGTTCTTTCATGGTTGAATAATTTACCAATTTAATTACTAATCACTTACTGTCAAAATGTGAGCAGATCTAGTGGGCAGTTGTTCATTTGTTATGAGAGTGCTTCTATTTTTTTAATATGTTTTTAAGGACTCATATTTAAATTGTGGAAATGGTAGCCTGAAGAAATGCTGAACTGTATTTTTTTTTCACTTGGGTCATTGAAAAGACACTTGACTGAAAACACTTACTGGAAGGATCAAGGAATGTTAAAAGCAACCTCTACTGCAGATCAGCTGCCTTAAGATAAATAAACAACAAGAACCTTGGACTAAGGGGAGATGTTTATAGAGAAGCCACATGTCAAGGTTTATGGAGGTCAGGATGTTAAATTTCTGTTTCAGGGTTTGGATTGTTTTCAGTTGGGGTGTGAACTGTTTTGAAGACATTTGGAGTTTTGGCTGCCAAGGAAAAAGACACTCCCATCTCATCTTTCCTGCACCTCTCTAAGAGACCTTGAGAAGTTTAGTGTGCCAGCTCCTCTTTCTTCCTATCTTTGGAAAAACCCTGCGATTCAAGAGTGTGCTGGCTGAAACCCTGATGGCACATTTCTCCTGGAAAAACCTGCCAGATTAATTATCGATGCCATCTGAAAAGAACTGCTCCAGAAAAAGTCCCAGTGACCCATCACAGTATACCTGGACACCAGACCAAAAGGGACAACTGACATCCTTCCATATCTTTTTTTTCTTCAAGAATTAGCAAGTATTTGGCCATTGCATTTTTTTTTTGTCTTTTTCTTGTAACAGACCTCTGCAGAGAGAATTTCCGTATTTTTTTCACTGTGTGTGAGAGTTTATGTGTGGGGGATTTTAAAAGGGAACTTTCATATGTCAATCTGTGTGTTAGTGCTTTGCTTCCAGATAAGTCTTGTTTTATAATAAACTGAAAATTTTGTTGTTCATTCAAGAAACCTGGTTGGTGTTGTTTATTCTGGGATAAAGAGTAGAGCATATGATTGACCGCATCAGTAACTGGGTAAACATTTAAATATATGTTGTGACCTGTGGAGAAGTGGAACTAGAAAAGACAGTGCACTCCTCCCACTTCGGTTGTAACAATTTTAAGAGAGAAACTTTACTGAGCTATTTGATATTGTGAACGAATATCACACCTGACAATGTCCACAGTGAGGAGTCTCTATGATCTGTTCTGCTGGTGTTCCTTTGTTCTTTTTGATATCTACAAGCCAGTGGTAACTTTACCATATAGTAATTATAGTGAGAGAGATTCTCAGATGCATATAGCTGATGATTCTGTTGTGCCCATTATAGGAGTTTTTTCACAAGTGGATAGATCAAGGCACTGAGAAGGCTTGCTTCATGAAGAAAATAACAGGACACTGTGGAAAATATGCTATGGTCAAGAAAGGCGATAAAGAGGAGCATTCTCAAGCTGGGTTTGTGTCCTGTGATTCTTTTGCAGTGGCGGCTGTTATTGATGAGAGTATCGTTACGGAATACATGCAATGCAGAGTAACTGTGGAGTTACAGGGAGCACTGACCAGAGGAATGATGGTCCTGGATACACTCAATCTACTGAAAAACCAAAATCAAGCTTTTATTATGACAAAATGTGATATGGAGAAATTTAAGCAGCTCATGACATCTGCTCTGAAATAGATAGCAGGAGAGTTTCATAGTGGTCATTAAAAGAAAATTAAGCACCAGCATCAGTAGATTTTATATAGCGTAAATGTAGTTTTTAAAGTTTAGCAGCAATAGTTACTTTCCACATTAAGTAAATATTATTTGTTCTTGTTGTGATTAGTCCTTTAAATGCGCCAGAAATATAATTTAGAAGGTTTAGCTTTGGGAAGTTTTCTATGGAACCATGATTCTCTATTAGTGAATCTTCCAAGTTCCAACGATTGACTTTCCATTTATGAGAAGAAAAGGGTTAAAAAAAACCACAAAATAATTAAAATTTGTTATGGAAGTGTAAACTGTTCACTTTACAAAGCCATGGTATTAGGGTTCTGTCAACCTTATATCAATCCATCATCACCAGCATCTGATAATAGACATAAATCTCTAATCATAGACATGTTCATCAGAACCACACTCTCAGAAGAGAGATATGCAGCTCCACAGTCAGTCACATAGCTGAAGACTATAAAGAACAGATCCAGCAATGCAAAACTGGGCATCCAAGAGGCGCTGTGGGCCATCAGCAGCAGCAGAATTGTACTCAACCACAACCTGTAACCTCATGGCCCGGCATGTCCCCCACTCTACCATTACCATCAAGCCAGGAGACCAACCCTGGTTCAATGAAGAGTGCAGGAGGGCATGCCAGGAGCAGCACCAGGCATACCTCAAAATGAGGTGTCAACCTGGTGAAGCTACAACACAGGACTATCTGCGTGCCAAACTGCGTAAGCAGCATGCGATAGACAGAGCTAAGCGATCCCATGACCAACGGATCAGATCTAAGCTCTGCAGTCCTGCCACATCCAGCCGTGAATGGTGGTGGACAATTAAACAACTAACTGGAGGAGGTGGCTCCACAAATATCCCCATCCTCAATGATGGGGGAGCCCAGCACATCAGTGCGAAAGATAAGGCAGAAGCATTTGCAACAATCTTCAGTCAGAAGTGCCGAGTTGATGATCCATCTCTGCCTCCTCCTGAAGTCCCCAGCATCACAGATGCCTGACTTCAGCCAATTCGATTCACTCCGCATGATATCAAGAAAAAACTGAAGGCACTGGATACTGCAAAAGCTATGGGCCCTGACAATATTCCGACAATATTACTGAAGACCTGTTCTCCAGAACTTGCCGCGCCCCTAGCCAAGCTGTTCCAGTACAGCTACAACACTGGCATCTACCAGGCAATGTGGAAAATTGCCCAGGTATGTCCTGTCCACAAAAAGCAGGACAAGTCCAACCCGGCCAATTACCGCCCCATCAGCCTACTCTCTATCACCAGTAAAGTGATGGAAGGTGTCATCAACAGTGCCATCAAGCGGCACTTACTTAGCATTAACCTGCTCAGTGATGCTCAGTTTGGGTTCCGCCAGGACCACTCAGCTCCTGACCTCATTACAGCCTTGGTTCAAACATGGACAAAAAGCCTGAACTCCAGAGGTGAGGTGAGAGTGACTGCCCTTGACATCAAGGCAACATTTGACCGAGTATGGCATCAAGGAGCCCTAACAAAACTGAGGTCAATGGGAATCAGGGGGGAAACCCTCTGCTGGCTGGAGTCATAACTAGCGCAAAGGAAGATGGTTGTGGTTGTTGGAGGTCAATCATTGGAGCTCCAGGACATTGCTGCAGGGGTTCCTCAGGGAAGTGTGGCCCAACCATCTTCAGCTGCTTCATCAATGACCTTCCTTCAATCATAAGGTCAGAAGTGGGGATGTTCGCTGATGATTGCACAATGTTCAGCACCATTCGTGACTCAGATACTGAAGCAGTCTGTGTAGAAATGCAGCAAGACCTGGACAATATCCAGGCTTGGGCTGATAAATGGCAAGTAACATTTGCGCCACACAAGTGCCAGGCAATGATCATCTCCAACAAAAGAGAATCTAACCATCTCCCCTTGACATTCAACGGCATTACCATCGCTGAATCTCCCACTATCAACATCCTAGGGGCTACCATTGACCAGAAACTGAACTGGAGTAGCCATATAAATACTGTGGCTACAAGAGCAGGTCAGAGGCTAGGAATCCTGAGGTGAGTAACTCACCTCCTGACTCCCCAAAGACTGTCCACCATATACAAGGCACAAGTCAGGAGTGTGATGGAATACTCTCCACTAGCCTGGATGGGTGCAGCTCCAACAACACTCAAGAAGCTCGACACCATTCAGGACAAAGCAGCCCGCTTCATTGGCACCCCATCTACAAACATTCACTCCCTCCACCACCAACGCACAGTGGCAGCAGTGTGTACCATCTACAAGATGCACTGCAGCAATGCACCAAGGCTCCTTAGACAGCACCTTCCAAACCCGCGACCTCTACCAACTAGAAGGACAAGGGCAGCAAATGCATGGGAACACCACCACCTGCAAGTTCCCCTCCAAGTCACACACCATCCTGACTTGGAACTATCTCACCGTTCCTTCACTGTCGCTGGGTCAAAATCCTGGAACTCCCTTCCTAACAGCACTGTGGGTATACCTACCCCAAATGGACTGCAGCGGTTCAAGAAGGCAGCTCACCACCACCTTCTCCAGGGCAATTAGGGATGGGCAATAAATGTTGGTCTGGCCAGCGATGCCCACATCCCATGAATGAATAAAAAAAAATTACTGCTGATGGTGGAAACGTGAAATATAAACAGAAAATGCAGGATCTGTGGAGAGTAAAACAGAGTTAACTTTTCAGGTCGGACCCCTTTCGTCAGGATTGTAAAATGTTGCAGGTGTAACTCACTATTACAGGTTCTCTTGGACTGCAGTTCCATTTCATCCTTCACCTCATTTGACCTTTCTGGTTTCTTTCGGGTAACAAGGACTGCAAGTTTCAATATCTCTAACATCCCCTCTGGATCTTTCTTCATCTTCACTTTCTTCTGATCCTATCCCTCCTACCAATTGTACCCCTTACCTTCTTTTTCACCACTCCCTTTGCCCTTGCCCTCTCGGACCCCAAATCTCAACATTGTGCCCACATTTCAGTGAATTTTGAGTTCAGCATGTTGCTGAACTCTTCTTCCTTTGCCTCTGTGTCTATTTCTTTGGCTAAGTGTCTTCCTGCTTGCACAGTGGACCCTTTCTCCTGTCTTCAGTATTCTCCATCCACCTGGACGCCTCCCTTTGGCCTCTCACCCTTTTGAAATCTTTACATTGGGAACTGCTGGTGTGACATTGGCTATCTCAATTTTTTTACACTCCTCACTCACTACAATCTACCTCCCTCTGAACTTTCAGCAAACCCATTCTCTCAGACCAAACACTGACATTGTCATTAAACCTGCTGACAAGGGTTGGCACTGTTGTTGGTGAGCAGACCTCTACCTAGCAGAGGCCGAACGCCAATTCTCTGACACCTCTCCCTACCTCCCCTTGGACTATGACCCCACCACTGAACATTAAGTCATCGTTTGCCAGGCTGTCACTGACCTCATCTCCTCTGGAGATCTTCCCTCCACGGCATCCAATTTCATAGTTCCCCAACCCTGCGCTTCTACCTCCTTCCCAAGATCCACAGACAGGACTGCCCTAGTAGACCCATTGTTTCAGCCTGTTCTTGCCCTATGAAACTAATTTTTTCCTATTTCGTCTGTATTTTTATTCCCCTTGGCCTGTCTCTTTTGACCTACATCTGTGACTCTTCCGATGCCCTCTATACTTTCCTGACTCGACTCATGTCCTTTTCACCATGGATGTGCACCTCCTCTGCACTTCCATCCCCTACCTGGATGATCTGTGGACTTCCCTGAACGGTGGGCCAGTAAGTTCCCATACACCACCACCCTCCTCTGCCTGGCTGAACTTATTCTTACATTGAACAACTTTCTTCTTTGACTCCTCTCACTTGTTCCAAATAAAAGATGTTGCTTTGGGTATCTGTATGGGCCCTCTCCATGCCTGCCTTTTCGTAGGTTATGTGGAACCTTCTGTGTTCCACAAGAATTCGGTCCCCTCCGTCACCTTTCTCAGGTACATTGTTGACTGTATTGGTGCCACTTCCTGTTCTTACCCTGAACAATAACATTTCATCAACTTTGCTTCCAATTTCCACCCTTCTCTTGCTTTCACTTGGTCCATCTCCAGTCCCTCCCTTCCTCAACCTCTCTATCTCCATTTCTGTGGATATGCTATTCACTATAAGCCCACAGACTCAAACCACTACCTTGACTACACTTCCTCCCACTCCACTTCCTATACTATTCTCCCACTTTCTCCATCTCGGTTGCATCTGTTCTGACAATGCAACCTTTCACATCAGGACTTCCAATATGTCTTCCTTTTTCCTCAAGATTCCTCTGTACTATGGTTGACAGGTCTCTTGACCATGTCAGTTCCATGTCCTGCATTTCTGCTCTCACTCCTACCTAGACCCACGATAGGGTTCCCCTTGTCCTCACCTTCCACTCCACCAGCCTCCACATTCAACTGATCACCCTCTGCCATTTCCAGCATGATGCCACTACCAAACTCATCATCTCTCCTTTTCAGCATTCCAAAGGGACCATTCCTTCTATGACACTTTGGTCCTCTCTTCAATCATCCCTAACACACACTTCCCTGCCCACGCTACCACAGGAGATGTAACACCTGCCCTTTTCCCTCCTATCTTCTCATGGTCTAGGGTCCTAAATTCTCCTGTCAGGTGAAACAGCAATTTACTTGTACATTTATTGGATTGACTGTTCATGAGGTGGTCTCCTCTACATGGGGAGACCAAATGCAGATTGGGTGATTGCCTGACTGAACACCTCCATTCGGGCTACATTGTGACCCTGAGCTTCCAGTCACCTGTCATTTTAATTATTCACCCCACTCTGACCTCGGCTTTGTACGCTGTTCCAATGAAGCCCAACAGAAGCTCAAAGAACATCACCTCATCTTTCGATTAGGCACTTTACAACCTTCTGAACTCAACATCGAGTTCAACAATTTCTCATCATAACCACTGCTCCCATTTTCTCAGAGAACAGTTACTGTTAACGAATCTGTTCATTTAATTATTCCTCCCTTCCATCAAATCACCCTTTTGTTCTTTCCTCCCCTCCCAATCCTTTCCACACTTCTGTAATTGCTTAAAACCTGTTAAAGCTGTGCCATTTTCCAGTTCGGACGATAGGTCATCAACCTGAAACATTAACTCTGTTTCTCTTTCCACAGTTGCTGCCTGACCTGCTGAATATTTCCAGTATTTTCTGCTTATATTTCAGTTACTTATGTGGTTTGGGCGAGGAAAGAGGGGAACAGGAGCAAAGAAAGCAAAAAAGACTCTGATTCAAACCCCACCTTATCAGATATCTCAAATTATTTTTGGAGATTTGATGATGTTAGAGGGAGGAAATGATGACCAGAATACAGGGAGAATGCCATGTTGTTCAAATAATGTCAGGAGATCTTTTACATCCAGTTGAAAATCCAGACAAAACCATGGTTTAACCACTGCTGCAATAGTAGCATCTCAAACAGAAAATTGTATTGAATATATCTCAAATATTCAACCATGAGGGCTGTGTTGCTGGATGTGTAGTCCATTGCATGAGACATTAAAATGTGTCCTTGTCTTTAAGAACCCAGGAAAGTAGGGACTAAAGAAAAATACTTCTAATTTTACACTCTTTACATATGGAGTGAGCTTGATGGGGCAAATTGGCCTTTTATTCCATACTTTTGGTATCTATGGACCCAGAACTTTCCTTCCGTCCATCCATCCATTTTTAAAATTCAGTTTTAGAAAACATTTTGTATTTTAAATTTAGTTTGTGATACCATTCAGTGAGAGGCTGATTATGAAAAATAATAAAGACAGGGCATTGGAATCATTAAAAAGTGCAATAGGTAAATAACCCGATGAGCACAAGAGCAATACAATTACCCCCTATATTTCAGCTTTAGCACGCTATAATCACGGTCATTTTAAAACCCTTGATTATACATTCATGTTCTGCCTGACATCAGAATTAAGAAAATAATTGTTTTGCATGAAATGGGGAAGAATTCTGTACCATGTCAGGTGATGCACATCTCCGTATATTCCACACCTCTTTATACAGAAGTTGATTTAACGTAAAGGTTTGGATTTCCTGGGAACTTCCAGTTTCTACCAATCAAGTACAGAGGTATATTTGTCTCTCCCTTTGTTATTGGACTTTCTGAATAAAATATCTATTTTAATCTGATTTGGGATCGTAACCACAAATAATATTGCCATCTGTGTCCTTGAAGAATAATTTCTTTAACGCAAAGCATGCATATTTTTGATAAATATGTAATCAGTGAAAAACAGAAAAGGTGCACTGAATTATAAAGGCTTTTCTCAGGCATGTAGCAGTGGTAGGATTTGGGTCCATGTCTGTCTTCTTTCATGGCTATTCTGGTGAAAATCCAACTACTTTTGATATTCAAGGAAGCTTCCAGTACCATTCGTTGGCATCCTTCCATCTATGAAAGATGGACATGCAGCAAACAATCCATTTAGCTGGAGTGCCTTCTTTTGGTGCACCTTTGCTGATGGCTGTGAAGGCCAATCCTTGAGCGTCAGGTTTTGCCACAAGTGCCACACGTGAAGTTGTCCAGTGACACTGATGTTGGTGCCTGTTGCCAAGCTGCTGTAGCAACTGATCATTGTGGTAGTGCACACCGGTCCACAGGATGTGTTACCATTGCCCTCTTTTGCCAGCTAGTGACTCCCAGGTGCGATAGTCGACATTTAGAGTCCTCATGTCATGCTTGTAACCATCCTCAAAGTGGAGCTTTGGGCACCCTACTCGTTGTCAGGCCCCGGTTACTTCACCATACAAAAGGTCCTTGGGTAACTGTCTTCCATCCTGCGGACGTTTCCAATCCACTGAAGCTGCCTCTGTTTGATTAGTGCCAACAGACTTGGGAGCTCTGGGAGTACGATTGATTATTTGTTAATTGACAATTCTGTCAGTATAATGTCTTATGCTCATTTTCTAAATATCAAGCATGTTAAACAGTTGTTGCGGCAAACATTTGCCTACATTTTAATCTACATCTTTTAATGAGTTTTTATACAGAACTTCAGCGTTTATTTTTAATGATTCTTACAGTTGATAAATGTGCATGATTGGAATGAATGAATGCTAAATAAAAATATGACCAAATTGCATTAATGTCTCAATCTCTATGAATCTGTGCTGGTGTATATTGTTTCATTAAGAAATTGGTTTTGTCTCGAGGACAGAAACAATGGTGGCCAGAATCAGAAAGGTTGAGTGAGAAGGCATCTAGTGTCATTTCTGTAGTGAGGCTGAGAACAGCTCGATCATCAATCATGTCAACCTAGAAAGTTTGGAAAAGTTGCCTAACCATGTCCAAAAGCAGACATGGCCTAACTAAACCTGACAACTTGAGGAACAATGTATAATTAAAAATTGACCAAGGATACTGCTTCTAAACACCTTAATAATGCAAAAACAAAATTGAGTTCTGTGACTTTTATTAATGCTTTCAGATCATACTCCTTAAATTGATTTTCTGCAATAAATTGAAACCCGATTGTCTCCTGAATGACGTACCAAAAATAGTACTTACAATAGGATTGCAGTGGGACATGAATTCAATATACCATCCAATTGATTATATGGAGGAAAACTACACAAAAATTTATTTTTTTGCTTGGTAGATTTAGACATATTTGTAAGGGGAAGGGAGGCTTTGTGCAAAATAAATTTCCTAGAGTCTAAAATTTAGATTTGACACTTTTTGATACATTTTCCAACATTTTGACATGTTGATATTTGAAGCTAAAGAGAATTTGTTGCGGAATGGAATATATTGTAAAGGTTCTGAACCTTATTTGGGTTCTTAGAGCAAGACAAAACAGTTACAAGCAATAGTTTCAATGTCACAAATTAGAGGATTTATTAAGTAACAAAATTATACTTAATAACCAGGCAATAGTTTACAAGTTGCACACGGTCTTTACTTCCCGCAACGCTTGGACACATTGATGCTAGTTTTGGCCTCTTATTTTTTTCTTTTTCTTTCCACTTTTCTTCTCCAGTAAATCGGTGTGCCAAAGGCACCCTTTCTTGGAGGTTTACACACCTAATCAAATGACTCTCCCCAATTCTTCTGATTGGTCTCAGGTACAGTGATCACTTTCTCATGGGTTTCTTAAAGTGACAGACACCTAGGGTGGTACCATCCACTACACAGTCCCTCTGTTCTCTAGAGATAAGGGACCGCCATGTTTTTACAGGAGTTAGGGTCATGTGGTTTTTAGGAATCCTGCCTAATCACAAACTCAAACATGATTTCCAAGAATCCGAACCCTGACAGAGTCACGTAGTTTCCAGGACAGGTTCTGCACTTCTTATATTGTCTTATAAATGAAATTATTAGGGCACAATGTTTTCAACCATGAGAAAAAGAGGGTACATAATTTCAAAACTAAATGTAAAACTAAAACTAGTCCATGTGACTAGGATGCATAACAATAAATATATAACTAGAATGTCTAAAATGCTAATGTATAAAAAAGGGTGAGATAAAATATGGCAAGATTTCAAAATATACCTGATTGATATATGTGCATGTGCACACAGTTCATATTCTTACAATATATGGATATAAAATCTATTGTATATTCAAAACACATTGGAAACTCCAGTGTCAACCTGATAGAAAAAGTTGACATTTACCCTTAGACTGTATTACAGCACCATCCACAGACATATCAGTTTTAAACTTTACTAACATTAACACAATCTGCGGAACAAACCAGGGTGCCTGTTCAATAATTAAGAAATCGTGCCAGTGTAGGTAAGCCTTAGTGCTATAAAAAGAACAGACTCTTAAAACTTGAAATCTTGGGACTTCATGCTTTGAAAAATTGGGGTCTATTTATTTTTAAATATTGGGACCCATTAAAAGTTTAAGAACAGATTTTAAAAAATGGGCCCCCTCAACAATGGAAAGATTAGAAAGTATAACTTGCAAAATTGGGGCACTGCTCCTACTGTCCCTATCTTTTCACCCCCCCTCCCCAACAGGGTACATTTCCACTTCCCCCCTTTCCTCCACTGCCCCCCCCACCCATCTTTCAACTTTTCCAACTGAGCCCCTGCTGCAATTTATTAGCAACCCCAGCAGAAAACTATTGAAAAGTAACATGAACAGTATCTGCCAATGGAGTAATAGGAATTAATCATTCATAATCAAAATTTCTAGCAAAGCACAACAATCCAATTAACTAAACTGAGATGAAGAACAAGGTCAAACAAGGTTTTTCAAAAAATCTTGTTGGTAAAAACGATTGGCCTTCATAGAGCTGGTGTCCGAGTTCCCCCAAAATGAGGGACGAGTTACCCCCAGCGCCCTATTTTAGCCAAGTGGCTAAACTACTTTTTCAAAAAAGTGAATCTACAGCCAAATTGTTAGGCAAAAAAAATCTTAGTATTTGCTTAGTAATTTGGCTTCAGGAAAACCCAGTGAATTTTTGTTCTCCGCAATCTTGTAATCTAGAATTACACAGTAGAAAGGCTTTAGGAGCTTGCAGGAGGGCATCTCAGGCTCACTTTGTCACTGCCCTCTTGTGGCAATTCTAGTGAACTGTTGAACTGCTGTGGAAAATGTAGGCACTCACTGATAAATAGACAGTTGTGTAATTGCAGTAATATAGGAGCTTCTCCGGAAAGTGTTCTAAATATCCTATTTAAAAAATCTAGGGGTCCATTTCTTTTTAACAGTCTACGATATTGTCTTTTGCACTTTTAAACAAAGAGCAAACTCTGAAATAAAAACAGATAATGCTGGAAACACACAGCAGGTTGAAATATTTCTTGCACCATATATATTCCTTGCCGCAGGAAGCCAGTGGCCTTTTAATGCTGCTTATAAGTACCAGCAACTGCCGGCCGCAAATCTCTTTCACTGGCTTTATTGAAATCTGCACTCAGGTATCTCGGTGTCAGCCTGTTTGAGGAAGCCATAAAGTTACAAACATCCTTCTGATTTTACAAAACAATTATTAGAAGATCTCCAAGGTGGAGATAATGAAACCAAAAATGCATTGTGTAGTATAAGGGTGTGAAAGGGTTAATATTGTGTGTGTGTAAAGATTACCACCCATGATGATGATGTGAGAGATCATGTGGGAGAAACTCGAGAACAGTTACAGCGTGGTTTTTGAAGGAGTCACACAGGCTAGTGTAGAGTGTATATAGTTATGAAATAAATATTGTTTAAAAAGTGCAGTCTAAGAACCTCGCTGGCAGATTCAATAAGGTAACCTTTGAAGAGTTTAGTTTAATTTCCAAAAGGCATCGTGAGAGAGAGAGAGGAAAAAAAAGACAAATCCAATCCCTCAGTCAGGCTGAACATGAGGGTAAAGAGTGGGAAACAACCGATAAACAGCGAACTGTCAAAAAGCACAGGAAACCCCCGAACGCAGCAGGGAGACTCCATTAATGCAGCCAAGCCTGAAAAAGAAAAATGAATAACCTGCAGCTCTCAAAGAAAGAGGAAAACCCTAGAATAGTCTTTTGGAACAGTAGGGAACTCTCAAACAGCTGTGACAACTCCATTAGACAAACTGAACAAACAAAGAGAAATGCTTAATCAAAGGGAAAAACCCTAGAATAGCCCATTAAAACAGCAGGGGACACTTGAAAACACCTGCTACACTCCATTAAAGCAAGTTAGCCTGCAAAAAAGTTTCTTAAAGGGGAACACACTAAAAAAGTTTATAAAATAAAAGAACATGGATCAAAAAATGGGAATGCCGGAGAGTTTCAAAGGTAATGAAGGACACAATCAGATTCAAAGCTGGGTACTATGGACAAAAAAGGTTTCTCAGATATAGAAATGCATCTAAATTGGACAGTAGGTATAAAGCAGAGCAAGTGAATACACTATTGTATTCAATAGGTGCTATAGCTGATGATATAATAGCAAGACAAGGTAATAGCAATGAATCAGCCAAATTTGATGAAGTTTTAAAAGTTTGTGATTCCTATTTCAATCTGCACAGCAATAACATTGTTGAGCAAAATTCAACAAAAGGGTCCAGAAACTGGGCAAAACAGTCAATACTTTAATCAATGACCTTTACAGACTTGCAAAGCGATGAGAGTATGGAGACCTTAAAGAGAAATTGATGAGATCGTATTGTTGTGAATGATTCAATATCAGACCATTTACAGTCTAAAGAAGACATCACCCTAGAAAAAGCCATTCAGCTGGTGAGGCAAGCTGAGGACAGGAAGAACAGACCAAGCTTGTGAGTTGAAGAATAAAAGCAAAATACTGCAGATGCTGAAAATCTGAAATAAAAATAGAAAATGTTGGAAATACTCAGTAGGTCTGGCAGCATCTGTGGAGGGGGAAACAGAGTTAACGTTTCAGGTCTGTGACTTTTCATCAGAACACAGGTGAAGACTGACCTTGGTTCAGGACACCTCCTGCAACTGTTCAGTTCCTTCATCAGAGAGCTGAAAGAGAGACACCAGGATAAAAGATACACTGGAGTGGGGGGGGGGGGGGGGGGGAGAAAGATAGCGAAAGATGCCTTTAAACCCTGCCAGTGATGTGGCGGCAGAAGTTCCCATAGGTGCAAACAATGTCCTGCCGAAAGAGCAGAATGCTTTTATTGCAGAAAAATAGGGCACTTCAGTTAGATATGCCAAAATAAAATCTTGACTACCTCAAGCTCTAAAGGAAAAGTATTTAAGAATAGAGGGGTTAATAAATTTAAGCAATCTCCTGCAGCAGACCAATCAAAACATTTTCTTGGTGAGATCAATGATCCAAATCAGGCATTTTGGTCAGCAGACTCGTCAATGGACATATCACTAATTTAAAACTCGACATAAGTGTAACAGTCTAATCAGACAAAGAGCCATGGCTTTCTGCAACCAATGGAAACTCAGTTACATGGCCCTGGAGGGGTGAACTTGAAATAAAGGGGAAGTTACAAGCAGCACTTCAGTATAAGGGAAAGCAGATACTAGAAACACTATGTCCTAAGAAATCAGGAGTTCTCACTCTTAAGCAGAAGAGCTTGTATTGACCTTCATCTTATAGAGAAAGTCGAAGTTAAACAATAAGAATCCAGGAGCTAGGACAGAGGGAGAGCCCCACACCCTGACCTGAGCACTGCAGAGAGTCCGGGCTTTCCCACAGAGCCCACACAATAGAGAGAACATGCACAACGCAGCATGCTGCTCAAAGCAGAGCGAGAAAGAGAAATGCACAAGTTTCTACAGGAGTTCTACATGGATAGAGAACTTGGGAAGAAGCAAGTCCAACAAATTCGTCAGGCATAGGGGAAAGATGTAGAATGCATCTATATCTGCCAAAACTGACAGCAAGGTTGACCACAACAGAGTCCCAAGGGTAAGGGGATGAAAATCTTCTTCGAACACAGAAGCGACTTTACCACTGTGCATGATTTGCTGGTCTATGACAAGAGATTGGTGATTCTAGAGTCACCGAGAGTAGAGATCTTGGATAAAATACACCAGGGTCATATGGGCATAACTAATTGTACAGCACAGACTCAGGCATCCCTGTAGTGGCCAAGAATCCCAAAGGATATCGAAGAACTGATTTCAAATTGTGACATGTGCGCAGTTCACAGACAGGGTCAAAGAGAACTTCTAATTTCAATCTAATTCCCAATGAGACCGTGGGAACGGTTGGCAATGGATTTATTCTTCTTTGACAGGAGATCCTATCTAATTATAGTTGATAACTTTGATCCATCTCGAAAAGTAAAGTGGATGTACACAATGTCACGAGTTTTTTTTGTTGAAAGCTAAGAATTCTGTGTGTCTTTGAAAGCTGGGAAAAGGGATTTTCTGTGAACACTGAACGCTAACACTTGGTGTTTGAAGGGTGCAGACTGCAAGACCCGTTTCCAAGCAACCAGGAAGATTTATGACTGTCTTGTGACTTGACTGTTGAAAAAGTTTCGTTTCATTTTGGTTTGAGCTCAGTTGCTGCTACTAGAGACTTGCTAGGAAGACAGCCCAGAAACTTTCTCTTGAAAAATAATTCCTGTATCAAGTGAAATTGTAATTTCTTCATGAAGTTAAAAGAACTTGGAAGGATTTGCACATCAAATGTATGGGAGCTAAACCTTTGTTGCTGTGTCTGTCTGGAAAGAGGGGAAGACCCAGAAAATGTTACTCCTCTGCAAAAGAAGCCTTACATCTCTTAGAAAGAAATTCTACATTTAAGGTGTGGTTTTGACCTGCCCGAAGAGAGGGAAAGACCCAGGAAAAGAGGGGTTGTTACACTCTGTAGAGAAACATTGCTTTGGAGAGAGGAAGCCTTGTGTTTCGGGTGTGGCAGGTTACAAGAATCCCTGCCTCGAGTGATTCCAGTTAATCCTGTGTTTTTGGGAGATCCTGAAATCTCAAGAAAGCTTCTACTGTTAGACTGCTACTTCAAAATCCAAGTAGACCTATTGTTACACACTTTTGCTGAAAGATCTGTGTGACGCCTGCTGCAGACGAATTGCCTTGAATGCCTACCCATCACAGACCAGTCATTAATTTTGCCTAGAGAGAGTGAATGGCATCTGACTATTCGATTCTGGGACATCTCACCCATCCGGAAATATCCTACCACACCATGACAACCAATCATTTTATTATTCCTAAGAAACAGTTGTAATTCAAAACATCCTTTTAATACTGGTTAACCATTGGTTTTTGAATGTGTGCGCGCGTGCATGCGTGTTAAGACGAATACGTTATAAAATCTTTGCAGATATATATTTATCCCATTATTGTTTAAGATTTAGTTTATTAATAAATAGCTAATTTTGTTATTTAAAGAAAGCTGGTTTGGTGTGCTTTATTCTGGGGATCAACAGAGCGTTTAATTTGGCTATTTTTCCAGTACGTGGGAAACTTTACTAATATGCTGTGACCTGTGGAGAATTGGGACTGAATTAACAGTGCATTACTCCCACCTTGGTCATAACAAGTGAAGCAGTCATCAGAGTTTTGCAACACGTGGTATACCTGATCAGATACATCAGATAATGGACCACAATTTGCAAACAATTACTTCACACATTTTACGGAAAAATGGGAATTTGTTCATTTAACAAGTTCCCCTAGGTAGCCACAATCAAATGGAGAAGCTTAGTGAGCATTAAAGCTATGAAGAAAAATCAAGATGTCCAATTAGCACTACTGACCTAACGGTCTACTCCATTATTATGCAGATTAGTGCCATCAGAACTCTTAATGGGAAGAAAACTTCGAACTCAATTTCCAATTCTACCAAGAAATTATTTCCAGGATTACAAAGCAAGGATTATCAAAGTGCACAAGACAAAGAAAGTTGTAGCAAAACAAACAAACCCATAATTATAAACAAGAGATACGGTACCAGAAATTTGTCAGAAGGGCAAAATGTATGGGTACAAGACCAAAATAGAGTAGACTCTGGTAGACTCAATAAAGGTGGCAGCATACAGCACCAAACATACAAGACATTGCTCTTCTGGCACACACACTATAAATCCTTGGCTGAGGAAACGCCAAGCCTGGGAATCCCCAACCATTCCCTGAAACCACCCCCCTCCCCCCAACCATTCCCTGAAACCACCCCCCTCCCCCCCTTTCAGAATTGTGTCCTTGTTTGAAATTCTGCCCCTAAACTGGTCTCTGCAGAGATTTCTGGGGAAGGTCAGGACTCAGCAAGTTTGGGACCTAATTTGCACCATTTCCTCCACACTCCTGCCAGACTTATGGCAGGTGTACACCGTAAAAGCTGCAGATTTTCGCTTCCATTTAACTCCATCTTGGAGGTATTTATTGTCTTAATTTTGTTTTAACAGAAGGATGTCCTAACCTCTCACTTTATGAGGTAGGAAAGATGATCACAAGAATAAGTTAATCTAAAATAACAAAGCCAAATCCCCTATTATTCCCCATTAAGAATTGAACTGTACAATGACATATGTGCAGGGTAACAAAAGATGATAACTCAATTTAAACAACCTGTTTATAAGGCCATATCCTCAGGTTACAAAATCTTGTATAGATGATTATTTGGAAGAGATAGAAAGATCATAAATATGAAATATTAATTGCACCCAACGGCGGGAGGTTAGTATTAATCTAAATAACTTCCTTTGCCAGGAGGCAACTTGTGCATTTGACCCAAGCTTGCTCAAAGGAAGTTAGGTAGCCAGATAATAGCCTAAATTGGTGCTCTCTTATAGTCTGCTTGAAGACCAAAATGTTCTCGAGACCACCCTGATCAATTCATCAAAATGTTGGTGGTCTCCTGCACACTTTCTACACACAAGCTGCATAACTACACATGGACAATTTATGTAGTGTCTTTATAAATGCAAATGAAAATGTGAAAGAACAGCCTTAAGCCTTGACGTTCCAAGAATTAAAAAAGGTAAAAGCAAAATACTGCGGATGCTGGAAATCTGAAATAAAAACAAGAAATGCTGGAATCACTCAGCGGGTCTGGCAGCATCTGTGGAAAGAGAAGCAGAGTTAACGTTTCGGGTCAGTGACCCTTCTTCGGAACTGACAAATATTAGAAAAGTCACAGATTATAAGCAAGTGAGGTGGGGGTGGGGCAAGAGATAACAAAGGAGAAGGTGTAGATTGGACCAGGCCACATAGCTGACCAAAAGGTCACGGAGCAAAGGCGAACAATATGTTAATCGTGTGTTGAAAGACAAAGCATTAGTACAGATTAGGTGTTAATACGCTGAATATTGAACAGCAGCAAGTGCAAACCTGAAAAAAAAAACAGTGGGTAAGCAAACTGAACAAACTAAGATGAAATGAAATAAATGCAAAAAAAAGATTGTAAAAAATGTAAAAAAGAATGTAAAAACAAGGAAGGAAAAATAACTAAAAATGAAAGTAAAATGGGGGGCTGTCATGCTCTGAAATTATTGAACTCAATGTTCAGTCCGGCAGGCTGTAGTGTGCCTAATCGATTGACGAGATGCTGTTCCTCGAGCTTGCGTTGATGTTCACTGGAACACTGCAGCAATCCCAGGACAGAGATGTGAGCATGAGAGCAGGGTGGAGTGTTGAAATGGCAAGCAACCGGAAGCTCAGGGTCCTGCTTGCGGACTGAGCGGAGATGTTCTGCAAAGCGGTCACCCAGTCTGCGCTTGGTCTCCCCAATGTAGAGGAGACCACACTGTGAGCAGCGAATACAGTATACTACATTGAAAGAAGTACAAGTAAATCGCTGCTTCACCTGAAAGGAGTGTTTGGGGCCTGGGATAGTGAGGAGAGAGGAGGTAAATGGGCAGGTATTACACCTCCTGCGATTGCAGGGGAAGGTGCCATGGGACGGGGACGAGGTGGTGGGGGTAATGGAGGAGTGGACCAGGGTGTCGCGGAGGGAACGATCCCTTCGGAATGCTGACAAGGGAAGGGAGGGGAAGATGCGACTGGTAGTGGCATCACGCTGGAGGTGGCGAAAATGGCGGAGGATGATTCTTTGGATATGGAGGCTGGTGGGATGAAAAGTGAGGACAAGGGGAACCCTGTCACGGTTCTGGGAGGGAGGGGAAGGGGTGAGGGTAGAGGTGCGGGGAATGGTTCGGACACGGTTGAGGGCCCTGTCAACCACAGTGGGGGGAAATCCTCGGTTGAGGAAAAAGGTCATATCAGAAGCACCGTCATGCAAGGTAGCATCATCAGAGCAGATGCGTCAGAGACAGAGAAACTGGGAGAATGGAATGGAGTCCTTACAGGAGATAGGGTGTGAAGTGTAGTTGAGGTAGCTGTGGGAGTCGGTGGGCTTATAATGGATGTTGGTAGACAACCTATCCCCAGAGATGGAGACAGAGAAGTCGAGGAAGGGAAGGGAAGTGTCAGAGATGGACCATGTAAAGGTGAGAGAAGGGTGGAAATTGGAAGCAAAGTTGATAAAGTTTTCTAGTGAACATTGAGTTCAAAAATTTCAGAGCATGACAGCCCCCAATTTTACTTTCATTTTTAGTTATTTTTTCTTCCTTGTTTTTACATTCTTTTTTTTACATTTTTTACAATCTTTTTTTTGCATTTATTTCATTTCATCTTAGTTTGTTCAGTTTGCTTACCCACTGTTTTTTTTTCAGGTTTGCACTTGCTGCTGTTCAATATTCAGTGTATTTACACCTAATCTGTACTAATGCTTTGTCTTTCAACACACGATTAACATATTGTTCGCCTTTGCTCCGTGACCTTTTGGTCAGCTATGTGGCCTGGTCCAATCTACACCTGCTCCTTTGTTATCTCTTGCCCCACCCCCGCCTCACTTGCTTATAATCTGTGACTTTTCTAATATTTGTCAGTTCCGAAGAAGGGTCACTGACCCGAAACGTTAACTCTGCTTCTCTTTCCACAGATGCTGCCAGACCTGCTGAGTGATTCCAGCATTTCTTGTTTTTAATTAAAAAAGGTACCTGGACATGCACCGGACATGCTGTAACCTGCAAGACTACAGATCAGGTGCTGGAAGGTGGCAATAGATTGGGTGGCTTGATTTTTCAGCCAGCGTAGACACAATGGGCTGAATGGTCTCCTTCTGTGCCGTATTTTTTCTATGCTTCTATTCCTCTCAGTTTCCAGCTATTTTGCTATGTAATTTACTTTACCTGTTTGAATTTGGTGGGTCTGCTAGTTTGAAAAGCTCGCTCAGTCTTGCTACTTCGTTGGGGGATAATCCTAAACCCAGCAATAAGGGAGCGGCCCAGGGAACTGACTGCTGCAAGTATGCATATTTTCCTTAGACATTTTTATACGGTCATGCAGGCCCCCACCTGCCAAAAATGAGGCGCATGAATTTCACCACATGGACATTAAATTTCAAATTGCTGCTGGGAAGAGCAGGCCTGTGGACAAGGGGTTGCCAGGCCCCTGGCTGGAAAGACATTTTTGCATATTAACAGACAGTGCTTGGAACAAAAGGAGCTATCCCGTGCTCCAATACAATCCACAAACAGACATGGACAAACCAGTTAGTCACATGAATAACCTGCTTGGCAGTCTGGGTTTTTTTTCTGAATTATATAGTTTGAACCGAGTCTGCAGAAAGCTTTTTGCTCCTGGGCTGAAGATCTCACCCGTCTGCTCCCCACCTCTTTCTCACAAGCCTCTGAATCCACTGACAACACACGAACCCCAAGAGAGAAAAGTCTCCCACAGTGAACAAGGTTTAAAAAGAATACTGGGCCCCCACGAAAAGCAAGATCTACCTACAATCAAGAACTCCACAGTGAGTTCAAAGAACTGTAACAGTTGCCTCCAACCTTTAAACCTAAAAAAAACCTATTTGTGCTGGTTTCTTTGCCTTATAATTGGAAAGCGGTAAACAAGGATTAACCAAGGGGGAGCTAAAAACACGGTTTAACATTAAACCCTGTTACAGTAAGACCAGGTGATGGCTGAAAGGGAACCCGAGATCTCTTTCTCACCTGGTTGTAACAATACATATTAGTTATGCATAGTTTATTTTGAATATAGACATGCATTTCAAGAGACATGGATTTATTTCAGCAAACCTATGTAGCAATTATTCCTTCCTTAAGCCTGGGCCTCTGGATAATATGCTGATTGTTGCTCATGTCATCACTTCAAAAGATGTCTCCCTAATTGATATTTGTGTCTTGTACCGCCATTATTTATATACACCCTTTGTTATCTGATCACACAGAGCTGTCAGCACTGGCTTAGCAGCATGTTATTTGTTCTTACCTTCCAGTCCGTTGATTTTTAAACAGAATTATTAGACCTCTGATTATACCTCTGGGGAGGAAATGTTACAATGTGTGAAGATATGGAGGTATATATAGAAGAGGTGCTTAATACATCTCAGCCTAAGCAAACCAAAGACATGGGAAAAAGACTTTCCTATAGCTCAGAGAAAGCATATTGGAATACTGAGCAGTATCCATAGAATAGTACTGCACAGGAGGCCGCCATCTGGCCCATCAAGTTTATGCTGGTTCTTTCGAAGAGCAATCCAATTGGTCACACTTCCCCGTTTCCCCATATCCCTATAATTTTTTCTTCAAGTATTTATCCAATTCCCTTTTGAAGACCACTATTGAATCTATACCAGGCAGCGCATGACAAATTTTAACCATTTGTTGCATAAAGATTTTTCCTCATCCTGCCTCGGGTTCTTTTGCCAATCAGCTTAAATCTGTGCCCTCTGGATATCCTTCAGCCATTGGAAACTTCCGCTTTATTTAATTCATCAAAACCCTCCTTTATTTCAAACACATCAAATCTCATCAGCCGTCTCTGCTCAGAGAACAATCAGCATCTACAGTCTATCCTTGTAACTGTAATCCCTCATCCCTGGAACCATTCTAGTAAATCTCTTCTGTACCTCCTCCAAAGCCTAAATGTGTGGTGCCCAGAACTGGACACAATATGCCAGCAGGAGTGGAATTAACGTTTTAAAAAGGTTTAGCACGGCCCCTGGGCAGTCAGCTCTGTCGAGAACTCCTCACAGTGCACATCCATCATCTGCTGCTCTCCATTGCTTTTTCTCCCCTAAATCCTCTCTTCTGCAGTTCAAGTTCCCCAGATTTAATTTAAACAGCCTCTGTTTGTTGGTTTAAAGTCCATCCCCTGACCTTACCTCGTGAGCTCTGGTAAAGATCTGGGAAAGACCTGGACTCGGCTTTTCTCTCAAATCTGGCTTCAAATTCCTGGACTTCTCTGGACATCACGATCATGTTTATGCACTGGACTACATTGGAATAAATCATAAGATTCTGTGTCTGTTTATAATCTGTTGTTCTTTGCTTTGCGAACTGTGGAAAAGACCTGGAAAAAAATTTAGATCCAGATCTTTTCTCACACTTGGTTCCAAATTCCAGAACTTCTGTAGTCAAGACCACATTTCTGCTTTGGACTAGACTGGTTATACTGTGAGGCCCAACTTGTGTCTCTGATCTGCTGCTCTTTTACAATATTTGAAGTAACTGATCAGTTTACAGCCCTACCCTCACCACTGCTGTGATTGAGAGACTTCAACCTCCTGCTGAGCCTATGACTGACCACTGGTTATACTAGTTTTTCAGTGTCACTCTTTTACTGACTAGAAAATCACTTACCTGGGCCAAAAAAAGACTTGCATTTATATAGTGCTTTTCACGACCACCAGATTTCTCAAAGCAGTTTACAATCAATGAAGTAGAAGTCATTGTTGCAATGCAGCAAACCTTGGCTGCTTCTGGATTTCATCTTTCTGATCCTTCACCATCTTTCCGATTCCACAACTGACTGTACACCTCCTGCATCCTCATTCCCACAAAAATACCTCCATCAGTGCAGCCTCCACTACTCTACCCTCAAACAGCTTCTGGACGTCACTTGCTACACCGGTCTCCAAACTCAGACAACAGTTCATCGATGTTCCATACTAACTCCACCCTATCCATGTCATTTTTATCCCACCACAGGGCCTCTGATTAACTCTGGACTCCTTTCTATTATCTCCTATGTACGATCAGGTTTTTATGTATCCTAATTTTCATGTAATTAGGCCCATGGAACTTGAACTTTCCAAGATGGTCACATGCATATTTTGGCTGCTACTTCTAACCTGAATCCATCGATCTGTTTCCACTTTTTCCCTTTTCATTTTCTCTTTACTACTCCTAGACTCTTCTTGCATACCTTTCACTTTTCCACTCAGATACTCTACCCTCCCAATTCCCTAGCCCAACACTTCTGTACCCCTCAACCTTCCTGCTGTCTTGCCACTGCCGCAAGCTTGACTCCCTATTAGCTAAGTCTACAGCTTCCCTCTGTGCCTCTCTTGATATCCTCCAAAGGGCTTATCCAGGCACTCTGCGCTGACTCATTACAAGCAACAACCCTAATTGCTCCATCCTATGCTCTTGACGACTTTCCTACCCAGAGCACCCACTGGGTGATAATCTTGCCAAACTCATGAATCCAACTCACCCCTCTCATTGCTGATCCTGTTGACTCTGCCAGTGGATCAGCTCTCACTGCCTCTTTATGCATCCCCCTCCAGAATGTCTGTTCACTTGCAAACAAGGCCCTTGCCATTCATGAACATATTGTGAATGATTGCATTGACAGCACGGCTTTAACGGAAACCTGACTGAGGGGTGATGACACCTTTCCCCTTAATGAAGCCTCCCCAGCTCGCTGTACCTTCCACCATTTTCCCCCCTGGAGACCATCGGGGTGGCGATGTGCTTTATCACCATATCACACCTTGGCCTGACCCCATACTCTTATGGCACTTTCTCCTCCTTTGAGCTTTGCTCCTTGTTCCACTCCTCTCACACCTCATACAAAATCCTCCCGAGTACAAAATAAATTTTCTTAGATATGTTCACTACTTTCCTTCCTCAGCACCAAATGATTTCTCATCTTGTGATTTTAACCTCCATCTCATCATGTTATCTCTCCTCTGAGCTCACTGCCCTCTTAACCTCCCTAAATCTCTCCCTTCATGTAAACTCACCAACCCATATTCACAGCCACCCAATCGACCTTGCCATCTCACATGATCATGCCAGTCCCATCTGATCAATTACAGATAAGACCATCTCTAGTCACCTCCTTGTATCACTCTCCTCACATCCCCCTTCCATGCCCTAACCCTACCTCCCCTTGAAAAAAAACTACCCTCCAAATTCACTTACACCTGCACTTTCAAAATCCCAACTGTCTAGCCTTTGGCCCTCCATTCACCACAATATTTCTGCAGCTACTGATTTGTTCAACCGTGCACACTCCAACTTTTGATGCCACAATCCCCAACAAAATCATTACTCTCACCCTGGAACAGCTGTCATCTCTGCTCCCTTACGTCCAAAGGATGCAGACTTGAAAGGAAATGGCAGACAACTGGTTTAACATTAAACACTGGACAACATTAAACACTATTGAATCCTGCTCATCTGCCAAATTTGCTCACTATTCCGGGATCATCCTGGAATGCAAACATAACTTCAGCTTCTCTTCTCGACTACAAGCAGTCTTCTCAAATCCCTCTTTCCTGTCGCCGCTATCCTCAACTTCACCAATAAATGCGAGAAACTCGTGGACTTTGTCACTTCGAGACCATCCGTTCAGCTGCCTCTGCAACATCCCTCCCTTCCACTTATCTATTGGGACAACCTTCTTCTAAAGATCCCCCTTGACTAGCCCTAGCTCTGAACTCACATCCTTCTCTATATCTCCCCTCATGCCCTTTCCTAGCTCATTTTGTCTATATGAGACCCACCTCCTGCTCTCTTGACCCTATTCCCACAAAAATGCTAATCACCCAATTTCCCCTCCTGGTCCCCATGTTAGCCAATATTCTGACCAATTCGCTCTCTCGATATTGTCCCCCTCTCCTTTAAATCTTCCGTCATCACCCCTCAAAAAAATTAACCTTGACCCCACCGTCCTTGCAAACTACCGCCCCATCTCCAACCTCCCTTTCCTTTCCAAAGTCCTTGAACATGAGAGAGATCTCTGGGGAAGATTGCCTCTCAAATCCGAGCCTAAGTGCAAATCCCTTAAGGTAGGTTTCTGCTCCACCACAGTACTATAACGGCTGTCAGACACAAAACGATGGCAGATGTGACTGGGCAAAGGCAGACTATCCCTCCTACTTCTCCACCTGCCTCTAGCCTTTGACACAGTTGTCCACACCATCCTCCTCCAATACCTTAGCTCATTTGCTGCTGAAACCCTCATTTATACCGTTGCTACCTCTAGACTTGAAGTTGGCCAAAACTGTTGCTCCCTGCATCCTTACTCGCATTGTGTCCTGTTCACGCATCACCCCTGTATTTGCTGACCTGAATTGGCTCCTGGTTAAACACTGATTTTAAAATTCTCTTTCTAGTTTTCAAATCCATGGCCTCACCCCTCCCTATCAATATGATCTCCGCCGTTTCCACAATCCTCCCAGTATCTGCATTCCACTAATTTTGATCTCGAACACCCCATTTTTAATTGCTCCATCATTGGTGGCCGTGCCTTCAGCTGCGAAGGCACTAAGCTCTGGAATTCTCTCTCTAAACTTCTCTTTTCTCCTTTAAGACACTAAAAACACAAGTCTTTGACCAAGCTTTTGGTCACCTGCCTAATATCTCACTTGGCACAACGTCAAATTTTGCTTCATAACGATCCTGTGAAGTGCCTTGGGATGTTTAATGTTAAAGGCACAATATAAATACAATATAAATAAATACAATGGTTTTCATAACTTTTCTGTAACAGATCGCCTAAAACTGCACACAGTACTCTGACTTAACCGCCATCTTGTACAAACTTCTATCACAAACTTTGCTATTTTTAATTTTTAAAATGCACTTGGTGAGCAAATGCATTTTGGGAAAGTGTTTTCCCAAAGGTCTGCCAAACCAGCAGCCTTTCCTCAAGAAAGTCAAATCAATTGCAGCCATTATGCTCCAAGATGAATTTGTTAATCACCATGGCATCCAGACCACAAACTGGATGAGCAATCAATACTACAAGGCCAAACCTGAAGACCAGTATGGAGATAAAAGCAGATGACATTCCTGCAAGAACTCTGGGATGCAGTCAAAGGCATCCTCTGTGCACGATCAACAGACACTGACCACATTGGGAAAGATGTCCAATATCAAGTTCATCTTGCACCAAGGGCAAGTTTTCAGAGTTGTCAACTTTTAGAATAAGTTAGCGTGGATTTGCTACAAATATTCAAAAAAGGGAAGAGGATGAATTCCTAACCTAATGACTGTCATCACAGTGTGCATAAGGTAGCTGGGGACATCGCTCTGGTCACTGTGGTCTGCTGGAACTTAAGACTGCCTTTGGGAACTGGAAAGGAATATTCTAGATTTGTTTCCTCCCTAAATTGACTTTTTTTTTGGTCTCTCCTAGGAGATTGTGTGGTTGGTCTGCATTGGGGTATGGGGGTCACATTGTGCTAAAATTGCACCATGACAGTATGGAAAGTCTCAATGGACCAGCTGGGCTTTTCTTGTCCACATAGTGCCAGATACTATCGAGGTTAAGAATCTAAGAAATAGGAGCCAGGAGTAGACCTCAGCCTCAAGTCCACTTTTCTGCCCGCTCCCCATATTCCTCGATTCCCTGACACCAAAAAACTGTATCTTAGCCTTAAATATATTGAACAGATGGAGCATCCACAACCTTAAGTGGTAGAGAATTTTAAAGATTCATAACCCTCAGTGAAGAAATTTCTCATCTCAGCCCCAAATGATTGGCCCCTTATCCTGAGACCCTGCATTCTAGATTCCCCAGTCAGGGGAATAACCTCTCAGTGTCTACCCTGTTAAGCCCCTTCATCATCTTGTACATTTCATGAGATCACCTTTCATTCTTCTAAACTTCAAAGTATAGACCCAATTTACTCAGCCTATTATAGGACAACCCTGTCATCCCAGGAACTAATTTAGTGAACTTTCACCGTACCACCTCCAATGCAAGTTTATCCTTCCTTAAGTATGGAGACCAAAACTGCACGCAGTACTCCAGGTGTGATCTCACCAAAGCCCTGAACAATTGTAGCAAGACTTCCTTTATTCTTGTACTTCAATTCCTTATATATTTGGGCCGTTTAAAAATAACTTGCCTTTCATTGCAGCAGCTTATTCGGGAGCAGAGAGTGCGAGCGAGTGATCAGCTGGGAAGGTCAGTTTCAAAGTAAACTTAATTTCCTTTTGTTTTCGGCGGAGACCAGGGGGCTGCTGGGTAAGTAAAACTCTATATTTGGGCAGTTTCTGAACCCGAGACACTACACGGGTAGTGTCTCCCACCCGCCCTCCTCCTCTAACAAGAAAAAAGGACTCGGTGGTGTAGATAAGGTAAGGCTTTTTCTATTTCTTTTTTTTTTTAATCGTGTGATTGGTAAAAACTTTTCGTTCCTTTTTCATTTATCTAAGTTAAGCTTAAGATTAAAAATGGCAGGAGATCTCAGACCCGTGTCATGCTCCTCTTGCTCAATTTGGGAGCTCAGGGACACGGCTGATGTCCCTGACTCCTTCACGTGCAGGAAGTGTCCAGCTGCAGCTCTTGTTAGACCGCATGACCACTCTGGAGCTGCGGATGGACTCACTTTGGAGCATGCACGATGCTGAGGAGGTCGTGGATAGCACGTTTAGCGAATTGGTCACAACGCAGATTAGGATTGCTGAGGGAGAAAGGGAATGGGTGACCAAAAGGCAGAGAAAGAGCAGGAAGGCAGCGCAGGTATCCCCTGTGGTCATCTCCCTCCAAAACAAGTATACCATTTTGGATACTGTTCAGGGAGATGGCTCACCAGGGGAAGGCAGCAGTAGCCAGGTTCATGGCACCGTGGCTGGCTCTGCTGCTCGGAAGGGCAGGAAAAAGAGTGCAAGGGCTCTCGTCATCGGGGATTCGATTGTAAGGGGAGTAGATAGGCGGTTCTGTGGTCGAAAACGAGACTCCCGAATGGTATGTTGCCTCCCAGGTGCACGGGTCAGGGATGTCTCAGATCGGCTGCAGAACATTCTGAAGGGGGAGGGTGAACAGCCAATTGTCATTGTGCACATAGGCACCAATGATATAGGTAAAAAACAGGATGAGGTCCTACAAGCAGAATTTAGGGAGTTAGGAGCCAAGTTAAAAAGTAGGACCTCAGAAGTAGTAATCTCAGTACAAGTGCCACGTGACAGTCAGTAGAAATGAAAGAATAGTCAGGATGAATGCGCGGCTTCAGAGATGGTGCAGGAAGGAGGGGTTCAGATTTTTGGGACATTGGGACCTGTTCTGGGGGAGGTGGGACTATTACAAATTGGACGGTCTACACCTGGGCCGGACTGGAACCAATGTCCTTGAGGGTGCTTTTGCTAACGCTGTTGGGGAGGGTTTAAACTAATGTGGCAGGGGGATGGGAACCAAATGAGGTCGTCAGTGGACAGTAAGGAGGTAGTAACGAAAGCCTGTAAGGAACTAGATAATGAAGTCAGCGTGACTAAGGGAAAGAGTAGGCAGGGAGCAGATGAAGAACGCAAAGGGAGTGGTGGTCTGAGGTGCATTTGTTTTAATGCAAGAAGTGTAGTAGGTAAGGCAGATGAACTTAGGGCTTGGATTAGTACCTGGGAGTATGAAGTTATTGCTATTACTGAGACTTGGTTGAGAAAAGGGCATGATTGGCAACTAAATATCCCAGGATATCGATGCTTCAGGCGGGATAGAGAGGGAGGTAAAAGGGGTGGAGGAGTTGCATTACTGGTCAAAGAGGATATCACAGCTGTGCTGAAGGAGGGCACTATGGAGGACTCGAGCAGTGAGGCAATATGGGCAGAACTCAGAAATAGGAAGGGTGCGGTAACAATGTTGGGGCTGTACTACAGGCCTCCCAACAGCGAGCGTGAGATAGAGGTACAAATATGTAAACAGATTATGGAAAGATGTAGGAGCAACAGGGTGGTGGTGATAGGAGATTTTAATTTTCCCAACATTGACTGGGATTCACTTAGTGTTAGAGGTCTAGATGGAGCAGAATTTGTAAGGAGCATCCAGGAGGGTTTTCTAGAGCAGTATGTAAATAGTCCAACTCGGGAAGGGGCCATACTGGACCTGGTGTTGGGGAATGAGCCCGGCCAGGTGGTTGAAGTTTCAGTAGGGGACTACTTTGGGAATAGTGATCACAATTCCGTAAGCTTTAAAATACTCATGGACAAAGACGAGAGTGGTCCTAAAGGAAGAGTGCTAAATTGGGGGAAGGCCAACGATACCAAAATTCGGCAGGAACTTGGGAATGTAGATTGGGAGCAGCTGTTTGAAGGTAAATCCACATGTGATATGTGGGAGGCTTTTAAAGAGAGGTTGATTAGCGTGCAGGAGATATGTTCCTGGGAAAATGAGGGATAGAAATGGCAAGATTAGGGAACCATGGATGACAGGTGAAATTGTGAGACTAGCTAAGAGGAAAAAGGAAGCATAAGGTCTAGGAGGCTGAAGAAAGACGAAGCTTTGAAAGAATATCGGGAATGTAGGAGCAATCTGAAACGAGGAATTAAGAGGGCTAAAAGGGATCATGAAATATCTTTAGCAAACAGGGTTAAGGAAAATCCCAAAGCCTTTTATTCATATATAAGGAGCAAGAGGGTAACTAGAGAAAGGATTGGCCCACTCAAGGACAAAGGAGGAAAGTTATGCGTGGAGTCAGAGAAAATGGGCGAGATTCGAAACGAGTACTTTGCATCGGTATTCACCGAGGAGAGGGACATGAAGGATGTTGAGGTTAGGAACAGATGTTTGATTACTCTAGGTCAAGTCGGCATAAGGAGGGAGGAAGTGTTGGGTATTCTAAAAGGCATTAAGGTGGACAAGTCCCCAGGTCCGGATGGGATCTATCCCAGGTTACCGTGGGAAGCGAGAGAAGAAATAGTTGGGGCCTTAACAGATATCTTTGCAGCATCCTTAAACACGGGTGAGGTCCCAGAGGACTGGAGAATTGCTAATGTTGTCCCCTTGTTTAAGAAGGGTAGCAGGAATAATCCAGGAAATTATAGACCGGTGAGCCTGACGTCAGTGGTAGGGAAGCTGCTGGAGAAGTTACTGAGGGATAGGATCTATTCCCATTTGGAAGAAAATGGGCTCATCAGTGATAGGCAACATGGTTTTGTGCAGGGAAGGTCATGTCTTACCAACTTAATAGAATTCTTTGAGGAAGTGACAAAGTTGATTGATGAGGGAAGGGCTGCAGATGTCATATACATGGACTTCAGTAAGGCGTTTGATAAGGTTCCCCATGGTCGGCTGATGGAGAAAGTGAAGGCGCATGGGGTCCAAGGTGTACTAGCTAGATGGATAAAAAACTGGCTGGGCAACAGGAGACAGAGAGTAGCAGTGGAAGGGAGTTTCTCAAAAATGGAGACGTGTGACCAGTGGTGTTCCACAGGGATCCGTGCTGGGACCACTGTTGTTTGTGATATACATAAATGATTTGGAGGAAAGTATAGGTGGTCTGATTAGCAAGTTTGCAGACGACACTAAGATTGGTGGAGTAGCAGATAGTGAAGGGGACTGTCAGAGAATACAGCAGAATATAGATAGACTGGAGAGTTGGGCAGAGAAATGGCAGATGGAGTTCAATCAGGGCAAATGCGAGGTGATGCATTTTGGAAGATCCAATTCAAGAGTGAAGTATACAGTAAATGGAAAAGTCCTGGGGAAAATTGATGTACAGAGAGATTTGGGTGTTCAGGTCCATTGTTCCCTGAAGGTGGCAACGCAGTTCAATAGAGTGGTCAAGAAGGCATACGGCATGCTTTCCTTCATCGGACGGGGTATTGAGTACAAGAGTTGGCAGGTCATGTTACAGTTGTATAGGACTTTGGTTCGGCCACATTTGGAATACTGCGTGCAGTTCTGGTCGCCACATTACCAAAAGGATGTAGATGCTTTGGAGAGGGTGCAGAGGAGATTCACCAGGATGTTGCCTGGTATGGAGGGCGCTAGCTATGAAGAGAGATTGAGTAGATTAGGATTATTTTCATTAGAAAGACGGAGGTTGAGGGGGGACCTGATTGAGGTGTACAAAATCATGAGAGGTATAGACAGGTTGGATAGCAAGAAGCTTTTTCCCCCCAGAGTGGGGGATTCAATTACTAGGAGTCACGAGTTCAAAGTGAGAGGGGAAAAGTTTAGGGGGGATATGCGTGGAAAGTTCTTTACGCAGAGGGTGGTGGGTGCCTGGAACGCGTTGCCTGCGGAGGTGGTAGACGCGGGCACGATAGCGTCTTTTAAGATGTATCTAGACAGATACATGAATGGGCAGGAAGTAAAGAGATACAGACCCTTAGAAAATAGGCGTCATGTTTAGATAGAGGATCTGGATCGGCGCAGGCTTGGAGGGCCGAAGGGCCTGTTCCTGTGCTGTAATTTTCTTTGTTCTTTGCAATAAAGGCCAACATGCCATTTGCCTTCCCAAATGCTTGCCGTATCTGCATGCTAACTTTATCTCACTTGTCAGAGTGCACCCAAATCTGTCTCTCTGAACATTTACAAGTTTCATGCCCTCTGCTTTTCTATTGTTACTCCCAAAGTGAATAACCTCACTTTTCCACATTATACTCCATCTGCCATTTTGTTGCATACTCACTTCGCCAGTTTATACCTCTCTGCAGCCTCTGTACCTTCCTCACAGCTTACATTCCCATCTAGCTTTGCATCATCAGCAAACTTAGATACATTACTCTCAATCTCTTTGGCCAACTCCTCAATGTAGATTGTAAATTGCTGAAGCCCCAGAATTGATTGCGGCATTCCACTGGTCAAAGCCTGCCAACTCAAAAATGTCCCATTTATCCCTACTTGCTGCTTCCTGTCTTTTAACCAATCCTCTATCCATGCTATTACCCCCAACTCCATGAACCCTTGCATCTTATCAAATGTCTTTTGGAAATCCAAATATACTACATCCACTGGTTTCCCTTTAATACTAATTCACAAAGACGCATGATGTAAATTGGTGGAGGCAGATTCACCAA
The DNA here is from genome assembly GCF_036365525.1 of Heterodontus francisci. NCBI lineage: Eukaryota > Metazoa > Chordata > Chondrichthyes > Heterodontiformes > Heterodontidae > Heterodontus > Heterodontus francisci. Next base: position 24,856,826 of record NC_090376.1, on the reverse strand, counting down.
AGGGACTCATTTCCAGGGATTCAGGAATGGTGACAAAGTAATTCCAGAGAATGGCCAGAACCCAAAGGCTTCAAAAAGTAAATGATATTTCATTCAGAGATCATTTCCAATATTTTCACCTGTTCACAATAAACCTTTCCTTTCAAGAGTCTGAAACAAACTGCACACTTCTGGAAGGTGACAGTGTTGGTAATGTTAGAATCCATTGGCATGGGTCAGACCGACCAAGGTGGAGCAAGAATACTACAGGATATGCATTTGGCAGACAAAGTTAAAGAAAACAGCACACGTACCATGAAGAGACTAAAGCCACAAAAAAGAAAATCTTAAAAATCAGTAAGAATGTGAAGCACCATAACACTACTGTTAACAGTGGACAAAACTTTGGAGGTGGTGGGAGGTAGGGAGAAAAGAGGAATTATAAAATAAAACCATATGTACAGTAGACTGAAAAAGGTTCAAGAATTGTGGAATGATACATGAAGTGGTGGTTCTTAAAAACTAAAGGTCATGCCCTGCGATTTTCCCATTTGGAAGACAGTACTGGGAGGATGTATGTGGAGGATGAACGGATGAGTGAAAAGTGCTATTTAAAAGTTTAGTTCTACCATTTCACCATGAGGTGGCGTTAAAAGCTTGCAATATGCTAATTAGGCTGTTAAAGATAGACAGGCTTGCATTTATGTAGCACCTCTCATGACCACTGGACGTCTCAAACTGCTTTACAGCCAATGAAGTACATTTGAAGTGTAGTCACAGTTGCAATGCAGGAAACGTGGCAGCCAATTTGTGCATAGCAAGATCCCACAAATAGCAATGCGATAGTGACCAGATAATCTTTTTTGTAATGTTGATTGAGGAATAAATATTGGCCAGGACATTGGGGATAATGTCTCTTCTCTTCAAAATAGTGCCAGAGGATCTTTTATAGTCAACCGATCAGGTAGATGGGGCCTTAGTATAATGTCTCATTAAAAAGACAATAGCTCCAACAGTGCAGCACTCCCTCTGTACTGCACTGGAGTGTCAGCCTTGATTTTTGCACTCAAGCCTGGAGTGGGACTTGAACTCGAAACCTTGTGATTTAGAGGCAAGGGTGCTACCAACTGAGCCACAGCTCACAACTTAACAATTAATTCAGCAGTCCTATTCATTTTTAAATAAATTAATGTGGAACAAAGTTCAGTTTCTGAAAAACTTTATTTATCTCAAAAAGTACAACCCAGAGAATCGTGTTTCAATCAAAGAACACAAAGGGGGATCTCGTTGCCTCCATAAACTTTGGGTCTGCGTGCTTCAGCCAGAGTAAACAGCGATCAGCACACATTGTGAAGCACATTATGATGACAGAAAAGGAAAACCAAAGAAACTGTAATTACAGCTTTCTTCCTCAATATGCTCTGTCATAATCTTGATGATTTTTGTTGCCCTTTTAAATACAAATGAAAGCCAAAATGCTGGATACATAATTATAACCTATTGTTTACCAACACATTCCCATTTCTAAAACGTCCACTTTGCATTTTAAAAACAAAGGGTTCCATTAATTCCTTTTCTCACAAAAACAGAGGAACTTGAACTTAATACTGGGAGAGAAACCTTTCTCCATTATCTTAAAAACACATCACAATGCTTTATATGATGTAATACAAAGGGATGCGCATAAAATTCTTATGTCTCCTTCCCTTTTATTCTCCAAACTGAAAATAAATTGAAGATTTTTTCACTGAACATCGGATGATGACCAAATACTTCAGTGATTTTCTTTTTTAAACTTGAATACATAACGAACAAAGCCTCTGTTACAACTGCAACAGAAATCTCATACAAACCATAATTACAGTCAGGATTGAGGAACTGTTTATCGCAGATATGAATCATAATCGTGTGGCAAGAAGCGAAAATAGTGATTAGTTATGGCTGAGAACTGGATTCCTATACCAGGAACATTCGCTCACAAATTTCTTTGTGCGACTCCAATTAAGTGGCTGCTGGAGTTGTGCAAAGAAACTTGAATGAAGGGTTTCTGCACTACAGGCTCAGCTTGATCAATATTTCACGCTTTAAGCAGTGTCATACTGTGTTTGTAGTCAGGTTCTGTGCATCATCCACAGCTGTGGACACCTGTAGATTACTTCTCATGAGGAAAATTAGAATTATTCGACCAGGGATCAGAGCTTCGCCTTCCAGGAGTGGGTCTCCAAATATTGTCAAGATTCTTCCAAGGATCAAACATTCGGCCAAGGTCTTCTATTAGGCCAGGCGTTGCGTTTTCTCCTATAAGATCGACACTTGCCATAGAGTTGTTGCTCGCTGGAGCGAAGGGCAGGCTGTTGTCTCGACTAGTGGACCAAATCGGATTGCTGAAAGGAGTGGTGGACCAAAGGCTGCTGGCGGAGTTACCCAAAAGGATGGACTAAAGCGAAGAGAAAAAGTTGCAAGTTCATGTTATTATTAAAAGATGCAGACGGCAATTTTCCAGCACTGGCTACATGAGCAAGGAAACTTTAATGCACAACAAAAGCCATACTATGAAATAAAAAATTGATGCACCCTGCAGATGACATGCTATTTATTATCCAGCATTCTCACAACATACTTCATCTTCAGACACGGCATGCATTCCAAGTAAAACAACAAAGGCAGTATTTGATAGCTGTGACCATCGCAACATGGATATCTGGCAGTGGCAGATTAGTTGATAAGGGGAGGCACAGAACTCATGCAAATCATTCCCGTCAAGTTTCTACAACAATCTCAGATTCAATACTCAGCAGAAAGTGATCAATATACTTTTTTTTCCTGCTCTTCTGACATTACCCTCAAATCATTCCCCTTTACTTGTTGATTAAGCTTATTTGTGAAATGATTTTATATCTCCCACAGCACATTCCATGCTGCTGGAAACTACTGGGCATGGGAAGGATTGGGGGAATGCAAAATGTTTGTAAAATAGTAATTCCCCTCAGAAAATTGCAAAAATTGTACCAGCCATTTTTACATACAGTACAGAAAGCAAATGTCTACTTTTTGATGAAAGTCTTCACAACTTCCTTTCCCCTCGGTCTAGCAACTAATTATTGCTTACTTGTGGAATCAACTTGAACTTACACCCACTATGCATTCTCTTGTACAGATGTTAAATGAACTGACATTTATTGCCATTTCTTGCACAGCATTACTTACTGAAGTTGAATGAGTTGGGGAAACAGTGCTAGTTGGCCAGGTATTGCGAGCATCAGTTGATGTATCCCAAATAGATGTTGATGGAGCAGAACTGTAATCTGGCCAACTCTGGGCAACTTCCTGATTGTTAAAAGTTGCTCTTGAGAGTACATGAGGGCTGAAGACCTCTAGAATAGAATTGAACAATGTATATTTCAATATTAATCATTAAATTGCATAGGGGAATGGACTAGATTCAATTGGGATGCATGGGCAGCAAATACCAAATACACAAAAATCACTTGCACTCCCTACCAAATGTTTCAGCACAGATCTATAACCTTGATCACTAATAAAACAATCACTTTGACTTTACAGAAATTAATTCAGCAAATTTTCTATTGCATCTTAAGTCATTCCAAATTAAACTTCTATTGATTCACTGCTGGGACAATAAACTGAACGCAAAAAAAAAATCATCCGCTCTATGGAGCTTTCTCACCCAGAAAGGCAATTTTAAAAGATCACTATCGTTATGGACACTACAATACATATAACAGGGACAGAGGCTTTGAAGCAATTCTACAGTTATATCTTCCCTTTTGACGTGGTTAACCAAGAAGCAACGTTGCAGTGACAGGTGATAGATAAATGACATTTACACATCACTATCTGACCAGCACAATGTGCTTTTCACGCCTCTGTTAGCCCATCTCCTTCTTGGACTTCAAGTTATTTTGGAGCATGTTTTTTTAAATATAAAAGGTGGCATCCTACTTCGAATTTACAGCAAAGGTGGTCATTTGGCTTAACTGATTTATGTTCCACCAAACCTCCTCCCATCGTGCTTCTTTTAATCAGGTTAGCTAAGGAAGTGTTGGGTCCATTCTACCAGTAGGCTTTTGCTGATGTCACAAGGAAAGCCCTATGCAGAAAAGGGACAGTGCTGTCATGTACAGGGGTCTCAGAGATCTCACTGACCATGGGTAGATACTCCTCACCCCCAAAAGCAATATTATTTGTCATTGTCTTTTTTTTTTTAAAACAAGGAATGGAACAGCTTTATAAAAAGGAACATTTTCACACAAAAGCATGGACACTCACTCTTGTATCTCTATCCATTAGGGAACTTCTAGGTAAAGTATCCCATGCACACCATTCTCTACAAGGGAGTTGAGGAGTACCCTCTGTGCCTACATAATGCTGGACCTGGTAATTAGTCAATTCTACGATGTGGCATCAGCCTCATCTCAATGAGCAGCACTCTTGCCTTAGGAGTTAAATGTTTGCGTGTTCAAGTTCCATTCCTGAGCACACAACCCATCATCTTTATTGTATTTAAAACAAAGCTATTCCCTTTACTATAGAGGCTGAAAGTAGTTGTCAAACACCATCATACGGTTTCTGCAATTATTCTGAAGAAATTCTTTAAAAATACCTATCAAAAATCAAATTGTTTATAAAAACACCCAAACTGGTTTTTATCCTACTATACAAGATTATGGGGAAAAATTGGTTGTCCACCGAAGCTCCTCAGTTTGATCCACTCCTTGCATGACATGCACTGCACAGTTCGATGGCTCCACTTCCAACAGTTTTACAGTGAAGAATGGAGTGAAACAGGGCTGTGTCCTAACCTCCACTGTTTGGCATCTTCTCCATGCTCCTGATCTTTGCCTTCCCTGCAGATATGGAAGGGGTCTACTTGTACACTAGGTCAGATGACAAGCTCAACAATCTATCAAGGCTGAAAGCGAGGACAAAAACACATCACGTCTGATCAGAGGACTCCTCTAGGCTGATGCTGTGCAAGTCACTCACATGGAAACTCAGCTACAAAGACTCATCAACTGTTTTTCCCATGCCTGTAACTTGTTCTCCTTGACTACAAGCATGGTCATGGGATAAGGTGTTGCATCTCTGCCCCTGCCACACTAAACACCACCCCCCCCACCCCCAGTGGAAGTGGTTAGCAAATTCTGCTACCTTGGGTCCATGGTGACAGACAATTCGTCCCTTGATGCAGAGCTCGATACATGCATAGGGAAAGCAGCTACCACCTTTGGCCGACTTGCAAAGTGTACATGGGGACAACACGAAGCTAACGGTTTAAGGCCTGCAGGATAATCCAAGCCCCGTTGATGCATGTTTCACAAAGTGCTTAGAAAAGCAGTGTTTTGACATTCATTTTTACTATAGCTTTTTAAGTGAAACACTTGTGCACAGATAGCTGGTTTCACAAATAGGAGTGAAAGTCTCTGAATATTCAGTTGCATGTAATGAACTATGAAAGTGGGCTTTTACTTCACAATGAAGAAATATAAACCTTTAAAGCTGAGTCACATGCTGACATTGTGCATCAACATACTCAGCAACCTCTAACTTGTCAGGTAGATGACAGTGTTGTAGCTGTACTGGAACAGCTTAGCTAGGGGCACAGCTAGTTCTGCAGCACAAGTCTTCAGTAGTACAGCCAGGATGTTGTCAGGACCCATAACCTTTGCAGTATCCAGTGCCTTTCAGCTGTTTCTTGATATCACGTGGAGTGAATCGAGTTGGCTGAAGACTAGCATCTGTGATGCTGAAATGGATCATCCACAACACTTCTGGCTGAAGATGGTTGCAAATACTTCAGCCTTTTCTTTTGCACTGATGTGCTGGGCTCCTCCATCGTTGAGGATGGGGATATTTGTGGACCCTTCTTCTCCAGTTAGTTGTTTAATTGTCCACCACTATTCACTATTGGTTGTGGCAGGACTGCAGAGCTTTGATCTGATCAGTTGGTTGCAGGATCACTTAGCCGTCTATTACATGCTGCTTCCGCTATCTGGCATGCAAGTAGCCCTGTGTTATTTCACCAGGTTGACCACTCATTTTTAGGTGTGCCTGGTGCTGCTCCTGGCACGCTCTCCTGCACTCTTCATTGAACCAGGGTTGATCCCTTGGTTTAATGGTAATGGTAGTGAGGGATATGCCAGGTCATGAGGTTACAGATTGCAGTAGAGCACAATTTTGCTGTTGCTGGTGGTCCACAGCACCTCATGGATGCCCAGTTGAGTTGTCAGATCGGTTCTGAATCTATTCCATTTAGCACGGTGGTAGTGCTACACATCACAATGGAGGGTATCCTCAGTGTGAGGATGGGACTTTGTTTTCACAAGGACTGTGCAGTGGGTTACTCCTACCAATACTGTCATGGACAGATGCATCTGCAACAGGTAGATTGGTGAGGACAAGATCTAGTAGGTTTTTCCCTATTGTTGGTTCCCTCACTAGCTGCCACAGGTCCAGTCAAGGAGCTATGTCCTTTAGGAGTCGGCCAGCTCGGTAAGTAGTGATGCTACCGAACCAGTCTTGGTGATGGACATTGAAGTCCCCCAGCCAGAGTACATTCTGTGTGCCCTTGCCACCCTCAGTGCTTCTTCCAACTGGTGTTCAACATGGAGGAGTACTGATTCATCAGCTGAGGGTGGCAGTAGATGGTAATCAGCAGGAGGTTTCCTTGTGTTATAATTGAGGCACCAGCAGCAGAGGAAACTATTTAATGTTTCAATTACAACACTAAAAAAAGCCTCTATGCTACAATAGAGGACTTGGATTTATGCATCATTTATACGATGAGAATATAAAAGTATAACGCTTCACTTCCAGCCAAGTACTTTGAAGCAGTCACTTTTGTTACATGGATAAAAGGTGGCAGTCACTTGGTGCACAACAGAGGAAAAGTTCCCTGCTCTTTAAATAATTCCTGGAGATCTCTAATGTCCACTTTAAGCACCACAGCAGATAAATGGGGCCTTGGTTTAAAGTCTTACTCAAGTGATGCAAAACTCAAGTGTCAGCCTAAAATTTCATTCTAGAGTGGAACCTGACCCACAACTTTCTAACTCAGCACCTCAAAAGCACAATTTTTTTAAAACTAAATTGTAAAGAAAACCCTTTTCAGGAAATCCAAATACTTAAAAAAAAAACACCGACATATTATTCAAATGACAAAAGTTCATGAATTTATTCTAATCTCTCCGAAGCAGCAAGTAACCACATTCTAAGTGGAAATGCTCCCCCTACCACCCCCGCATCAAGGTAAAATCTGTAATACAGTGTGGAATGGAAGGGTGATGATATGAGAGAGATAAAAGGAATAGGATGAGTATGGCCTGGAAAGGGGAATTAAAGAAGTCCTGTTGCAACAATGATACTAATTTCATCGCAAATGCTTTGCAGGTCTCTGCTAGTATAACCAAATTAGCGTACAGGACTGAGCATTAGGCAGTTAGACCTGGGAGGTTCTCCAACAACACCTAGTTTTTGTTAGTATTTGCATTTACTTATTAAAATGCTAATTAGGATTTGTATATCCCCATAGATGCATGCTGGAAAAGTAGCATGCCCTGTAAACCACCCGTATATCAGACTTCCTTGTTCTGGAACACTCGCTCTCAGCACAGCTGAAGCCAGCAATTTAATTTGTGACTACTGAGAGAATAAATTTACTCGCTACACTAGTTTATTGTGCAGTACCCTAATGGCGTGCATCACGATGCTTATTGCACCTCAACAGTGACAGTCTACACCACCCCTCACTCACCAACCTCCTTCACCTCAGCAAACTTCTGATCTGAACTGCATCACTGTAGAGGAGAGTAGACAGCTGGGCATCTGGCTGCTCATGTTACCCTTCTGTAACAGGTTCTGGAATTGAATTGGTAGGGATCTGGGCAGCAAGCCACAGATGCTTTCAAAACCTCACGCTTGTTTTAGTCAGATGGATAACAGGACAAAATGACCTCCAAACATAAAAAGCAAAATACTGCAGATGCTGGAAATGTGAAACAAAAAAAAAGTGCTGGAAATACTCAGGTCTGGCAGCATCTGTGGAGACAGAAGCAAACTTAACGTTTCAGGTCTGTGACCCTTCTTCAGAACTGGGAAAGGTTAGAAAAGAATTAGGTTTTAAGCAAGTGAAAGTGAGGAAGGGAGGGGAGAGAACAAAGGGGAAGGTGCTTGATAGGGCAGTGGGAGATTAAATAACAAAGCTGTCCTGGGACAAAGACAAAATGTGTCTTAACGCTTGTGGTGAAAGCCAAGTAAAGAAACAAAAGATGATTCAGGATGAGGTGTAAATGGAACAGCAGTTACCCAAACACAAAGCAAAGGGATTATAAATGAACCTGGCAGGTGTGGAGGGGTGGTGGGGGTAAAAGTGAACCAGCGAAAAAAGAAAAGGCTAAGAGAAAAATGGGGGCAGAGGGTTCTTTGACCCTTCAATGTGTTTGGACGGCTGTTCTGCCATTTACAACTCATCCTGATGCATCTTTTGTTTCTTCACTTGCATTTGTACCATGCAACCTATTGTCATTTAATCTCTCCTGCCCTCCACCATATCACAGACTTTCTCTTTTGTTCTTCTTCCTTTACTCTCCCCTTTCACTTGCTCCAAAACTATATTTCTAACTTTTGCCAGTTCTGATGAAAGGTCACGACCTGCAACGTTAACACTTGCTATCTCCAGATGCTGCCTGACCTGTTGAGTGTTTCCAGCATTTTCTGTATGTTTCAAATTTCCAGCATCTGCAGCATTTTTGCTTTCATTAGTTTGTTTCTTCTTTAGTAACTTTAGGTGTACTAGACAGAAACAATTATTCCACAGTAATATCTCTACACAAGAAAAATGCTAAGATTTAGAGGCTGATTTTCACCAAGATGGCTTGGCTTTTATTTCCACTTGACCAAATGGCATTAATGCCATGTAGCAGGACCACAATGGTTGCTCTTGTTGCCTCTGGTTGTCCGTTATTCCTGCAAAAGCACTTTTGAGCAGTGGGGCATCACAGTGAAGCTCCACGCTGCCCTCAAATGTCAACATATAAGAGCCGCAAGGTTCTGTTTTGGGGCCACTGCTGTTTGTCATTTTTATAAACGACCTGGATGAGGGTGTAGAAGGGTGGGTTAGTAAATTTGCGGATGACACGAAGGTCGGTGGAGTTGTGGATAGTGTCGAAGGGTGTTGTAGGGTACAGAGGGACATAGATAGGCTGCAGAGCTGGGCTGAGAGATGGCAAATGGAGTTTAATGCGGAGAAGTGTGAGGTGATTCACTTTGGAAGGAGTAACAGCAATGCAGAGTACTGGGCTAATGGGAAGATTCTTGGTAGTGTAGATGAGCAGAGAGATCTTGGTATCCAGGTACATAAATCCCTGAAAGTTGCTACCCAGGTTAATAGGGCTGTTAAAAAGGCATATGGTGTGTTAGCCTTTATTAGTAGGGGGATCGAGTTTCGGAGCCACGAGGTCATGATGCAGCTGTACAAAACTCTGGTGAGGCCGCACCTTGAGTATTGCGTGCAGTTCTGGTCACCGCATTATAGGAAGGATGTGGAAGCTTTGGAAAGGGTGCAGAGGAGATTTACTAGGATGTTGCCTGGTATGGAAGGAAGGTCTTACGAGGAAAGGCTGAGGGACTTGGGGTTGTTTTCGTTGGAGAGAAGGAGGAGGAGAGGTGACTTAATAGAGACATATAAGATAATCAGAGGGTTAGATAGGGTGGATAGTGAGAGTCTTTTTCCTCGGATGAGGATGGCAAACACGAGGGGACATAGCTTTAAGTTGAGGGGTGAAAGATATAGGACAGATGTCAGAGGTAGTTTCTTTACGCAGAGAGTAGTAGGGGCGTGGAACGCCCTGCCTGCAACAGTAGTAGACTCGCCAACTTTAAGGGCATTTAAGTGGTCATTGGATAGACATATGGATGTAAATGGAATAGTGTAGGTCAGATGATCGGCGCAACATCGAGGGCCGAAGGGCCTGTACTGCGCTGTAATATTCTAATTCTAAAAAAGAGCCAGAAACTCCAGCTGTCCCTCACTGGACGTGCTGAGGCCAATTACAGTGCTGCTATGGCTGAGATCAGCTTGCTAACAAATTGAACCCACTACCTCTCTGCTCAGTACAGCTCAACTAACCACTGGATGAGCACACTGAACCACTGGGCAAGTTAATGTGGCTTTGATTTGTTTGGCACACTACACCGCCATTCCAGACTGTTAAGACTGTTGGCATTAAAGCACTGGGACTCCTGGCATGGTGGCATTTTACAGTCTCATCTTCAGTCAGGAACTTTTATCTATTCAAATTCATTGTCCAATATTCAAGGTGGGGCATTGGTATGAAGGAAACGGAAAAACACACACACACCCCTCCACAGTTCAACCACATTTTCCTGTATATGACAATTCCAACATACAGATCACTCATCTGTTTGAATGTGTTACCTCCAGTAAGATTGAAAGAGTTGCTAGGTCCAAAGGCTGAAAATGAGTTGGGAGGAGCAAACTCAGAAGTGCTGGTGGTACATGAGCTCAACAAGTTGGAGCTAAAATGTAAAGAAAAAAAAAAAAATCAGCTGAATTTCTTTGAACCACATTTTCTATATTGAGAGTGAATTCACAGCAGATTATAAAAGGGGAAAAGAAACTGCTCTCTATTTCATACCTTAAAATCAGCTACATAGAAATTATACTCCCTGAAATCATGAAATGTTAATTCACCCAACATAATCATATTCATACAATTGCAAGTCTTCTAGAAAGTAATTAGAATACGTCAGTTAAGATTTTAACTGAAGTTGTCCTTTTTAAGTTCAGTGATGCTATAATTGGGAGGCTAAGAATCAAAAGAAAGTAAAATAGGAATTATTTTCCCATTTGTCCTGAAACTTAAAATTGGTTATTAGGCAGATTATCTCTTACCTGGTGTCTGATTCATCACTGTCAAAGGAAGCCATACTATTACAAAGAGGGATAGGAATGTTGCCACAGGCTTCCGCTTTGTTCAAAGGTGCTTTCATTGGACCACTGCTGCCTGCAGATATATTAAAGACTTTGTGAACTGAATATTTAAATATTTAATTTGAGTTAACAGGTTTACTAGGAAATAAATGAATGTGTTCCACATATACAGCTCTACCATTCTGTAGCTTGACAAAGTCGTTAGTACCTGGACTCTTGTCATAGCCTGCAGCCACAGCAGCAAAGGTAGGGTTGCCATTTTTCCCAGGCAGAGATGCTGTTTTTACGATTTTGGATTTACTACCATTCACTGGTTTAATACTGGCATCACTGTAACAAAAAAATGGGGAAAGATAATTCTATAACGCACACCAAGAAAATACACAGCAAAGTATGGCGAGTTTGTAAAATCAGTATCTAATTCATAAACATATGCAAAAAATACATGTTTGCATGCATGAAAAAATATAATGCTTAATAACCATTTCTCCATAATAGCACATGAGAAAATTCTTATTTCATGGCCAACACATTCCTCACTCCTAAACATGAAAAGGCTTCAGGGCAACATATTCATTCAAAATGCCGAGTCTTGAGAAAGTCCAGACAGTACCCTACTTTTAAAATAAATTACAACTGCACTTTACAAATACTTCATTATTTGCAAAGTGCTTTGGGACGTCCTGAAGTCATGAAAGGCACTTTCTTTAAAATGTCAGTTCTTAGAAGTGAGTAATCATCATTTAGAATAGGTTTGAATAATCTGAACACTAAGTATCCCACCAGAATACTAGTTTAACAATTGCTAAGCAGTGGATTTGAGTGGATCATCTGGTAACATCCAGAGGGTGGCTGGAATCTGGAACGCACTGCCTGAAGAGGTGGTAGAGGCAGGAACCATTTAAGAATATTTAGATGATCACTTGAAACGCCATAGGCTACGGGCCACGTACTGGAAAATGGGATTAGAATAGTTAGGTGCTTGATGGCCGGCACAGACACGATGGGCCTGTTTCTGTTCAGCATGACTATGAACATGCGAACATGAGAGCTATTTAACCTCAGGAGGATTACTGCCAAGCTGATTCCAGCTCTCACCAAACAAGCACTCTTGGGCATAAGTCACCAGATAATGATCAATAATAGGCATTGAAGAAGGAGTTTCCACTTCCTAGCCCAGGAACAGACAGGTTGACTGTACCCACTTTGGATCAGCTAAAATCAGTTCAGACTAGGCATCGAACCTTGGATAGTCTAGTCTGGTCTGTATGGTTTAGCATTCTAGATGCTGCTGCTTTGAAGGCATGCACACCCACCCCCCCCCCCCCCTTCCCACCCCCAAAATTAATCTCTGCTTTGTGCCAAATTAGCTGCTATAAAGATTTAAAAAAAAAGTCACTTTCAAAGACTAACATATAAAGAATGATATTTGGTTAAGGTGCCAGACTAGAGAAGTTGCTGACAGTTTTGCCGTCATTGCTCCCACAAAATCCAGACCAATGTGAACACATGGGTGACTTCAATGAATCCATAATAAACTGAATTACTTAGATGGAAGTGATGCAACAGAACTAGTTAATGTGACAGAAAGATCATGGTGTTTGAAAGGGTTGAGGACCCCATCAGGGTTAAGTCATCTGGACCTGCTTTTTGTTTTTAAAAACAAGGTCAGCAGGAATAGTTTCCACAAAATAGTGGCAGAATATCTATGGGACAAATTGCAATCTGATCGAATACAATTAGCTGGCAACCAGCATCAGTAAGTAAATTCACACCACACAAGTGCTGGGCAATGACCATCTCCCCTTGACATTCAACAGTATTAACATTGCTGAATCCCCTACATCATCATCCTGGGAGTTATCGCTGACCAGAAACAAACTGGACCAGCCATGTAAAAATACTGTGGCTACAGAAGGTCAGAGGCTGGGAGTTCTGCAGCGAGTAACTTACCTCCTGACTGCCCAAAGCCTGTCCATCACCTACAAGGCACAAGTCAGGAGTGTGATGGAATACTTCCCACTTGCCTGCATGAGTGCAGTTCCAACACTCAAGAAGTTTGACACCATACAAGACAAAGCAGCCCGCTTAAACAGCGCCCCATCTATGACCTTAAACATTCACCATCTCCACCACTAGCATACAGTGGCAGCAGTGCCATCTACAAGATGCAATGCAGCAACTCGTCAAGCCTCCTACGACAGCACCTTCCAAACCCACAACCTAGAAAAATAAGGGCAGCAGATGCATAGAAACACAACCAGCTGCAAGCTCCCTTCAAGTCACACACCATCCTGACTTGGAATGCGATCGCTGCTCCTTCACTGTCTCTGGGTCGTAATCCTGGAACTCCCTTCCTAACACCTGCAGTGGTTCAAGGCAGGGCTCACCATCATAAATACCAGGCCTTGCAAGCAACACTCATTTTCCAAGACCAAATTTAAAAAAAAGGATAAGAAACATACAATTTAAAAAAAGGTTAATTCCAAAAGAAAAATGAATGACCGAAAAGCAAGCAAGAGGAAATTTAACTGTACGACAAAAATCTAGAAGCTAGACAGAGTTGTGCTGTGTCTGACCGAGGTCTGGGATTCCAGCATAAGAAAAAGACGCCAAAGTTTTGCATTGAATGATGGTAGAAGTTTAAATAAATAAACATGAGGTCCATTTACTTGCAATGCATGCAAGACATTTTAGAGTCAGAGATACAGCACTGAAACAGGCCCTTCGGCCCACCGAGTCTGTGCCGACCAACAACCACCCATTTATACTAATCCTACATTAATCCCATATCCCACATACCACATCCCCACCATTTTCCTACCACCTACCTACACTAGGGGCAATTTACAATGGCCAATTTACCTATCAACCTGCAAGTCTTTGGCTGAGGGGGGAAACTGGAGCACCCGGCAGAAACCCACGCAGTCACAGGGAGAACTTGCAAACGCCGCACAGTCAGTACCCAGAACTGAACCCGGGTCACTGGAGCTGTGAGGCTGCAGTGCTAACCACTGCGCCACCCTAAATTTTAAAATTAATCAGTGCATGTGGATAAAAGTGTGTTTTCATGGCTACACTTGTGGCTAGTCAGCAGTGGACAACACGGCTTTATAATTACTAGTATGCCCATCATCTACAAATTTGAAACACTGTATCCAAATTAAACAATGTTAAATGCTACAGCTAAGTCAAACCAGCAGTTAGAAATGAAAAAAAAAGTTAGCAAAACCCAACACATTTATAAACAACTTGGATGCTACCAACTAAAATGGTACAGATCAGCACAGGATACTGGCAATATTCCTATGTTATTCCAACTAAGACCACCTACCAGTTAGATATTGGCTTGGAGGTTACCTGGGGCAGAATCAGAGGAATTACAGTTGAGTGGCAAGATTACCCTTCTAGATTAGATCAAATAGCCGCACTGGGTGGTTATTTAGCCAGTATATAATACTTTACAACTGGGTGACTTATCACCTGGAAAGTGCCCATCTGAGGTATTGCATTACCAAGTCTGTCATGAAGGATTAACTTAGTTCCAATCACTAGGAACATCTTAGAACTAACAATCACAAAAGAGTTCCTCCTAGAGGAATTTTATTGTGTAATAGATGAGCTTCACTCGACCAAGTGGCTTTATTTCATGGCTGATTTTCGGTATATTCTTAAGCCTCATGGGCTCAATGGTTTTCAGTCAAATCTAATTTCTTATGTTCTGACATGTTACTAAGGCACATTCACACTGTTGCTTTTGAAAATGAGCACCCGGTTTTTGATGAGAAATATTGTTTTTAAAACCTAATGAAGTATTAAGTGATTGGACATAGGATGTGTTGTATGGATAGGCTGCCAGAGAACACAGAAAAACCTGCCTACGATAGCAATGCAAAGGAAATAACTGTCTTAAGACATCTATGCTACATCAAATGTCTTGCTGACTACAGGCCAATCACAACTATAGAGAAATGGAGCAAACAAACTACAAAAACCTCAATCACATATGAAACATCAGCCTATATCAAATGCATTGGTTATGCTTACGATGAGGTTTTTAAAAAAAAAAACATTTATGATCAGAATCCTAAGCTGTTAATTCTTTAAGACATGAACTCATCTTTCATCACAAATAAGTTCTGGGCATAGAGACTCAAAAGGTGCTAAAAGATAGGTTACTTTTGAGTGCAACAGACTGTACCTATTGTTGACAATGCTACTGTAACTAGGAGCACGGAAAATTAAGCTGTGAGATGATCCAGGTGGAGGAGATGGAGGTCCAGGCATAGGTGAGTTCTGTCTCTTCAAGAAGACATCAGCATGAAGGGTCTGGATGGAGAGTTGCTGAAGACTGTCTGAACCTGAAAAATGGCAATACGGGCTCAGTAATTAAAATAATTTAAAAGCTTACTAGATTAGATAGAAAATGTTAATACTGCCTCAGATAAAAAAAAAATGCGTAAACATCATTGAAATAAGTTATGGCGATAACGGAGACCTGTTTCATAAGAGGGCAATACTGGTACTAAACATAAAAGCAAAATACTGCAGATGCTGGAAATCTGAAATAAAAACAAGAAACGCTGGAAATACTCAGCAGATCTGGCAGCATCTGTGGAGAGAGAAGCAGGGTTAACCTTTCAGGTCAGTACTGATTAAGGAGAATGCTGGAGATAGGCGATGACCTAGAGAGACCAAGGATAGAATCTATTTGGTTAGAGCTAAGGAACAGTATAGAGGTATCATTATATTGCTAGGGTATTCTACAGGCCACCTACTAGTGGGAAAGGTATAGAGGAACAAATTTGCAAGGAAATTACAGAGAGGTGCAAGAATGAGAGAGCGGTTATAAAGAGGGACTTTAATTATCCTAACAGACTGGGATAGTAATAGCGAAAAGGCAGAAGGGCAAGAGTTTCTACAGTGCATTCAGGAGAATTTTCTAGATCAGTATGTTTCTGCCCCAATGAGGAAGGAGGCATTGCTGAATCTGGTTCTGGGAAATGAGGTAGGTCAAGTAGATCAAGTGTCAGTAGGGAAACATTTAGGCAGTGATCGCAGTATCATAAGGTTTAGGTTGGCTATGGAAAAGGACAAGGAGTAATCCAGAGTAAGGATAATTAATTGGGGGAGACCCATATTTCAATGAACAACAGATTTGGCAATGGTAAACTGGAATCAAAGACTAGTAGGCAAAACTATAATGCAACAATGAGCCGCCTCTAAAGGGGAGATATTTCGGGTACGCAGTCAAGGTACACTCCGAGGGGGAAAAGGTAGGGCAAACAAATCCAGAGCTCCCTGCATGGCGCAAGATATAGGGTGAAGCAGGGTGCATATGACAGATATCAGATGGATATTACAATTGAGAACCAGGCTGAATATAGGTGAGAAGTGAAAAAACAAATGAGAAGCAAAGAGTGCATGAGAAAAAACTGGCAGCTAATATAAAAGGGAATTGAAACGTCTTTGATTAGCATATAAACATAAAAGGGTGGTAAAGGGAGGAGTGGGGCTGATTAGGGAACTAAAAGGGGATTTATGCATGGAGGCAGGGGGATGGCTGAATGAGCACTTGCATCTGTCTTTACCAAAGAAGATGCTGCCCAAGTTGGAGGGAAAGAGATAGTTGAAACACTGGATAGGCTAAAAATTGATAGAGGAATTAGATAGGCTGACTGTACTTAAATTTAAGTCACCAGGACCAGATGCAATGCATCCAAGGATACTGAGAGAATTAATGGTGGAAATTGTAAAGACACTGGCCATAAACTTCCAATCCTCCTTAGATACAAGGTGGTGCCAGAGGATTGGAGAATTGCAAATTTGACACCCTTGTTCAAAAAAAGGGTATAAGGATAAGCCCAACAACTATAGACCTGTTGGTTTAACCTCAGTGGTGGAAAGCTTTTAGAAATGATAATTCTGTCCAGGATTAAGAGTCACTGGGACAAATGTGGATTAACAAATCCGTGCTGGCTTTCCATAAGGGAAAATCATGTTTAACTAACTTGCTTGATTTTTTTGATGAAGTAACAGAGGGTTGATATGCTGTACACGTATTTTCAAAAAGCTTTTGAAGTGCCACATGACAGACTTGTCAGCAAAGTTAGAGCCCATGGAATAGAAAGGAAAGTAGCAGCATGGATACACAATTGGCTAAGTTACAGGAAACAGTAGTGGTGAACAGTTGTTTCTCAGGCTGGAGGAAGATATATGGTGGGGTTCCCCAGGTGTCGGCGTTAGGACCCTCGTTTTTGTTGATATACATTAATGATGTAGACTTGTGTGCACATGGCACAATTCCCAAATTTGTGGATGACACAAAACATGAAGTATTGCGAACTGTGAGGAGGATAGTGATAGACTTCGAGGAGGACACAGGCAGGCTGGTGGAATAGGTGAACCACATACAAGATGCACTGCAGCCATTCACCACACTTCCTTCGACAACCCTCCCTGTGTCTGCGTGGGTTTCCTCCGGGTGCTCCGGTTTCCTCCCACAGCCAAAAGACTTGCAGGTTGATAGGTAAATTGGCCATTATAAATTGCCCCTAGTATAGGTAGGTGGTAGGGGAATATAGGGACAGGTGAGGATGTGGTAGGAATATGGGATTAGTGTAGGATTAGTATAAATGGGTGTTTAATGGTCGTCACAGACTTGGTGGGCCGAAGGGCCTGTTTCAGTGCTGTATCTCTAAATCAAATCTAAATCAAACCCCTTCCAAACCCACGACCTCTACCACCTAGAAAGATAAAAGACGGCAGATGTGTGGGACCACCATCTGCAAGTTCCCATCCAAGCCATACACATTCCTGACTTGGAAATATATTGCCATTCCTTCACTGTTGCTGGATCAAAATCCTGGAACTCCCTCCCTAACAGCACTGTGGGTGCACCCATACCAGATGGACTGCAGTGGTTCAAGGCAGCAGCTCACCACCACCTTCTCTCAGGGAATTAGGGATGGACAACAAATGCTGGCCTTACCAGAAATGCCCACATTCCATGAAACAAACAAAAATGATGAAATTCAATGCAGAGAAAAGTGAAGTGGTGCATTTTGGTAGGAAGAACGAGGAGGGGCAATATAAAACAAAAGGAGACAATTCTAATGGGGGAGCAGGAGCAGAGGGACCGGGAGGTATATGTGCACAAATCACTGAAGGTGGCAGGGCAGGTTGGGAAAGCAGTTAATAAAGAATATGGGATCCTGGGCCTTATAAATAGGGCCAGAGGGTACAAAAGTGAGCAAGTTAAACCTGTATAGGAGCTGGAGCTTTCATGGAAAAGAGAAGATTAAAAAAGGTGACTTGATAGAGGTGTTCAAAATCATGAGTGTCGGGACAAAGTAGATAGGGAGAAACTGTTCCCGTTGGTGGAAGGACCGAGAACCAGAGGACATCAATTTAAGTTGACTGGCAAAAGAAGCAATGGTGACATGAGAAAAACTTTTTAAAAAAAAATATATCTACACAGCGAGTGGTTAGGAACTGGAACGCACTGCCCGAGTGTGTGATGGAGGCAGATTTAAATCGTAGCTTTCCTAAATAAATTGGATAATTACCTGAAGGAAAAAAAAACACGCAGGGCTATGGGGAAAAGGCAGGGGAGTGGGATTAGCAGAGTTGCTCTTGCGCAGAGCCAGCACAGACACGACGGGCTGAATGGCCTCCTTCTGTGCTCTAATCATTCTACGAACTGCAAAACTACAGGTCGGGCCACTTGCACACAACCTGTACTATTGTACAATCATTTTTTCCCAGGAAGATGATTGTGAAACCACTACTCAAGAACTGGTTGAATGTAGAGGCGTCAAACACCATTTGGACAAACAAAATTGAATACAAAAGAAAACTGATCTAGCCTTTTATTCCTATATTTTTATTTTTAAAAAATCATCACAGGAGAGCAAGAAGTCACTTACTGCTACCTGACTTGGGAATGGGTACAATATCCCATTCAGGCGGTGGAGAGTCTTTCTCACCCTCTGAACTGCTGCTATTTCCCATTTCCTGACCAGAACCACTTGAAAGGAACTTCACCAGTGGTGATGGCCTCCCATCTACTAATTTACCAGGCACTAATGAAAGAAAAATTACAAATCATTAGTAAAAAAACTTCCCACATCAAGAGGAAATTGTGCACATTGTGGAAATGTATCAAATTCCAAATACACTAAAGATGTACGTGAAACCCCCTACCTCTTTTTGGTAGGTTCCTCAGTTTTGGGCAATTTGTCAAGGTTGATGATACTATTTTGGCTGGAAAGGTTTTGCGTTGTTTGTTCTCTAATGGAGTAGTATATGGCAACTCCAGTGAACTTAAAAGAAAAAAAGAGCCAATTAATACTTGGAGAAAACTGCTCATTTACATTAGTTATAAATTTGATGATATGCCTTACCTTGACTTAATGTCATTCTGGGTTTCCTTTTTGACATTTCCTAGGGGTTTCTTTCCTTTAGATTTTAACATGTGAAACATATCTGCATCATCTTTTTCTTTGATAGACAACACTGTTTTCCCTTTTTTCTTATCTGAATCTGGAGACTAAAGACAAAAAAAAACTACCGTCAATTTTGGTTTGCAATCTTTGAAGTCAGAGGTTTAGCACAATTATCCCACTGCTACACACACCCAAGTAATTCACCAGCAGTTCCATATATGAGGTTTTCCCATCATCCATTGTCCCGTCTGTTCTAGACTCCAACATCATGTCTTTCTCAATTTCTGTTGCTACATTAGCCAGCTCAAAAAAGCCTAATTGATTATTCAGGTGATGTGAGGAGCATCTTATACCTGTGTGTCAGAGCCCCCGCTATCTCCTCCCTTGTTTGAGCATGTGCTTTTTAAATCCCTTTTCCCTTACTCTTTCTTATAAACTGTTCCAGTTACGACTGAAAATGAAGCCTGAAACATTAACCTATTTATTCATCCTCACAGCTGTTGTGCTTGACTGTTTTTTGTGCATTTTCTGTTTTTGTTTCAGATTTGTAATTTTTTTTTTTTTAAAAACTTGATGACAAACGGGCTGGTTTAGTCTGACAGTGCATCTTGCGAGCAGGGTTGGTGACAGGGCCAGGATCTGAAGACGTTGACCACAGTCTTCCCAGGAAACCGTGAGGTCCAAGATTTGGGGTTGGAATTTACCTTAGCTGGTCGGGAATTCTCCACCGATGTAAAAGTCGGTGGCGAACCTGCTTGGGGATCTGCCCTGCATTTTACGGGCCCCCAGGCTTTAACTGTCCCGAGGTGGGACTTCCACTTGCTTGAGGGAGGAGGTCCCGCCTCAGTGAGCTGCTGGCCAATCAGCGGACTAGCAGTTCTTAGTCCCAGCATTGCCACTGGGAGCGGTGGCCACTGCTGGGACTGCAGCCCAACTGACACCATGGAGCCAGGAGTGAAGGTAAGTTGGGCATGCCTCACTGGGGGGGAAAATTGGTCGCTCCCTGGTGAGGCTGGAGTGGTCGTTTGGGGGAAGGGGGGGCATCTTGGGTCCCGGGGGTGGGTTGGCAGGCAGGAGCGGCCCTCAATCGGGCACCCTGCCATGGCTGCCCACCCCCACACCCCTGGCGTGCTGAACGGCTGGCAGCTATCACTGGGTGGCCTTTCATGTCTCCAGCTTGCCCACTTGCCATGGGTAAAATACCCGTGGAGGAGGGCGGGGGCCGTTAAGTGGCCACTTAAGGGCCTTGATTGGCCTCAGGCAGGCAGGCCATTTCCCCCCACCGCCTGACTGCTGTAAAGTTGACCAGAGGTGGGAGCGGGGTGGGTAGGCCTCCTGCTCAATTTTACACCGCTCCATGCCACCATCTGACCCGCTGGGGCAGCGTAAAATTCAGCCCATGATGTCAAACAAGCAAATTAATGGTTTGGAGGTAGTCTGGGAGTTAAGGTTGCTCCAGTACAGCTACAACACTGGAAACTACTGACAATGTGGAAAACTGTCCAGGCATGTCCTGCCCACAAAAAGCAGGACAAATCCAATCTGGGCAATTATAGCTTTGTCGGTCTACTTGCAATATTCAGCCAAGTGATGGAAGGTGTCATTGACAGCACTAACAAGCGGCACTTACACAGCAATAACCTTCTCACCGATGCTCTGTTTGGGTTCTGCCAGCGTTACTCAGCTCCAGACTTCATTACAGCTTTGGCTTAAATGTGGACAAAAGAACTGAATTCAAGAGGTGAGGTGAGAATGACTGTCCTTGACATCAAAGCCACATTTGGCTGAATATGGCACCAAGGAGTAAAATTGAAGTCAATGGGAATCAGGGGGAAAACTTCATTCGTTGGAGTCATACCTAGCACAAAGGAAGATGGCTGTAGTTGTTGGAGGCCAATCATCTAAGCCCCAGCTCATTGCTTCAGGAGTTCCTCAAGGTAGTAGCCCAAGCTCAACCATTTTCAGCAGCTTCAATGACTTTCCCTCCATCATGTTCAAGTGCAGGGATGTTCACTGATGACTGCAGTGTTCAGTACCGTTTGCAACTCCCCAGATACTGAAGCAGTCTGTATCCACATGCATCAAGACCTGGACAGCAACTAGGCTTGGGCTGATAAGTGGTAAGTAACATTCGTGGTGGGCAATGACCATCTCCAACAGGAGAGAATCCAACCATCTTCCCAGGACATTCAACAGCATTAGCATCACTGAATCGGTCACCAACATCCTGGGGGTTACCACTGACCAGAAACTTAACTGGACCAGCCACATAAATACTATGACAACAACAGGTCAGAGTCTGGGAATTTTGCAGTGAGTGACTCGCCTCCTGACTCCCAAAGCCTGTCCACCATCTACAAGGCAGGAGTTGGGAGTGTGATGGAATACTCTCCACTTGCCTGGATGAGTGCAGCTCCAACGACACTGAAGAAGCTAGACACCATCCAGGACAAAGCCTGCAACTTCACCAGCACCCCAACCAACACCTTAAACATTCACTCCCTCCACCACCAGGGCACAGTGGCAGCAGTGTGTACCAACGACAAGATTCATTGCAGCAACTCGCTGATAGGATCTAGCACCTAGAAGAACAAGGGTAGAAGACACATGGGAACACCACCACCTGCAAGTTCCTCTCCAAACCACAAACCATCCTGACTTGGAACTATAATCGCTGTTCCTTCACTGTCACAGTCAAAATCTAGAACTCCCTTAATAGCTCTGTGGGAGAACCTACACCACAGACTACAGCAGTTCAAGGCAGTTCAACACCACCTTCTCAAGTACGATTAGGGATGGGCAACAAATGCTGGCCTTGCCAGCAACGCTTGCATCTCATGAAATTAAAAAAAACAATGGAGAGGTAGACTGTGTATCATGTTATGATCCTGCGGTCTTTTTTTCCCGGGAAGAATGTGGTGTACTTTTAAGGCTGGAAAAAGGGCCGTACTGCTTTAAGGCAGCAAGCTATAAAGAACGAGTCAAAGAATGCATTCTCATTGCCTTGAATACAGCCACTCAGACTGAGCATCAAGAGATACATTTGTTATTTAATTTTGAACTGGCTTATGTGCAAACAGACTGCTGAGAGAGGACACTGACAGACAAGGTGTGTTAGCACCTGAAAGAGCTCTCAGTCCATTTAAACTGAAGGAAGAGAATTTTATATTTATTACTCTCAAAATTCTAAAAAGTCAAGCCAAAACAGAGATCTCTGATAATTTAAATTGGAGGAAGGGAACTTAGACTGACAAACTTCTTTCCCTCAAAAATTCTAAAGCTAGATTAATTCTATTGAAAGTGGCTGCGAGTTGTTGATCTACTGTGGTCATCGCTGAAGAAAGAAGAGTTTGAAACTTCGGTGTTGGACTGTTTTTCTTTCCTCATCAAACACTGGAAGACTGTGCTTGGACTTTAATCAGAAGATTGTTCACTGGGAAGTGTAAATTTGCAAGGACTCTCATTTTTTCTATTTTAAATGTTGTTTACATCTTCGTAGTGTTTAAGAATTTAGTTTTTCTCATTAAAGAGTTAATTTGTTTATTTAAAGTTACCTGGTATGGCTAGCCTCATTCGGGGGTTAATAGATGGTACAATTTGGCTGGGTCTCTCTTTAATTTGAAACGTTTAAGATGATATGTTAGGTGATCTGTGGAGGGACAGGATTGAATTAACAGTGTGTGTCTCCCACCATAATCAGACCCGTATGTTTTGATCGGGGCTTTGACTGAAGCAATCGATTGTAACAATCAGCATACATGGGGAAGTTGATCATTTAGGTGCCTGTTGTCACCAAGGAGGAGAACAGAGATGATGCTCAGCAGCTCAAGGATAAATGCCTGGGCGATACCTGGAGGTGTCTTTATGGAGGAGAACAGAAGAGAACACCGATTTACTGGGTGCATTTGTATTATGAATGAAGCCAAATAAGGGAAGCCCCACAGAGCTGGATAAGGCATTGTATTGAGTACTGTCATTGTATCGAGTACTACAGAAAGGTCAAGGATTGGGGTGTGGGTTATAGTTAACCATGGCCATAGTCAAGGAGGATCTTAATCGTGACTTTGGCAAGGGTTGTTTTGGTGCTATGAGGAGGGTGGAAAATCGATTGGAGATTCTAACAAGTTATGGGGGAAGATGGTCACTGACTTGGGATGCGATGTATTGAAGGATCTTAAAGAGGTAAGGAGGATTTGGACACAGGGCAATAGCTGGAGAGGACAATGGATCAATGGTGGAAGTTTTATGGGAGAGCACAGACTATAACTTACATACGGACAAGAAAGATCAAGCTTTAGGGGATATTAGTTAGTTATTCTCAATTTGAAAGAGCTAGAATGAATTATGCCTGGAGCAGCTCATATGAAATAAAACTTCAATAAAGACCAGGGAAAAGTTAGGCTTTTAACACTTTGCCATGTCAAGGTACAATTGTTTGCATTTTGAAAAAAAATAACTAACCTCCTTAAGAGGCGATTCAACATCTGGATTAGACGTTTCAGTGGTGGTGGAAGAGCTGTCATCATTATCTGCATCTTTTAATTCATCCTCCTGTGGCTTTCCTTTTACCCGTCTGTCTTTTTCTTCACGTTTTTTCTGTGCTTTAGTTTTGCGCTGTAATTTTACTCTCCCTGTGATAGAAGATAAGAAAGTGTTCACATTGTCAGAGGAAAATTGAAACAAGATTCAAGCCATTATGGGTTGGCTTCGATTAATGACTGGATCATGCACACTTCATTATGCAGACTTGAGTTGGCATAATGTACTCTGACACTAAAATGGGATTCAATTCCTCATAAGCAAACTAACCTCAGGTGAAGAGGGAAAGCACTGAGCAAAGACAAAGTACTCCCCTAAAAAGAGTGGCTGAAAAAAAAAAAATCAGAGAGCAAGACAAAGTATAAGAAATAGGAGCAGGAATAAGCTGCTTTCCTATATTTGAAGTCTGCTCTACAGCAGCCTTCACAGATGTTGGAGAATAGATTGACCCTCTTAACACTGGCAAGTGGCAGTAGAAGCAGCAAATGTGTTTTAATTTTGCTTTAAATAAATGGATGCAAGAATTTGTCCAAATCAAAAGTAAACAGTTAACATAAGGATAACAGATTTACAAAAAATAGTTAACACTTTTGTTGGTGTGTTAGGAATTATCAACTTGCATTTAAAATTTATAAAAAGAGGAACTGTACTCAAAATATAAATGTGGAGAAACTCATATCTCTACTAGCAGCTACAAATAAATTGAACGTTGAGAAAAGACCAGCTAGCTCAATGAAGTTATTTTTCAATAATCAAGAATGGTTTAAGAAGCTAAATCATTAGGAGCAAATAGCTGTCTCACTAGTTTTTCAGTTAGCAATCTGTCAGCAACTCTTCATTGATTTTGACAGATCAATTTTCTCCAATTGAGATAGGCCAGAAAAATAATGCAGTTGGATCCCAGTGATTCCCCATCTACGTTATCCAGTGAGATACAAGATTTCTCAAAAGTGAAGAGCAACATCATATTCTACTAATTGCAGTTTTTAAATAAAGGAATTCAGTCTTGCCTACAAAATAACAGACAGCTGTAAGTGCGTTGCATAGCCATAATCAAAAAGAAAACTTGGGCTCTTTGTTTAGGTCACCTCATAGCAGAAACTGAATTCAGTTTGTGTCAATATCAACTGCCATGTCCTGTAGTCTCAGTGCACTTCAGCAACTACAGTCAACCTAGAACATTGCATTACTTGAAAAACTCTTCTTTTTGCTCCAAGTACACATGATGACTGGTTCTTACAGCTGTTGAAATTTAGCTAGACATCCTGCAAAGATCAATAGTGCAAACATCAGGGTGCTGAATGAAACAAGTGCATTGTCCCATTACCCATTTAATTCCGATTGCATCTAGTCTGCAAATAACCAACTTGTCTATGTAGCTCTATCTAAGCTGTTCTTGGCTTTATCAGTAGCTATTCCTGCCAAAGTAAAAGGTACTGGTGCCAAAATGCAAACTCACTGGTTAATTTTAAAACTGAAGTTGCAGCTGAAGTTCACTGCACACAAGAGTACAAAAAGAGGGAGAAGGTTGCATTTATGCAGATGATTACACACACTAATTTTAACTGCACAGACATTTAAAAGTAGGCAACCTGGAAAATAGATCCAGGTGCAGAACTATTCATAGGTTAATTCCAGGAAGAGAGAGCGATTGGAGAGGTCCTCAAACTTTTCTTTCAGAACCCAGGCTGCCAATTTTGACCCAAGAAAATGTTTAAGGAAAGCTATCATAAAAGATCAAAGCAATTGCTAATGAACTTAACCCTCCCCTATCAAGTGCCAGGATTCATGCTGGCCTTTGAGCTTCCACTGAGCTTTGATATACTACAAGACAATGTGACTCAGTTATATAGAGTGGACTGTGCTGTCAACATTATTTCCATATGTATTGGAAATCAGCCCAGAGTAGATTATGCACTACAGTTAAATCAGACTAAATTTCTTCTGGTCTGGAGAATCTCCCAGTCTACAATGATTAGCAGAAACCCCATTCCTGTCCCTCAGAGAACTACTGTTGTATTCTGATTATTGTTGACATTTGATGAGACTATCTACTCACAATTACTCTAGAGGTTAGAGTGGCTCCTTGAATCTCCTTTCTCTTCAACTATTCCCTCTCAATTACATGTTGAGTTGGTTTCTTCTTTCTGCTTTTTGTTTTTAATTCCCCATCAATAGCTGTCTGCTTTACAGTGACTCATTTTGGGCAGCTACCCAATTAAAAATATTGAACATTTTTCCTATTATCTGCCTGCTATACTTAGTGCAATGTTTCCCCATATTGGTTAGCTGTCTCGCACATAGTGCATGTATTCTTCAACCTTATTTCTTCCCTGTGTACAACAGTTTATAATTCTGGCATTTCTATATTTTCTTTATAAACTCGAATATCAGAAATAATTTTAAAACACTATTATGGCTAAATCTGGCATTATGTTATGATTTTTTGGGGGGGGGGGGGGGGGGGGTGGTGGGGGTCGTCAGTAAGGAAAAACTGGGTTTAAAAGATGCAGATACCAGACCAGGATTTTTTTTAAACTGGAAAAATAAAACATGGTTTTCCATTTTCCAAGAAGATGTGTTAGTGTAAAATACACTATTGTTCTTCTTTGGGCCTCCTTATCTCGAGAGACAATGGATACGCGCCTGGAGGTGGTCAGTGGTTTGTGAAGCAGCGCCTGGAGTGGCTATTGTATACAAGATAAAACTCCTGCATTTATAGCACCATGCTCTATATATCAGTTCACACCAAGAAATCACAACCAAACAATCCTTGAGAAAGCCTGATCATTCCCTGCTATTTTCATGACTTCGAGACAACCTAGTTTTCAAGTTAACTAGAATCCGATAGCTGGCAAACGTAGAGCAATTAACCTTTAATTAACCCGAGAATCTACTGGATAACTTCACACTCCTATAGGAAGTGCAGTCCCCACTTTTCCTGGAAAGCTGCCGATATCAGGCAAATAGCACTATTTGCCATTACTGTAGGTGTTAATTACTGTAGTGCCTGCAAAACTAGAGTAAGCACACCAACTATTTTGGGCAGTTCAATCAACTATTCACACCTTGTTAAAGTGCAATTATCTTATCAATCCCTTTCAGTCACCCACCTTCCCCCCCACCCACCCCAAGCACTGCTCGAGAACTCTTGTAATAGCTGTTTACAAGTGACAAAAGCTAAAATACCTTCTGTCACAGCAAGTCTCAATCAACATAGTATTAAAGAAAAAGCATATAATTGTGCAAAGATGGGTGGCAGGTCAGAAGATTAGACACAATATAAAAAGAAAAGAGCAACTAAAAGGAGGGAAAAATTAGAGTACGAGAGAAAGCTGGTGGCAAAACAACAGATAGTAAAAGTTTCTATAGATATTTGAAAAGTGTGAGTGAGCATTGGTCCTATAGAAAGTGAGTGAAAAGTGTGGGAAAATGTGAAATTACCATTTTGCTAGGAAGAATAAAAAAGCATATAATCTAAATGGTGAGAGATTGCTGAGCTCAGAGATGCAGAGGCATCTGCGTGTCCTAGTGCATGAATCGCAAAAGGTTAGTATGCAGGTACAGCAAATAATTAGGAAAGCTAATAGAACTTTTATTGCACGGGGAATTGAAGACAAAAGTAGTAGTTCTGATGAACGGTCACTGGCCTGAAATGTTAACACTGCTTTTCTCTCCACAGATGCTGCCAGACCTGCTGAGTATTTCCAGCACTTTGTTTTTATTACAAAAGTAGGGAGATTATGCTTCAGCTATACAGGGCATTGGTGAGACCACATCTGGAGTACTGTGTACAGTATTGGTCTCCTTATTTAAGAAAAGATGTAAATGCTTCGGAAGCAGTTCAGAGGAGGTTTACTAGACTAATACCTGGAATGGGTGGGTTGTCTTATGAGAAGGTTGGGCAGATGGGCAGACTAGGCTTGTATCTGCTGGAATTTACAAGAGTAAGAGGTGATTTGATTGAAACATAAGATTCTGAGGGGTCTTGACAGGCTGGATGTGGAAAGAATGTTTCCCCTTGTGGGAGATTCTAGAACTAGGGGTCACTGTTTAAAAATAAGGGGTCGCCCATTTAAGACAGACGAGGAGCATTTTTTTCTGAGGGTTGAGTGCCTTTGGAACACTCTTCCGCAAAAGGCAGCGGAGGCAGAGTCTTTGAATATTTTTAAGGCAGAGGTAAATAGATTCTTGATGAGCAAGGTTGAAAAGTTATTGGGGGTAGGCAGGAATGTGGTGTGAGCTTACAATCAGATCAGCCATGATCTTATTGAATGGCAGAGCAGGCTAGGAGGCATAAAGTGGCCTACTCCTGCTCCTAATTCATATGTCCGTATGTACATTTGTCAGGTAGTGTTGGTGCAGACCATCAGGTACAACCCAAGTGAACAGTTGGGGAGTTGGATGAAGTCAGGGCTAAGAGCAGGGTGTTTGCAAAATCTAAGAAAACTAGCATCAATCTTGCTAATGCTAAATTGGAGTAATATCTTGTTTCATTTTAGAATTAGAATTAGACCATTACAGCGCAGTACAGGCCCTTCGGCCCTCGATGTTGCGCCGACCTGTGAAACCATCTGACCTACACTATTCCATTTTCATCCATATGTCCATCCAATGACCACTTAAATGCCCTTAAAGTTGGCAAGTCTACTACTGTTGCAGGCAGGGCGTTCCACGCCCCTACTACTCTAAGTAAAGAAACTACCTCTAACATCTGTCCTATATCTATCACCCCTCAACTTAAAGCTATGTCCCCTCGTGTTTGCCATCAACATCCTAGGAAAAAGACTCTCACTATCCACCCTATCTAACCCTCTGATTATTTTATATGTCTCTATTAAGTCACCTCTCCTCCTCCTTCTCTCCAACGAAAACAACCTCAAGTCCCTCAGCCTTTCCCCGTAAGACCTTCCCTCCATACCAGGCAACATCCTAGTAAATCTCCTCTGCACCCTTTCCAAAGCTTCCACATCCTTCCTATAATGCGGTGACCAGAACTGCACGCAATACTCCAGGTGCGGTCTCACCAGAGTTTTGTACAGCTGCAGCATGACCTCGTGGCTCCGAAACTCGATCCCCCTACTAATAAAAGCTAACCCACCATATGCCTTAACAGCCCTTTTAACCTGGGTAGCAACCTTCAGGGATTTATGTACCTGGACACCAAGATCTCTCTGTTCATCTACACAACCAAGAATCATCCCATTCGCCCAGTACTCTGCATTCCTGTTACTCCTTCCAAAGTGAATCACCTCGCACTTTTCCGCATTAAACTCCATTTGCCATCTCTCAGCCCAGCTCTGCAGCCTATCTATGTCCCTCTGTAACCTACAACATCCTTCGGCACTATCCACAACTCCACCAACCTTAGTGTCATCCGCAAATTTACTAACCCACCCTTCTACACCCTCTTCCAGGTCATTTATAAAAATGACAAACAGCAGTGGCCCCAAAACAGATCCTTGCGGTACACCACTAGTAACTAAACTCCAGGATGA
Source organism: Heterodontus francisci (assembly GCF_036365525.1). Classification (NCBI taxonomy): domain Eukaryota; kingdom Metazoa; phylum Chordata; class Chondrichthyes; order Heterodontiformes; family Heterodontidae; genus Heterodontus; species Heterodontus francisci. Next base: position 24,827,391 of record NC_090376.1, on the reverse strand, counting down.
ACATTTGCCATCAACCACCACCCTCTGTCTTCTTTCAGCTAGCCAATTTCTGATCCAAAGCTCTAAATCACCTTCAACCCCATACTTCCGTATTTTCTGCAATAGCCTACCATGGGGAACCTTATCAAACGCCTTACTGAAATCCATATACACCACATCCACGGCTTTACCCTCATCCACCTGTTTGGTCACCTTCTCGAAAAACTCAATAAGGTTTGTGAGGCACGACCTACCCTTCACAAAACCGTGCTGACTATCGCTAATGAACTTATTCTTTTCAAGATGATTATAAATCCTGTCTCTTATAACCTTTTCCAACATTTTACCCATAACCAAAGTAAGGCTCACAGGTCTATAATTACCAGGGCTGTCTCTACTCCCCTTCTTGAACAAGGGGACAACATTTGCTATCCTCCAGTCTTCCGGCACTATTCCTGTCGACAATGACAACATAAAGATAAAGGACAAAGGCTCTGCAATCTCCTCCCTAGCTTCCCAGAGAATCCTAGGATAAATCCCATCTGGCCCAGGGGACTTATCTATTTTCACACTTTCCAAAATTGCTAACACCTCCTCCTTGTGAACCTCAATCCCATCTAGCCTAGTAGCCTGAATCTCAGTATTCTCCTCGACAACATTTTCTTTCTCTACTGTAAATACTGACGCAAAATATTCATTTAACACTTCCCCTACCTCCTCTGGTTCCACATCCCCTACCTCCTCTGGTTCCACACACAACTTCCCACTACTATCCTTGATTGGCCCTAATCTATCTCTAGTCATTCTTTTATTCCTGATATACCTATAGAAAGCCTTCGGGTTTTCCCTGATCCTATCCGCCAATGACTTCTCGTGTCCTCTCCTTGCTCTTCTTAGCTCTCCCTTTAGATCCTTCCTGGCTAGTTTGTAACTCTCAAGCGCCCTAACTGAGCCTTCACGTCTCATCCTAACATAAGCCTTCTTCTTCCTCTTGACAAGCGCTTCAACTTCTTTAGTAAACCACGAAGTTGCAGTTTGATATCTGTTTGATGGCATAACATTGGTGGTGGAAATCTAGAGCTGAATTGTATCTTCAAGAATATGGATGTTGGCCACATGCCTACAGATGGTATCCGTATGTAGATAAGGAGAAGGCAGCCAAGGATGGAGTGCAACGCACATCCCAAGTGACCATGCAGGCAGGAGCAGGAGAATCCAAAACATGCTATGTGCTGGCTGTGTTAGAATGTGTAGAAGAGGAAGCGAATGAGGACAGTGTAATGAAAGTGTGTGAGGAGGATGAAGAGATCAGTTTTGTCAAACCCCAGGAACAGCTCAAGGATGACGATAATGACAGAAAATGCAACACAGTTGCAGTTACAAAAAGATGGCAGTGTTCGTGTATTTGTCTCCGTACCATGAGCAGGACATAAACCAGACTGGGAGTGATGGGCATGGAGCTGGATGGTGATAAAATATTTCAGGATCTTAGTGAGGAAATTTAGTTTTGATAGGACAGATGAGTAAAGGGAAGCTCTTTGAAGAGCAGGATAATGACGACAATTTTGAAGGGGATGCCAATAACAAAGTCAGCTAACATGGTTACATTTCCAAGCCAAATTTGACTGTTCTGAAGTATTAATTTTAACACATCTACCATTTCCACATTCCTAATATTTTTAGTCTACTTATTCTGGAAAAGGACCAAAAAAATTTAATTCCTGCAAGGCAATTTTAGGGTTTATGAGTTCACCATATAAAATTAAAAATTGCTTTTTTGGCAGACATCAGGAAAGTTTCTCTTAAAACTATAATTTGCAGAGTGGTTGAGCACAATACCAATCACTATTATGATTGTGCTCATTTATAACATGCTACATTTTGTAGTGAACACCAGTTGCATATTAGGAAGATATATAAACTTATGATGCTTTAAATTCCTATTTTTAGGTTACAATTGGCTTTCAGATACAAGGAAGGCATGTTTCTCATGCAACTACCTCACTTCTACTCGAGGCCTGCTTTAGGTCGGGAAAAAGAACCCAACCCCGACCAAACCACAGCAGGCCAGAATCCCTCCGATTTTGCCCCGAGCCCGATCATCCCTTTACTTACCTTTCTGACATCAAACCTGCAAGAAGCTGCAGCGCATGCGCGATGACATCATAGTGACATCACACGCTCACTGCACAGACTCGGTTTCGTTCCGGACTCCCAGCTCGGGTAAGTTTTTTTTATTTTTTTAATACTTACCAGCAGAGCACTTACCGTGTGTCCCCGGCCTGACCCGACCCGAGCCCGAAAGCTGGCTCTGGGAGATGGGCCCAACCCGACCCGAACCCAACATGTCGTCTGGTTCGGGTTGGGTAGCAGGCCTCTAACTTCTACTGTACTTTTTTGAAGAAGCAAAAACTCAAATTCAAATCCCAACCTGAATCTGAGGACTCATCATTGGCCATTTTAATTTCCATCTGGTTTCCCTAGGCCCTCTGTTCTGAATTCACTGCCCTCTTTATAAAACTCTCTCTCATTGCCAATCCTCGAACTTGCCATCTAATGTGGTCTCCCTATTTCTACAATCTGATTTACAAGGTCACTTTACAATCACTTACTTGTGTTGGACATCCCACAACCCCCTTCCTTCTACATCTGTCCCTAGCAAAAAAAAGTCTCAAGTCATTTACAACAGCACTTGCGAGCTCCAAATTGCTGAGCCTTTGACCTATCATTTCCTGCAATACCTCTGCAGAGGCCAATTTGCTCAACCACTCCATATGCCCTCAGCCCAACCAAACACTCCAATCTTGTTTATTTCATATAACTAGGACAGTAGAGAGGGTTTTAAGCTAAATAGATTTGGGGGGTGGCAAGGGATGAAATGTGGGAAGATGTGATAATTTAAAAAGAGAGGAGAAGGCAAGAGCAAGATAGCAATAAGGGTAATGATAATCAGAGTGTGGCAGGAAGGGGAAGGGACACAGCGCACAAACTTAAGAGCGTGCCAGCAGACAAGGCGAGAAGTTGCGAACTAACAGGGAGGGGAGGAAGAATTTGGGTGAAGGGAGATTTAGAAATCTGAAGAGAAAGGTCAACGCATCTGAACAGTAAAGCGTTGAGGGTAAAGACAAACAGAATGAGACAGGAAGGGACAGCGTGTTTAGCAAAAGTTTACATCGCCAAATAAGGTCATTGCAGGGAACAGAAGTAAAAAATGAAATTAAAAAGGTTTTGTATCTGAATGCATGAAGCATCTGCAACAAGACTGATGAACTAGTGGCACAAATAGAAGTAAATGACTTAGATCTAATCACCATTACAGAGACATGGATACGTGGTGATCAAGGTTGGGAAATAAATATTCCAGGGTACACAATATTTTGGAAAGACAGATAGAATGGCAAAGGAGGAGGGATAGCCCTGATAGTAAAGGATGACATAAGGACATTAGTGAGAAAGGATCTGGCCTCAGAAGATCATGAAGTAGAATCAGTATGGGTGGAAATTCGGAATAGCATGAATCAGAAAACACTGGTGGGAGTAGTTTATAGGTCCCCTAAGAGTAGTTATACCACTGGACAGAGCATTAAAGAAATTATTGTGGCTTATAACAAAGGAAATGAAATAGCTGTGGGGGAATTTAATTTTCATATAGACGGAGACAATGAAATTGGCAAGAGTGGTCTAGAAGATGAGTTTGTTGAAGGTTTTCAGGACAGTTTCTTGGAGAAATATGTTGCGGAATCAACTAGGGATAAAGCTAAGATCTAGGATTGTGCAATGATGCAGGGTTAATTAGTAATGCCATTGTAAAAGATTCACTGAGAAATAATGATCATAATACCATTGAATTCCATGTTAAGTTTGAATGTGACATATTCCAATCACAAACAAGAATCTTAAACTTAAAGCCAACTACGTAGGTAAATAGATGAAAAGGTATGGCAGTAAATGAACAGTGGGAAACCTTAAAAGAAACAATTCAAAATGTTCAACAAAAATACATTCCTTTGGGGGAAAAAAACTCCAAGAAAGGCCCATCAGTGGCTCACTCAGGAGGTTAAGCATAGTATTAGATCAAAGGAGGCTTACATTGTTGTAAGAGAGTAACAAGCCGGAGGATTGGGAGTGTTTTAGAAACCAAAGGGCCACCAAAAAGTTGATAAGAAAAAAAAACAGAATGAGTAAACTAGCCAGTCATATAAAAACAGCTTTGATAAGTACATAATAAGGAAGAGAGAGTAGCTAAAGTAAACGTTAGTCCCTTAGATGCAGAGACAGGAGAAATCATGGGGATTGAGGAAATGGCAGAGGCACTTCACAGTGGAAGACAAGTTTCATACCAGAAATAAACAGAAACCTAGAGGCTAAAAAGGAGGAAATTAAGATCAGCAGGGATAAAGTACTGGAGGAACTTAAGGGAGTAAAATCTGAAATCCCTGAGACCTGGATGCCTACACCCTAGGGTTCTAAAAGATAGATGCAGGGATAGTAGATGTGTTAGCTATGACTTTCCAAAATTCCTTCAATTTCAGAATGGTTCCAGCAGATTGGAAGTTGGCAAATGTTGCACCACTTTTTAAGAAAAGGAGGGAGAAAACAGGGAACTTCAGACCAGTTAGCCTAACATTGAGAAAATGCTGGAATCTATTAAGGAAGTCTAAGCAATACACTTTGAAAAGCAGAGTGTGATTAGAACAAGTCAACATGGTTTTATTAACAAAGTGACCCGACAACGCAGTAGCCTGCTGATGTCAGAGCGCTCAAAGCTGCGCACATGCGCAAACGGTCTCCTGCAATCAGATGCTGTGCATGCGCAGCTTATGTCTTGCCAGGATTAACTGGTGCTCGCACAGGAAAATGCTCTTATCCCCAGTCATTCACTCCAGGCCACTTGGTCCCTGCTCTCCGGCCGCTCGCCCCTGCTCTTCCTCCCGCCATCGCTCCCCCCCCCCCCAATCCCTCCAGACGCTAGCTCTCGGCCACTAGCTCCTACATTCGATTGTTCTTCAACGCACCGCCCGCAGAAGCCAGGCGGGTCACGAGGGGCGATGTAGGAGTGAGTGGCCGAGAGGAGGGAAGCGGCGCAGCCCGCAGCTAGTGTCTGGAAGGATGGTGGTGGGGGGGGGGGGAATGCAGGGAGCGAGAGGCCGGAGAGCAGGATTACCTGGAAACTTCACTGAATTATGGAGGGCGTGCAGATTTATCAGAGGTGCTGTACTTCTGTTGGGACTTTAAACAGCACAACATACTCCGAGTATCAACTAAAACATGTCCATTGTGTGCTGCCATATTTGCTTATGAAATGACAGTCACCACTCCTAAAGTAATTCACATTAGGTAAATTATGACTAGGTACTATATAACTGGCGCATGCACAGGAGGGAACAGGGGACTGGTGGGGTGGGATGGAGGCAGCAATGGCAACCTTTGAGGGGATTTTTAGGTTGAAGTTGTTTTTCTGATCAATTGAACAGTGCCATCTTTAATACTGGCAGCTGCCTGAACCTCATACCAGCTAGTTGTGTTATCAGCAAACGCAGCCTTTTATGAAAGGAAAATCCTGTTTGACAAACTTAAGCTTTTTTTGAGGATGTAACTAGTAGGGTAGATAAAGGGGAACCAGTGGATCTAATATACCTGGATTTTCAAAAGGTATTCGATAAGGTGCCACACAAAGCATCAATAGGCAAGATAAGGGTTCATGGAGTTGGGGGTAATATATTAGCATGGATAGAGGATTGGTTAACAGACAGGAAGCTAAGAGTGGGCATAAATAGGGCATTTTCAAGTTGGCACACAGTGAATAGCGGAGTGCTGCAAGGATCAGTGCTGGGGCCTCAGCTATTTACAATCCATATTAATGACTTAAGATAGATTACTCTGTCTGTTCATTTAAGTTTGCTGATGACACAAAGGTAGGTGGAAAGGTAAGCTGTGGGGTGGACACCGAAGCTGCAAAGAAATATAGACAGGTTAAGTGAATGGGCAACAAGATGACAGATGGAGTATAAATGTAAGGAAGTGTGAAGTCCTTCACTTTGGTCAGAATAGAAAAGCAAATTTTTTTTTAAAAAGGTGTGAAACTGGCAAGTGTTGATGTTCAACGAGACTTGGGTGTACTTGTACAAGGAACACAAAGTTAGCATGCAGGTGCAGCAAGCAATTAGGAAGGCAAATGGCATGTTGGCCTTTATTGCAAGGGGTTTAGAGTACAGGAATAAAGTCGTCTTGCTACAATTGTACAGGATTTTAGTGAGACCGCATCTGGAGTACCACGTGTAGTTTTGGTCTCCACATTAAAGAATGTACATGCATTGGAGGCAGTACAGTGAAGGTTCACTAAATTGGTCCCTGGGATGAAAGGGTTGTCCTATGATGAGAGGTTGAGTAAATTGGGCCTAAACTCACTGGAGTTAAGAATCAGAGGTGATCCCATTGAAACATACAAGATTCTGAAGGGGCTGGATAGGGTAGATATAGATTGTTTCTGCTGGTCAAGGAATCTAAAACACGGGGGCACAGTCAGGATAAGGGCTGATCATTTAGGACTGAGATGGAGGAGAAATTTCTTCACTCAGAGGGTTGCGAATCTTTGGAATTCTCTACCCCACAGGCTTGTGGGCGCTCCATCATTGAATACATTTAAGGCTGGGATAGAGAGATATTTGGTCTTTCAGGGAATCAAGGGTTATGACGAGCAGGCAGGAAAGGGGAGTTGAAGCCCAAGTTCAGTCATGATTGTATTGAATGGTGGAATAGGCTCGATGAGCCATATGGTCTGCTCCTGCTCCTATTTCTTGTGCCCCCCCCTTTTGCTTAGTCAAGTCCAAATGGTACAGACCTGAGTGTATCTGGTGCAATACTAATTTCACCACTCATTACTAGGTCTGCTGGATCACATCAAGTGCTCATGGGCCTCACTTCTCTACCGAAACCACCCACTACTCTGGAGCATCTTGGAGAGCCGAGATAATTCCTGCTTTCTTCTCTTCACTGCCAAACAGTTCCTTAAACACCTCTCCTCAGTTCCTTTACTCTAACCTTCTAGTGAAGATCTTGGACTTCATTAAGATTGATGCCATCTAGTCAACACCTTCTATTGTTCTCTTCCCCAACACCTTGTCCATATCTGCTTTCTGCTCCTTTGATCCCATTACCACTAAGCTACTAACAACCCAACTTATCATGCTGATCTTCATGCTAACGGATACTGTAAGAGTTTACGTTCCTCAGGTATTGCCCCTCACCCCCACGTTACAAAATTGCCACCGCCCCCCTCTTCAAAAACTCAACTTTTTGTCCTTGCAAACTAGCTCACCATCTCCAATCTCCCTTTCCTCTCCAAACCCTTGAATGTGTTGTCACCTCCCAAATTTGTGTCCATCTTTACTGCAGCTCTCAATTTGTATTTCTCAAATCATGTTTCCACCCCTGCACAGAATTAGCCTGAACCAAAGTCACAAACAGAATTCTCGGTGAGACAGTGGTCATTCTTGACTTATGTGCAGCCTACGACACAGTCAACCACACCACCCTCCTCCAAAGCTTCTCCTTTGTTGAGCAGCTCAGTGGGATTGTTGCTTTGTTTCATTCTCACTTATCTGGTTTATAGCAAGAGCATCTCCAGCAATCACTTCTCTTCCTGCCCCTGCAGTGTTACCTTTGCAGTCTCCAGAGGATCTATCCTTGTCCCTTCCTATTCCTCGTCTACATGCTGCCCTTTGTCTACATCGACTGTCAACATGGGATCAGCTTCCACATGTATACCAAGTATACCCAGCTCCGGCTCTCCAGCTCCTGCTTGGACCCATATGCTCAGTCTGCTTGTGCAACATTGTCTAGAATGAGCCCCAATTTCCTCCAGATAAATTTAGATATAGGTAAGGCCAAAGCCATAGGGTAGAATTTTATCCTGTCTTTGGAGATGGGAACGGAGGCGTGAGTGGGCAAACAAAATGACAAGCAGCGGCCTGCTCGACATTGTCCTGCCATTTTGTCCGGGAAAACCTTTCCGCTCCAGGCCAATTAAAGCTCTCAAGTGGCCAACCACCTCCACTCCAATTTTGTTGAAGAATGAGGGGCCTGCCACTGCGTGGAGACATCAGGTGAGACCTAGCGGCTTCCTAGCAGGGTCAATGGGCTGTCCCTCCTTTGGGGGCATCCCTCCCCCCCCCCCCCCCCCCCATCCCATAATACCCCTCTCCCCAAGTCTCACCGGGGCCTGCCTGAGTGGCCCCCCACGACCCGAGTCCTGGGGTTTCTGACACCTTAGCTATGCAAGCCTCCAGTAGCACTCCCAGCAACTCTGATGGCAGGCAATTAATGTGCTAAACACCATTAAATTGAAATGGGGGTCCAAAGGAGGGCCGAGGCAGGTTCTCTCCCCCCCACCCCACCGCAATAAAACCCGACCCATTGTCTTCCATCCTTTCAACAGTTCCATATCCTGTCATTAATTCCATGCCAATCTCCAGTCACAGTATCAGACTAAACCAGCTATTAACTTCAATGCGCTATACGACCAAGAGCTGAGTTTCTGACCACATATCCTGTCCATTACATACCAAATATTTTCATCTCTACCTTCTCTCCCAACTGTCCCTGCTTCGACTCATCTTTTACTGAAATCCTCAACCATGCCATTGAATAGTCAATCTGAAAATGACAAACGTTCTCCTGGTCAGCCGCTTATCCTTCACTTTATCCCAAACTCTTGTGCTAGTATTCTATGCCACACTGAGTTCCACTCACCCACTGCTCTTATCCTCGCTGACCTACATTTATGCCTGATCCCCCAATGCCTCAAACTTAAAATTCTCATCTTGGTGTTTAAATTCTGTCATGGCTTCGCCCTCCCCATTGCTGTAATTGCCTCCAACCCCTCCATCAGCACCCCCCAAATTTTCCATTCCTCAGACATGTTTTTTTTGTGCAATTCTGGCCCCACCCCCAATATTAGCAGTCATGCCTTCATCTGTCTAGGCCACACAAAAATTCCTTTCCTAGAACACAGCGCCTTTCAGCTCCCTCTCCTCCTTTAAAACCCGCACCTTTGATCAAACCATAACCTAAGAAATGGGAGCAGTAGGCCATATGGCCCCTCAAGCCTGCTCCACCATTCAATAAGATCATGGCTGAACTTCTACCTCAATTCCTCTTTCCTGGCCTACCTTCATAGCCAATTCCTGTAATACCCAAAAATCTATCCATCTGAGTCTTGAATATACTAATCCACAGCACTCTGTGGTAAAGAATTCCAAAGAGTCTCAACCTTCCAAGTGAAGGAATTTCTCATGTTGGTCCTAAATGGCTGACCCCTTATCCTGAGACCATGAGCCCTAATCATGAGATCACCTCTCATTCTCCTAAATGCCAGAGAATATAGGCCAAATCTATTCTACATAGGACAGCCCTCTCATCCCAGGAGATCCTTCTTTGGCTCAAAACCAATATTTATGCTTTTGTGAAGTGCCTCAAGACTTCTTGTTAAATGTTTACGGCAATATATAAATGCAAGTTGTTGTCCACAGACAAAATGTTGTATTACCTTTAATTTTTGATGCAGGAGATGGAGGCTGTTCTGTGAAGACATCTGGTGATGGGGATTCAGGTAGTTCACATTCTCTGTCCACTGTATCTCCAAGGCTGGTGATATCAGAGTCCTCTGAGCTGTGCCTTGTATTTGCATTGTCTGTACATGAAGTAACAGGTGGTGACATATGTGACACAGTGTTCTCATTATGCAGCTCCTGTTGCTGAGGCACTGCTGGTAATTGTGGTAATGACTGTAGATCCTGTTGTATTTGTGTCTGTTGCTGGTATGTTTGATGAAACTGTCTGGATGTCTTCGATCGCCTGCTTGTCTGGCTCTGGGGTGGACTTGCTTCAGTGGCAATGGCATTTGCTTTTGTAGCAGATGTAATGGACACTGTTGGGGTACATGTTCTACCAGTGCTATTTGTGTTATTTGCTAAATTGTTTTTCAGTTTTGGACTATCAAAGTCTAAAGAGTTTCTGTTACTGTGCAACTGTGATGCAGCAGAGAACTGCTTGTGGTAGGCTACACTGGATCTTGAAGAACCACCTCCTCCAAATACTCCTCTTGAAGAATTGTGATTTGAATCTGATCCAAGTGCATTTAAACTGAAGAGAAACAAAATTTAATATGCATGAGAACTTACATAATTGTAGATTGATTTACTTATCTAAAATCTATATTTGAGCAGATAGGAATTACTCATAGTATTTTATTGCTGCACTGAAAAGCAATTATACAAACATACGAATTAGCAGGAGTAGGCCACTCAGCCCATCAAGCCTGCTCCGCCATTCAATAAGTTCTGGCTGAACTGATTACTCAACCTTTCCACCTACCCCCGACAACCTTCCACCCCCTTGCTTATCAAGAATCTATCTACCTCTGCCTTAAAAATATTCAAAAACTCCACTTCCACCGCCTTTTGAGGAGAATTCCAAAAGACTCAACCCTCGAGAAAAATTCTCATCTGTCTTAAATGAACAACCTCTTAATTTTTTTTTTTTTAAAAAGACAGTGACCCCCAGTTCTAGATTCTCTCAAGGGGAAACATTCTTTCCACATTCACCCTGTCAAGACCCCTCAGGATCTTATATGTTTCAATCAAGTTGCCTCTTACTCTTCTAAATTCCATGTTTGAAAGTGTTTTTTATTCACATGATGTTAGCCTAGACCGTCTGCACTGGTAAATGTCAGAGGAAAGGGGTAGGATAGCATAGCTTGCTGTAGTAGAGACAGTGCTCAAAGCCCACAAGTGCACACTTTCCAGCCAAAATTACCAGAAAGCAATAGGCTAAGGATATGGGATAAACCTTTCAGGACTGAGATGAGAAATTTCTTCACCCAGAGAGTGGTGAGCCTGTGGAATTCGCAACCACAGAAAGCAGTCGAGGCCAAAACATTGTATGTTTCCAAAAAGGAGTTAGATATAGCTCTTGGGTCGAAAGGGATCAAAGGATATGGGGTGAAAGCGGGAACAGGTTAACGAATTGGATGATCAGCCATGATCATAACGAATGGCAGAGCAGGCTCGAAGGGCCAAATGGCCTACTCCTGCTCCTATTTTCTATGTTTAAGTAACAGCAGCAGAGCCAATATTTACCCTTCCTTGCTCAGAGACGGCAAGACTACTGTAGCACATGACTGACACCCCAAGCTATATTGCCTAATTCAGACAGAGGATAAACCTGGAATCATCTTGACCCTTAGAACCACATCATGTGATCTGTCAATGTACATCAACAGACCAACCAGGCAAACATCGGCCGTCTCAAAAAAGGACCCACAAAAGAAATGTTACAGTATTTTTTTTTCTAAATTGCTAGCAAACAATTGTTTCTTGTATGGTGAAGTTAAAGTAAGGTGACAAAATCAATGTCTATTTGAAATGCATTGACACTAAGCACACATTGCCACTTTCTTAAATCGGAAAAAAAAAGTCAAGTATCAGAGCCAGTGTAAAAAAAAAAGATACATCTGAAGTGATGAAGCCCAGAATTAAAATGTGGGAGTTCATATAACATCTAGAAATTTGAGTTTTGCTCACGATTCCTAATTTTTCCAAGATCTCTCAATTAAATGACTTCATTTAATTAAGAGATCTTGCAAAATTTAAAACCAGAGGGCAGAGCCTACGTTTGAAAGGAGTTAAATCACAGTTGCCAGTCTTCAGCCAATGCGATTCACTCTGCGCGATATCAAGAAATGACAGAAGGGACTGGATACTGCAAAGGATACAGGCCCTGACAATATTTGGGCAATAGTACTAAAGCCCTCTGATCCAGAACTTGCCACGCTCCTAGCCAAGCTGTTCCAGTACAGCTACAACACTGGCATCTACCCGGCAATATGGAAAATTGCCCAGGTATGTCCTGTTCACAAAAAGTAGGACAAGTCCAACCCGGCCAATTACCGCCCCATCAGTCTACTCTCAACCAGTAAAGTGATGGAAGGTGTCATCAACAGTGCCATCAAGCAGCACATGCTTAGCAATAATCTGCTCAGTGATGCTCAGTTTGGGTTCCATCAGGACCACTCAGCTCCTGACCTCATTACAGTTTTGGTTCAAACACTGACAAAAAAGCTGAACTCCAGAGATGAGTTGAGAGTGACTGCCCTTGACATCAAGGCAGTAGTTGACTGAGTAGGACATCAAGGAGCCCTAGCAAAAACAGAGACAATGAGAATCAGGGGAAAAGCTCTCCACTGGCTGGAGTCGTACCTAGCACAAAGGAAGATGGCTGTGGTTGTTGGAGGTTAATCATCTCAGTCCCAGGGAATCACTGCAAGAGTTCTTCAGGGTAGTGTCCTAGGCCCAACCATCTTCAGTTGCTTCCTCAATCCTTCAATCATAAAGGTCAGAAGTGGGGATGTTCACTGATGATTGCACAATTTTCAGCACCATTCGCGACTCCTCAGATACTGAAGCAATCAGTGTAGAAATGTAGCAATTGACGACAACCAGGCTTGGGCTGATAAGTGGCAAGCAACATTCGTACTATAGAACTGCCAGGCAATGACCATCAACGAGAGAGAATCTAACCATCTCCCCTTGACTTTCAATGGCATTATGATTGCTGAATCCCCCACTATCATCCTGGGGGTTACCATTGACCAGAAACTGAACTGGAGTGGCCATATAAATATCATGGCTACAAGAGCAGGTCAGAGGCTAGGAATCCTGCATTGAATAACTCACCTCCTGACTCCCCAAAGCCTGTCCACCATCTACAAGGCACTCCACTTGCCTGAATGGGTGCAGCTCCAACAACACTCAAGAAACACTATACCATCCAGGACAAAGCAGCCTGCTTGATTGGCACCCCATCCACAAACATTCACTCCCTCCACCATAGACACACAGTGGCAGTGTGTACCATCTACAAGATGCACTGCAGCAACGCACCTTCGATAGCACCTTCCAAACCCATGTCCTCTACCAACTCGAAGGACAAGGGCAGGAGATGCATGGGAACACCACCACCTGCAAGTTCCCCTCCAAGTCACGTACCATCCTGACTTGGAACTATATCACCATTCCTTCACTGTCACTGGGTCAAAATTCTGGAACTCCCTTCCTAATAGCACTGTGGGTACACCAACCCCACAAGGGCTGCAGCAGTTCAAGAAGGCATCTCACCACCACCTTCTCATGGGCAATTAGGGATGGGCAATAAATGCTGGCCTGGCCAGTGAAGTCTACATCCTCATAATCGAATAAAGAAAATTGAAAACTAATCAGTGTACATGCTATTCCAGTGAGTGAGCAGTAAATCTATGCAATAGGCTTGAGGGAGATAGTGGAAGCAGATAGTATCGATTATTTCAAATGCAAATTAGATACTTATTTCAGATTATACGTTGGGATACAATATAGGAGCGATCTCAGACATGACAGATGTTAAGGCTCAGCATGCTTGGGAGGAACAAGCAAATTTGCACCTACAGATCCCAAAGCTTTCCGTCACAGGGTATTCCCAACTCATCTGGGTCTGTTGTAGACTAATTGAGAGATTGATTGCCATGATCAATTATTTCATTATCACTATCATGTGACTCCCAAGATGGTAGACGAACCTTGGTGTTTTTCTCATCTAGCAATTCTTATGTTGCTACATTCTAGGATACACTGACTCTTGTAGGATGAATGAGTCTAAAAATTCCAGCAAGACGACTTTGGCAACATTTTAACATGTATGCCATGAATGGAAATATATTATGACACTTTCCTCATTAGACATTGCAGATTTGACAGATTATTTGAATTGGTCACTGTAAATCAATGACCATGATAACATGCGCTGCAAGGCAGAACACTCCTACTGTTAATAGCATATCCTCCACTCAGAACAATCTCACAGGAGCCAACCTGTTTGTAAATAAAAATTAAGTAAAATATATGGGGAAAAGTATGTCAGAATTAACAAGCTGCAATCAGATCAATGCAAGCAATATATTCCTACAAATCCAATGAAAATCACATCTCAATCATGATTATACTTACTTTCCATCTGATGAAATACCAACTATTCTCCTGAGATCGAATGTCCTTCCCATGTCGAAGGGAGGATTGGACCCCTCTAAAGACAGACGCCTTTTGAAGGGCTCCCATATTCCTTGAGCTTCTAAATAAGCTGTTCCAATCACCAAAAGGAACAAAACACTGGAAAAGAATAATTACAAACCAAATAAAAGATATATAATACAAACTATTCATTTCAATACTTTACCCTTAGCAGGTAAGGAAACCAAAAAGGGGAGAGGTTTCAGCACAAGTACACCCTTCAAATGTACTTATTATTAGGGTAGCTCCTACGTGGCAGAAGATATGCTATTTAGCAGATGTTTTGGATGATCTTTTTCTTACTTTCAGACACTACCTGAGCAACGGAGGGTTGTCTGTGCTGCTCAAAGAACTTTTACCAGCTATTACATTTGAGGGCTCAAAACCATGCTTGCTATTATCCATCAACCAACTAGTGAATAAGCCACCTATTGGGGGAGCAAGCAAACAGGGTCTATTTGGAATCATGGTGCCTTCAAGATGACAAACCAGACGAAGGAATTCCAAACTAACTTTGCTAGAATCTGTAATTTGATACACAAACCAGGCAGTGCTTCAGAGCATTGATAACTGACCAGCTGGTCTGGGTTACTAATGGAACCAGAATGTGGTAAGATCACTTGAAGGTGGCATACTTCACACTTGACTCCAAATAGTCCTGCAAGCAGTTGCCCTAAATGATGGTCTTTGCTAGGTAAGCAGCAGAGAGCTTACCAGTGCTCTGAACTGCATCATTTGGCTGTGGAATGCCAACTATGTGCAAGGGTAAAGCCTTCACTCTGCCAATTGTGCCCAAGTTCTTTGTCCTTAGGAAAGTGGGGTGTGTCCCTGTGGATAAAGAGTGTGCACGCTATTGAGCAAATCAATTCTACAGATGTAGATTCCTCATTAGCTTTGTTCGCAGAATGAAACATGGTGAGGGCATCAATGTTGAACAGTTGGCGTACAAAATTGGTTTACTTTTTTTAAAAAAATCAAGGCACATGTATAAGAATATATTCAATGGTAGGTTTTGAAATGGTGCAAAGTGTATAATAGATACCTCATGATTCCTGAGATGATCACATACAGTCCCAGCTCCCAGTTGGGTCTAGGCAGGGCCTCTGCACATGTTGCCAACATATGATAAGGAAGTGATGCATTTAATACAAACACAAATTGGGAGCCTCCTGCTGTGATAAGTTTTAGTTCACGGATGACTCTGGAGGCAGTGAAATCTGGTGTAAACCTGAAAAGAAGAATGCCAGGTCCCACATAAATGGATCATGATCATAAAACCAACAGATTAAAAGCATTAAAAGGCAAAAGCATTGCAAATGTATCTTATAGTACTGCAGACCAAGCTACACTTTAACCCATATAATACTAGAATGACATTGGGTGGTTAAAAGTAGATGCCAGGAAGTTTACAGATTTAGAGCCAATCAATTGTTTAAGCTGAAATTGGATGAAGCAAGCACAATTTTGATTGCCCTGGTTACAATCCATTTCTTTAAAAAAAAATAAACGGCTGTTGGTAATAACACTGGGAAGTTTATTCCTGGGTTGCCACAGTCTGTGTGAAAACTGTGTTGTAAGCAGGCAACATTAAGATCTTACTTAAAATCCAATAATGAAAGCAGCACTGGGACAGTGAGCTACTTTTGAAAAGCCACATTTCCAAATTAATGGCAGCGTAGGCATTGCCAAGTATGCAACAGCCCTTTAAAATATCCAAAGTAAGCCAAAACAGAGAAGCTAAAGGACTCACAATATAATAATGTCTTTAGAGGCATTTGGTTTTAGTGCAAACTCTTGACAGTTTACAACTTTGAAGCCATATCCTTCACAGATGTATCCACTGATTTCCATAGACTTGACAAGAACTGGAAGTTGTCCTGTATTTTCTACTTTAAAAACTCTCTTCAATGTGAAGTTTGGCTCTTTCATTTTCAACTCTGCAATTTAAAAAAGTTAAACTTTCAATGAAATATGTAAACATGCAAGACTTCCTTCAATTTTTCCAATTCTGTATTGAAAGCAGTGACTCTTTCTGGGTTACAATTCCATGGGGTTCTAGAAACCCATCCAGTACCTCATCCAACCACTCTTCATATGAGCCTAGGTGGTTAATGTCGCAAACAACTGTGGGTGGCCTTGTGTCAGGTCCAATCTTTGCCTCACGGGTACCATTTCCTATAGCATTAAATTTGAATCAGGACCTGGAGCTAATTTCCTCCTTCAAGTGCAACCTGCTAATTAAGCATAAGCCAAATATTGAGCCTAGAACCTTCCTGGTCTGTGTGGCATATTACCAGTCTGAACAATGCATTTACCCAGTAAGCCCGCAGAACATTGCCAATGTATCCGATGTTGCAATGCCATTGTGACAAATTTCTTTTAAGTGCATATTCAGACCTTAACGATTTGAAATGGCTGGACTACTGGTGACATTTTACAGCAGAGGTAAATAATCTACAGCCCTATTGTTAAAACTCAGTAATCTCACATTTGCAATAAATCCTTTATTTGTCAGTATTTTTCAAATTAAAAATAAATTAGGTTTGTTTTTACTACAATTGAATTCAAGCAGAATCACAAGGATAAGAACAAAGGTTAGGAGGTGCCATCTTTCTGGTGAAACATTAAACCTTGGGTTTGTCTGTCTGTTCAGCGGAACTCCCAAGAACAGAAAGTTCTCCTATTGTCTTGACCGGCATTCATCTCATGCACCACCACTGAAACTGGCCATTTATTTCGCCAGTTGGTCCTTCCGGTGGGCAAATTGACCATCACGATTACTTACAAACTGCTACGACAGTCGAAAAGCAATTAATTGGTCCCAGTGCTTTGGGAAGCCCTGAACACTGGAACCAATCAAAACTGTAATTTCTTCATGTTTTACTGAACTCTTGGTTTCATCAGATCTCTTACAGTACTAGAAGGTTCCCATTTTAACTTTGTTCCAATTCCTTCACTATAACAAATATATCAGCTATAACCACTATGAAAGTTTTTTTTTTAAAGCTGAATTACTTACTGTCTGAACAGTCTTTAAGCAAAGCTTCATTAATTTTGAAACGTAAAGAACTTCCTGGACCAGGATGCTTCCCTGCAAGCTTCAGGCTCTCTGTTGTTCCTTGCCCTTGTACCACAACTGCATCCACTACGGTCAGATTGTTTCTGCAGAGTGAAGAATTAGTTGGTAAAACTATCAGATTGAATTCAATAAATAAAATAAGCCTCATTAGTTAAATGTTCCCAATTCAACAGTTAACAGCCTTGAAGAGTACATCAGCATGATCAAATTATAAATCGATTAAATGCAACAATTTACAAATACACATTTTAAGTAGATTTTTAAACAAAATGTTAAAAGGTTTTGGAATACATCGCTAATTTATTAAGCTAGAAAATCTGGGGACATAGGGAGGAAGCATCAAAAGTCAAAGCATTAAAAGTCAATACTGCAATAGAAACACACCTTATAATAATTAAGGACATCACAGTTCTATTGTGAACTGGTGTAAACTTCACTGTCACAGCTCTTCTCTCACCAGACTTCAGAATTACATTTAACACAGACTGCCGTGTAGAACCTTCCACAAATCCTGAAGAACTTTTAACAGATGATGTCTGGAAACAAAGGACAGGTGGCAGGGAGATGGGAAAAGTGATTTATAGCAAATGTACAAAAAAAAAGTTCCTCTCCCTATTTTAAAGTTTATCTTTTACCCCCTTTCAGTCTATGTGCTAAAAAAAAAACAAAATCCAAGACACCCACCCCCACATCCTGACCACACACCATCTCCATGTAGAGATTATCGCTCTTCTTTCATGTATAGTCTCAGACTAGCTTCACATATTTTGACCTAAGCATGAAGTCGAAAAATCAATTTTTTCATTTGTTCATCTACTTTTAAAATTACAGCCAAATCAAAATTTGATTTTTAAAAACAGTTGAGATAAAGTTATTCAAATCAAGCTTGACAGACACAAAAAACCCTAGCCTGAATTAGGTGCTCCTCCTTGTTTGTAGTCGGTCCAATTTCATGGATAGCATTCAACACACTTCTTTACAAAATATCAGTTAAGTCTTAATACAGAATTCATCTTGATCCCACATCCCATTCTTGTCAACAGGGACAGCATCATTGACATGCATCTATACAGAATGTAGCATGAAGGCTTCTCTCTCAGGAGTTTGTGATCCTCTCTATAGCCAAATAACCGCATAATTGTGGCGATGGTCAGGAGATGCAGAATTTCTGCTGAATTACTACAAATTACTGAATATCAATAAGATAACATTAACATAAAACTGAATGCTGAGTAATACTGGGCATGGTGTTTAGGTGTGGAAAGGAAGTGGCTCTCCCTACCACCTCTTCAATCACCCCCCCCCACCTCAAAGAATCAGAAATCCCTGCACAACAGCCAGCTTCACATCCAAGTTATCAACTCTAAACCCTGTTCTTTCCCCATTCCTTCCCAAAAAGTGTTAGCGCGTTTCCTTCTTAAATGCCATGACCGACTAGACATCAATAGCCACTTGCAGCAATACATTCCCATATGAAAAAATCTCATCTTCCCCTTTATGCCTTCAGGACCAATTCTAAATTGAAGTCCCTTTGGTACCAATTGAAGACCAATTAAAATAATCCATTTTCTGCACTTCTATTAGATCCTCCCTTTAACACATTGGAGTGAATATAGCACTAGTGTTTCCAAGTTGCTCATAACTAGTATTTGGTCACTGGTGGTACTGTGGTAAATCTATTCTGCACCCTCTATTGCTCAAACATTTTATCTAAAAGAAAGAATTTACTTGCATTTGTTATACAGGGAAAAATTCTCTAGAGTACATCAAAGCTTATTTTTCTTCTAGTCAATTTTCTCCATATTCAATATAAACCAGAGATCAGACCTGGGATCTTCCTAATTTGTATGGCTGAGCTACCTTCCCATTTGGTAAATTCAATGGAATTTTTTTTTAATCCAAATTTTTGTGTTAACATTTTCGCTAATTATCCATCAAGGCAAATACAACAGCTTTACCTACATTCAAAAAATTCAAACCCAACTGCATTTTGTTCTTTACAAATTTTCATAGAACAAATTCTCATTGAATTTAATATCTATTTTCACCCAGTCTTCGAGAACCATGACCATTCTATGAAACAACCATTACGCTCCTTGTTTAAATATAAATATACACTAATTTTTAGCTGAAAATTACCTTCTCAGAGTTCTATTAAGATCACATTAATTTCATGAAGCCTTAACAATAATCATAGGTGAGCAAAGCCATTTTTCACCAGAAAATCTCAAGTTCACATCTTTATATTAGCTACTGAACTTTAGAAGCTGAGAAGACAACCCAATTTGTTGGGAATATCTGGAGCCTTAAATTTAACTCTCAAATGGAGGCAGAGACACAAACTTTTGTTACTTACATGGTTACTGACTATCTTAAATTCAAAGGTTTTTGTATCCAGATTTGTACGTTTGCCCAAGTGAAGCCTGAAATTAAGAACGAAAGTTGCAGTAAATGCAGAAGGTATTTCTACTAAATCTTCCAAACCACTAACTAGCATGTTTTGAACAATTTCATCTGGAGATGTATACCATAGCTCAGATGCCTGAGATAGGAGTTAGGATTATTCAACATATTAACCACAATCACTAACTGAAATTTGTATCTATAATGTCCTTAAAATTTAAACATAGAAGCAGTCGCAAATTCATGAATAATAATGTTGCTGGTTCACTATGTTATGAGTGATTCTTGGTTGGAATTAACTAGTAATAACAAATGGACAGACAGCACTGGCAAATGTTAGATTTTTCATGGTATTAAAAAAAAAAAATTGTCCTTCCCAACATGAGATCTGCAGAGATTCCTTCTTCACATCATGTTAGTGTTATAGTGCACCATGGATGATATAGAAAGCAAATATGAAACTCAAACTTTCTTTTGGTACTTAACTTCTTGATCTTCATTATGTTTAGCAGTATTAGTTGTATTTGCACTTTAACACTCATGCAATATGTTATTTCCTACTGTTCTGAAGTCATAAATGCATTTAACCATTCTTCAGATCCATCTAAATGCATTACCAAAGTAACAGCTTAATTTACAAATATGGGCTGGGATTTTACCCTTGGCGGATGGGAACCATCCACCAACTGAAAAGTCGGTAGCGTTCCCGCTTCCACCTGGCCTGGGGATCCGACCCGCATTATGCAAGTCCCCAGCCTTTAATTGTTCCGAAGCAGGACTTCCACCCACTTGAGGCAGGAAGACCCGCATAATTGAGCTGCTGGCCAATCAGAAGGCCAGCAGCTCTTAGTCCCAGCAGCAGTGGCCACTGCTAGGACTGCAGCCCAACTTCAAGACGAAGACGTCGGGGAGTCCAGAACCAAGGTAAGTTTTTGTTGCCTCTCTGGGGTAATCAGTCGGGCCCTGGCGAGGCAAGGGTGGTCGATGGGGGAATTGGGGGGGGGGCCGGCAGCACGGGGATAGGCGTGTTGGGGGTATTTGGGGCAGTGGGAGCAGCCCTCTGTCGGGCAGAGTGCTCGATCATGAGGCTCCTCCCCCCAGAGCCAGAGAGCCACCTGCTTTTGTCAGGCAGCAGCTTCTCTCAGGCCTGGGCCGCCTACCTGCCAGCCAACAGTAAAAAAAATCCCCATGGCGGCAGGTGGAGGCCCTTAAATGGCCATTGATTGGCCTGGGACGGGCAGGATGTTTCCCAGCGCCGCCCTGCATAAAGTGGGGGCGGGAACGGGTCAGTAAGGACCCCTCCACTCCATTTTACGCCGCCACCACACACCCACCCCTCCCCCCCCCACTCCCAGTCACCTTCCCACGCTTTGGGAGGGGGGCAGGGGAGGTAAAATTCTGGCTGTGGATTTTACATAATTATAGAATGGTTACAGCACAGAAGGCAGCCATGAGGCCTATCGTGTCCAGCTGGCGCTCTCTGCAAGAGCGACTCAACTAGTCCCACTCCCCTGCCCATTCCTTATAGCTCTGCAAATTCTCTCTTCAGGTACTCATCCAATACTCTCCTGAAAGCCATGAATTAACCTGCCTCCACCACACTCAGGCAGTGCGTTCCAGATCCTAACCACTCACTGCGTGAAAAAGCTTTTCCTCATGCCGCTTAAGGTTCTTTTGCCAATGTGATTACCTTAAATCTGTGTCCTCTGATTCTCAACCCTCTGCCAATGGGAACAGGTTCTATCTGCTGTATATACCCATGACTTTGAGCACACCTCTCATCAAATTTCCTGTCAACATTCACCAAGGGGAACAACCCCAGTTTCTCTAATCTGTCCTTGTTAGACAAACCCCTCATCCCTGGAACTATTCTCAACCTTTACTGCACCCTCTTTAAAGCCTTCCTAAAGTGCGGTGTCCAGAATTGGACACAATAATCCAGTTGAGGTCAAACCAGTGTTTTATAAAAAGGATCATAACTTCCTTGCACTCTATGCCTCTATTTAGAAAGCCTGTATCTGTATACAAAAATCTGTATGCCATTTTAACCACTTTCTCAACCTGCCCTGGCACCTTCAACAATTAGTGCATATATGCTCAGGTGTCTCCCCCTTTAGAATTATTATCCTTTAGTTTACATTGCCTCTTTGTTCTTCCTACCAAAATGTATCACTTTGTAATTCTAGGCATTAAATTTCATGTGTCCACCCATTCCACCGGCCTATGTCCTCTTGAAGTCAATCACGATCACAGTTCACAATACTTCCAAGTTTTGTGTCATCTGCAAATTTTTAAATTGTATGCATCCTGCACACTGGAGTCTAGGTCATTATAAAGAGAGAGAAAAGCAGTGGTCCTGATACCAACCCTAGGGAACCTCACTGTATACCTTTCTCCAGTCTGAAAAACAACCGTTCACCCCCTACTTTCCTGTCACTCAGCTAACTTTGCATCCATACTGCCACTGTGCTTTTCATTTCATGGGCTGCAACTTTGCTGGCAAGCCCATTACGTGGCACTTTATCATCTGCCTTTTGGTAGTCCACATCAACCACATTATCCTCATCAACAAACTTAGATCAAGTTAGTTAAAATAAAGTTAAGCACAACTTGCGTTTAACATATCCATTCGGACTTTTCTTAATTAATCTACATTTACCCAGGTGACTCTTAATTTTGTCCCAGACCATCTCAAAGCTTTTTCACCCCCACAGTTAAACTGACAGGCCTGCAGTTGCTGAGTCTATACTTACACCCTTTTTTTTTTGAACAAGGGTATAACATTTGCAATTCTCCAGTCCTCTGGCACCACTCCCTTGTTTCTGAAGAGGATTGGAAGATTATAGCCAGTACCTCCTCAATTTCCGTCCTTACTTTCCTCAGCATCCTCAGATGCATCCGATCCAATCCTGGTGAATTATCAATTTTAAGTACAGCCGGCCTAATAATTCTATCAATTTTTAGCCCTTCCGGTATCTCAACTACCTCCTCTTTCACTACAACTTTGGCAGCATCTTGGTAAGTACCTCAGCCATGCCCTCTGGCTCGATGTGCAAATCCCTAATTGGCCCCAACCCCTCCTCTTACTGTATTTTTTTTTTTTACTATTTACATGCCCACAGAAGACTTTTACATTCCCTTTTATGTTAGCTGCCAGTCTCTTCTCATACTCTCTCTTTGCCTCTCAGATTTCCTTTTTCACTTCCCCTCTGAACTTTCTATAGTCAGAGAATATCTGATTATCACTTCTGTTGTCAACTTGACATCGGTCATATGCACCTTTCTCCTGCTTCATCTTACTCGATCTTCCTTCATCCAGAGCGCTCTGGCTTTGGTTGTTTTACCTTTCCCCCGTGTGGGAATGTACCTTGACTGTACCTGAATTATCTCTTCTTTAAAAGGCAGCCCACTGTTCTGTTACAATCATTCCGCTCACCCCACTGAAATTGGCCCTTTAAGTATTTTTATTCTAGGATTGCTCCTTGTCCTTTTCTATAGCTAACCATTTTTCAGATGCTGTCACTAACTTTTTTCCCTTTTCTTTCCAATAATTCAAAACTGTTTACAAGAAACTCAATCATCAAGACAGCACAGCTAGTAAAGCTCATTGCTTCCATACAACATGACATTTAAGGCCCAGGTCTGCCAGTAAACTTATCTATACTGTTGAAAGCTGGCTTTCTCTGCCTTTTATTGGGCCACTACAGAATACTTCAGCCCAGCTTGCACTATTCCAACCACAACTGTGTGCTTGCCAGAATGCTAGGACTGGCAAAAATCCTATGTCCCAAGGTGGCCTCCTTGCCTAATGTGAAGAGTCATAAAGAATTGGAAATAGAAATTTCCTGATGGTTCGATAGATAAATAGATCAGTGTGGTACTGAGCTACACAGACCAAGACAGTCTGCGGCCTAAACCCCATTTCACCGACCACTGCCAGGACATGTAATTGAATATAAAAACAAGAAATGCTGGAAATACTCAGCAAGTCTGGCAGAATCTGTGCAGAGAGGAGAGTTAACGTTTCAGGTCAGTGACCCTTTATCAGAACTGACTTGAAACGTTAACTCTGCTTCTCTCTCCACAGATGCTGCCAGACCCGAGTATTTCCAGCATTTCATGTTTTTATTTCAGATTTCCAGCATCTGCAGTATTTTGTTTTTATTATGCAATTGAACATATTTCTATACTTGGAAGGGGGGAGTGGGGAGGAAAGTGGCAATTTTGACCAAGCTTTCTCCTCCTGACCACTGTCTAATAGGAGATGATGGGCAAGAGTGAGATGGAGGTTGGCTATGTTGGTTCCCATCGTTAAATAATGGGAAAATAACAAAATTAGAAAGTAAATACATACCTTTCCATTAACACATCTGCAACAAATGAAGAATTGGGGTACAATGCTAAAGGAAGAAGTTGGGCAAACACAGGTACATCTGCTGGATTTTCTAAAATGAGTTCTTGCTCCTATACAAAATAAATTTATGAAACAGCAATAGTTACCAACTTATCCAAATCACTGTATGACATTTTCTAGAGCTATACAAAGGATACAATTTTTAAAATTTACTTCTATAAAGTATTACTATCAATACTTACTGATGTGTTATTTGTGTTTGTGAGTGAGAAAATTAGATCGCGTGTCGAGTTCACCAATGATGGCCACATAAGCTCCGATGTGATTACAGCTTGAACACTTTTCTGTAGGTCTGTATCTACTTCAAAGACAACATCCATCCTTGAAAAAGTAGGCAAAGACTAGTCAAAAATACATGACAGCAGTAAACATACACACCATGATTTTACAAATACTAGGAATACAACGTAGCGTCATTTAAAATTGCAAATATGTGGTTAAGCATTGTATAACACAATACTGCTACCTCTGCCACTTTACCAGGAAGTGAAAACTCATCAGATAAGGTGGTTCCATTCCAATTGTTTTAATGAATAAATCAAGTGAACCACTATCTGTACAGCTTTTTTGTGGCTGTATGCCTGTGGTGATCACGCATCTACAGGAATATTACCATGCTTGCTGATTAGGTGATTCTATTTGATTTTGAGGGGATGGGGGCGGTGGGGTGGCTAACCAATGAGGTAAGTAATGTGACAAAGGACAAACTGATACCAGGGAGGCTACCATAAAGAATTTTCAGTTGTCATTACTTACCACACTCAACTTCTATCTAGTTTCAGCCAGCAATGCATTAAGCTTGAATAAAGGAGTTACAGATTTGAATGCTTAATAAAAAATTATTCCTGCAACTGGATACACTAGCAGGTAGTGACCTGCACATGCAGATTTATTACAAGCTCAATACAATTCCATGTGCCTCAGATCTTTTGAGCTTGCTTCCTTCATCCGTTGGCTTGCCATTATGCTTACCCTGCCTCCAGGTTACCTCCTCCCTCAGGCCTGACCTCAGTCACTAAGTTATCAGACTGCTGCTTCAGAAGGCAAACAAAAGTCTTAAGGATTAAAAGTTTAAATCAGCATCAGGATAGCAACATCACAAAGCTGATTTAAGTTTTCTGTAATTTTATCACAAATATATATCTTAGCTCTAACTTCTGGACAGCATTTTCTATTGTTCCCCTACATCAGGCATCCTTATGACTAGACAATGCGCCATTTAATAGATACTTTCATACTGTGAATTTGAGCCTCCAGGGAAACATAGTGGCATCCAAATTCATTTCAATTAGAACATCTAGGGAAAGGAAATTCACTCCATCAACTGGGCTGAATCTGAACTTGGGTTCCACAGGACTTGGTAAAAGAAGAGTGTTAACTCACTAAGCCACCCAATTTTACCAATAGCAGTAGTCGTCACTTAAACAATTATATGTTTTCAGCACTAAAATGTTCAGAAACTCACTTGTGCCCTGAGTTTTCTTTAAGTTCTGTCCATTTTTTGTACAAATTCTTATACAAATCCCAGTCTGCATCCCATGCATCATCTTGCATTGCGAGACTATGCTGCAACCTTAACTCCGCTGGGAAGGGTGGGGGTAAAGAGGGAAAGGTGGTAGAGAAAAAAAAATTCTCAATGCAGAAACCATCACCTATATTTTCCATATGTATATTTTCTTGGTGAAATTACAAAAATGAATTATAATTACTTACATTTAGATAAAAAAGGCAATCCCACATAACAATAATCCCCACATTGTAAGCCAGCATCAAAATAAATATTTGCTATCTGCAAAAAAGATAAAATATAATTAATAAAGCAGGCCAATACATAAGTCACACCAAAGCAAACCATGTTCGACTTAGCACTGCAACAAAAATAAAAAAATACTGCAGGTAGTTAGGTATGTGTCTAAAGTGTTGCATAGTTGAAATGTGCAAGCTGATGTGCTGCTTATAAGAACGTGACAATCATGCATGCTTTACAATTCAAAATATGACAAACCTTGGATTTCTTTTTTGATTCTAAATCATCCTTATTACTTTTCATTTTCTTGTAGTAGAACCGCACATCCTCTGTTAGAGGACGTATATTTTGTAGTTTCACCTTCTGTGAGAAGGAACTCATTATATTTAAACTATGATGAACTACTTTCCCCTGTAAAATAAAATATTCATACTTACAACTGGGGGAAAAAAAGCAGAGTTTAAAAATCCTTGATAAGCACACTTCACAATGGTTTACAACTTGCACATATACACAATTATAATATAGGCCAGATCCAGCATTTCCTCTCATTCCTTCCTCTTCAAAGAAACTGCTTAAAAGTCAGCAATTAAAATTCGTTTCAAACTCTAACAATTGTGGCTTGGTTTGACATTTAACCTACAAGAGTAGATTATAATAACAAAATAGCAGAAATGAATATCTTACTGGAAATGAGCCTGGAAGAATGACATGTTTCGGTGAGCAAACTAACGAGCCGACAGCAATAAGTGCCTTTACTTGGATGGTTAAAATCTGTAAAAACAAGAGGAGGAGGATGTTATCCTACAACAAATGAAAATAATCACTAAATATAGCAATTTTCTGCAATTAACCTTCACCCAAATAAAATCCTCATCTTCACACCAATTCCAAAATAAGTTCAGCAGATCCCTGCTGCAAAATGCTTTCTGGGCATGGGAGAGAGAGAGAAAATGTAGACGTCATCTCAATTTGCGTAAAGAATTTTCTTTTTTTTTAAAAAAGATAAAATTCATGGAATATATGTAGAGGACAGAATGCAAGTCTTGAGGGCAATAGGAAACTTCTAAAGAACAACTTCCATTATAGTTTCCAGATTGGATCAATTTATGCAATAATTTAAACTATTTATAAATGACGTGAATACTGGAATAGAGAAAAATGTCAAAATTTGATGATACCAAATTTGGAGATGTAGCAACAGTGAAGATGATACCAATTGACTAACAGGGCCTGGACAGGCTAGCAGAATGGGCAGACAAGTGATATATGGAATTTAATAGAGAAAGGTGACTGATTTTGGCAGAAGGGATAAGGAGAGGCAATATATATGGGGGTCCATGTACACAGATATTTCAAGATGGCAGGACATAGAGAGGGTAATTGGCAAAGCATATGGGATCTTGGGCTTCATAAATGGAGGTAGTGCATAGAAAAGCAGGGAAGCTATGCTAAAACATAAATAGAAAATGCTGGAAATACTCAGCAGGGCCAGGCAGCATCCGCAGAGAGAAAAACAGGGTTAACATTTCAGGTCTGTGACCTCATTAGAACTAGTACCTGGTCTTTGTTTCAGATTTCCAGCATCTGCAGTATTTTGCTTTTGTATTAGAAGTTATGGCCTAGAGTATTACATCCAGTTTTGGTCACCATTCTTTTAGGAAAAATGTGAGGGTCCCAGAGAGGGTGCAGAGACCATTTACCAGAATGGTCCCAGGGAGTGGGATTTTAGCTACAGGGTTAGGTTGAAGCTGGGGTTGCTCTCCTTGGAGCAAATGAGATTGAGGGGAGATTTGATAGTGGTGTACAAGATTATAACAGGCTTAGATAAGGTAGAGAAAGAAAAGCTGCTCCCATTAGCGGAATAAGGTCTAGGGGACACAGATTTAGGGTTTTGGGCAAGAGATGCAGGGCAGGGAAAAGGGAATGTGAGGAAGAACCTTTTTTTAAAAAAAACAGTATGGTAATTGCCTGGAATTTAATGCCTACAAGGGTAGTGGAAGCAGAGACGAAGAATGATTTCAAAAGGAAATTGGATGGGTACTTGAGGGAAATAAACTTGAAGGGTTAGGAGATAGAGTGGGGGAAATGGGACTGACTGGATTGTTCTAGACAGCCAGTATGGACTTATTGGACTGAATGGCCTCCTGCTGTGCCATTATGACTATGATTCTAGAGAGATTCACTTGCAATCGTCCATGGATATATGGCTTCAACCATCAGTACTCTTAGATTTCCCTCATCATTCAGTTGTCCAGGGCAGTACCTGGACAAGTTATATAAATCAGAAAGTCCCAAGTATCGATTCCCAGTCTGCTCTTGACCACTCAGTGAGCTTTGCTGGAAAGTGCTTGTGTAGATAGCAGGGGAGTACAGGACCAGGCTTTGCCATGATACACAGCACACCTCCATGCCACACCACACAGCTGAATAGTCTATCATCAGACACTGTCTCGATTTGCACTTCTAAGAGTGGTCATTTGGGCAACATACTGGAGGGTGACCAGCATGCACATAATTGTATCCCAGGAGTCAGCATCTTTAGGAAAGACAGGGCAAACAAAGTCTAACACAACCCATCTTCACTCAACATTTCAGCTGTTGGGAAATCAAAATTCAGCCTTTTATTTTAGAAAACCTCACTGACATAAACCATTATATCTGAATTAACTAATGCATTGTTAAATTTATCACAATTAGCGCAAATAGCCTGCAAATAACTGCCAATAAATAATTTTTATTCAAACTATGAAATATTTACAAGCTAAAGGATGGGAACATTTTTAATGTAATCACTTTCACAAACAGCACAAACACAGAACATAACAAGCCAAGCATCATTTTACCTTGAAAAGGTTAACCTTGCACAGAAAGATCAATGTTGATGCTGACAAGTGACATCAAGCACTCCCTGTATATGTCACAGGCCAGCTGCAGTGTACCGCTTCCCAAATGCTTGGGCAATGTGTACATAACGCTAAACACAAGGGAAGCTAAACTGCACCTTTGCCAAATGTATTTTTCCTTTACTTTTCTATAGACTATATTTACGGCCTTGGTGTTAGACATTCATTAAAGCTAATTGGTGTCCCAACAAAAAAGAGGACATGGGCCAGCTTATTTGTTCACCAGATATTTGGACTGGCTGTTAACAGTGACAGAGAAATGCTCTGATACAGATCAGGTGTATCCATTCAGGTAGAACAAACAATGCACATAATGGAGACACTGCAGTCAATAGAATTAATATTTTAAGCTATCTTGGTGCAAAGTGTTTTAAGCTTGCAAACATTGAAACTGTACTAGAAAGGCTTGGCTTTTACTTTAAATAAAACAGTACCTCATAATCTGTTGTGATCTGTACTGCTCCATCATATGGTCCTTCAAGTTCTTTTGCAGTCAATTTCATTCTAAACACTGCATAATAATCTGAGGCTAATATTACCTGTGGAGAATACACAAGTTTTGATGTTTGAGTAGATGTTATAGATTACATACCTTCCCACTAATTCTCAAAAGATAATAATTTCTCACAATTCTAATCCTGAAAGAACAGAAACGGGGTAGACACTTTTAGGTCAAGGGTGTATTTGCGAAGACGAGGCTGATGATGGCAGTTTAGAAAGGGTGGAGGACAATATCTGCAAATAATCCTGACTGCTCCAACAGCAACTTAAATGCCTACGTTGTTCGGAGATAAAAAAAAAAGGGCCTTCAATAGCCAAGTTCCACCCTGTATCTCTCCATTTTGAGATTGTCACATGCACTTTAGAAAAAAAGCACGAGAACAAAGTGTCTCTTGACAACGCAGAGCATGCGCAGAGTAATCGCTGACATCAGTGCGTCCAAACATTTGCCAGCTTGCCGGTATGAATCTGCGCGTTGTCACACAATGTCAGACGTAATGACGTCTCAGCGTTGCCTCTTCCCTGCTTCCTCCCGCGACTGCCACCTCAATCGTCACAGTTTCGCACTTCTCTTCACTGCTCCCCTCCTGCGCCCGTCTGCTCACCGCTCCCTCTCGGCATTCTCTTCCACTCCCGACTACTTGGCATTCATCACCACCCCCGCCGCTTCCTCCCCCTTACCGCCTGGAGCAGCAGCTGGGGGCGGGTTTGTGAGCAGCAAGGTGGGGAGTGACCGGAAGTGGTGGGAGGGAACGGGGAAGAGAAGCTGCGATGGCGGGAGGGAGTGCGGTACTGTTGGAAGGGGGTGGAGACGGGGATCACGGCCATTGAGGGGCGAGGGGGCTTGGATTCAATTCGCTTCGTGTCAAATTGAGCAGTGCCATTTTATTACTGGAAGCTGCCTGATACAAAGAACAAAGAAAATTACAGCACAGGAACAGGCCCTTCGGCCCTCCAAGCCTACGCCGATCCAAATCCTCTATCTAAACCTGTCGCCTATTTTCTAAGGGTCTGTATCTCTTTACTTCCTGCCCATTCATGTATCTATCCAGATACATCTTAAAAGACGCTATCGTGCCCGCGTCTACCACCTCCGCTGGCAACGCGTTCCAGGCACCCACCACCCTCTGCGTAAAGAACTTTCCACGCATATCCCCCCTAAACTTTTCCCCTTTCACTTTGAACTCGTGTCCCCTTGTAATTGAATCCCCCACTCTGGGGAAAAAGCTTCTTGCTATCCACCCTGTCTACACTATCTTAGTGTCGTCTGCAAACTTGCTAATCAGACCACCTATACTTTCCTCCAAATCATTTATGTATATCACAAACAACAGTGGTCCCAGCACAGATCCCTGTGGAACACCACTGGTCACACGTCTCCATTTTGAGAAACTCCCTTCCACTGCTACTCTGTCTCCTGTTGCCCAGCCAGTTCTTTATCCATCTAGCTAGTATGTCGCAGACAATGATGTTTCTGTCGATGAGGCTGCATTTGTGCATGTGCCAGTACTGCACCACCTAGTGGTCGTGTTGTCAGCAAACGCAGCCATTAAAAAAACATTTTTCCACTTCTTGCTTTAGGCCTCGATTGCAATTTCAGAATCTACCTTAGAGCGATCAGCCTTCTCTAATTGGAAAGACACAGTAATTAAGACTTCTATAGACCTAAAGGGACATATTAACACACAACTTCACCTCAGCAACCTTGTGTCTAACAAGGCTTATGTAAAAAAAAAGTGTACCCGTTGACTATCTGTAAGCAACGATAACATGATTAAAAACATTTGACTGTCGGCCAACATTTAAACTATTTAATTGGCAAAGGAAAAGAGCATTGAAAACTCACCATTGATCTGATGATTTAAATATAATTACTGAAAATAATTTTATTGCAAATCCTATCTATTACATTCAAAAATGTTTTAAATCTCACCTCAAAAATATCTAAACGTTTATCTATGGGACTATTAACTAGCAAGGCAAAATTATGCAACAGACTCACAAAGCAAATGCTATTGGATGTCAGCAACCCTTCAGAGTTGAAAACTTCCAAAGAAAGCATGTCTAAACAGTTCCAAATTGCAAGCTCCATTGAAATAAAAACAAGAAATGCTGGAACCACTCAGCAGGTCTGGCAGCATCTGTGAAAAGAGAAGCAGAGTCAACGACCCGAAACGTTAACTCTGCTTCTCTTTTCACAGATGCTGCCAGACCTGCTGAGTGGTTCCAGCATTTCTTGTTTTTATTTCAAATTTCCAGCATCTGCAGTATTTTGCTTCTATTTATGCAAGCTCCATTGGGTTTGACAATAAACAAAGCTTTCCCCAAATACTTTTTTTTTTAAATGCACAACCATAATGGGCAACCAATCCACGCTTTAGCAATAAGAAAAGCCAGCTTTAAGATGGAGTAAAATGTGTACTAAACGGCACTTTAAATCAAACTATATTTTAGTTGAAAATGTATATATTAGGGCAAAAACATTTTTTCATATTTGCATATCCCAAACTTTTACCAAAAATCCCCACACCAGTGCCACAAAATAGCTTATTTACTGCATGCTTCCTCCTCCAGAGTGCAGCGTTCTGTTAAAGTTGTACATTAAACATTGCGACATTTTCACAAGTCTACAGCACTTACGAAGCTTGTGCTGATCAACTACGGCTAATTTCTGCTGCACAGATACATTTAAAAAAAAAAATCAGCACTGATTCAGGTTGCTAACCTTCACCCCCACCCATAATTGCCCATGAATCTCGAGGAATTAAAGATTAATCTTCTGGATGCTGCTACAAGGAACACTGGAGGAAAACCATTTGGGGCATTTTTAAAAAATCCTTCCTTTAAACACTTATTGGTTATAAAATTATTGGAGATTGGGGAAATAAAACACTGCTTGACTGCATCAGGTGGTTGGAGATCATGTGATTAAACCACAACGTGTCCAGTGTTAGCAAACCTAACTTGGATGCATAAGAACATAAGAAATAGAAGCAGGAGTAGACGACATGGGCCCTCGAGCCTGCTCCACCATTCAATAGGATCATGGCCGGTCTTCTGCCGCAACTCAACTTTCCCGCCCTCTCCATATGTCCCTTGCTTCTCTGTTCATTTTTGCCTTAAAAATGCTCAATGATGGAGCATCCACAACCCTCTGGGATAGAGAATTCCAAAGATTCACAACCCTTTGATTGAAAGAGTTTCTCATCTCAGTCCTAAATGATCGACCACTTATCCTGAGACTATACACCAATGTTCTAGATGTTTGTTGAAAAATAGACACATGTTGGAATTGAAATACATGCTTTAAGACTAACAGTATTAACTGCAACAATGGGTTATAGAATAGCAAGTGGATTTTTATCATAGATGTATATAAATCTTAGGTTAAGGTACCGTTGGAGGGGAACAGTTACAAATTAAGAGTGTCCAGTTGCAAGTGTTAAATCTGTTAAGGGTTTGGATGTGACTGACCATTCCTTAAAGAATCTAGTTAATGTAAAATCTTATTGGAAACACACCCATACACAGCAAGAAATAAACCATTAATGTTTTAAAGAATAGGTACACAGGATCAGAAATGAAGACTTACAGAAGATTGTTCTGTCGACGACAATTTTTCTAAATCAGGAAGACTGGAAATTACTGTGGTTCTGTTGCCTTTCTCGACCATCAGCAGTTCAATACTAAGGCCGTCTCCCACTACATACCAGGCTTTCACTCCCAGCTGAGATCAAAACATCAAAATCAGTACTGTAAAGTATTGTGCAAGTGGTCGTAAACAATTAAGTTACGTTTCAGAATGGTCACCTTACCTCAATTGGGTTGCTATTCATAATGATAAAAATAATATTGCCATCTTCTGTGGCACTCAACACACCAAAGTCTATGATTCGTTCCTCTAAACTTGGGGGAAGTACAAAGTACTGCAAAATTAATATAAAAATGTTATGGTCACAATATACAATTTTAAAAAAAAATCAAATCATAGGCCAATCTTGTTCTACTTCAAACCCAGGTCCATAAATGATGTTTTTAGAATGTACTTTACCAAACTAAACAATTCATTAGGAAACTTTAAGCCTTATTTGTACATGGGTGGATTCTAT
Source organism: Heterodontus francisci (assembly GCF_036365525.1). NCBI lineage: Eukaryota > Metazoa > Chordata > Chondrichthyes > Heterodontiformes > Heterodontidae > Heterodontus > Heterodontus francisci. The sequence continues at coordinate 24,794,154 of NC_090376.1, read as the reverse complement.
TCTGAAGCAAACTCTGCAGTGTTTTACTTCATTAGAAGTGTTAACTATATGTCACTAGTAAAGTGTCACTGCTGCAGCGTAGCAATACGATAATTCCAAAATAACTCCTGCACACATGTAAAAAGTGCACATTTCAGGCTAGAAATCAGAAGACAGCAGTGTCAAAAGTTCACCGTGGATAAGTATACACGTGACATGACTCCATACAATACGACAGAAACCATTTTCCTGGTAACGTAACATGTAATGCATGTATCTCATTTAAATATGCTCACAGCAATCAAGCAAAGTCTAAAAAACACTGCGTTTTTAGACTATATAGGTGCCATAAAAATACAAAATAAGGTCAGCAAACATTGCAACATCAGTAAAAATATTTGCTGGTCAAAAAAGTAAAAGCACTCCCTATTAATTCGGGAGCTCATCTCCAAAGCCGCCCTCAATACCACCAGAATGTTCTTTGGAATGAAAACAATGAGCTGCTCTTTACACATCAGAACATAAAATGAAACTTCAGCTTTCAAAAAGTTCTACAAAATATGCACTGTTTTGCAGCACTAAAAAAAACAAATTAGTGTTTAGTTGGAATTTGATTTTCTTCAGTTTGAACTTTGTTCTCGAATTATGTTTAAGTGTTGAATAAAAATATGGTTGCAGTATACAACTTGAAGCCCTTATCCTAGAACAAATATTTCTCACTTTCTAGGTCAATTGACCCTCATTTGAAAGTAACCATGACTTATTTTTAAATACTTTTTATATTTTCCTTTGTGTGTACTTACATCTAAAAACCCTGTATAGGCTCGCACAGGCAGATGGAATTTTGACGCATTTGTGACGAGTAGGATGTTGCTGTCTATATGAATGGAGGAAGTGGTTGCCGTGAAAAGGAGAGAAAATATATATAGTGCTTTGTGGGGAGGAACAGAAACTGGCTCACTGAAGTTTTTAATCTATGAAAAGAAAAAAAGGGTCACAACTTAAACAATATATAACATACATGCCCTTGAATTCAACAATCTACTGCTCAAAAAGGAAAAGTAACCAGACCATGACATACAAGACAGACAAAATAACTGATGGCATAATTAAGATGCTTATAGTTACCTTGAACATTGTCTTTGCATCTTCTGGCAAAGAAACATTGTGTATAATGATAGGAAAATTGAATGTATTTGTTAGATATATTGGTCTCTCCACAGGATCTGTAGGACTGTCCCTGATGTGAAACAGTGTTGCTGCATGATCATATCCCAAGTACCTGCAAATCACATAAAGCTTTAGTTTTTTCCTCTCAAAATTGAAATGAATATCACAAGGGAAAATTGTCAAAGTTCAATCCCCAGCAGCATCTTGGAGGCAGTCTCAATTCACCAGGAAAGGTCTAACCCAAGGGTTAGCAACCTTAATAACAGCCATTTTTAAAATTTAGTCAAAAACACTATCTTCAGAGCCACAATGCTGTTACTCAAACGCCAATAATAATGAAAAACAAGAGATACACATTAACAGCATTTTTTTTTTTTTAAAAACAAAAAAATTGTTAAATGAATGATACTTTCCCACAAGTCCAATGTTAATAAAAGTTTAAAAAAAACAGAAGAAGCCATTTACAAAATGGCTTTGATTGATCAAGGTCAGGAGTTGGTCCTTATTGAGCCGCAAGCGGCTCCGGAGCTGCAGGTTGCAGACCCCTGGTGTAACCTACCATCCTCTAGCTTAAGCACCGAGCAGCTCAAAAGAAAATTAGCATTCAATACTGAAATAGATGACAAATCACGGTGCCAGATTTTAATCTCAGTACTGGTTGTAATTGCAACTACATGGTTGGGGAGTGGAAAGTGGGATCTTTGTCTTTGCATCAATCTTGTGCCTCAACAAAAGTCTGAAAATAAGCTGGTATCAGCATAAAAGTGACAGTCATAAAAACCCTACTGGTTAATTAATGCTCTTTAGAAGGAAAGCTGCTGCCCTTACCAGGTCTGGCCTAATGCTTAAAGACTTCAATGGATCAGTGAAGTGGTACAGAAACCTGAAGCACTTCACGCATAATGTATTAATTTTGAAGTGCGGTCACTATTGCAGCCGCCAATTTGCAAATAAACCCAACCAACAAACAGCAAAAGGTGAATACCAGCTGGTTTTCTTTTTAGTGCTGTTGGTTCAGGAATAAATGTTCACCCTGTCACTAAGAAAACCTCCCCAGAAATGTCATGGAAGCTTTCACATCTACTTAGTAGGCAGAAGAAACCTTGATTTAATAGCTGATCAAAACATGAACACCTTCAACAATTAGCACCCCCATCAGTACTACACACCAGTCTTAACACAGATTCTGTGCTCGAGTCTTGGAGTGAGAATATATGATGCCAGAGGTAAGCGTGCCACCATTGAACAATTTTGTTTGCAGAAATCTTTAGAAATTAATGGATCTTTTCTGCAGAGACGCAAATTGTGCAACCCTGGCTACAACCCCTGATTCATAGCAGATTAAGGATACTCTGCAAGGTAAACAAACAGGTCAAGACTTCCTCACTCACTATGATTTCAGTCAGGTAAGGCAGTCAATGCTGTACTCTAGATAGAGTCCTTTCCTTGTCTCAAAGGTTCTTGGATATTGAATAGGAGCAGAAACCCTGATCAGTGGCAGAAGCCAATTGTAGAATTCTTACTGCAGTGGCCAAATATAGCCTGGTGATCTAATCTGAGACTTTCTTGGTCTATCAACTGATCACAGCCTTAGCCAGCTGGAGACAGTGAGCCCAGCCATCAAGTAAACTAATTTATTTATCTTCAAATCCAGAAATATACACTTCATTGATAAAGGATTGTTGTGAGCATATAGAACTCGGAATGGATTCCATTACTACAATAAAACCTAAAGAAATAACTGTCTTAATGTAAGCCTTTGATGTTTTGTTTGCATGTCCTTCCCAAAGTTCACTGAATATAATTTGTGTCTACTCCCAATGTAGAAAGTTACAAATTATATTCTCAGCCACAGAATTGGCAAAAGACTGGTCTGGGGAGGGTAGCAGGGAGGTCAGATTTGACACCAAGCATTATTTACTTTATTTAAAAAATGCATCAGTTCCTTCCTTTCTAAAACCTCTAATTGGGTCTAAATTAAGTCTAACAAGTAGCATTTATATAGTGTCTTTAATAAAGTAAAATGTCCCAAAGCACTTTACAGGAAGTTAATCAGACAGAAACTGACTGAGCTAAAGGAGATCTTAGAACAAGTGACTTAAAACCCATCTGACAGCGCTTTCAAGATGCATCTTAAAAGGAGGCAAGTTGGAGGGGATTAGGGAGGGAATTCCAGAGCTTCTGGTCTAGAAGGCTAAATTCATGACTGCCAAGTGTAGGCTAAAGGATATGGGGGATGCACAAAAGGTCAGATTTGGAGGAACAGCGTTCTTGGAGGGTTGTGGAACTGGAAGAGGTTACAGAGATGGAATCAGGTGGGGAATATTTGAACAAAGGATGAGACATTTTTTAAAAATCAAGATGTTGGTGGACTGGGAGCCAACGTAGTTCCATAGACATGGGTGTTACGATGTTGGCGGACTGGGAGCCAACGTAGTTCCATAGGCAGGGGGGTTATGGGTGAACATGACTTCTTGCAAGTTAGGGTTAAGGCAGAACAATTTTGGATAAGCTGAAATTTATGGAGGGTGGAAGATAAGAGGTTTGCCATTAAAGTATAAAACTATATAAACACAACTATAAATTTTCTATTTGAGGAAAGCAGCCATCAATTTTTGTTAGCTGCTTTTAAAATAATATTTACTTACAAAAGCAGAAAATTCTTCCTGCATTAAAATTCAACACACTTACCCTTCTAACACTTCTGCCTGGTATGGAATTTCAAGTTTTGAATAATTTTTCTCTTTTGCTTTCACTGTTATTTTTCCAGAAAACTGCAACGTACTTTTTGCTTTGGAAGCTGAAATTAAAATGTAAACCAATGGGTACTGCAGTCAACAAATTTTAAGATGTAACCATACGCAAGGTTTTCTTTTGATTTGCAACACTTTCTGCACCTATTAATTAATGACAATAAAGTAGGGAAAGGACAAATCCAAAAGGCCAGAAATCAATTTCACTTCACTATATTCCTCAAAATCTTCTGTAAAATATATACTTCTTGAACCAATTTATTTGGCCTGCCTTCAATAATCTGTTCAAATAACATACTCCTTAATTGTACAAGCTTTTTGGTAAAGACATGAGAAGCTGCGATTGTTTTCCTTTGAGTAGAAGGAGATAGGGGACACACACACACATATATATATATATATATAAATAAACTCAAAAATATATAATATATACATTATATACACATTACATATAATACACAGGGTCCTGTTCTGTGCATACAGAAAGAACATGTACACACATTGCACCTGTTTCAGCTAAATAAAAGTAGTGACAGCCATTGACTGGTTTATTCCTCAGGGCAATTGCTTGACCAGAGTCAAACTGCCTGCTTTAACTTTCAAACAAAGCTTGGCAGTTAACTGTCAGTCACCATAAACTGGTGCATTCTCCATGGCAATGCCTCTAACAACCAGAATCCACTTGCCAACCAATCAGCACTTTCAGTATAAGTTTGCTGCTTCCGCTTACACTGGCATTCTTGAAATGTCTTGATGAGTGCAAGACGAAAAGCTTCGACAAAATGTCAATTTTCAGCAATATTCAAATTGATTTTTGTTCCAAGCTCTGTTACAGACAAAAGAAAAAACACTTGGGCTGAATACTTGCTCATTCTTGAAGCAACAGATGAGATATGTTGCATTCCAGAACTGGCATACAGTCCAGCCTTTGAGTACATGTAGACGGGTTACTGGGATCTTTAAGAACAGTTCTTTTCAGGTGGCGTTGAGAATTAATTTAGCAGGCTTTTCTTCAAAGACAAGAGATGAGATGAGTTGACACAGTGGACCTCTCAGTCCTTTAGCAAGGTGCTGGAAAGCTGAGCTGTGTTGTGATCTTCTCTCCTTCTTTGGGAATTCTCTTCTGCAGACTTTACTAAACATTCAGCAAGAATCTGGTCTCTTCCTCTGTGAAACTTCTTCAGAAGCAGGCACTAAATTTATCTCATTCCAGAAGGTAAACACTGACACGACAACCAAAAGTTTGCGAGTTTGCTGCTCTCAGGTGTGCGCTGCTGCTCCCGGGCTTGTCCTGTCAAGGGGCACACGACTGTCACTTCTCTGCACACATCTTCCCCACTTACCAGGGTTTCGGTTCTATTTTTAAACTTGAGTCATGTGACAACCAAACATTGTTGCCTAACTAGTTCTCTGTCTTTTTGATGACCCTCTTGGGGAAAAAAAAAACTGGTCCAACAACTCTTCAGTTTGACTATGAATTCCTCAAAAGAGTATTTCAACAAAAACAGAATCACTTAAAATACATATTTGTAATGAGGCTATCCAGTTCAGGATTAGCTAATGCTTACTTTAGGAATTCACTTACCATCAAATATAATACTTGCAACTTTGGTATATTTAGTTTCTGATGCCTTCAATGTAACTGGCTTAAAATCTACTGTAACTGCTTCATTTGGTGGGGATGGTTTAATACTCTAGGAATAGGGAACGAAGGTACATTAGTTTATAAAGCAAAAATATGAAAGAATGCATAATTTTATAGTCTGAAGTCATGGAAAGTAAGAGCTTACTGTTATTGGTACATCTTTTGCTCCTGAATTTAATAAATGAAGGTTTAAAACTTTTGGAAGATCTGCAGAGAAATGACATGATTAAGTATTTTGCTACTCCTTGTGCATCAGCTGATTGTAGAGTTGTTTGAAATCTCAGCAATTAAAAGTATTTTTTTTTCCTCCCACTGCAGGACATTCTGGATTAAATGGTCACTAGAAAGTAAGCTGGACTAAGCTATTGGCGTCCCTACAGCTGTCATTTATGCTGCTCTAAGAGCTGAAATTAGTAAACCAGAAAAAGTCAGATTATTTTCACACTCCCCATTCAGAGGCAGAACTTGGCTTAATAAAAAAAAAGTTAAAATTAAAAATCACAGTAGATAAAGCAGAGTGAGACTACTTCATCAATAAAATTAAGTACAAGTTTGTAACCAAACATTTTAGATTAAGCCAGTTGACAGTCATACTGAAAGAATATAAACTAAAACAAGTAGTATTATGGTGAGAGTTGACCAGGACCAAAAATTCAGAAGAATCATAATAGACCTATTCAGGCCCATATTTTGCAGTGTTGATTGGGATTAGTACCAATGGATCCCAAGGATAATTCCAACAAGATCAAGTGCAGAAAAGTGACATAATGACAGATCAAAGGGAGAAAAAGCAGAGGAAAATGAGTAAAATATATAGGGAACAGAAGGACAGATGGAGCTAGCATAGTGTTTGGGAAGGAATATAAAGCCGAGGAGTTATGACCAATGCTATTTTTTTTTTAATTAATAAAATCTTGCAGCTCACCTTGAGTTCGTAATGTACCAAAATCTAGCATTTCTGTCGAGGAGTAAATTCCAGGAGCTGTAACAAGAATAACTTTTTTTTTTAAATCGGAAAGATCATACACTGGAAATTGAATGTGAGAAAATATCCATTTCAGACTCACCTGTTGTAACTTCCACTTCAACAGGTAAAATAAGGAACTCTGTATTGTCTGATGCATTTGTTTTTATTCTGATAAAGGCTGTGTGATTATCTGCTTCTCTTGAAGAAAAACTGGCTCGCATCACAGCTTTTGTTTCATAGGGTGGAATCTCCTATTTACAAAAAACATAACACCTTATCCATGTTAAAACAAAGCAGCAGAGATACTGGACAGAAAAGCAAAGAGCGATACTACCTTAATGTAGCCCTGCATAGGATAACAGAGCACCAGTTTTAGACTGCGCAACTTTAGAACAGATTCAAATACAACCAAATATTTTGCAAGTTCATTCCATAAATCAATATGCCCACACCTTGGCATAAACCCAGGTTGTGCATTTATTAATTGTGCTATTACCAGATCCAGTTAAATACTGCAACTGATTGACGAACTGAAGATTTCCCTTCTCTGTGGCCTGCATAATTAACAGGCAAGGACAGGCACCCATGACCTGCTGCACAATCCCTTCAACGATACTCTAAAATGGATACTAGGAGTCATACAATAATGACCCAGCATGACTTGTAATTTTCCATCTGTTAAATTTTGGAGTTAACTTGTGAAAGTGGCTGAATGTCCCCAAAGAATGTGCTGGAGATTATTACTGACCCCATTTCCACAAGCACAAACCCAGAAATGTTTCTCAGGTTTTCCTCCATCACATACAAGTCTCAAATCTTCCCTCAAAAGGTGGACTTGACATTTTCAGCACGGGGAATCATTTGGCTTTCACACAGCACTTCACCCAAATGACTCAGCCAAACTCACCAAACGGACAACCAGAGTGCATCAACCACTGGGAATCCAAACTTCTGCCCATCACCTTACATTTGCTCCACCTATTAAAATTACTACAGCAAGTTCAAGTGCCCAGACATCATTTTGGCATCCATGCATCAATATCAACATTAATAGATTCTCCAACTGCCCGATGCCTAGTTTACTTTGCAATACATCGCCAAAACGTACTTCTATATTTAAAAATGGCTAACTGCCACTTCAGTTCCTCTTTCCTCCAGTGTCTAACAAGCAATGCCACTGATGGCAGTACCCAAAAACAGCTTCACTGATGCAAATCAGTTCCGAATGAGTTCCAATGAAGGGTCACTGACCCGAAACGTTAACTCTGCTTCTCTTTCCACAGATGCTGCCAGACCTGCTGAGTGGTTCCAGCATTTCTTGTTTTTATTTCAGATTTCCAG